>NC_042977.1:27188379-27788379 GCF_901001165.1 Salmo trutta
CATCAACCACACGAGATCATCCAGAAGGCGAGGTCAGTACAGGTGCATCAAAGCTGGGAGCGAGAGACTGAAAAACAGCTTCTATCTCAAGGCCATCAGACTGTTAAACAGCCATCACTAACATAGAGAGGCTGCTGCCAACATACAGACTCAAATCACTGGCCACTTTAATAAACTGATTTAATAAAGGTATCACTAGTCACTTTAAGTAATGCCACTTTAATAATGTTTACATATCCTGCATTACTCATCTCATATGTATATACTGTATTTTATACCATCTATTGCATCTTGCCTATGCCGCTCTGCCATCGCGCATCCATATATTTATATGTATATATTCTTACTCCATCGCCTTTCATTACTTGTTAAATATTACAGCACTGTCGGAACTAGAAGCACAAGCATTTCTCTACACTCACATTAACATCTACTAACCATGTGTACATGACCAATAAAATTTGATTTGATTTGAGTGGGGACATTACTAATGTAATTACAGTAGTTTAATGTTATTGAGCTGTTATTGGAAAACCAAAATCTTACCCTCTGTACTCAATGTACTTATAGATGCATCCAGCGATGGACATGGCTACCAGAGCATAGTACCAGGAGGAGATGAACATGAGGGAGACACACAGACTCATCCCCAGGAACGACAGCGTCCTGCAGGGACCAGAGAACAGGACAACAGCTTATTGAATGGGCTTATTGTTTGGATAGGCATTAGGTCAGTGTTACTACATCCTGATCTTGGGCATGTTTGAGCAGTGCAGGCTTTTGTTCTAGCCCAGCACTGACACACCTGATTTAACTAATCAAGTGTGTGATGATGTGGATTTATGCCCACTTGTCACGAACACTCACACTGTCTAATCTGCCATTGGTCTCTACATCCAAATAGCACTTTCTATTTCCCATGTGCATTTTGCCATTTATTTCAAGAAGCATTATACTCAACACTGCACATGACTATATAATTATTTAGCTCCTTTGTTAGCAATAAGCCACTGTTTATAGTTCATTCCCAGTTCTGTAGGAAAATGTTTGTATGGAAAGGTCTTTCCGTATAATCGGTTCCAAACATAAATGCGGTGATTTATTTGTCTCTAGCCTACGAGAGTGAAACGCTGTTTCAGTGCACAGAATCATTGCAACACTCACGAGTTAGAGACTCTGTTTCACTCTGTTAATGCTTTCCTTTGTTCATACTTCCCACGTTGTGTTGGAGCACGGTGAGTCATGTCTTGTCTGTGTCATTTGAGTTGTGCGCCTTTGCGCGCCTCAGTATGTTACTGAGTGATTAGTTGATTGGATGTGTTAGGTGTGTTAGTGCTGGGCTGTAACTTAATATTGGTCCAGAGTCTAAGATCCCTGAATTGACACTTTTGGCATGGAAAATATGAACTCACCAATGGTAGAACTTAAACCTGGGCCTCCAGTTGGGAGTGCGGAGCAGTGTCTGGACAGCACAGGCCAGATTGACAAACAGGTAGCACATCAGGAAAAACCTGCAACCCAGCCCCACAGGGAAGATGAATAGAAGTGTCTTATAGGCTTCCAAAAGGACAATGAGCTAATACTGTACACAACTGACAGGATAAAACACTCCCATCCCATTACTATAGAGAGAAAGACACAAGCTCACATTTGCAGTATCGCCTAGAACACACATACTGAACACACTCACATTGAGAGAATGGGGGCAACAGCATCCAGTGACGCAATGAGGATTCCAATCTCACAGATCCCAGCGGTCATCAAGAGGGCCCAGGTAGGTTCCCCATTGGCTTTACCATGACCAAACACCTGGAGGAGGGGAGAGAGAGAGAGATGGAGAAGGAGCGAGAAAAATAAAGAGATAGAGAAACTAGCTGAAGTGTTTATGTTATTGAGATGCAATAGCAAGGGGCATAGCACAGTCTTTAGGACCTTCTTACCTGCAGAAAGGGGACAATCCCGTCACGTGCTATGGCCTGCAGCAGACGAGGGGCACCAGTAAGACTCTGCAGCCCTGCCCCACAGCAAGAGAAGAAGGAGCCAATCACGATCACCCATGGAGAAGGCCATGCCAGAGTTCCAATCACCAAGTTCTTCTTGACAGAGTCCCCAAATCTGTAGCGGAAACAGACACAGTTGAATGTTATACAAACACAGGTACTGTAACCCATAATGACAAAGTGAAAACATGTTTTTAGAAAGTTTTGCGAATTGATTGAAAATGAAATCTAATAACATAAGTATTCACACCCCTGAGTCAATACTTTATAGAAGCACCTTTGGCGGCGACTACAGCTGTCAGTCCTTTTGAGTAAATCTCTAAGAGCTTTTCACACCTGGATTGTACAATATTTGCCCATTATTCTTTAGAACATTCTTCAAGCTCTGTCAAGTTCATTGTTGATCATTGCTAGACAGCAATTTTCACGTCTTGACATAGATTTTCAAGACGCTTTTTAAGTCAAAACTGTAACTACATTAGCATACCCATAACATGGCCTCATGGTGAAATCCCTGAGCAGTTTCCTTCCTCTCAGGCAACTGAATTAGGAAAGACACTTGTATCTTTGTAGTGACTGGGTGTATTGATACACCATCGAAAGCCTAATTAATTACTTCACCATGCTCAAAGGCATATTCAGCGTCGGCTTTCTTTTCTTTTTACACATCTACTAATCAATGTGACACACACACTTAGTCCAAACATCCCTGATCTTTGTGGTTGAAACTGGGCTTGAAATCCACTACTCGATTGAGAAACATTACAGATAATTCTATATTGTGGTACAGAGATGGTCCATTCAACTTATTATGCAATTTGTTAAGCACATTTTTACTCCTTAACTTATTTAGGCTTGCCATAACAAAGGGGCTGAATAGTTATTGACTAAAGACATTTCAGCTTTACATTTTTTATTGATTTAAAAAACGTTCTACAAACAAAATTCCACTTTGAGAGTATGGGGTATCGTGTGTAGATCAGTGCCAAAAATGTGGCTGTATCACAACAAAATGTGGAAAATGTCAAAAGGTGTAAATACTTTCTGAAGGCACTGTATGAATTTACATTTACATTTAAGTCATTTAGCAGACGCTCTTATCCAGAGCGACTTACAAATTGTATGAATGACACAAAGGTCTTTAATATACAAGTTATACACAGCAGGGATGGCTTCTGCATCAATGCTACTGTACAGAATGTCATAACAACTAATGCCATGTCGTAAATAATAACTGTGGAATAGTAGTTACTTGTCTCTCAAAACGACACCCTCGATACAGGCCCCAAATAGCACAACACAGGTCATGTCTGGGATTTGGGGTTAAGAAAGAAATAGTGTTGTCAAAGTTAACAAATGCACAAGACATACCCTCTCCCACACTAAAACACACATGCCAGCACTCCATGCATGCACACCACTCCACACACGCACGTCATCATATCTATGGTTTCTCCAAGGATACAAATGAAAGAAGTGGTTGCTATGGCTAGGATGGTGCCGAAAGGAATAGACCTCTGGGCATCTCGGAGGTCTCCAGATCTGTTGGAGCCCGCCATGATTCCTGTGATTGAACACACATCGATTATTCAGAAGCTGAAATTCAGGAAATCACCAACATACTTAAATGTTGTCTCCGCAGCAGAAAACAACACCAAAACTAAAAACACCAAAGCGTAAGTTACAGTAACTCTTCCAAAGCATAAGTTACAGTAACACCCTTACAATCAGCGTGAGGATGACAAACAATAAATTATGTCATATGGTGGTAGCTACACGATGATATCTCTGGTGACAATATGGCTACTATACCAACCTGTGACGGAGGGGAAGTAGATTCCCACCAGCAGAGTGAAGAAGGTGGAGATGTCGTTGAAGACGTAAGGCATGTAGATATCTCTGGAGTTATCCTGGGCTGGAACAGACGACTGCCTCTTCCTCTCTACCAACATCCCACTGGGCCCGTAGTCCCCCCACATGTTGTCTAACAGGGGACACAGAGGAGACGCATTATAGTAGACTATAATCTGAGTGTTCAAAACATTAAGGACACCTGCTCTTTCCATGACAGACTGACCAGGTGAATCCAGGTGAAAGCTATGATCCCTTATTAATGTCACTTGTTAAATCCACTTCATCCAGTGTAGTTGAAGGGGAGGAGACATGTTAAAGAAGGATTTTTAAGCCTTGAAACAATTGAGACATGGATTGTGTATATGTGCCATTCAGAGGGTGACTGGGCAAGAGACAATATTTCAGTTCCTTCGAATGGGGTATGGTAGTAGGTGCCAGACGCACCAGTTTGTATCAGTAATGGTCCACCAACCAAAGGACATCCAGCCAACTTGACAACTGTGGGAAGCATTGCACTCAAAATGGGCTAGCATCCCTGAGGAACACTTTTGACACCTTGTAAAATCCATGCCCCGACTAGTTTGACTTCCTTATTGAGCCCCAGGTTGATCAAACCAGATGATATGGCTATGATAAAATATGCCAATAATAATTTGGTAAGTGAGTAAGTAGTAAGCAAGTAGTAGTAGTACCAATAAGTGTGCTCTGAAACAGAATCAGATAACTTTATTACCACGCAACAATTGTTTTTGAGAAATTTGTCTTGGTGCTCCACTGACCTTTGATAACCCCACTGAGCAGGCCTGGGATGCCCTGGATTTCAGTGACATTGTTCAGGGTGAAGTACTCGTCACAGGTGGCGTTGAGGTGGCGGCTGTCACAGAACAGCTCCCACAGCTTAGTGGTGTACGTCACGTTCTTGATCACCTCTGTCTTCACACACTTCTCAAAGTTGTGGTTCTGCAAGGAACGGTTCCCCAGGAGACAGATTCTGTGGGAAATATATACATGTATTCATCAGGATATTTTCTAGTGTAAAGAACTAAGAATCTTTTCCTTTTGGCCACTGTAACCACTGTAAAGAGTCTATAAACATCTGTCTCACTGATATCGATGTGTGATCACGTTAGAATTCAGCCCTATAAGATCAGATGACTGATGATTGTCCTTTACATTGTGAATATGAATCTGACCAGACAAACACAGACACTAGCATCGCTTGTGCCTATAGATGAACTATCTAACTCACGGGAAGTCTGGTGGTTCTATGACGGTCTTGATGACTCCGGCGTAGATGGCCATGATGGAGAGCACCACACAGGCCAGGAAGACCAGGGCCAGCTTGTTGACATATTTGACTCCCACAAACACCACCAGAGCCATGAGAGCCAGGCAGCAAGTCCCGTACACACGCATGTTATTCAGCATGGCCTCCGCCTCGCCCTCCTTCTTCTCCGCCACAAACACTGCAGCGTTCGGCACGATGTACGTCTGGAACAAGAATAGGAGTAAGCTTGGACACTACCTTCATGAAACATTGTTTGGGCCAAGAGTTTTCCCGGCCCATGTGACATGTCCAGGAAAAAGTCTAAGCCATTGTTATAGGCTGTTACAAGGTACCAACTCCTGGAAGAGTCATGTGGTAATGAAAAACACCTGCCTCTAAACATTGTGTACTTCCTATATCATGACCAGGCATTGTTTTATCCTTACCAGAAGGATTTCAATAGTTCCCAGGATGTACATGGAGCCAGCGAATGTGGTTCCCAGGTAAAAACACAAGCCCACAGCCCCACCAAACTCTGGTCCCAAAGACCTGGAGATCATGTAGTAGGAGCCTCCGGCTGCATGAGGCAAGAGAACAGATACGGGTAAAAGGACTGGAGAGGAAAAGAAGTCAGCTACAGACTATAGCTCCAATGCAATAGTGATAATAATCAACCATGGTTAAACGATGACAGTTCTATAGTGCTAAATAACCATAAAAGCAGAGGTTGAGGTTTCTTATTCAAGGTGGAAAATAAGTTGAACTGACATTACCTGGCACTACCCCATTTGTTGCAATAGCACTCATGGATATCGCTGTCAGCATGGTCTGTAAGAGAGGGAATTTTTTTTAAAAGACTAGCATTGGTTGGTGTTTGGTTACAATGTCCTCAGGGAGCAAAATGAGACCGCTTCATTCATGGCAGAGAAAACTAAGATTAGCAGAGAATACCACAGTTTAGTACCTGAACTCCCCAAAACGGAGGAGTGTTTGTATATAAGTAGTTAAGCCCAGTAGTACTCACACCTTAGTACTCACACCTTAGTACCCCATTTGTATTATTACATAGTACTCACACAGGTGCAACACATGACGACAATGGCGAAAGACTCCAAGATGCCGGCGGTGCCAACGATCCAGGTGAGACGCAGGAAGAGGATGACTCCCAGGATGTTCTGCATGCAGGGCAGGTACACGCCGATGAATGTGCCCATCTGAGGACTCTGGAGGTGCCAACGTAGAGGGCCAGGGAAGAAGAGAGGTACAGTAGGATTACCATGAGTCAGCTTATGGTACAGCAGGGCCTTGTAAGATGTACTGTAATGTCACAATACAGCATACAATACAATATTGTACAATCCTGTAAAATACAGCTGAGAATACAAGGTCAATTGTCTGTAATTGTCACGTCCTGACCATAGAGAGCTCGTATTTTTCTATGGTAGAGTAGGTCAGGGCGTGACTGGGGGGTTTTGTCTAGTTTCATTTTTCTATGTTGTGTTCTAGTTTATTTTTTCTATGTTGGGGTTTTCATATGATTCCCAATTAGAGGCAGCTGGTCATCGTTGTCTCTAATTGGAGATCATATTTAAGTAGTGTTTTTTCCCACTTGTGTTTGTGGGAGATTATTTTGAGTAAGTGTATGTTGCACCTCTTCGTCACGGTTTGTTGTTTTGTTTATAGTTTATTGTATGTCTTGCATAGTTTCACATATAAATAAAGATGTGGAACGATACCCACGCTGCGCCTTGGTCTCCTTCATATGACGAACGTGACAGTAATAAAAAGATGCTCTGCTTTTTTGACACCACACTCCACAAAGCAAGTCTTCCATGCTCTAGTTCTCTTATCTTGATTATCATCCAGTCATATGGTCAAGTGCTGTGAAGAAAGACCTAGTTAAGCTGCAGCTGGCCCAGAACAGAGCGACACGTCTTACTCTACATTGTAATCAGAGGGCTAATGTTAATACTATGCATGCCTGTCTCTCTTGGCTTGGCTAAAAGTTGAGGAAAGACTGACTACATGACTTCTTGTTTTCATAAAAGAAACAATGCGTTGGAAATCCCATATTATTTGCATAGTCAACTTACACACAGCACTGACACACACACTTAGTCCATGGCACTCCCATCTTATATAGTGCAAGTGAACAGCAAGCTTGGTTTCAAAAAACAAATAAAGCAACACCTCACGGCACAACACCACTCCCCCATGTTGTTGTGTACACTACAAGACCAAAAGTATGTGGACACCTGCTCGTCGAACATCCAATTCCAAAATCATGGGCATTAATGCGGAGTTGGTCCCCTCTTTGCTGCCAATAGACTCTTCTGGGAAGGATTTCCACTAGATGCTGGAACATTGCTGTGGGGACTTGCCTCCATTCAGCCACAAGAGCATTAGTGAGGTCGGGCACTGACGTTGGGCGATTAGGCATGGCTCGCAATTGGTGTTCCAATTCATCCCAAAGGTGTTCGATGGGGTTGAGGTCAGGGTTCTGTGCAGGCCAGTCAAGTTCTTCCACTCCGATTTCGACAAACCATTTCTGTATGGACCTCGCTTTGTGCAAGGGGGCATTGTCATACTGAAACAGGAAAGAGCCTTCCCCAAACTGTTGCCACAAAGTTGGAAGCAAGGAATCCTCCTCCACCAAACTTTACAGTTGGCACTATTCATTGGGGCAAGTAGCGTTCTCCTTGCATCCTCCAAACCCCGATTTGTCAGTCGCACTACTAGATGGTGAAGCGCGATTCATGACTCCAGAGAACGTGTTTTCACTGCTCCAGAGTCCAATGGCGGCGAGCTTTACACAACTCCAACCGAATCTTGGCATTGCGATCTTAGGCTATTCTGCTATGGAAACCCATTCCATGAAGCTCCCGATGAACAGTTCAGTAATCGGCGGTCCCGTTCTGTGAGCTTGTGTGGCCTACCACTTCGCGGCTGAGACGTTATTGCTCCTAGACGTTTCCACTTCACAATAACAGCACATACAGTTGACCGCGACAGCTCTAGCAGGGCAGAATTTTGACAAACTGACTTGTTGGAAAGGTGGCATCCTATGACGGTGTAAATGTAAATTCTAAAGTATTTTGCCTGTAATGTCTCTTATGTAATGTGTCGGACCCAGTAAGACTAGCTAGTGGGGATCCTAATAAATCAAATAAAATCAGCCACAATAAATACTGAGATAATTTTTGGTCTACAATTGTAATGTGGGCAAAAAGACTTGCGCTGACTATTATCAGAGCCGTACACTATTTCGAAAATGTTTATTTTACAATTGGCTCATTAGCAACCATCAAAACCATTTCAGTCAGAATCCGGTCACTGGCAGCATAAAAAACACAACAATGGTGAAGTCAATGGTCTGAAGTCAGCTGCTTAACAGTGCCCTGTAGCGACACGAATACAAATATTTTCTCACGACTACAAACATAGTCTCAGGCAACCCCATCATTTAGCTGGGTTACTCTCATAAAACTACACATACTCAACACTGTCACATGCCATCCATATCACCCCAATCCTCCTGAAACTATTTCCATCACATAAGTTGTTGTGGTTTAGCCTGTTGCATCACACATACATCCTCCTGTGTTTGCAAATGAAATTTTACAAATATTGTCTGATAAAGTTATGTAAACACAACTGATATATTGTTTGCAGTATAAATGTGCGTCATAGTTTAGAATTTAGAACGTAAATAATTATATTTATGGGGGTTTAGGGAGAGAGTGGCATTAGGATACAGTTTGCATTGGCTTTTCAGACAATGAGTAGTCAGATGTATTGCTAAAAGACATTGCAATGTCCTTCGAACAAAACACCAGTAACAAGACATCAGTAACAAGACATTAGTAACAAAACATCAGTAGAGAATCCTTCCACAGTGCCCAGCCTATTTTCCGCATGCCCAACTCATGCTCATATGTCATAACAGTAAAGTATTTGAAGTCCTTTGCAGTTCTCCAGAGAAATTAACAACAGAACTATTCAGTGAAATTATACTATATTTGCTCTGTGTGCTTGTCCAGTTTGGAAAGCATGAATACCCAAATATAACAGTCAGACATAATGCTACACAGTGTACAGTAACAGGCTACCTTAACAATGATCTGCTGGACTTCATTACAGCCATACAATCCATTCCCCGATCACCACAGGATAAATGAACAACTCCAATGTGTCATCCACCGCCTGATGACATAAGCACCCCCTGTTATACTCCAAAGGTGCAACGGCCCCCACTCTTTCTAGGTCAGACACCCCCCCCCCCCCCCCCCCCCCCCACACACACACACACGTCACATCGACAGCCCCCCCCTCACACACAAAGACACTGCATGAATACAGTACATACCATATATCCCATAACACAACACAGCCCTCTCTCAATACTGCTGTTGGTTCTCCTATACGCCTTTTTACCAGGGTCAATGTGGCCCTTGTTCATAGACCGTTCACAACCTGGAGTGGCATCCTCACTATCCACTCTGTCTCCACAACCTCCCCCCCCTGAGCCAATCAGATCTCCAGCAGGGAGAGGTACTGGGGTAATTGTCAGGGGACAGAAGCATGGTTGGTTTCTGTGGCCTCGTGTTGGCGCTGTGACGCTGAATAGCAACAGTAGGAGTATTTCTTTGGTTGGTTGGTCAGAAGAATGCTGCTTTATATTCTCACATGCGCTCTGCTCTCAGAGGTGCTGTTGCATAGCTACCACACTAACCTAGCCAACTCATGTTGGTATGCACAATAATATAGATGTTATTGTGATCCAACAACAATGTCCTTGTCAAGTGGATTGACAGTTAATACAATGTCTGTCTACTACTGTACATCTTTAGCGAGGTCTCCCACAAAGTACCCACCAGGATAACTTCTCAATAATGCACAACGGTCATGTGGTCCGTACCTTGACTCTAATCTTTGTAACCCCCTCCTCATTTTCATACTCCTCATGCTCAGTGACCCCCTGGGTGAGGTTGGTGTAGTTAGCCAGCTTGTTGAGGAGGGAGGACACCATGGGGTTGCTCTCAATCTCTTCCTGTCAATAAGGATACAACGAAATTGAATCGGGACGTCATGGCATTGAAGACATCCAAGTACAGAACAAAAAAAAGCAACAAATGTTTTTATGATATGTACTCTACAATATAATCCATGTAAGCACGTCGCTATCACTTTACATTAAAGTGGCATAAAACCTATGTGGTAATGAATTATATGATGATATCAAAAGTCTTGACATGTGGATTACCTCAAAGAGAGCCATGTTCTTGCCATCGTAGTAGTTTTCTTGGTCGTGGTCAGTGTTGTTGATGAAAGGGCTGCTCTCTCTGGGAGTGACATCTCCTGGGAGACAACAGAAAAGGAGAAAGAAAACATCTCTACTATACTTGTCTGTCCAATCACTATTGATTTCATGGTATCTTACTGATTTCATGGTATCTTACTGATTTCATGGTATCTTATTGATTTCATGGTACCAAAATATTGGCAATTTTTTTTAACTACATTTCTTATGAAACAACACAAACACCACTTTCCTCTGCAACTGATAAAGAAAAGCTCGACAGTCCAGACAAAGTCATGTTGATTGTCATTGCCGTAGTAATGTCCTATGGGGTTATGCTGTGACGAGAGAAATCAATGCTATCGTGTGCCGCTGATGAGGCTGCTAATGACACTGTTCAATGAGAATGACACTGTAGATCTCCTGTACAGTATGATGAATAAGGACAAACTACCCTGAACAAAACTTTCTCTTTTTGTGATACTGTAATACAATGTTATTTTCCCATGATTCCTCTCCACCTGGTGTAAAATAAGAGATGAGATGCAGTGATAAGGAACATTTCAATGTTATCATCTCATTATGAAGTGTAGTATTCAGGCCTATAACAGCAGACAGTTCCATAAAAGGAGTTTCGCCAATCTGCTATTAATCATCACAACATATCAACCATTTCCATTACAGAGACTTCCTTGTAAATGAGATGGGACGTTATGTCCCAAGAGGGTTTCAATGAAAAGCGCACAATTTCTCAAGTATTGGATTTCTTTGCAATACATATTTAGTTTGTACACACTGGACACACCACGTAATTCCAACATGGAAATTGGGTCATATTTGATTGAGATGTTGATCAATGAGATTTCAACCTTTATTCATCCACTCAAAAAGACAGCCAGAAGTTTGTTGAATTCTCAAATGTGTTATCATTGCGCTTTCAACCATTTAAAAACACAGCAAAGTTCAAATGGGAATACAATGTCAGATATTTATACAACAACTGAAATGCAGTGTTTCCCAAACCCCAAGGAGTGCACATCTTTGTTTTTACCCTAACACTACACAGCTGATTCAAAGCTTGATGATTAGCTGATTATTTGAATCAGCTGTGTAGTGTTTGGGCAAAAACCAAAACTTCCACCCCTTGGGGCCCTGCGGACTGAGCTTGGGAAACCCTGACTTAATGTGTTATCACTGTGCTTCATCTAATAGCACAACTGTCACGCCTACTCCAGCGCTAGACGGCGCCAGTCTACTAACCACCAGTCCTGACAACTATCATCACGCACACCTGGCAACCATCGTTATGCACACCTGCTCCCCATCGTTATGCACACCTGGATCTCATCACCTTGATTACTCTCCCTTTATTTAACCCTCAGTAGCCTCAGTCATCAGGCTGTGTTGGTTTTGGTCAGTACGCGTCTCCTGTTTTGTTAATCTGCCTTCTCGCATCATTAAACTCACCTTCTGCACTTTCTTCCTGACTCCAATCGTATACGTTACAACAACCAAATGACCTGGATTGCAGTTGAGATTATATAACAATTACATAGTGCAAGTGATCGATGCTGTTCGAGATTCTGCAAAGATTATTATAGCAATTGTGAAGATCTCCACAGACATGCACGGTTTCTATGATTGCATAAGAAGACATTTATAGTTACAGTAGGCAACCTTTCAAATTAGTGGATTCGGCTATTTCAGCCACATCCGTTGCTGCCAGGTGTATAAAATCGAGCACACAACCATGCAATCTCATAGTGAAACATTGGCAGTAGAACGGCCTTAACGAAGAGCTCAGTGACTTTCAACGTGGCGCCGTCATAGGATGCCACCTTTCCAACAAGTCAGTTTGTCAAATTTCGGGGGCCGAAATTTGACAAACTGACAGCACTCTTCGTAAGTGCTGTTATTGTGAAGTGGAAATATCTAGGAGCAACAAAGGCTCAGCCGCAAAGTGGTCGGCCACACAAGCTCACAGAATGGGACCGCCAAGTGCTGAAGAGCGTAAAAATCATCTGTCCTCGGTAGGAACACTCACTACAGTGATCCAAACTGCCTCTGGAAGCAAGGTCAGCGCAATAGCTGATCGTCGGGAGCTTCATGAAATGAGTTTCCATGGCTGAGCAGCCGCACACAAGCCTAAGTTCACCATGCGCAATGACTAGCGTTGGCTGGA
The DNA here is from genome assembly GCF_901001165.1 of Salmo trutta. Taxonomy (NCBI): domain Eukaryota; kingdom Metazoa; phylum Chordata; class Actinopteri; order Salmoniformes; family Salmonidae; genus Salmo; species Salmo trutta. Next base: position 27,200,982 of record NC_042977.1, read on the forward strand.
CTGGTGTAAAGCTCACCGCCATAGGACTCTGGAGCAGAGGAAACGTGTTCTTTAGAGTGATGAATCACGCTTCACCATCTGGCAGTCCGGCGGACGAATTTGGTTTGGCGAATGCCAGGGGAACGCTACCTAGCCCGAATGCATTATTTCAACTGTAAAGTTTTGTGGAGGAGGAATAATGGTCTGGGGCTGATTTTTATGATTCAGGCTAGGGCCCTTAGTTCCAGTGAAGGGACATTTTAATTTTACAGCATACAATGACATTCTAAACGATTATGTCCTTCCAACTTTGTGGTAACAGTTTGGGGAGGCCCTTTCCAATGTTCCATCATCGAGTGGAAAGCCTTCCCAGAAGAGTGGAGGCTGTTATAGCCACAAAGGGGAAACCGATTCCATATTAATGCCCATGATGTTGGAATGAGATGTTGTCCACATACTTTTGGTCATATCATGTATAATGCTTGGATAATTTAATCTGAGCCAATGGCTTAGTCCTATTCTTTAACTTTTATTTGGGGTTTAGTTGGAGACGTGAATCCAACATCATTTTTTAACGTGACGATAAGTTAATAGGCTATTTACTGTATAGCAAAAGTGATGATATACATATAGTAGATATAATGTTGAAGATCTGATATTGTTTCAAAGGTTAAAATTCAACATATTTTACAAGGTTTGTCTATGCTAAAGATTGGTTACAATGATGACATAATCCTGTGATTCGAATCCAATATATTTTTTTCCAGGTAGAGATTCCACATCACAATACGTTGACAAATTACGTTGAAACAATGTTGATTCAAACAGTTTGTTTCCAGTGGGTAGTCTCTTTCCACAGTCGCTGTCTCTAACGACATGAGTTTGGCAAAGCAAAACTAGCACACTAAATATACTGCTCAAAAAAATAAAGGGAACACTTAAACAACACATCCTAGATCTGAATGAAAGAAATAATCTTATTAAATACTTTTTTCTTTACATAGCTGAATGTGCTGACAACAAAATCACACAAAAATAATCAATGGAAATCCAATTTATCAACCCATGGAGGTCTGGATTTGGAGTCACACTCAAAATTAAAGTGGAGAACCACACTACAGGCTGATCCAACTTTGATGTAATGTCCTTAAAACAAGTCAAAACGAGTCTCAGTAGTGTGTGTGGCCTCCACATGCCTGTATGACCTCCCTACAACGCCTGGGCATGCTCCTGATGAGGTGGCGGATGGTCTCCTGAGGGATCTCCTCCCAGACCTGGACTAAAGCATCCGCCAACTCCTGGACAGTCTGTGGTGCAACGTGGCGTTGGTGGATGGAGCGAGACATGATGTCCCAGATGTGCTCAATTGGATTCAGGTCTGGGGAACGGGCGGGCCAGTCCATGGCATCAATGCCTTCCTCTTGCAGGAACTGCTGACACACTCCAGCCACATGAGGTCTAGCATTGTCTTGCATTAGGAGGAACCCAGGGCCAACCGCACCAGCATATGGTCTCACAAGGGGTCTGAGGATCTCATCTCGATACCTAATGGCAGTCAGGCTACCTCTGGCGAGCACATGGAGGGCTGTGCGGCCCCCCAAAGAAATGCCACCCCACACCATGACTGACCCACTGCCAAACCGGTCATGCTGGAGGATGTTGCAGGCAGCAGAACGTTCTCCACGGCGTCTCCAGACTCTGTCACGTCTGTCACGTGCTCAGTGTGAACCTGCTTTCATCTGTGACGAGCACAGGGCGCCAGTGGCGAATTTGCCAATCTTGGTGTTCTCTGGCAAATGCCAAACGTCCTGCACGGTGTTGGGCTGTAAGCACAACCCCCACCTGTGGACGTCGGGCCCTCATACCACCCTCATGGAGTCTGTTTCTGACCGTTTGAGCAGACACATGCACATTTGTGGCCTGCTGGAGGTCATTTTGCAGGGCTCTGGCAGTGCTTCTCCTGCTCCTCCTTGCACAAAGGCGGAGGTAGCGGTCCTGCTGCTGGGTTGTTGCCCTCCTACGGCCTCCTCCACGTCTCCTGATGTACTGGCCTGTCTCCTGGTAGCGCCTCCATGCTCTGGACATTACGCTGACAGACACAGCAAACCTTCTTGCCACAGCTCGCATTGATGTGCCATCCTGGATGAGCTGCACTACCTGAGCCACTTGTGTGGGTTGTAGACTCCGTCTCATGCTACCACTAGAGTGAAAGCACCGCCAGCATTCAAAAATGACCAAAACATCAGCCAGGAAGCATAGGAACTGAGAAGTGGTCTGTGGTCCACCTGCAGAATCACTCCTTTATTGGGGGTGTCTTGCTAATTGCCTATAATTTCCACCTGTTGTCTATTCCATTTGCACAACAGCATGTGAAATTTATTGTCAATCAGTGTTGCTTCCTAAGTGGACAGTTTGATTTCACAGAAGTGTGATTGACTTGGAGTTACATTGTGTTGTTTAAAAGTGTTCCCTTTATTTTTTTGAGCAGTGTACAATTGACAGACAGCCAGGACATTTTACAGTAGGCTGAGGAAAGTCTTCCGATGAGAAGACGAGGGCAGTGGTAGAACCATCCATCGCCATCTGCTCTGTTCATTCCACACACAGGGAAGGCAGAGGTACCAGTTATATCAGGCTACATCGATAAATTAGACAGAGGGGAGTTGACACAGTGTCAATCTAGGGAGGTGGACAGGTTCAGGTTTATGCATTCATTCTGGGAGATAATCCTATTGATTTACAGTATGTTTGTTATGTTGACTGAGATGAACAGCTCTGAACATACAGTAGAAGTGCTTGCCAAATTGTATGATAATAAGACATTTTGCCGTTGCCTTAAGTGAATAACTTCAAGGTAAGAATTTCAGACACTAGGAATATCTTAATTTAACTCCAATGTAGACAAAATCTGTCTCTCTCAAATATTAACCATTTGGCTGATTTAACAGACATTTTCACTATTTAAAGCCACCCAAATGTTGAAAAATCTGTCCACAACAACAACACAATCTCATCAGGTAGTGGGAAGTGAAGTGTTGCGGCCTCTATGATAATAAATGACAATGAGAGCTGTTTATAACTCGTTAAGCCTCCACAGTGACAGATTCATAAGCTGCCTAGCCTAGCACACCTGAGCCTGAAGGTAAGACGCACAGACACAGAGAGAGATATCAAATCCCTATATTTAACCCTCGGTGCCCCCCAGCACTAATGTAAACACAGATATATGTACCACAGACTAACAACTACAGTACAATACACAAGGACAGACCGAACAAACACATACATGATGGTGGCTTAACCAAAGCTTCCACAACAAGACAAACAGCTGTGGTCATGAGCAAAATTCTTACTACAGACCAGATTATGAATATGCAAATATGCCTAGCCTGATTATTTCATAGGGTTTATCACACAGATGAGCTCACCTGATCGTCGTGAACCCTCCCCACGCTCCATACCAGGGGGGAGGTGCAGCTGGGGTCCACAACACTCTTCCAGTATGCTACTGTAAACCTCAGTAGTTACAGACCTCAATCTGCTCTGCCTAGCCCCCCTTCAACTGAGTTGACTTGAATCTGTGTAACACAGTTCTCTATGAATGTCTGTCTGTTCTGTGCTAGGTAGCTTTCTGTAGCAGATTTGGTTAAGGTGTCTTTGGTGCCCTGGGAATCAGATGCTCCAGAGTTGTGGACATCCTTTCTCTGTCCTGTCTGGAGGCAGTGGAGCAGCATCAGCCCTTGCGCTCTTGACCCCTCATCCACTCACTGGAGGGAGGGGTAGAGGAGGGAGAGGGGAAGGGAGGGGGAGGGTGCAGCTTTAGCTACTTTAATTCTGTGCCCTGAAACACAGCTCAATGAGCTTACAGAGCATGACCCTACACACACACACACACATACACACACACACACAATTGAGAGAATCCTGTCGTGTTGTATCACAGCTTGGTACGGCAACTGCACCACCCTCAACCGCAGGGCTCTCCAGAGGGTGGTGTGGTCTGCCCAATGCATCACCGGGGGCAAACTACCTGCCCTCCAGGACACCTACAGCACCCAATGTCACAGGAAGGCCAAAAAGATAATCAAGGACAACAACCACCCGAGCCACTGCCTTTTCACCCCGCTATCATCCACAAGACGAGGTCAGGACAGGTGCATCAAAACTGGAACCAAGAGACAGAAAAACAGCTTCTATCTCAAGGTCATCAGACTGTTAAATTCGGTTAAATAGCCATCACTAGCACATTAGAGGCTGATGCCCTATATACATAGACTTGGAATCACTGGGCACTTTAATAATGGAACACTAGTCACTTTAATAATGTTTACATATTTTGCATTACTCATCTCATATGTATATACTGTATTCTGTCCTATTCTACTGCATGTTAGTCTATGCCGCTCTGACATTGCTCGCCCAATATTTATATATTCTAAAATTCCATTCCTTTACTTTAGATGTGTGTATTGTTGTGAAATTGTTAGATATTACTTGTTAGATATTACTGCACTGTTAGAGCTAGAGACACAAGAATTTCGCTACATCCGCAATAACATCTGCTAAACACGTGATTGTGACAAATACAATTTGATTTGACACATTTATTCCACTCAGCTATTAGCTTAGCATAAAGTGTGTACACAGTACACAGTACACAGGCCGCAAAAATCCTCAAACGTAATCCTCGAGTCTTCTGTACTTTTTACATTTAACAGCTCAAATGGAAATCATTATGGAGTAGCTGAGACAGAGGACGTGAAGAAATAATCCATCCATGTATACCCAATCCTCTGGAAAGTGAAAAGTGCAAGCCACACCAAAGTCAATAGACTGCTGAGTTGTTGTCTGGCATATAAATAACATGGACCTGAAGGGCCTCTGACAGTGACATTGAAAGGTCTGCCGTGGTGATGACTAGCACATCTGATGCCATATTTCAAATGACACAGCACACTATTAGATGAGGTACTACTTATGTTTCAATGAAAAGCTCTATCCCACATGCCACGCTATGAAAAGCCTTGCCAAAAGAGGTCCCCGTTTCACAAGAGCTCTGATTCAAGCGTTCAGAATTAAAGCTTATTGACACTCTTTGCAGCTACAGTAACTTGACCAGACACACTTTCATTAGCAACAGAACTTGGACTAAAGGGCAATTCCACAGTAACGGAATTACGCTGAGACTCAGATATTTCACTTTAAAATGTATGCCACAACAAAAGCAATGATTGTAAAGTTAAACCAACCATACAACTATATGCATAAGGACTACTTTTAACCATTTCCACACACACACAAAAAAAAACATGTACTGAAAGAACAGTGCAGATGCTAAATTTGGTAACAGAATTACGGGTAAAGTAAAAAAATGAACAGTGCGTGAAAAAGTCACAGAGAGAACATGTGACGATGTGGACTGCAGCTAGCGGGCACCTTCATTTGGGCTTCTAGTTCTCAAACACGTCATTCTCCTCTAGGCTTATATCCACCAGTAAGATTGTTAAATAAAGGTCATAAATACATATTGAAACCACTCATATTAGTCTACAATGTCCTTTCTGACTCCGTTTCATTCACGCATATTAATCAATGGACCTTACATTGGAATACATATTATGCCCACCTGTGTGGTCTTGTTGTGACATTGACTGCCATTGCCTTTTATTCTGAAGAAGGGTTCATACTTGAAACGTTTGGGCGGCAATAAAAATATGTCAATTTAAGTTTATTTACTGGAGTGCTGTCCTATTTCGGTCACACCCTGATCTGTTTCACCTGTCTTTGTGCTTGTCTCCACCCCCTCCAGGTGTCGCCCATCTTCCCCAGCGTATTTATACATGAGTTCTCTGCCATTAGCCGGATCGACAGGGTCCCGCGCCTTAGCAGAGGTGACTGGTCTGCTCCTGATCCCCGGAATCATCATCATCTTGGTCGGCGTCCTGCAGCTGAAGCCGCGCGCCGGGGTACTGTCACGTGTGCTCCCTCTAGGTCACCAGGCTGCTCGTTTATGGCGCACACCTGTCACCATTGTTACGCGCATTTGCGCATAATGACACTCACCTGGACTCCATCACCTCCTTGATTACCTGCCCTATATATGTCACTCCCTTTGGTTTCTTCCCCAGTTGTCATTGTTTATGTTCCTGTTTCATGTTGGTGCATTGTTTGTGTTTCTTGTTCTGTTCATTTATTTATTAAAAGTATTCACCCCCTGAACTTGCTTCCAGACTCTCAGCCTACATCGTTACACTGTGTCTGCATCTGGGTCTCGCCCTGTGTCGTTATAATTTATGTTTTTTGGAATACACATTAAGGCCTCATGACCAAAGTCTTTGACAAAGTCCAATTGATAAATGGAAAAAAGGGATGACTGTCTCTTGACACGGAGTCTGTTTTTCCTGAATGAAAGAACAATGTGGGAAACATACTGTACGTTTAATAGAGAGCTTTCAAGCATCACAAACAAACATCCTTTTCCTGAAAGGACGACTATTTCCACATAAAAAGGGCTCCCAACAGTCCACTTGCGTCATAACTTTTTGACATCCTGTACGCCACTAAATATCTGGGATAGGAACCTGGAGGGGAAGGGGATTACAAGGGGATTGTTGGAAATGGAACACTAGGGCCTAGGAAACAGAACAGTAGGCAGGCAACAAACGTTGTCTCAATTTACTCTCATTCTCCCTGGTTCCTCCCTCAGAGTAACCTAGATAGTTATTATTCATTTATGTTGTTATCTGCTCCGATCACATGAGATACAGCTATAAGGTACAGCTGAGTAGACCATGTCTACAGTAAAGACAGATATTCTCTTATCTGACAACAGTATCATGTAGCACCATGCAGAACACCATAAGACTATATGATAACAACTACCGGTGTGTTCAATTACTGTAAACAAGATATGCAACATAATGTAGGTTCACTGACAACAAAATACTGTATATCTTCAACCCAGAACGACAGAGGACAAAACAGAGTGAGAGCGCCATTGTTATGAATGGTGATGCAAATGACAGTGGCTACAAGTAGCAGGTCAAAGTTGAATGCCATCACACGTGCATACAGACGACATGGCAGAGGACTTTGTTTGTAGAGCTCTGTATTGGGCTCTTATTGTGACAGGCAGTAACACAACAGTTGAATGCCCCAAGGGTATAGGCTAATTATTGAGTGTTAAGCTCAATTCACACACTACAAAGACGGAGGGCACGGAGCGTAGCACAGCATTGCAATGTCGTTTTTCATCACAAAAGGGGCGGCTCCTTGTAATACGCTCCTTTGAGGTCGCTTCGGGCGGCGAATTTGATTTTGGACACTGACATTTTTTGTATTTTGTGTTCGATCATAACATTCGGTTTCGAAAGTGAACGCAGTGGTGCGTTTGGTTGGTGGAAGTGCAAAGCTGTACTGAGAATGAGGTAGCCATGGCAGGTAGCTCAGATGGGAGTAAGTCTGAGATAGATTCATCACTGATCCTACTACCTTCATCTATCTACACAACTGTACAAGGAAAAAAGTATTAAGGTTATAGTTTATTGAGATGCATGAATACACCACACCAAAACCTATTCCAGCTCAGGAGACTGAAAATATTTGCCATGGGTCCTCAGATCCTCAAAAGGTTCTACAGCTGCACCATCGAGAGCATCCTGATGGGTTGCATCACAGCCTGGTATGGCAACTGCTCGGCCTCCGACCGCAAGGCACTACAGAGGGTACTGCGTACGGCCCTGTACATCACTGGGGCCAAGCTTCCTGCCATCCAGGACCTCTATACCAGGCGGTGTCAGAGGAAGGTCCTAAAAATTGGTCAAGACTCCAGCCACCCTAGTAATAGACTGTTCTCTCTGCTACCGCACAACAAGCGGTACCGGAGCGCCAAGTCTAGCTCCAAGAAGCTTATAAACAGCTTCTATCCCCAAGCCATAGGACTCCTGAACATCTAATCAAATGGCTATCCAGACTATTTGCATTGCCCCACCCTCATTTTTCAACCACTCCACACATTTCTTATTAACACACTATAGTTCTGGCAAGTCGGTTAGGACATCTACTTTGTGCATGACACAAGTAATTTTTCCAACAATTGTTTACAGACAGATTATTTCACTTATAATTCACAGTATCACAATTCCAGTGGGTCAGAAGTTTACATACACTAAGTTGACTGTGCCTTTAAACAGCTTGGAAAAAGTCCAGAAAATGATGTCATGGCTTTAGAAGCTTCTGATAGGCTAATTGACATCATTTGAGTCAATTGGAGGTGTACCTGTGGATGTATTTCAAGGCCTACCTTCAAAATTGTAGACCTCCACAAGTCTGGTTCATCCTTGGGAGCAATTTCCAAACACCTGAAAGTACCACGTTCATCTGTACAAACAATAGCACGCGAGTAATAACACCATGGGACCACGCAGCCGTCATACCGCTCAGGAAGGAGACGCGTTCTGTCTCCTAGAGATGAACGTACTTACAGTGGGGGGAAAAAAGTATTTGATCCCCTGCTGATTTTGTACGTTTGCCCACTGATAAAGAAAGGATCAGTCTATCATTTTAATGGTAGGTTTATTTGAACAGTGAGAGACAGAATAACAACAAAAATATCCAGAAAAACGCATGTCAAAAATGTTATAAATTGATTTGCATTTTAATGAGGGAAATAAGTATTTGACCCCCTCTCAATCAGAAAGATTTCTGGCTCCCAGGTGTCTTTTATACAGGTAACGAGCTGAGATTAGGAGTACACTCTTAAAGGGAGTGCTCCTAACCTCAGCTTGTTACCTGTAAAAAAGACACCTGTCCACAGAAGCATTCAATCAGATTCCAAACTCTCCACCATGGCCAAGACCAAAGAGCTCTCCAAGGATGTCAGGGACAAGATTGTAGACCTACACAAGGCTGGAATGGGTTACAAGACCATCGCCAAGCAGCTTGGTGAGAAGGTGACAACATTTGGTGCGATTATTCGCAAATTAAAGAAACACAAAAGAACTGTCAATATCCCTCGGCCTGGGGCTCCATGCAAGATCTCACCTCGTGGGGTTGCAATGATCATGAGAAAGGTGAGGAATCAGCCCAGAACTACACGGGAGGATCTTGTCAATGATCTCAAGGCAGCTGGGACCATAGACACCAAGAAAACAATTGGTAACACTACGCCGTGAAGGACTGAAATCCTGCAGCGCCCACAAGGTCCCCCTGCTCAAGAATACATATACATGCCCGTCTGAAGTTTGACAATGAACATCTGAATGATTCAGAGGGCAACTGGTGAAAGTGTTGTGGTCAGATGAGACCAAAATGGAGTGCTTTGGCATCAACTCAACTCGCCGTGTTTGGAGGAGGAGGAATGCTGCATATGACCCCAAGAACACCATCTCCACCGTCAAACATGGAGGTGGAAATATTATGCTTTGGGGTGTTTTCTGCTTTGGGTATTCCAGCATGACAATGACCCAAAACACATGGCCAAGGCAACAAAGTAGTGGCTCAAGAAGAAGCACATTAAAGTCCTGGAGTGGCCTAGTCAGTCTCCAGACCTTAATCCCATAGAAAATCTGTGGAGGGAGCTGAAGGTTCGAGTTGCCAAACGTCAGCCTCGAAACCTTAATGACTTGGAGAAGATCTGCAAAGAGGAGTGGGACAAAATCCATCCTGAGATGTGTGCAAACCTGGTGGCAAACTACAAGAAACGTCTGACCTCTGTGATTGCCAACAAGGGTTTTGCCACCAAGTACTAAGTCATGTTTTGCAGAGGGGTCAAATACTTATTTCCCTCATTAAAATACAAATCATTTTATAACATTTTTTACATGCGTTTCTCTGGATTTGTTTGTTGTTATTCTGTCTCTCACGGTTCAAATAAACCTACCATTAAAATTATAGACTGATCATTTCTTTGTAAGTGGGCAAACGTACAAAATCAGCAGGGGATCAAATACTTTTTTCCCCCACTGTAGGTGAAAAAAGTGCAAATCAATCCCAAAACAACAGCAAATGACCCTGTGAAGATGCTGGAGGAAACAGGTACAAAAATATCTGTATCCACAGTAAAACAAGTCCAATATCGACATAACCTGAAAGGCCGCTCAGCAAGGAAGAAGCCACTGCTCCTAAACCGTCATAAAAAAGCCAGACTACGGTTTGCAACTGCACGTGGGGACAAAGACCGTACTTTTTGGAGAAATGTCCTCTGGTCTGATGAAACAAAAATAGAACAGTTTGGCCATAATGACCATTGTTATGTTTGGAGGAAAAAGGATTATGCTTGCAAGCCGAAGAACACCATCCCAACCGTGAAGCACGGGGGTAGCATCATCATGTTGTGGGGGTGCTTTGCTGCAGGAGGGAATGGTACACTTCTCAAAATAGATGGCATCATGAGTTAGGAAAATTATGTGGATATATTGAAGCAACATTTCAAGACATCAGTCAGGAAGTTAAAGCTCGGTCGCAAATGGGTCTTCCAAATGGACAATGACCCCAAGCATACTTCCAAAGTTGTGGAAAAATGGCTTAAGGACAACAAAGTCAAGGTATTGGAGTGGCCATCACAAAGCCCTGACATCAATCATATAGAACATTTGTGGGCAGAACTGAAAAAGCATCTGAGAGCAAGGAGGCCTACAAACCTGACTCAGTTACACCAGCTCTGTCAGGAGGAATGGGCCAAAATTCACCCAGTTTATCGTGGGAAGCTTGTGGAAGGCTAACCGAAACATTTGACCCAAGTTAAACAATTTAAAGGCAATGCTACCAAATACTAATTGAGTGTATGTAAACTTCTGACCCACTGCGAATATGATGAAAGAAATAAAAGCTGAAATAAATCACTATTATTATTCTGACATTTCACATTCTTAAAATAAAGTGGTGATCGTAACTGACCTAAGACAGGGAATATTTCCTAGGATTAAATGTCAGAAATTGTGAAAAACGGAGTTTACGTGTATTTGGTTAAGGTGTATGTGAACTTCCGACTTCAACTGTAGATGAGGTTCATGTCTTGGGGGTCTGTCCTTACTGTCTACAGTAGGACAGCCATTCTCACCCATGTACCATAACAGGAAGGTCTCCATTAAAAGGTCACTTCACACGACTATGTACAACCTTGTATTATGTTAATTAGGTAAATGGCTCCAGGGTCTAGCCTTATTGTCTACAGCTGATCAGCCATTCATTGAAAGGTCACTACACAAAACAGAAGGTTACGTAAATTTCACAAGGGTCTAGCCTCCAAAAAAGATATTACAAACTAAAACACAAGGATAAACTGTCATTATGGTAGACTATGTGATTTGTAAAGTGTGAATAAGTAAAACAGCCAAATCCAACTGCAAAACAAAGTGTGGAGCTCACAACATGACATATAAAACAGTAATCAACCAGAGGAAGAGAACATATTTTGCAAACCACACTCCAACATTTACTGTAGGGTGCCACGCGTGATCGCAGCATCCTGGAAAGACACTTGACCAGCTGGTGTGAGGAAGTAGTTCTCTAGGTTGTTGCGCACGTCTATAGCAACACTGGTTGCCCTGTCTGCCGACATGTTTCTTGAGTCCAGGTAGCTGGTGTCCCCTTCTACCACCCGTCTCCACTCTCCTGGACGCAGGTCCCCAGTCGTTGTGGAGTGGTCAACAAACGTGGGGTGGACGTACCATGTTGTCAGTGTCAGTAGTGTCTGTGGTGCAAAGGTAGTTGTGGAGGGCCATGCAGGCCTTCACAATGGTCTCAGCTTTCTCTGAGGCAACCTCAAGAGCTCGTCCCAGGACCCTCCATATTCCAGCAAGGATCCCAAAACATTTCTCTGAAGTTCTTCTGGTTCTTGAGTGGCGGCAGTTGTCGATATTCTTGCCGTCATCGAGGCCTGAAGAACCTTTGAATAAAAGAAGCGTACTCCATTAGTATTGAACAGGAACATGAAAGCTATCAAATGTGTACTGTAACAACTGTGTAGCCTATGCTTTGGACATACTGTAGGCCCCCATCATCTTACTCTTTTCACATCATATGTATAGTCACATGTATTTAGCGTATCTTACCTGGATATGGTCGCATCAGGTTTGCCCTCAGAGGGAATGCCTCCTCTCCAAAGACATATGGGCTCTGTGTTTGGGTCCCCAGCAAGCACTCTGGTCTTGGTAGCGGCAGCTGGAATGCAATGAGTTGGGAGCCAAACTTTCTCTGTGAGAAGATTCCCACATCTCCCTTCCGACCATGTTGATCATGGTGAAGCGGTGCCTTGCTTTGCAGACTGCCATCAGGACTATTGAGGAAAAGGCCTTGTAGTTGTAGTACTCGCTGCCCGAGCTCGTTGGAGCTCGCATCCGAATATGTTTTCCGTCGACAGCTCCTGCACAAAACGGATAACTCCAACGATCCCCAAACTCTCTGACGATTTCTGCCCATTTTGCCACGGAAGGATAAGCAACAAAATCCTCCTTCAGGACATGCCAGATAGCCTGGCACACTTCCGTGACGATGGTACAACCTGTAAAGATTTCTAGCTTATAACTTGCAGCAAGACACAGACAGCCATCCTGCAGCTCTTACGGGCAAGCTGTAAATTTCTCTTGTGTGAGATAAAGGGCACGCCGCTGAAGCAAATTGTCAAATCTGGCAACCGACATTCGAAAGTATTAAAAAGGTCTTGTTTCACACACACAAAAACGTCAATGTTTCACATAGGTTGGACAAGAGACATGCATTCTCCATCGTCCTCTCTTAGTAAGAGCACTTCAACTCGCTGTTCAGGCTCTAGCAATTGCAATTCTTAGAGAGACATGTTTGCATCTGCTTCTGTGGCTAATAAGTAGTGTTGTAAAGCATAGAACACCAACACTAGTCAGACATGTAGCTAGCTAAATAGTATTCGTCAACAAAAAGGCATATAACACCGGATCCGGAAGTTTAAATTTTGTTGCTAGCTACAGTTAGAGTGCCTCGGACCCTCTTGCTTGGTAAGCTACTCTGGCTCCCCCTAGTGGATATACACTACACAAGGACCCTCTTGCTTTGTAAGCTACTCTGGCTCCCCCTAGTGGACATCCACTATACAAGGACCCTCGTGCTTGGTAAACTACTCTGGCTCCCCCTAGTGGATATACACTACACAAGGACCCTCTTGCTTGGTAAACTACTCTGGCTCCCCCTAGTGGATATACACTACACAAGGATCCTCTTGCTTGGTAAACTACTCTGGCTCCCCCTAGTGAATATACACTACACAAGGACCCTCTTGCTTCGTAAGCTACTCTGGCTCCCCCTAGTGGACATCCACTATACAAGGACCCTCGTGCTTGGTAAGCTACTCTGGCTCCCCAAAGTGGATATACACTACACAAGGACCCTCTTGCTTCGTAAGCTACTCTGGCTCCCCCTAGTGGATATACACTACACAAGGACCCTCTTGCTTGGTAAACTACTCTGGCTCCCCATAGTGGATATACACTACACAAGGACCCTCGTGCTTGGTAAACTACTCTGGCTCCCCCTAGTGGATAGACACTACACAAGGACCCTCTTGCTTGGTAAACTACTCTGGCTCCCCCTAGTGGATATACACTACACAAGGACCCTCGTGCTTTGTAAGCTACTCTGGCTCCCCCTAGTGGATATACACTACACAAGGACCCTCTTGCTTGGTAAACTACTCTGGCTCCCCATAGTGGATATACACTACACAAGGACCCTCTTGCTTGGTAAGCTACTCTGGCTCCCCCTAGTGGATATACACTACACAAGGACCCTCTTGCTTGGTAAGCTACTCTGGCTCCCCCTAGTGGATATACACTACACAAGGACCCTCTTGCTTGGTAAACTACTCTGGCTCCCCCTAGTGGATATACACTACACAAGGACCCTCTTGCTTGGTAAACTACTCTGGCTCCCCAAGCCCCCTAGTAGATATGTACTACACAAGACAGACTTCCTCTCTGGGTGGAACGCAACGACGATGTGGACAAAAGTGAGCGCTGCCCCCAAAAACCTGGCTCCGCCCTTGCACGTCTATCGCCAGAGTGGAGCTTGTAGCCAGCCACCTTTAAGGAGCTTCAGGATGACTGTGTGTTGGCCCGCAGTGTCCTGTGAACAGGATTTCAACAGCCTTAGTCATCAATTTATGTCTCTATGTACGTAGGATAAGAACCTACAGTAAGTCAGTGCAGAGACAACATTTCTCACAGAAATTGATTGGAAGATCACATTGTAAACAGTGTGGTTAGCCTGACTGTAACCACAGAGCCCCTCTGTCTTCTCTCTCTCTCTCTAGGAACACAGACACAGAAAAACAGATATGCCCAACAGATGGTAATTTCATCCTCATCCCAAGTCTGAAATTGTCTTAAGTTTAATTGGCATGTCAATGGAGGTAGTTTTCAGAACAGGAAGCAAAGTTAAGTAAAAATAATTAGCATGTAGCCTACCATGGTTCTGTAGCTCAATTGTCATCCTACATTTCCAAAAAGGAAGTAGGCCCAACTCTTCCTCATTGATAAACACAATTATGAATGACAGGGATAACTGTCCTGTCTTGTCCAGACAAGCCACTCACACTGCCTCAGACTCAGGCTCACTGAATGAAATCAACAGAGAATCAAATATGTTTGGCAATCCACATACTGGATTAGAAAGACAGGCTCGATTGCAACCAACAGGCAGAATTTAACACGCTCCTGCAAGGTTACCGCTGGATTTCTTAAAACGAAAGATTACATGCACCCGCAGGGTAAACTAAGCATGACTGCAACTAAAAACACACAAGGACAAACCAGCAGATCAGTTGATCTCTCGTTGTTACCGTGTCAAGTGATTATGATACCAGACAGCTGGTCAAGATTCTCTACTCCCGCTCCCATTGAAATATCAACCCATTAGGAGCATCGGAAACCGTAAGGCTGATGAATGTAAAAATACTTATTTAAGTATAAAAATATAGAAGCAGTAGGTCTATAATTCTTAAAAAGTTTCACTTTAAATGACAAAATAATATAATGTATGCCATTCAAAATAACTTTATAGACCACATTTTAATTTGATAAAAAATATTGATTACATAACTCAATCATGATTTAGTTGAGTTAGTTACACATTTCAAGTATGGACTGACCCCCGATCTTGATAAGAAATTACCATATCAGAGAATTTTATTTTAAAGACAGTTATATTTAATGGATGACATAACTTGGAAACAAATAAAATAGAGCAGAACATTAGTTTTCCATTTATACAATGTGTTTGGTAAATTGCTTCAGTTGATTTGCTGTGGTACATGAGGAAATACTTAATTTCAGTTGAATGGGATGATTGTCAAATAGATAAATCGCCCTTAGAATGCTCATAAAGTAGGACTAAATTGTTCTGATGATAATACCAACCAGAGGGCGAAATAGTCGTACATTTTTTTGGGCTGCAATCAAGACTAAAAGACATCCTTGACATCCGCGTTAGGAATGGTAAATTCCTGGCTAATGTTGGTTGAAATTTAGATCAGCTTTGCGGGTGATTTTAGAGTGTATTGATGGTTTAATTAGAGATCAGCTGGCGATAATCTGGTGGCTTTCAATGGTTACAATTGGCCCACAGGTCTTCTGACTTTGATGAAGTAAAGTTGTATGACAAAACAAAAAAGCATTTATGGACAGTATACAGTATTTAGTGCATTTCAGGGAGAGACCCATAATGTCAGTTAAAGAAAAACAATTCTGTGAAGCCTTACCCTGAGGCAGCCCATTTGGAAAAAAGTTGTTTATACTGGATGTATTTTGTGGAGACAGCACTGTGTACAGGTACTGTTGGCGTGAGAACATAGAGGAGAGCACATGATTTAACACAGATAGAGCTGGTTATCTGGGACTGAGTGGAACATTCCTACTGCTGACTACAGCCCAAAAGTGACCACAGCCCATAGCCTTCCCTTACATGTATCCTGTGTGACTCATACTGTACTGCCTTTACAAACAGCAGCCAGAAAGGTAAAGAGCTCCACTCTCAGTGACACTGGGAATGTTAATCTGCAGCTAGATTTAAATGAAGGCACCAGTTCTTAGTATTAAAGAAAGGTTTGTGTTTGACTTTACTCAATTGGGCACTACAATTGCCAAAAACCAAGTACTGTAAATCCCATAGAATTTTACTCAAAAAATTATCATACACAAGCGCTAGTTCTACCTTCCTCAATGACCTTTTGTACTGCTCCTGACCTCTCTGACCCCTCCTTACCCCTTTGTGAGGCCAATATTGTATTCTAATATCTCATATCCCCACTCAGGCAGCAATGGTGGCACCTGGAAGCTAAACTCACTTAACTGAACTGGCCAGAGGGAAAGTAACAAATCACTGCTTGCTCAATCATAAAGTGGGATGGCCCTCTTCGACGTTGCGTAAAACGAAACACTGCCTTTAATTCATTTATAAAGCCCATAGAAGTACGAGTTACCATACCCGATCACAGGGATGGCTAACTCTGGAAATTCCATCTGTTGCTACAGCCTTTTAGTTTCTTCCCACCCAATGTACGGAACAATCTTCAGAGTTCCCTACAACTGGATGTTCTGGTGCCTTTCGGGCAGTTCAGTGTTGATTGAGGACCTCTTTGTTGATGAATGTGATTGTTTTTCTTGAGTGTGTTTTGTATTTTTGCATTATATAATTTATATAATTATAGAATTTTATAACGTACTGTAAAATACTATATTAAATACTACAACGTTATCCACAAAAGAAACACTAAAGTTTCCACAAAAACACTACAGCTTTTTACTATAGTAATACCACAGTATTTACTTTGAATATACCCCACCCATTCCCATCCCCCATATCCTAATTTGTGCCAACCATGAGTGGGAAAACTACATGCCAAGTATAGACCATATATCGTGTTCCTTAAAGGTTTTAAATTATTTTTTTTACCTTTAATTAACTAGGCAAGTCAGTTAAGAACAAATTCTTATTTTCAATGACGGCCTACCCCGGCCAAACCCAGACGACGCTGGGCCAATTGTGCGCCGCCCTATGGGATTCCCAATCACGGACGGATGTGATACAGCCTGGATTTGAACCAGGGACTGTAGTGATGTCTCTTGCACTGAGATGCAGTGCCTTAGACCTCTGCGCCACTCGGGAGAAGAGCAGAAGCTCTGAACTATCCGTTCAGACTCCAGTCTTATCTTCCTATAGGTTATGGAAATGTGCTCTTTTACTATTGTCCAGTACGTTTCCTCAAGGAGAAAGCCCCCACTTCTATGTCAAAGATTATAAAATAAAACACTATAGTAAATACTACAGTTACGTCCACAAAAACATAAAAAACTATAGTATATACTATAGTAATTATCTATAGTAATACTAGAGTATTTATACTATAGTACAGTCATGTACGCAAAACACTACAGTAAATAATACAATATACTACAGACATGTACGCAAAACACTACAGTAAATACTACAGTCATGTCCCAAACATGACAGTAAGTACTAAACACTACAGTAAATACTACAGTCATGTCCCAAACATGACAGTAAGTACTAAACACTACAGTAAATACTACAGTCATGTCCCAAACATGACAGTAAGTACTAAACACTACAGTAAATACTACAGTCATGTCCCAAACATGACAGTAAGTACTAAACACTACAGTAAATACTACAGTTTTTTTAATGTGGGAAGAGTTTGTTCGGAAAAACACAGGCAGACACCCACGCAAGCACAAACACATCCACACACTCCAACAAACAAACAAACATCTGGGGTATATAATCCCCCCGTGAATAGATATCCCTTCCATACAAAGTCAGTGAGGGCTGACAGCAGACAATCAAAAAGGCCTCTTTCCTCAATAAATATATATTTTAAAGCTACACAAGTGAAAAAACACCTCAGAATCTGAGATTACTACAAGAGTGCCATGTGCAAATACTAAAATAGTATAGTTACAGTAGTAAAGAGCAGACAGTCAGCCTGTGACATTTCAAAAAACTAATCCTAACCCACTCTCCCTTCCAACAGGAAGAGAACAGTGGAGCTCTACTGGTTTACAGCAAGTTAATACTTGACAGACGAGTGGCATTTTGGCAGTGACTTCCACTGTGGAATGTAAGGCTGAGAAACCTTGGAAGATAACAGACTACTATCCATATTGATTTCACATTAAGAGGAAGAAAGATATGTGTCAATGAATTGACTGAGTGAAAGAGTGAGAGGTGGAAAGAGAAAGAGAGAGAGCAAAAGGCAAGGAAGATCTCAGAAAGCCCTCACTTGTTTTTGTTACATCTCAGGAGTTGATTTCTTGTGAAAATGACAAAAAGTTCACTCTTGTCATAAAAAGTATGTTCGTCTCCTTAGGCCAGAGAAAAATAAACAAACAAACAAAGCCATATATCATATCAGAATTCTGTAAGTCAAGGGCCAGTTAGCTTTGGGACACAAAATTGGGAGTCTGTGTATTGGTTGGACTCCCTGAGGAATGTTGTGTCCCAAAGCTAAGTTAAAGTGAACATGTTCAGCTGTTCTACAGATTCTACTCTGCTTGTCTGAGCCTGTCCTGAAAACGTCAACATAGTGTGTCCTCACCTGAGTAGGGTCGTCGTGGAGAAATGTCTTCTTCATCTTCCTCACTAAACACACCTTCCAGAGTTGACTTCCCGGCCCCGCCATCCTCAACAGGAACCACAGTGAAGTTGGTGGGCATTTTATCCCCTCACCGCATTGGCTCTATTCTGAGAAAGTAAACTACTCTAGTCCCTCTCACCTTTTCAAGACACAGTTCGAAGTGCTCACTACTTCTGTCTCTCTCACCTTTATTGCTTAGATTCTGTCCCCATGTGACCAGGCTCTCTCCAAATAAGGATTGTTCTACAGCTCCTCCCCCAGAGAAAGTCCTCCTTCCTTACTACACTCAACCTCATCCCTATCTAGGCTATAGCACCTACAATAGACAAGACTCCTAATGTCACTGGGGGCACCTCTTCCTGAACAACTCTCCCTTTACTGAAAAGAGCCCTTTATTTGTAACTTACATTGTAGAACTATGGTACATTGACACAGGATTTTGTCTTCCTTCCTATATTTTTCGCCCCTTTGTAGGCCAGTAGACTACTACATATTAGCACTGGTAAACAAAGTGGTGTTTCCTTTCCCACAGAGCAAAGCCTGCTGGGTAATTCAGAGATGTTGAATGCTAAACTGACCCTACCAGTCGAGAGAGAGGGAGAGTGGCCCCCTGGGGTAAACGGCAATCAACACAAAAAGCCCTAAAGGTAACGCATGGGAATAAACATCAGCCTGAGTGTGCCCCAGAGAAAACATATGGAACAATTGGAAAAGATAAGGATTTAAAAGACCAAAGGCTATTAATGACAATGAAGATTCTGGAAAAACCATACGAATAACGTTAAACACAACAAAATAGTAATAATCTCAAATCTACTACTGGGCGATTTAACTGAAATTTTTAAATACATCTTCCAGTAATCATTGCTGAGCCATTTTTTTGTTGAGACAATTTTTACATTCAGCATTACTCCATCAAGGGAAATTTAGTATTCTTTCTAAGAAAGATATGTACATAAATTTCAGGGTGTTGTGCTTCCCTGGAAATAATCAGAATTCATTTCAACATTACAGTTTTGAAAACGAAGCTTGTCCCAAAAAAGTGTCCTCTTGACACAAATTACCCCAGGGCTAAGTTGAGCCACAGGACTGGGTAACTTAAGCACCTACAAATTCATGTACTGAATTTTTATTTTTTCCAGGTAAGTTGACTGCAAACACATTCTCATTTACAGCAACAACCTGGGGAATGAGCCAAATGTAAGCTGGGGATGATCAGGTGATCATGATAGCTTGGGAATTTAGCCAGGACACCAGGGTTAACACCCCTACTCTTACAATAAGTGGATCTTTAGTGACCACGGAGAGTCAGGACACCCATTTAACATCCCATCCAAAAGACGGAACTCTACACAGGGTAGTGTCACTGCCCTGGGGTATTGAGATACTTTTATTATTGTGATACTTTTATTTTAAAAAATAATAGTAATTTGACCTGCCTACTGGCCTTCCAAGACCATTTCCAGCAGCATCTGGTCTCCCATCTAGGGACCAACCCTGCTTAGCTTCAGAAGCAGCCACTAGTGAGATGCAGGGTGGTATGCTGCTGAATGAAATGGTACCACTATTTTTTTTAAACCATGTCTATCTTTATTTCCCAAATACAATCACAATCACTTTTTGTTGTTTAATCATTTTAAGCATCTTTTAACTCAGTCTTAACACCTTATTAACACTTTGTACTTTTTTAACATGGGCCAGGCCCTGTTGTTTCCTCATACCTCAGCGACAATGCCTTGCATTATGCCTGTTAAGAAAACACTTCAATAGCGGTGTCACGTCCTGACCAGTATAAGGGGTTATTTGTTATTGTAGTTTGGTAAGGATGTGGCAGGGGTGTGTTTGTTTTGTGTTGTCGAGGTTTTTGGGTTGTGTTCTATGTTTTGTATTTCTATGTTCTATTTTTTCCTATTTCTATGTCTAGTTTATTGTTTTGACCTTCAATTGGAGGCAGCTGTTCCTCGTTGCCTCTAATTGATGGTCCTATTTAGTAGGGGTGTTTTTCTATGGGTTTTGTGGTTAGTTGTTCTTTGTGTAGCCTAGTAGCCTTTACAGGACTGTTTCGTTGGTTTTGTATACGTTTTCCTCCTTCAATAAAAAAAGAAGATGAGTATACACGTTCCCGCTGCGTTTTGGTCCAATCCATACGACACCCGTGACAAGTGGAGGTGCATAAAGATGGTGTCCCCCATGCACTTAGCACAAATTCCTCGTTTTTCTAAGTTCGCTGTATTGTACATTGCTCTCCGTTACTTTTTTTTTGGTATGGTCATTAGCAAAGTATACATTATCCCAATTTTTAGCTTCAAGACTGAACAAAAAGTACATTGTGCTGATTTATTGGCACATTAAACCATATTGCGTGATGTAGTTTAGAACTCAGTGGATAGTGCTAATGACGTCAGATAGTATGAATTCTGCCAACTTTATGCACATTCACCATTTGCTCAACTTGCCATTGGCTCAACTTACCCGAAGTCTGTAAATCCCACTGTGTTCTGGGTATGTGCTAGAAGTATGGCCATAAACTTTGTCATGGGAAGATAAGAGGCTAAATGCCTTGTAAGACTGTGAGGGTCATTAAGTGCTCCTTTGGCAGTCCATATAGGCAGTTGATTGTCAAAGCTCATACAGTATTGACAAAAACAACTGTACTTCAATTGAAAAGCAAATGTCTACAGGACAGAAACTATTTGGAAAATGCTGTAGTATAGTCCAATTTGTCATGTTGTCAATCATCTGTAGTCTTACCAGTTGGATCATTTTATAGTTTGGATAGAAAAAAGTAGCATTGGAATACAAAAAAAACCTTAGGTTAAATTTGGCTGGCTTGTCAATGGGCAATGTTTTGACATAGAAACATATCCTTCACAATTTAGTTAGGGACTAGGCCTACAGTCAGAAAGGAACAGGCAAAGCATACGGAATTCTTTGCTAAGAGCACATTATACCAAATGTTCCAAGATGGCGGAAAACCCATCCTTGCGGACATAACCAAAAAAAAAAAGCCGAATCTTGACCCAGAAATTATAAAAAACTATCGGCCTATATCGAATCTTCCATTCCTCTCAAAATTTTTAGAAAAAGCTGTTGCACAGCAACTCACTGCCTTCCTGAAGACAAACAATGTATACGAAACGCTTCAGTCTGGTTTTAGACCCCATCATAGCACTGAGACTGCACTTGTGAAGGTGGTAAATGACCTTTTAATGACGTCAGACCGAGGCTCTGCATCTGTTCTCGTGCTCCTAGATCTTAGTGCCGCTTTTGATACCATCGATCACCACATTCTTTTGGAGAGATTGGAAACCCAAATTGGTCTACATGGACAAGTTCTGGCCTGGTTTAGATCTTATCTGTCGGAAAGATATCAGTTTGTCTCTGTGAATGGTTTGTCCTCTGACAAATCAATTGTAAATTTCGGTGTTCCTCAAGGTTCCGTTTTAGGACCACTATTGTTTTCACTATATATTTTACCTCTTGGGGATGTCATTCGAAAACATAATGTTAAATTTCACTGCTATGCGGACGACACACAGCTGTACATTTCAATGAAACATGGTGAAGCTCCAAAATTGCCCTCGCTAGAAGCCTGTGTTTCAGACATAAGGAAGTGGATGGCTGCAAACTTTCTACTTTTAAACTCGGACAAAACAGAGATGCTTGTTCTAGGTCCCAAGAAACAAAGAGATCTTCTGTTCAATCTGACAATTAATCTGGATGGTTGTACAGTCGTCTCAAATAAAACTGTGAAGGACCTCGGTGTTACTCTGGACCCTGATCTCTCTTTTGAAGAACATATCAAGACTGTTTCAAGGACAGCTTTTTTCCATCTACGTAACATTGCAAAAATCAGAAACTTTCTGTCCAAAAATGACGCAGAAAAATTAATCCATGCTTTTGTTACTTCTAGGCTGGACTACTACAATGCTCTACTTTCCGGCTACCCGGATAAAGCACTAAACAAACTTCAGTTAGTGCTACATACGGCTGCTAGAATCCTGACTAGAACCAAAAAATGTGATCATATTACTCCAGTGCTAGCCTCCCTACACTGGCTTCCTGTTAAGGCAAGGGCTGATTTCAAGGTTTTACTGCTAACCTACAAAGCATTACATGGGCTTGCTCCTACCTATCTTTTTCCGATTTGGTCCTGCCGTACATACCTACACGTACGCTACGGTCACAAGACGCAGGCCTCCTAATTGTCCCTAGAATTTCTAAGCAAACGGCTGGAGGTAGGGCTTTCTCCTATAGAGCTCCATTTTTATGGAATGGTCTGCCTACCCATGTGAGAGACGCAGACTCAGTCTCAACCTTTAAGTCTTTACTGAAGACTTATCTCTTCAGTAGGTCCTATGATTAAGTGTAGTCTGGCCCAGGAGTGTGAAGGTGAACGGAAAGGCTGGAGCAACGAACCGCCCTTGCTGTCTCTGCCTTGCCGGTTCCCCTCTTTCCACTGGGATTCTCTGCCTCTAACCCTATTACAGGGGCTGAGTCACTGACTTACTGCTGTTCTTCCATGCCGTCCATGGGAGGGGTGCGTCACTTGAGTGGGTTGAGTCACTGACGTGGTCTTCCTGTCTGGGTTGGCGCCCCCCCTTGGGTTGTGCCATGGCGGAGATTTTGTGGGCTATACTCGGCCTTGTCTTCGGACGGTAAGTTGGTGGTTGTAGACATCCCTCTAGTGGTGTGGGGGCTGTGCTTTGGCAAAATGGGTGGGGTTATATCCTGCCTGTTTGGCCCTGTCCGGGGGTATCATCGGATGGGGCCACAGTGTCTTCTGATCCCTCCTGTCTCAGCCTCCAGTATTTATGCTGCAGTAGTTTATGTGCCGGGGGGCTAGGGTCAGTCTGTTACATCTGGAGTATTCTCGTCTTATCCGGTGTCCTGTGTGAATTTAAATATGCTCTCTCTAATTCTCTCTTTCTCTCTTTCTTTCTTTCTCTCGGAGGACCTGAGCCCTAGGACCATGCCTCGGGACTACCTGGCATGATGACTCCTTGCTGTCCCCAGTCCACCTGGCCATGCTGCTGCTCCAGTTTCAACTGTTCTGCCTGCGGCTACGGAACCCTGACCTGTTCACTGGACGTGCTTGTTGCACCCTCGACAACTACAATGATTATTATTATTTGACCATGCTGGTCATTTATGAACATTTTAACATCTTGACCATGTTCTGTTATAATATCCACCCGGCACAGCCAGAAGAGGACTGGCCACCCCTCATAGCCTGGTTCCTCTCTAGGTTTCTTCCTAGGTTTTTGGCCTTTCTAGGGAGTTTTTCCTAGGGAGTTTTTCCTAGCCACCGTGCTTCTTTCACATGCATTGCTTGCTGTTTGGGGTTTTAGGCTGGGTTTCTGTACAGCACTTTGAGATTTCAGCTGATATACGAAGGGCTATATAAATAAATTTGATTTGATTTTGATAACAAGGGCTATAAAGGAAATATGAACTTCAACCTGGGTGTAAGCTTGTCTCTCGGGCCCTGGTTTGAGAGACAAGCTTTCACACAGGTAGAGCTTCATATTTCCGTTATAGCCATTGTTAAGTGTAATGAACATAATGGCTGAATCAAATGCCAAAGCAGAACCTGTAGACAGTGGAGCATAAACAGACGAGGTCAATTGCATATGAGAGCAAAATCCTAAAATGTTTAGCATTCAAACCTGGCCATTTATAACCTGCTGTTGCCACCTGCTGGTCATAGGGTCATACTGTAACCTACCATAAACCCTCTAGTAATGTGCTTTCTGTGTCTCTAGATGGCAATCACACCCTTCATTATTCAGTCTGGAATGATGGCACATGGTCCAATGTGAATGAGCATAGTCCTGGTGGTGAGTAAATTATGCTATTTAATAGCATATATTTTAAATAATTAACAAAGCATGAATCTCTGATCGAGGCCTATATGTAGAAGTTTTACCCTTTGCAATATCACAATCCATTTTTAACACACAGAAAGGAAATCTCCTGTTCCATAAAGTAATTTCTGAAATTGTCAACCTGAGTTTGACTGTATAACAACAAGAAGACAAAAACACTCATTGGACAATGGACAGAGACAAAAATCCTATGGGGCACAAAGTACATTAAATTAGGGGGAGACCAATGTACATGACATAGGCCAGGGTGGAGGTCAGGAGGGGAGCGAGGTGAAAGTTGGAGAATTTTGCCTTTTCCAAACACCTGAAACAGCTGTTTCCTGCAACCTAGAGCCATAATCAGTGTGCTTAATTCTATGCAAAACATTTTTTTTTCTACATATCTAAGCATACCACTTGAGCTGTCTGTATCCTGACTTTTTTTTAAAGAAAATATGCTTCTCTGCATCTCTGCAAAAACAATTGTGTAAATGTTTGAAAAGAATTTGAGTATTATTCAGGACATTTAGTTATTGCTTTCTTTTCTAAAATCAACCAACCTTGCCAGCAGGCATGCTAGCTAAGATAATTAGACAAGCTAGCTGAAATAGCTTCTTGGCAGCTAGTTATGAGGTTGAGAGTTTGGGAACCTATCTGGGCTAGCTGAAGCCAACTTCATACAATTGCTAGGTGGCTAGTAGTATTGCAGAGAAATAACACAAAAAAATGGGCATGACGCATCTGCCAGAGATGCAGGGGGTACTTCTATTTGTCCTGTTACACTAACAGCAATTAGTTTCTTGCATATCCCAACTCCCCCTCCCCAAAATGATTATATACCTGAAAACTCGATCCATTATTTGATAGACCATCGTCATTTCAAAAGCAGAGGTTGCAGCCACGGTCTGACAGTGAAACAGGATAATAGAGCAGTAATGTCAAAGATGATCTACTAATGGGCAGCAACAGTCCTGTTGGCACCTGTGATTTGGAATTGCCGATTTCACTGAAGAGGCGGTGCTACTTCCAAGCAGGAAAGTAAAGGATGGATACATCATCCGTAAACATCAAAGCAGGTCGGTTGATACACGGCCAAATATACTATTTGTTTGGGTAATGTATAAATACAATCGTCGGAGTGTCTGCTTTAGAAAGTGATTAAAAAAGTAGTTGACACGTCACGTCGCAGGACTTGGTGGTGGCTGTGACATGTTTCCAGCTACTTTGGGATTTTTATAGGGGCTACAGTGGTGCAGAGTGCGAGATCTAGACAAGAGCCTGCGGTCCAACTTTCCAAACCGAGGGAAATACCGCCCAAAAGATGCCGGTTCGGCGGGGACACGTGGCTCCCCAGAACACTTTTCTGGATACAATCATCCGAAAATTCGAAGGACAGAGTAAGAACTTTTTTTCTTCAATATTGATTAATTTTGGGGAACCATGCTGTGGTTTGAAATGTAATGCAAACCGTGTCTTTCGATTTGCAAAATGCTTCTTAAATGCAATTTGTCCCGATTAAAATGAAAATACTAGGCTATTATTGTAGGTAGTCAGCCTGTGTTCAATAAAGTTAAAGGTTTCATGAGATGTGACCACTTTCTATTATATAGTGTTATGATTGTCCTGTAAAAAGGAGCGTATTGTCTCTGCAAAATTTAGCCTTGATATGACTTTGCAAATATTGAACCAAATAATATAGATGAAGATTAAAGATGTACAGTATGCCGCACATTTGATTGTGTAATCTCAGGGGTAATTCTATGTTTACCCTCTTGGTATTAGAATTTTACACACATAGTCTAATGATAAAGGCATGGCTACATTTCTACCTGACATTTACTGGGAGACCAATATTTCAAGTGGATATAAATAGGGCAGCAGTGTCTGTCAGAGCATAAATATGGCTTATATCACAGCAGGACCTGAAGAACCCGAGCTGCATTTCTAAGCAGGATGGGAGAGAGTAAAGCAGCTACATTTCAATAACTAAAATCCATCACTGAATGTTTCCTTCTGGGGACATATTTTGATACCAAAACGTCATCTACTTGTTTTTCTAAGGCTCTAAACAGTTTATAGTTTTGATATAA
The DNA here is from genome assembly GCF_901001165.1 of Salmo trutta. Classification (NCBI taxonomy): domain Eukaryota; kingdom Metazoa; phylum Chordata; class Actinopteri; order Salmoniformes; family Salmonidae; genus Salmo; species Salmo trutta. Next base: position 27,227,540 of record NC_042977.1, read on the forward strand.
ACAGCAAGTTTAGCAGTTGAATGTGAAAACAGATTTGCACCTTACAGATTCTCCCATCTTAGTTCTCATGCAGGGTTACATGCCTTGGTGTCACTGATATGGCATGTTTGGTCAAGTAGAATAACCAATTTAAATTGTATTTTAGTTTACGAAAGGTTCAATCAATAAGGCTGGAATGAATGATTGCTTTATATGTATCCAGTAAGCATAGGGTAATGTGGGGTAACTAGCCCCCCCTAAGAACAATGTCCAATTGCTGACACAAAAAAGCTAAGTTTGGTAAAAATGAGGTATGTGGATGATGGATGGTCATGCATAGGCAAGCAAACTATGAAGGGAAATACAGTGCATTCAGAAAGTATTCAGACCCCTTGACTTTTTCCACATTTTGTTACGTTACAGCCTTATTCTAAAATAGATGAAATAAAAAATTTTCCTCAACAATCTACACACAATACCCACAATGACAAAGCAAAAACATGTTTTTAGAAATGTTTGCAAATGTATAAAAAATTCAAAACAGAAGTATTCAGACCCTTTGCTATGAGACTCGGAATTGAGCTCAGGTGCATTCTGTTTCCATTGATTATCCTTGACATGTTTCTACAACTTGGTTGGAGTCCACATGTGGTAAATTCAACTGACTGGACATGATTTGGAAAGGCACACACCTGTCTATATAAAGTCCCACAGCTGACAGTGCATGTCAGAGCAAAAACCAAGCCATGAGGTCGAAGGAATTGTCCATAGAGCTTCGAAACAGGATTGTGTTGAGGCACAGATCTGGGGAAGGGTACCAAAACATTTCTGAACATTTGAAGGTCCCGAGGAACACAGTGGCCTCCATCATTCTTAAATGGAAGATGTTTGGAACCACCAAGACTCTTCCTAGAGCTGGCCTCCTGGCCAAACTGAACAATCAGTGGAGAAGGGCCTTGGTCAGGGAGGTGACCAAGAGTCTGATTGTCACTCTGACAAAGCTCCAGGTTTCCTCTGTGGAGATGGGAGAACCTTCCAGAAGGACTACAATCTCTGCAGCACTCCACCAATCAGGCCTCCACCAAGCCACCTCAGTGAAAGGCACATGACAGCCCACTTGGAGTTTGCCAAAAGGCACCTAAAGGACTCTCATACCATGAGAAACAAGATTTTCTGGTCTGATGAAACCAAGATTGAACTCTTTGGCCTGAACGCCAAGCGTCACGTCTGGAGGAAACCTGGCACAATCCCTACGGTGAAGCATGTTCAAATCAAATTTTAATTGTGACATACACATGGTTAGCAGATGTTAATGCGAGTGTAGCAAAATGCTTGTTCTTCTAGTTCCGACCATGCAGTAATATCTAACAAGTAAGTAGCAGCATCATGATGTGGGGATGTTTTTCAGCAGCAGGGACTGGGAGACTAGTCAGGATCGAGGGAAAGATGAACAGAGCAAAGTACAGAGAGATCCTTGATGAAAACCTCTTCCAGAGCGCGCAGGACTTCCGACTGGAGCAAAGGTTCACCTTCCATCAGGACATCAACCCTAAGCACACAGCCAAGCCCACGCAGGAGTGGCTTCGGGACAAGTCTCTGAATGTCCTTGAGTGGCCCAGCCGGAGCCCTTGAACCCGATTGAACATCTCTGGAGAGACCTGAAAATAGCTGTGCAGCGGCAGTCCCCATCCAACCTGACAGAGCTTGAGAGGATGTGCAGAGAAGAATGGGAGAAGCTCCCCAAATACAGGTGTGCCAAGCTTGTAGTGCCGTACCCAAGAAGACTCTAGGCTGTAATCGCTGCCAAAGGTGCTTCAACAAAGTACTGAGTAGGGGTCTGAATACTTATGTGAATGTGATTTTTTTAGTTTTGTATTTTAATACATTTGCAAACATTTCTAAAAACCTGTTTTAGCTGTAGTAGACTGTATTATATGTGATGACAAATTGCAATGACTCTTTAGATTAAAACAATATTGATCTATTACTCCCTCCCTCCTCAGATCGCAAGTTCATCATCGCCAATGCTCGCGTGGAGAACTGCGCCATCATCTTCTGTAACGACGCCTTCTGTGGCATGTGCGGGTACACGCGCGCTGAGGTCATGCAGAAGCCGTGCACCTGCAGCTTCCTGTACGGGCCGCACACCAAGAGGCCTGCCGTGGCCCAAATGGCCAAGGCTCTGCTGGGCTCCGAGGAGAGGAAGGTGGAGATCTCCCTCTACGCCAAAGATGGTACGACCCGGCACAGCCGCCAGGGCTTCAGCATGACTCATTTTATTTTTAAACATAAAACACACATAGGAATAGTGGTTATAAAGTATTTCATTCATCAGTGTTTAATCTTTCATTTTGGGTGATTTTGTTAGGTTATGCCAGAGGCTTTTATTGAGATAATGAGATCCTTTTAAAGGCTTTGGGTATTGGTTAATCCTAGTTTAGTAACACTTGAATGCTCTGTCATAAGGACCACAACACTGTCTTGACGATGGTACAGAAATGGATGATGTTTTTGGACCATATAGCTGGAGAATGAGTTGTGCATATTGAACATTCCATTTCCCCTCTCAATGTCCAAATGGTCCATGTGCTTATGTGACACTATGATTTCTCTCATAGGTTCCAGCACACAGCTGTGCCAATTACAAGAAGAGATAGGAAAGCAATGAACTATAGATAGTGTTTTTATGACATCTTGATTGCTCTCTTCAGTGCCTGCCTCATGCCTCTCCACTGTACTCTAAATGGACATGATGCCTCCTACACTCAGAAACACAGCACACACAGCCCCCTTCACACACACACACACACACACACACACACACACACACACCCTACACAGGGCAGGTGGGAATAGCGGAATCAAAACAATAGTAACAAAAGACAATGAGTTGTGACCCAGCTCACTCATAACATTCAGTGTTATGTTTCTTAGAGCTTGTAGGGAGTGTGGTTGTCCTATGGTGGAGGATAGTTGCTTGTCTTTGGGACATTCTCAGCACATTTAACCTCTACGGGCCACGGGGGCAGTATTGAGAATTTTGAAAAAAATATGTGCCCATTTTTAACTGCCTCCTACACCAACTCAGAAGCTAGGATATGCATATTATTAACACATTCGGATAGAAAACACTCTGAATTTTCTAAAACAGTTTGAATGGTGTCTGTAAGTATAACAAAACTCATATTGCAGGCAAAAACCTGTGAAAAATAGATTAAAAAAATGAGAATTTTGTGACTGTACTATTTAGTGTCATTGTTTTAAAGATACCATAGTGAGAAAGGATTCAGTTCGCAACTCCTAAGGCTTCCACTAGATGTCAACGATCTTTAGAAAGTTGTTTGAAGCATCTGTGATGAATACAGACCGAATTAGAATGCTTACAAGTTGACACGTCATCACTTCATTTTTTGCGCCTGCGCATGAATCTGAGAAGAGTGTCTTTGTCATAATCGTTTATTCTAGACACTTGATAGGTTGTGTGAAAATATTACTGATGTTTACTGATGTTTCACGTTAAAAATGGACCAAAAGATTAATGCTAAACAACGTTTGACATGTTTGAACAAACATAAATAGATTTACTAGGTTTTTTTTAGCTTTTCGGCGTGACTTTACACTGCCCACCTCATTTTGTGGGAGCCTACTGAACGCTAACTATTTGGACATAAATTATGAACTTTATCAAAAGAAACCACATTTGTTCTGGACCTGGGATCGCTGGCAGCGCCTTCTGATGGAGATAATCAAAGGTAAGGGGATATTTAGAATGTTATTATCGATATTAGATGATGCTAATGCTAACGGTATAGCTTAGCTTAGCTTATAGCTTAGCTTATGTTGTTAGCATAGTACCCAGTTTATAGCAAAATGTGATTTCCCAGTAAAGTTATTTTGAGATCTGGCCATTCGGTAGCAATTACGAGATGATAATATATTATTCTTTGAATGACAATATTATAATTTACCAATGTTTTCGAATAGTAATTCCGTGATTTGTAATGCTGGATTTACTGGGAGCATTCGAGCCGAAAAAATTCTGAATTTCACCGTGACTGTAAATGCTGTTTTTGGATATAAATATGAACTTGATGGAACTAAAAATGCATGTATTGTCTAACATAATGTCCTATGAGTGTCATCTGATGCAGATTGTCAAAGGTAAGTGCATAATTCTAGCTAGTTTTCTGTCTGTTGATGCCCTTCTTTGAATTGGCTAAACATTACATGCAGCTATTGTCAATGTACTCTCCTCACATAACCTAACTTTATGCATTCTCCGTAAAGCCTCTGAAAATCGGACAGCGTGGTTAGATTTAGGAGATATATCTTTCAAATGGAGGAAAATAGTTGATTATTTGATTATTTGAAATGATTACTCTTGCAGTTTTGAATTCCCCGCCATGGTCACATGACAATGAATCCCAATACCGGGATAAGATCCTGCCCCCTGGCCTCAACAGTTTTAAGGAACTTGACAAAATATATTTTTTTAACTTTAAACAGAACGTTACCTAAAAGTTCAAACATGGTTAAATTTTTTGTAATGTTCTAGGAACGTTCTCCAAATGGTTTGACATGGGAAATGTTCTCCAATAGCTCAGAGGACGTTTTGAAACAACGTTCTTCTGTGGGAATTTCAATACTTCAGTATAACGTTTCCTACAGGTTTTTTCATGGTTTTATTTAAAGTAATGTTCTCAAATTGTTCTGACAATGTTATGAAAAAAACGTTCTTCTGTGAGAATATCAGTACTTCAGCATAATGTTTCCCACAGTTTTCCTCATGGTTCTTCAATTTAAAGCAATGTTTATATTTACAGTACATTTTTAGTCATTTAGCAGCCGCTCTTATCCAGAGCGACTTACAGGAGCAATTAGGGTTAAGTGCCTTGCTCAAGGGCACATCGACCAATTTTTCACCTAGTCTGCTCGGGGATTCAAACCAGCGCTTTTAACCACTAGGGTAACATAAAAAAAACACAAGAAAACATTTAAATAACTTTCTAAGAATGTTATTTAAAAACATACATTCCGTTCTCAGTCAACAAAACTCTCTCTATCCTCTATCTTGTTAAGTGTGTTCAGGTGTGTTGGCCACGCCCACTAATTGGCCACACCTGATCTTAATGAGTGCTTGTTCTCTTTAAAATGGGGTCCTTTTGAATAGACAAAAATGAACAGCTTTGTGTGAGTTTAAAAAAACATGGCATGCTAGCTACATCCTGGTGGCGCAGTGGACTAATTCCATGAATAGAGAACAGATGATCATAGGTTTAAATTTCAGTGATGCTGTGACACAATAAAATAAATGTGTTTGCATGCCTAATGCCAGGTGGACACTACACAACTTTTAAAATTCTAACATTGCTGAGCCTCTCACATTAAACAACCATCTTTCCTGTAGTTTTTTGTCTTGCCAATGTAGTGGCACAGACGGGCCATCACACACTAGAAGATTCTTCACTTGGACGTGATGATTCTCGATACGACACTGTCTCACGCAACAAGGATGTCATGTGATTAGATAGCTAGAACGAGCTTTGGCTCAAAGCAGCCTCATAAACATTTTCAGTCAGACATTCACGCTTGCCATAATGAGTTGAAATATCTAGCCAATACATTTTGAGTTGAATAACATTGTGTGTAAAGAGCTTGTCAGAGCTGTAACAATTTGACACTATGGCAAGTACAAACGCATACTAGTACTGGTCATTGCTCCTGCTCGAGAGTACACATTCTGGGTGATCTGATACGGCATTTACATTTACATTTTAGTAATTTAGCAGACGCTCTTATCCAGAGCGACTTACAGTAGTGAATGCATACATTTCATACTTTTTTTTTTGCCCCCGTGGGAATCGAACCCACAACCCTGGCGTTGCAAACACCATGCTCACCATGCTCTACCAACTGAGCCACACCATGCTCTACCATCTCACTAGCTCCTCCTCTGGAGAGCTCTAATTGGCTGTTTCTGATCACCGATCTCAAATCTTGTCGTTGCATATCTCATACTACAAGAGCATTGCAGATTTAGTGCCGATAAAATCAAGTGTTTGAAAATATCGGGATGTCTGGGACTGCTCAAAGACCGGATCGGTAGCCCTCAGATTGCGTCTCTGATCCGCTCACATTAACCAAGCGTTGGGAACGGCCGCTTACCCCGAGTAGGGAACGACATGGGGATTTTGTTTCCGATCTCCAAAACCTGTCTGGCACAGCTAAATCGGGGCCAAACTCGTGTACACCCGGCTTAAGCAAATTAATTTCCATGTGTCCTATCTGTGCTTGGAGTTCAAAAAAGTTAACCCAAACTAAGCTAGCAGTGTTATTGTAACATTCAGTGAAGGTTTTGAGGAAGTTATTCAACAATCTCCAAATAACCTTTACATTTTATTCACAACATTTAGAATGTTCTCAGAACATTTTTTTTAATTACCATCAAATAACCTATCATTTCCATTCTCAGAACGTTAATAAAACCTCCCAGGAAAACTTTTAGGGAACCATAGTAAAACATTCTCAGAACCTCCCTGCAACCTAAAAATGTATGTTCGCAGAACAGGCAATATTTTCACTTCTGTTGTCAGAACGTTTAAAAAACGTTCACTTTTACTGGTCAAGAAACATATGGCTTTGTTCCCAGACCAATGTGAAACCAAAAACTTCCAAGGAACCAAATGTGCTAGCTGGGGATGGCTTGAAGGACGATTACTCACTATGGCGCTCAAATCCCAAAGGTAACCCCTGGATTTTCAAATAGTTGCATAAGAGTCTAAAACACACAATGCCCTCTGTCTGTTTCAAGGCTAGGAGAAGCAGAGCAGGGGGCGGGAGACAGTATTGTATCATGTAAATGGCAGATTTAACTTTTTGTGTGCTGGAGACTTATACCGTACGTAGGTGTTCATTTTTTACGAGAGATTAATACATTCATAATTATAAATCCTTTTGCATAACATTCTTTATCAAAGTAGACTGAGCTAAATTTAATAACAGTGGCACAGCATGCATAGGCATTGGATTCAGTCATTCGTTAGTTAAGATCAGGGAGTTCATAGTCAGCCAAGCTCTCATGCAGGCAGGTGAATCGATGATCTCATCATATACACAGTGAGAGACCCTACTAATATACCTAAACTCCCACTAGATTGAAATGGTCTTTGGAAACAAAAATTTTTACACAGTGTGTCTCAGTCCTCACAGTTCATCTCTCATGAGAGGTCATTAAAGCACAGGTGAATTGCCCACCAGAGTAGTCATTCATCCCAGGAACTCAAATATACTGACGACAAATTTTTTTATTTAACTAGGCAAGTCAGTTAAGAACAAATACTTATTTACAATGATGGCCTGGGAACAGTGGGTTAACTGCCTTGTTCAGGGGCAGAACGACAGATTTTTACCTTGTCAGCTCAGGGATTCAATCTAGCAACCTTTCAGTTACTGGCCCAATGCTCTAACCACTAGGCTACCTGCTGCAAATCAGTAAACCTATTCTCAGAAATGAGCAGCAATCCCCGGAAATCAGTGTGAAACCTGGTAACGCTGCAATGTGTTGCATTTAAAAGTTGCAGGCAACTGATGTATTTTACACCTTTGAGCCATATAATGTTGAGTATCAAAATACAGTGCCTATTTAGTGAGTTCCTGAGTGACTGAGATCTCCTTGAGGGGATTGTAGTAATGACCTCGCTAAAGGTGTAGATAATACTGTAGAATATAGCTGGAATATCCTAATGGCTATGGAGATAACCTTGGTGTTCACTACATCCTCAGTTTAATCCTAGTTAACCCCATGAGAGTATGCGCCGTAAATGATAATGTACCGGGTGTTTTTTTTGGGGGGGGGGGTGCTAATTGGATTGTTTTTTTCTGTAAAGAATGTCGCAGCAGCTTAATGTTGATTTTCTTGTGAATTACATTGCGGAGGAGTAACAGGGGAACTATTCCAAAATGTATCTGGATTTTGTGAATGCTGTCTTCTGGGCCCAGTTCAAGCACAACAAAGCTCAGGTTAGCATCTCCCTGCTGCCTAAATCTCTTTGGATCATAGAACAAGCCCAATTTAATCTGCTTTGAAATATGATAGTGTAAAGTTACCGCATGGTAAAGCTTTCTTCCAGGGTGATTGAGGCTCAAGGTAACTTTGGATATGATGACATCTCATCTCCCTGTACTGGGATGAGTATTTTTAAGCAAGCAATCTGCATTTAGATTACTACTAGCAGTTTGAAGTAGTAGCAGTCAATTAAATGCATGCTCATTGTTGTGCTTTTAGTAAATTATTGGATGTATTGTCCTTTCAAACTGGGCTCAAAGTCAAAACAGCTGTGTATAGTATATTATGTACAGTTGAAGTCGGAAGTTTACATACTGTAACGGCTGTCATATAGAGGGGACCAATGCGCAGCGTGTTGAGTGCTCATTATGATATTTATTAACTGAAACACAAAATAACAAACGATCAGAATACAGTTCTGTCAGGTACAGAGACTAAACAGAAAATAACTGCCCACAAACACAGGTGGAAAAAAAAACTACTTAAATATGATCTCCAATTAGAGACAACGAGGACCAGCTGCCTCTAATTGGAGATCATCCCAAAAAACAACAACATAGAAATAGAAACCTAGAATTTAAACATAGAAATAGAAAACATAGAAAACCAACCAAAAACACCCCCTGTCACGCCCAAACCTACTCTACTATAGAAAATGACATCTTACAAGGGTCAGGACGTGACACATACGCTTAGGTTGGAGTCATTAAAACTCGTTTTTCAACCACTCCACAAATTTCTTGATAACAAACTATAGTTTTGGCAAGTCGGTTAGGACATCTACTTAATGCATGACACAAGTCATTTTTCCAACAATTGTTTACAGGCAGATTATTTCACTTATAATTCACTGTATCACAATTCCAGTGGGTCAGAAGTTTACATACACTATGTTGACTGTGCCTTTTGAACAGCTTGGAAAATAACAGAAAATGATGTCATGGGTTTAGAAGCTTCTGATAGGCTAATTGACATCATTTGAGTCAATTGGAGGTGTACCTGTGGATGTATTTCAAGGCCTATCTTCAAACTCAGTGCCTCTTTGCTTGACATCATGGGAAAATCAAAAGAAATCAGCTAAGACCTGAATCAGCTAAAATGGTAGACCTCCACAAGTCTGGTTCATCCTTGGGAGCAATTTCCAAACACCTGAAGGTACCGCGTTCATCTGTACAAACAATAGTACGCAAGTATAAACACCACGGGACCATGCAGCCGTCATACCACTCAGGAAGGAGATGCGTTCTGTCTCCTAGAGATTAATGTACTTTGGTGTAAAAAGTGCAAATCAATCCCAGAACAACAGCAAATGACCTTGTGAAGATGCTGGAGGAAACAGGTACAGAAGTATCTATATCCACAGTAAAACGAGTCCTATATCGCCATAACCTGAATGGCCGCTCAGCAAGGAAGAAGCCACTGCTCCAAAACCGCCATAAAAAAGCCAGACTACGGTTTGCAACTGCACATGGGGACAAAGATCTTACTTTTTGGACAAATGCCCTCAGTTCTGATGAAAGAAAAATAGAACTGTTTGGCCATAATGACCATCGTTATGTTTGGAGGAAAAAGGGGGAGACTTGCAAGCTGAAGAACACCATCCCAACCGTGAAGCACGGGGGTGGCAGCATTGTGTAGTGGGAGTTATTTGCTGCAGGAGGGACTGGTGCACTTCAACATAGATGGCATCATGAGGAAGGAACAATATGTGGATGTGGATATATTGACGCAACATCTCAAGACATGTCAGGAAGTTAAAGCATGGTCGCAAATGGGTCTTCCAAATGGACAATGACCCCAAGCATACTTCCAAAGTTGTGGCAAGGACAACAAAGTCAAGGTATTGGGGTGGCCATCACAAAGCCCTGACCTCAATCCTATAGAAAATGTGTGGGCAGAACTGAAAAAACGTGTGCGAGCAAGGAGGCCTACAAACCTGACTCAGTTACTCCAGCTCTGTCAGGAGGAATGGGCCAAAATTCACCCAACTTATTGTAGGAAGCTTGTGGAAGGCTACCCAAAATGTTTGACCCAAAAACAATTTAAAGGCGATGCTACCAAATACTAATTGAGTGTATGTAAACTTCTGACCCACTGGGAATGTGATGAAAGAAATAAAAGCTGAAATAAATAATTATCTCTACTATTATTCTGACATTTCACATTCTAAAAATAAAGTGGTGATCCTAACTGACCTAAAACAGGGATTTTTTTTACTAGGATTAAATGTCAGGAATTTTGAAAAACTGAGTTTAAATGTTGTTGGCCAAGGTGTATGTAAACTTCTGACTTCAACTGTACATAGAGAGAGGATAAATAATTTCCGTTGACATCCTATGTTGAGTCAATATTTAGGGTCCAGTTAGCTGTACTGAAGTGTAACTATAGTTGGGTTTCAGTGCCTACACTAACCCCCCATCTAAAGCACATTGATATGGTAGTAATCCCTCTCTAGTTGCTTCTCTGTGTGAGGCACCACATGAAGCACAAGGACGCACTGGCACATTACACTGGTCGTCTATCTCTCCTGTGGTTTGTGTGTAATTGGCTTTTCAATTTGGGAGCAGCGTGTTTTCGCGCCATGTCTTTTGGCTGCCTTCCATCCACGAGACAGAGATTTGGGACTGGAACTCCTGAAGATTCCATCCTCTCATTATTAGCATTAGAGCAGAAGACTTGGAAGAGAGTAATGATTTCTATTTGGGTCATTATTATGGGACCTTAATCTGGTTTAGGAGTGGAGGATAAATGCTAAATCCTGTTAAAGGGGGATAGGGCCAAGCCAAGCTGGTAATTATTACAGGAAATTAGTTACTGTGGCTCTTTCACTCTTTTCCTGTAGAATCACCATAGTCAATAATACAAATTTAAAGTCTTGGTTATCATGATGTCCTGTACTACAACCAGAGCATTCAACCCATGAAGTAATTTATGATTTTTATAAGGATCCCCATTAGCCGACGACAATGGCGACAGCTAGTCTTCCTGGGGTCCGTGACATAATGAAAAAGACCACAGACAAAAATACATTACAATTTGCATGTATCTAAAACATTAGCATGGACATTAGAGACACATAATCTTAATCTTAAAATTAAAACTATAGTTATGCTAATAAGAGTAACACACTTGTCTTGGTAAAGTCTATTGGCTATACAGTACAGAGAGAGCATTTGCCTGAATTGATGTGTGTGTTGAGATATATGATATACTATACTGCTCTGGATAAGAGCGTCTGATGCATGACAAAACATGTAATATGTTTTTTTGAAGGTTGCGAGTTCATTCCCTCGACGAGTCATATGAAAGACATAAAAATGGGACCTGATGCATATCCGCTTGGCACTCAGCATTAAGGAGATAGATTTGGGGTATGGCCCCGCGATAGACTAGGGTCCTGTCCACGGGGTGTACTTGTACGTCAAGCTGCCTCATGCTACAGAAACAGGAGATGGGTTCCTGCCCTATTAGCCGTTCTGGCTCGCACAAGCTAAGGCTACGTACTTACTATTTCTTTAGCTACTGTATGAGATGGAAGCCCCCATGAGGATAATAACATGTCATATAGACATATGACCACAACTAAACAGAACTTAATGAGATCCTTTTTCGGGTCTAAATCAGAATGCTATGGACATATTACACGTCCCAAAATATATTTACACTAATGTTATTGTCATAAGAATGATGTTGTTCTATAAACATATCTCATGGAGTGATTTCTTCACGCTAACCTGTGAATTGGTGTATGTCACTATTCTGACGTTTCTAGACATACTGTAGCCTACAGCCTTCCTGAAGTTCTCATTCAAAACAAGTCACGATTCAGTGATATTTCTCTGATGTCATAGGTTGACAGATGCATACAGTAGGAGCAGAACAGGATATATTATAAATCTGCAGTGCAATTTCTGCCACAGGCCGCAGTGTGAGTCGTTTATTACTACGTCTGGGCATGGGGTAATGAAATTGTCCCGCTGTAATGGGAAGAACAGTATCTACTCTAAACTGGGGTTCTGTTATACTGGCTTGTCACTGAAATAAACCAATCTCGGAAGTCCGATTTGGGAAACGACTGTTTTTTACAACTATGGCTTATGTCACAGTTCAACGTACTGTAATACCAAAACTACTTTTAGTGTTAAGTGTACAGTTATTTTCTTCTTGAAAAGAGTGTAGTTTGAATGACTGTCTCTTCTTAACTCTAAGGTTAGCTATTAGAAAGCCCATTATTTTGTAACGATCAGAGGGGTTCTCACTATGGTTGAATACCGGTGACTGGGATACCGAGTTAGAGGTTGACACAGGAGTGAAAATTCATTCCTGTCTTGTCCTGTCAAAATTTTCCCGTGCTGTCTTGATCCTGCAACAGTTCTATAACCCCAGAACTTTCCCATCCCGATTAAAATCAGTCCTGTCCCATGCTCATGTGTACTTGTAGTAATCTGAAATATCTTCCTCTGTTAAGTGCTCGTCTGTTTGTCCCCTGCTCTGGGGGTTTCCACTAGCCCAACCAGCTGGCAGGTGGCACTATTATTCCTATTATGTCATCTGTGTCCAACTGGACTGTATTTTGAAATGTTTTATTTCACCTTTATTTAACTAGGCAGTTAAGTCAGTTAAGAACACATTCTTATTTACAATGACGGCCTACCAAAAGACCTCCTGCAGGGACAGGGGCTGGGATTAAAAATACAAATAAATAAAATAAAAATATAGGACAAAACACACATCACGACAAGAGAGGCAACACTACATAAAGAGAGACCGAAGACAAGTATGCAGCTGGCTGTACACTACTGAGGTATAATAAGAACTGGAGACTGCATCCAAGATGTCTACCCGTTGTTTTCAAGGTAATCTATTGATATTCACATACGCCGATTCATGGACCGTCTATATTCGGGTTGCATCTGGTTTATACAGACCAACATCACATGCACACTAGCACACAGTGTGCACCGGGAGCAGCTCGAGCAGCGATGACGTCATCACATCATCCAAAAACATGGCAGACATTGGATGAATAATAAAAATTTAAAAGAATCTGCCTCTGCAACAATTATTTGAATAATTGAATGGACGTTTTGTGCACAAAGGTGATGTCTTATTAGGAATTTTCAAATCTGACTTCTATATGTGGCAGTGTATGTGTAACCGACCTGAAATGGCTAGCTAGTTAGCGGAGTGTGCGCTAATAGCGTTTCAATCGGTGACGTCACTCACTGAGACCTCTGAGACCCCTTGCTCTTCAAGGGCCGTGGCTTTTGTGGCGCGATGCGTAACGATGCTTCGAGGGTGGCTGTTGTCAATGTGTGCAGAGGGTCCCCGGTTCAAGCCCAGGGAGGGACGCAAGCTATACTGTTACATTGGTGCCATGACCCGTTGCTGCGGAAAAGGGGGGTGAGTGTAACCGATGTGAAATAGTTAGCGAGGTGTGCGCTAATAGCGTTTCAATTGGTGACGTCACTCGCTCTGAGACCTTGAAGAAATTGTTCCCCTTGCTCTTCAAGGGCCGTGGCTTTTGTGGCGCGATGGGTAACGATGCTTTGAGGGTGGCTGTTGTTGATGTGTGCAGAGGGTCCCTGGTTTGAGCCCAGGTAGGGGCGAGGAGAGGGACGGAAGCTATACTGTTACGTATGGAAATTGTCTTTCTGGGCCGGGCGTCTGTTAAACTGCAGTACAAAGACTGCTGCAACCTGTTTGGCTCAAGTAGCATTAGCCATTCTAGCGTGGTGGAAATTGTGTTTTATTAAAGGTGCAATATGCAGAAATTGTTCCGATTTTTATTAAGTAAACTATATTAGGCCTATACACAGTTTTTGTTGGTTGCAATGCTCCACACATGACATATTTCTAACCCATCTGCCCCCCTCAGTTTATAACTATTCCTATGCTGCCCATTCCTGTGGGCTGTCGATTTTGTCCCATCCTGTCCCGAACTTGACTCTAGAACCTCACACCCATTCCAAGACCTGCGGGAGGGAGAGAGGGAGAGAGAGAGAGAGGCCTGGGAGACCTTTTTAGATTTAGGTCTGATGATGAGCTGAGCTCCCCAGTCTCTCCCCTTAATTACTCTCTTTGGTTCACTTGACCGTTTTGACATTCAGCTTTCATAATAAACACGCTGAATGCCGTGGAGGGTGTTTTTAAACGTTTGAGAGCATTTTGTGTAAAACAAAAATAAAGTTGCATAGGCAGATAGGGAGTAGGGATGAATATTTTCCCGAAAATCCACCAAGTTTCAATACCGAAAATAATTCATATTTATCCCGATAGTCCCAGGAAGTACAGCAACAATCGGAAGTACCCATTTAAAACCAAGATGGTCACTATGCCAGGGTTCTCCTCAAATCACGGCTCTGCTACACTACAGCCAGGGGGGCGTCCAGCATTGCCATCAGACAGGGAGGGAATGCTTCCTTTTAAATCAGCGAAAGCTGCTATACTGCCTGTGTTGCGGTTGTGTTGAGTCATGTCCAATGGCAGCGTTGAAGCTCAAAAAATGCAGAGGTTCAATTCTTGATCGCTATAAAGACACACGCCCAAATCTATATTTCATTTCAGAATTTAAAAAATTAGGGTCAGGGTTGAGGGTTTGGTTAAGGTAAGGGTCCGTTTTAGGTTTTTACTAGTTGGTTTAATTAAGCGTCAGCTCTCTCCCGAGATGGGTGCTGTGCCACCTTGTCGGCTTGGCAGCACCATTATGTAAAGATTTCAGAGCAAATTCAACTGATATTTAGTAATGATAGGGTAACTATCTTTTCTCACCAATGACATTGTTGTGAATTGCGAGACCGGCCGTTCATAAATACGGAGCGATATCAGTCCTCTATTAATTCAGCGCATTCCAGCAGTAGGTTATCTCGACACAGAGCACGCTCAAGACGCACAAAGCGCACCCCGAGACAGAATATCTCCTATATTTGGCAAAATCTAGCTGATGATTATACAGATAATGAAGATGAAGAGTGGAAGTAGTTTAAATATCAACCCACTGGGCACACACTGGTGTAAACAACGTTGTTTACACGGCATTTCAATGAAATTACATTGAACCAACGTGGAATAAACGTTGAGCTGACGTCTGTGCCCAGTGGGAAGGTATCTTATTCTTAACGAGGACCAACTCTGTTTTAAACATATCCATATCTACTCTCAAACCGTTTGTTATTCACACATTCTCTAGTGAAGCTCTCATGGGCAGCAAGTACGAGACAGCGGGGATAATGTTATAGCTGTGTTTTGACATGCATAGGCGAGAGACGTGCTTTGATAATGCTTTACAACCTATGGATTACAGAATAAAGTTAGGAATTTTCATGTGAGACAGGAATCTGCATTTTGGGTTTCAGTGGTATTGGGATTGGATAGGGAAATAGCCTTGGCTCTAGGACAGGAGAGCTGGCTCTCCTCACAGATTTCATGTCTGTGACTTAGATGCCTATGAAGTGAATTGTGCATTGTCCTATAAAATGTGTGACTGTCCGAAGAGTCACAATAACAGCTCAAAGAGGTACATGTTATTTTATAGGCTATACTGTAGAGGTTTCCTGTAGAGTTTATTAACTGCATTCGGGTTGTGTGTGCAGTCTGGCAGTGTCAATTGTGCGCGTGCTTTGAATTTATTGCGCCGTTGTGTGAAGTAAATACGTTAGGCTAAAGGCTTCTATGCGACAACCTGTTTGGATAATGTGCTATTACATTTTTTTGCTAATCTGCTGCTATGCATGTTGTATATTTTGTGGAATTGCATTAGTGCGAAATTGGGGAAAATATGTGGAAGGACCACTCGGCTGTCCTGTACTGTGAGCTTGTGTTGGCTACATCCTCGCGGCTGAGCAGTTGTTGCTCCTAGACATTTCCCTTTCACAATAACAGCACTTACAGTTGACTGGGGCAGTTCTAGCAGGGTAGAGATTTGAAGGAAAGTAGCATCCTATGACGGTGCCACGTTGAAAATCACTGAGATCTTCAGTAATGCCATTCTACGGACAATGTTTGTCTATGGAGATGGCATTGATTGGTGCTCAATTTTATACATTAGGAAAGAGTTTAGACCACATCACTTTTTCCACATTTTATGTTACTGCCTTATTCTAAAATTGATGAAATAGTTTTTTCCCCTCATCAATCTCCCCACATTACCCCATAATGACAAAGCAAATACAGGTTTTTTGAATTTTTTGCAAATGTATGAAAAAATCTAAAACTGAAATATCATATTTACATAGGTTTTCAGACTCTTTACTCAGTACTTTGTTGAAGCACCTTTGGCAGCGATTACAGCCGCGAGTCTTCTTGGGTATAAAGCTACAAGCTTGGCACACCTGTATTTGGGGAGTTTCTCCCATTCTTCTCTGCAGATCCTCTCAAGCTCTGTCAGGTTGGATAGGGAGCGTAGCTGCACAGCTATTCTCACGTCTCTCCAGAGATGTTCAATCGGGTTCAAGTCCGGGCTCTGGCTGGGCCACTCAAGGACATTCAGAGACTTGTCCCGAAGCCGCTCCTGCGTTGTCTTGGCTGTGTGCTTAGGGTCTTTGTCCTGTTGAAAGGTGAACCTTCGCTCCAGTCGGAGGTCGTAGCGCTCTGGAGCAGGGATCAAGGATCTCTCTACTTTGCTCCGTTCATCTTTCCCTTGATCCCATCTAGTTTCCCAGTCCCTGCCTCTGAAAAACATTCCCACAGCATGATGCTGCCACCACCATGCTTCACCGTAGGGATGGTATTGACCAGGTGATGAACGGTGCCTGGTTTCCTACAGATGTGACGCTTGGCATTCAGGCCAAAGAGTTCAATCTTGGTTTCATCAGAGAACCTTGTTTTTCATGGTCTAAGAGTCCTTTAGGTGCCTTTTGGAAAACTTCAAGCGGGCTGTCATGTGCCTTTTACTGAGGAGTGGCTTCCGTCTGGCCACTCTACCGTAAAGGCCTGATTGGTGGAGTGCTGCAGAGATGGTTGTCCTTCTGGAAGGTTCTCCCATCTCCACAGTGGAACTCTGGAGCTCTGTCAGAGTGACCATCGGGTTCTTGGTCCCCTCCCTGACCAAGGCCCTTCTCGCCCGATTGCACAGTTTGGCCAGGCGGCCAGCCCTAAGAAGAGTCTTGGTGGCTGTAAAGTAACACAATGTGTAAAAAGTCAAGGGGTCTGAATACTTTCCGAATGCACTGTAGCTACTAGAACTAACGCTTTAGTAAATCGCTACAGTCATGCAGCAAGCAATTTGGCAGTTACACCAGCGGGCCCCTGTGGCAATAAATTAATAAAACCAAAAGCTTACCTTGACTTGGAAGAGTTCCAGTGTTGGATAGCCATCGCCAGGTAGCTAACATAGAATCATTCTATGTTTGAGCCAGGTGTTTGAATAGGCTAAACTAGCTAGCTGCATTCGACGCTAGCTAAGTACGTGAAAGTAAAAAATATATACTATTAATTCTCTCTCTTGCTTCTCTTTCATTTTGAAAGAAATTAATTTGTTCAAAACTATTCAACTATTATCTTTTGTTCTCTTTGAGTCAACTACTCACCACATTTTATACACTGCAGTGTTAGCTAGCTGTAGTTTATGCTTTCAGGACTAGATTAATTCTCTGATCGTTTGATTAGGTGGACAACATGTCAATTGATGCTGCAAGAGCTCTGATAGGTTGGAGGACATCCTCCCGAAGTTGTCATAATTACTGTGTAAGTCTATGGATAGGGGGTGAGAACCATGAGCCTCCTAGGTTTTGTATTGAAGTCGATGTACCCAGAGGAGGACAGAAGCTAGCTGTCCTCCGGTTACACTATGATGCTACCTTACAGTGATTCTGAGGCTACTGTAGACCTTCATTGCAAAACAGTGTGTTTTAATAAATTATTTGGTGATGTGAATATATTTACTATAGTTTTATCTAAAAAGGATCACTTTTTTTATGTTTTACTATTTACATTTTTCTGAAATTCACTGAGTAGGATGGTCCTCCCCTTCCTCCTCTGAGGAGCCTCCACTGATTTAAACAGTTATGACAGTTATTTTATTTTCACGACGGTCTTCATCCATAACCGTTGGTTACATGGTTATCCGGTAATTCTGCCATCCCCAGCCCTGAATTGATGTTGTGTGTAGTAAAATATAATGCAGATCAATAACATCAGAGATGTGGAAAGTGTGATGTTAGAAAGATGCTGTGGAAGGCTCAATGTAAGGCACTCACACCAAACCAGATTAATATTCTATGGGTGAGGAATGACCCCACACACTGTAAATCTCACTGATCTATTATTGGCTGACTCCTAAGGTTATTATTAGGTAGAGTGATGATGACTTACAGGGCGTTGTGAATGGCTATTATGAGTGTACATTAGTCATGTCTAACTTTTCATAGATGTGTGTTCACACGTAAAGCCAAATTCCGATAGTGGGATTATTTTTTTGGCTCTAAAATAACTGTATATTTCTGAATGAAGGATTGGCTCAGTGGTTGTTGGTGCTTTATTTTTAGCAGGCCAAAGGTATCCTCGGAATCCAAACTAAATCAAACTGTTTGACTATTGTTGAAGTGAAACATTGTTTCAGTAGGATTTTGTGGATGGGCCAAAGGTGGATCTGTCTTAAAATCTGTTTTAGAGGAATTCTTGTTTTCCTTTTCTTAGGTATTCGATAGAGAACCTCACACAAAGTAATTGTTGTTTTAAGGGCTTCACATTGATGAACACTTCTTATTTCCAATAGGGCCTAGGTCCTAGTCTCTATCTCTAATTCTCCTCAGTGAGAACAATGATGACTTCCTTCCACAGATAATAAGGTGATTCTCCCCTGAGAGCAGAATCAGTGTTTTATTAGCATTAATTGTCCAATTATCCCCAAGGCTCATTAACTCTAATAGATAGGCTACATTTCAAATGGCACCCTATTCCCTAGATAGTGCATTACTTTTGAACAGGACCACAGCCAGCTCTATTCTGGCAAACCCTTAAAGTCCTACTCTCATTTTCACCTCATTTAACACTTGTTTACTTAACAAAAGGCACAAGTGGCATTTCAATAGGTGGTCCAGGTGCCTCATGACATGGGGGGAGGGGTTCCTCTTTTGCTCTCTATTGCTCCTCTAGTGTTCCTCAAGCAAGGCTGGAGGCCGATGACATCAGCGGGCACCAACAGACCAACTCCTTGAATGCTCTACTCCTTGAAGTTTGCAGTTGTCTAAAAAACATTATTTTTCTCAAAACAAATTTTTGATACCCTTTCGTGTGTGTGCTTTACTGTATTTATACTTGGTTTATCGCTTTCCAACAGGAAAAGTTCAAATATCACTGGATGTCTTTAAGTGTCATCTTCATGAACAGTATCCACACCTAGTATCAATCATTAGTACCCAGTCAATGATCCAATCCAGTGTCCACACTTGTGATGAATTTGGTTTTGTGAATATTTAATATATTATTTTTCTTTGTTACTCTGTCTAGAAGGCCAGCATCCCGGAGTCGCCTCATCACTGCTGACGTTGAGACTGGTGTTTTGCGGGTACTATTTAATGAAGCTGCCAGTTGAGGACTTGTGAGGCGTCTGTTTCCAAACTAGACACTCTAATGTACTTGTCCTCTTGCTCAGTTGTGCACCGGGGCCTTCCACTCCTCTTTCTGTTCTGGTTAGATCCAGTTTGCGCTGTTCTGTGAAGATACACAACGTTGTACGAGATCTTCAGTTTCTTGGTAGTTTCTCACATTAGAATAACCTTCATTTCTCAGAACAAGAATAGATTGACGAGTTTCAGTAGAAAGTCTTTGTTTCTGGCCATTTTGAGCCTGTAATCGAACCCACAAATGCTGATGCTCCAGATACTCAACAAGTCTAAAGAAGGCCAGTTTTCAGCTGTGCTAACATAATTCCAAAAGGGTTTTCTAATGATCAATTAGCCTTTTAAAATGATCAACTTGGATTAGCTATTAACACAACGTGCCATTGGAACACAGGAGTGATGGTTGCTGATAGTGGGCCTCTGTACGCCTATGTAGATATTCCATAAAAAATCAGCCGTTTCCAGCTACAATAGTCACTTACAGTGTAGACATTGTTAATGTTGTATTTCTGATCAATTTACTGTTATTTTAATGGACCAAAAATGTGTTTTCTTTCAAAAACAAGGGAATTTCTAAGTGACCCCAAACTTTTGAACGGTAGTGTATATCAGACGGACTCATTCTCAGCTGCTTATCTGAGTTGGGCACTGCTGGAATGCAAGAGCTGTCTGTCATTGATTTGTCATTGTTCCTCCATCACTTAATGATATGCATTCATGCAGGCTAGATGAGTAGTTTTATTGGCTGAGTCTAGCATGTATATCCATCATTGTGTCAGGCATCTCTCATCTCTGGTCTTGGCGAAGTTTTAAACGGTTTGAACAACTCTGCTGTCCCCTGCCTGCCAGTGTTATTGCAGACAGAGATGAAATAGTGGAGGAACAGACAGATCAATAGTTCAGCTCTCTCCTCAGGCTAATATGTAAATATTTCATGAAGGGAAAGAGAGAGAGAAATCTCCAATGAGTAATTCAGAGTTTGTGATGATGAGGGAGAGGTAGGGTGGAAAGAAGAAAGAGAAGGGGGGGGGGGGGGGACTGAGATGGAGAGAGAGGAAAAGAGAGATGGGAGGGGGGATATAATCATATAATTTATTTTGGTTTATATGGTGCTTGTGGTCTTCATGAGAAGTATGATCCATTTTCCATATTGCCCCTGATAATTGTCCTTGGCTCTTTTGTAATATAGTCTACTGATCCCCTGCAGGTGCAGAAAATATGATATACATTATGCTAATGTTTATTTAAAAATGTTCACCAGTAGTCTTAAAAATGTATTTAGGTCATATTTTCCACTTGAACACTTTTAATTCCAACCAGTGATTTCAGTAAAGTCCCTTGAAGACCTTCACTCAGTTTTTGATAGGGTCACCATTGTTATTATACCTAGCAATTGAAGTATTCTCAGGTGTGCTCCACATGTAAAAGGTGACTAAACCAATGTGCATATAAATCTGTACAGATTTAGGATGTGGTGCGTCCCGGAACAAAGTGTTCAGTAGCAGATGGTTTTGCAGTACAGTAGATGACTGTGTGATTTCAATGAGATGAATTAGGTAAGATAAGGGGCCATGTTAGAGCTCTAATCCGGGAGGGGATGATGATGATACAGTATATTCCTACTGTTCCTGTCAGGCCTGTCCTATGTGTCCTTCCTGCTAACCCGTTATCTGACTACCTCCTCCCCATCCCTCCACAGTCAGTCAGTGACCTCTCTCTCTCTCTCTCCCATTCTCCCAGGGGAAGCCAGATTGATTTGGCTCCTGGCATAGCTGTAGCGCTCTGCCAGGTGGACGATGTGGAGGAGTCAGTGCCTCTCTCTCTCAGCAAATTACATCAAAATACGTTATTTACATTATTATGGAGCCTATTACAATACTATCCTGAATATTGAATGATAACAGCAGATCATTCATTTTTGTTGAATTCAATGTGAAATCAACAAAATATATAATAATCTCATTGAATTTAGGTTAAAAGTTGTAGGACAAAAATACGAAATGCCCTTAAGTTGATGACTTTTTGCAAATCCAATCAGTTTTCCACGTTGATTCAATGCCATCACATTGATCGTTTTTTTGAATGACGTGGAAACAACATTGATTCAACCAGTTTTTGCCCAGTTGGCCATCTGCTGTTGTGTGTCTCTCTCTAGAGGAGAACTTTGGTATGCATTCATGTGCTTTAAATACAGGTGTTTTCTCACTTTGGTGGTGATGTGTGTGTCTCTGTGTTCAGGTATGTGTTTCTCCTGTAAAATTGATGTGGTGCCAGTGAAGAATGAGGATGGCTTGGTGATCATGTTCATCCTCAACTTTGAGCTGCCCACTGATCCACCTATTCCCAGCTCCCCGACCAGAGAGCTCAACAAGCTGCCCATCCCCTGGCTTCCCCTAGGTAAACAATGAAGATCCTCTGTGTGGAAAACCTTAAAAAATCTAGTTCTAGTAAGTCAGGAAGAGATTGAGGTAATGAGTGGGGTCCAGAGTTTTTAGGGTACAGTATTTTTCTCTTGGGTACAAGAAGATAGAAATGCATATCTTGCACCTTCAGAGGTACACATATGATCTCACATGGTACTGTTCGGTACCATTTCCGGTATGTGTGGATAATGTACTGTATTATAATGGTCAATTTTTGTACAATCATTGGAGGCGTGGCTTAGTGGGGCGTGGATTTCAGTTTGTTCTTTTTGGCCACCTGTGAGTGGAAGTGTTTGTGGTCTCTGTTTATGTTAATTAAAGTTGAGCTTTTTGGCTTTCAGTTCTGAAGTCTTTATAAAGGCTTACATAAGAGACAACAAAGAGCTCTAATTAATATTGTAGTGACCTTAAAACCTCTTAAGGATCTGACCTTTTTTTAAATTTTTGCCTAAAATGACATACCCAAATCTAACTGTTTGTAGCTCAGGACCTGAAGCATATTCTTGATACCTTTTGAAAGGAAACACTTTGAAGTTTGTGGAATTGTGAAATTAATGAAGGAGAATATAACACATTAGACATGGTAAAAGATAATATAAAGAAAAAAACATGTTTTATTATTATTTGAAATGCAAGAGAAAGGCCATAATGTATTATTCAAGCCCAAGGACAATTTATATTTTGGCCGCTAGATGGCAGCCGTGTATGTGCAAAGTTTTTGACTGATCCAATGAACCATTGTATATCTGTTCAAAATGATGTACACGACTGCCCAAATGTACCTAATTGGTTTATTAATACAATTTCAAGTTCATAATTGTGCACTCTCCTCAAACAATAGCATGGTATTATTTCACTGTAAAAGCACCTGTAAATTGGACAGTGCAGTTAGATTAACAAGAATGTAAGCTTTCTGCCTGTATCAGATATGTCTATGTCCTGGGAATTATTTTGTTACTTACAACCTCAACGTTAGCTCAACCGTCCCATGGGGAGGGGGACCGATCCCATAGAGGAAGGAAAAATCCACAAAAATATCTTATTTAAAAAAATAAAATAAAGGAACAAACTTTTAACCTCAAACTGGTTACAATTATGTACCTATAACTAATGGCACAATGGACACAGGGTACCACTACAGTCACATGCGTTAGTACCCCTTTAAGTACAATTCAGTACCTTTTTTTCTAAGAGTGTAGTAATTAAGTCATTGTTTTACTAATGATGTTGGTGCGGTGTGTAATGTAGTCAGAAACCTATCTCCTTTTCCCTCTGACCTTTCCCCTCTGACCTGCAGCACGTCGGCATAGGTTCCGCCTACCCTCCGCCCTGCTCCGCTCCCTCAGCAGCAGTAAACATTCCCTGGAGGATGACTCCGAGCTGGGCCACCAGCGGGACCGCTCTGCCCTGGGGCATGAGTCTGTAGCCCTGGACAAGCTGCTGTCCCTGCCAGAGCGGCGGCGGCTGGGGGGCACCGGGGTACTACTCTGGGACGAGGACCAGAGGGCCTTGCTGGGAGGTGAGTAGACCTGTGTGGCTCAGTTGGTAAAAGTATCATGCTAGCAATAACATGCTTGTGGGCTTGATTCTCACTGTGGTCAAATACAAAAATATATGCACTCATTGTAAGTTGCTTTGGATAAAAGTGTCTGCTAAATGGCATGTTTATAGGTGACCCCGTCTCTCCCACCGGGGACCCCTCTGATGCCCCTCAAGCCCTGTCCCTGGCCATGGGCTTCTCCCAGTCCTCCCCCAGGCTGCACTGCCTCTGGGTGGACGAGGAGTGTGGCTCCAACTGCAGCGTGATGCCCAGCCGCTCCTATGAGAGTCTCTGCAGCCCGCTGCACGCCTCATCTGTGGACGGCATCAAGACACGCAGGGGACGGTCCAGCTGGCACGGGAAGCTCCAGACGCGGCCCAGCAGCACAGGTAGAGGACATGTATGGGACACACGAAGGAGGTTTAAAGCGCGGGTGGCATAACGAAATTTGAGGATCAAAGAACATGTAATTGATTAATGCTTGTCTTACATTTATGTTCCATCTGTTCAATATCTCCTTATGCTGTATCTTGCACTCAGCACATTCAACTCTTAAGTCACAGGCAATGAAATATCCATCTATATTTATTCCTTCTCAGGCGGAATGAAGTCCAGTCCGCGTAATGTTACATCTGACTCCACGTCTGACCCCAACCTTATCCGCTTCCGGACCTTAAGTCACGTGACCCAGCTCAACCCACTGGACAACAGGCCAGACCCCTTGGTGGCCCTCCCGTCTGCGGAGATTGACATCATCGCCCCCTGTAAACTAATGGACCGCACACACGGGGTCACTGAGAAAGTCACTCAGGTTAGTCGCTGCTCTTCTCTTACTAGTGGATGTGTATGGATGGGATGACACTATTTCATGACAAACTGCAGTATCGAGAGGCTTTCACAGACACCTTGCTCCTTAAGTAGTCTGCCATTGCAGTATCTGTCCTGATGGTGGCAGCACTATCCAGATAGGTTTGCTCTAAATTCAATCGCTGCTGGTGAACTTGTCACTGTAGAGTACAGAGGTTGACGAAATGACTATGGTTATATTGCAAAACATGGAGTCGGTTGCTTTTGTATTGTGCCTCAATCAGCTTATCCACTAATTTAAGTGATTTTGTTGAACAAAGTCACCTCACAAAGTGCTCAGGTCTAAATCAAAAGGCCTGAAAACTCTCACAGACCCTATACACCAGCATCACTCTAGTACTAGGAGTGAAGATGCAGCTCAGAGCATCTTCAATTTCAAATGGAAGCATTTCCGTTTCTTTCAACACTAATGTTTCTTGTTCAAACACTTCTGGCGGTTGGACAGAGCTGAAGCGATATTATACACAGTGTAGCAGCCCAGTAACACACTGTAGCAGGCTTGCAGCCCACCACACCACCTGGGAGGAGTTTGATTAATCCTGCCTAATGGAGTGGACAGCTGTGAAGAGAGAGATATGATGAGGTTCACTAGTCATGGGGCCTTTTCTCATTTGGGCTAAAGTCTCCACCGTTCTCTCTCCAATGTGACCCGGAAACCAAGTGGTTGAGTGGTTGAGGAGATGTCAATTCGTTAGTAGGCAAACTGAAGAGTGTCCATAGCCTTTTCTCAATTGGTTTGCTTAACTCTTGCGTCCTCTCTCTTCCGTTCTCTGGCCTCCTTTTGGAAAAGGTCAGAGGTAATCGAGGAGAGGTGGCGAGGAGAGGGAAAGTGGTCAAAAATGCACTTTTATGAAATGAGACTCTTATTGATGTTTACAGGGTGGAATCCTAAAATAAATGTCTAAAGTGATAAAAACATCTCTTAGCTAGTTGTGCAAGTCATTTTATAGATAAAAGGATACCGTAAATTCCAGACTATAAGCCGCAACTTTTTTCCCAGGCTTTGAACCCCGCGGCTTAAACAATGACGCGGCTAATATATGGATTTTTCCCCCTTTTAATTTTTTTTCTTCCAAAAAAACACATTCTGTGACATGCTCAGTTTTTTGGCGCCATGAAGCTTTCATTAGACCAATGAAATTGCCGAACGGGTTAAGGTCAAACAACTTTTTTGTTTACTGTTTAGATTAAATCGAGCGCTCTCAAACTTCCCATCATTCTGATTACGGTAGTCATTTTGTCACCCTCATCATGGCAAAGACACGGAGAAATGCATATGATGCAGCTTTCAAGTTGAAGGCGATTGATCTGGCTGTTGGAAAAGGAAATAGAGCTGCTGCACGGGAGCTTGGTATTAATGAGTTGATGATAAGACGTTGGAAACAGCAGCGTGAGGAATTGACTCAGTGCAAAAAGACAACTAAAGCTTACTGCAAATTTTTTATTTTTTGTTACAAGCCGTGTTTCGTTAAAGCCTGTGTAAAGTTCATTTGTTTCAATGTACCGGTAGGCACCTGCGGCTTATAGACATGTGCGGCTTATTTATGTTCAAAATATATATGTTTTTTAAATTCAGTGGGTGCGGCTTATATTCAGGTGCGCTTAATAGTCCGGAAATTATGGTAAGTAGAATTTAGTTTTTTTATGTTTGCATGCTTTTCTCCTTTGAGAAAACAGTAGCTGATTCAAAGAGAGTGTGGCAGATTTCCAAACTTTTTTCGCGAAGGACTCAGGTAGCATACACTTGCAGTGGTGTAAAGTACTTAAGCAAAAATACTTTAAAGTACTACTTAAGTCATTTTTTGGGGTATCTGTACTTTACTATTTATATGTTTGACTACTTTTACTTTACTACATTTCTTAAGAAAATATTGTACTTTTTACTCCATACATTTTCTTTGAAACCCAAAAGTACTTGTTTCATTTTCAATGCTTAGCAGGACAGGAAAATAGTCAAATTCACACACTTATCAACCGAACTGGTCATCCCTATTGCCTCTGATCTGGTGGACTCACTAAACACAAGTGCTTTGTTTGTAAATGATATGTGAGTTTTGGAGTGTGCACCTGGCTTTCCGTAAATTAAAAAAACAAGAAAATGGTGCCATCTGGTTTGCTTAATATAAGGAATTTGAAATTATTTATACTTTTACTTTTGATACTTAAGTATATTTTAAACCAAATAATTTTAGACTTTTACTCAAGTAGAATTTTACTGGGTTGACCTTTACTTTTACTTGAGTCATTTTCTATTAAGATATCTTTACTTTTACTCAAGTATGACAGTTGGGTACTTTTTCCACCACTGTAGAATTGTACTTCCTCACCAAAAGGAGGCTATCGATGAGGGGAGGACCGTCAACCGTTTGCCTACTAACGAATTGACACTATCCTCGACCACTCGACCACTTATTGTTTTCCAGGTCACAGAGGAGAAAGGACGGAGAGATGGTGGAGGACAGACTTGTCCAAATGAGAAAAGGCCCTCCGCTCCTCGAAAGCCACTTTTCATCGAGGACGGTCATGTATACCCTACGTGAGTCCTTCGCGGAAGTGTTTTGAAATCTGCCACACCCCCTTTGTTTCAGCTTTTGTTTTGTCGGAGGAGAAAACATGCACACGTTTAAAACAATAATATTGTTTTTATCTATAAAGTCTTGTGCACAACTAACTTAATTTGTTTTAAGCACTTTACACATTTATTTTGGGATCCACACCTATAAACGACATTTGCCTGATGACGTGCGAGTGGAGAAGCAGAATCTCATTTCATACAAGCGCATTTTCATCCACGTTTCCTCTCCTCGCTTCCGCTCCCTGATTACCCTTGACCGTTTTCAAAAGGAGGCGAGAGAGGACGGAGGAGAGAGGATGGAGGAGTTGAGAAAATCTAATTGAGAATAGGCCCTGTGTGTATTGTAACACTGATGTATTAGGCAATGGTTGCCCCATGGATATTAATTCAAGTCACGCTGACCTTTCACCATTATGATCTTTGACCCTCTGTAACTTTCATCATTATTCACGATTAATTCAGGATTATCCGCAATCATGGTAGCATCGGCATTAATGTAGAAGTGCTTAGAAACATATTCTATCATTATTTACAATAGAAGTGTCTCCAAAATGACACAATATATTATTTACCATTAATTTATATTGGTCACAAAATAATCTGTAAACACAACCAAAACAAACTGCAAATGCATCCAACAAGTTTGTAGAGTCACAAGCTTGATGTAGTCATTGAGTTCCAGGAATATGGGACCAAATACTACGCTTTTGACTATCTCATTTCTAAGAATCTTTAGGGGTGTCTATGATTTTCACCCCTACTCCTTTGAGAACATTTTTCCTTGTTGAACAAAATCTCTTTCTCTGAGCAATTGTATTAGTATAAAATAATATAATTTTCACCCCAGAAAATTGAGTAGAATATTGCTCAGTATTTGAATTATTTACATTGTACATACACAAGTATGTGGACAAGCCTTCAAAATAGTGGATTTGGCTATTTCAGCCTCACCCGTTGCTGACAGGTGTATGAAGTCGAGCAAATATTGGCAGTAGAATGGCCTTAGTGAAGAGCTCAGTAACTTCTAAGGTGGCATCATCTTAGGATGCCATCTTTCTAACAAGTCAGTTCGTCAAATTTCTGCCCTGCTAGAGCTGCCCCGGTCAACTGTACGTGCTGTTATTGTGAAGTGGAAACGTCTAGGAGCAACAAAGGCTCAGCCGTGAAGTGGTAGGCCACACAAGCTCACAGAATGTGACCGCTGAAGCGCGTAATGCGTAAAAATCGGCTGTCCTCGTTTGCAACACTAACTACCGAGCAGTGGAAACGTGTTTTCTGTAGTGATGAATCACGCTTCACTATCTGGCAGTCCGATGGACGAATCTGGGTTTGGCAGATGCCGAGAGATTGCTACCTGCCCAAATTCATAGTGCTAACTGTAAAGTTTGGTGGAGGAGGAATAATGGTCTGGGGCTGTTTTTCATGGTTCAGGCTAGGCCCCTTAGTTCTAGTGAAGGGAAATCTTAACGCTACAGCATACAATGATATTGTAGACTATTCTGTGCTTCCAATTTTGTGGCACCAGTTTGGGGAGGCCCCTTCCTGTTTCAGCATGATAATGCCTTCGTGGCCAAAGCGAGGTCCATACAGAAATGGTTTATTGAGATCGGTGTGGAAGAACTTAACTGGCCTGCACAGAGCCCTGGCATCAATCCCATCGAACACCTTTGGGATGAATTGGAACGCCGACTGCGAGCCAGGCCTAATCGCCCAACATCAGTGCCCGACCTCACTAATGCTCTTGAGGCTGAATGGAAAGCAAGTCCCCGCAGCAATGTTCCAGCATCTAGTGGAAAGCATTCCCAGAAGAGTGTAGGCTGTTATAGCAGCAAAGGGGGGACCAACTCCATATTAATGCCCATGATTTTGGAATGAGGTGTGCAACGAGCAGGTTTCCACATACCTTTGGTCATGTAGTGTATTTCATACAGTCATTATTGCTGATCTTTATCAAGGGTGTCAATAATTCCAGACCCCTCTGTACATCTACAGTTGAAGTCAGAAGTTTACATACACCTTAGCCAAATACATTTAAACTCAGTTTTTCACAATTTCTGACATTTAATCCTAGTAAATATTCCCTGTCTTAGGTCAGTTACGATCACCACTTTATTTTAAGAATGTGAAATGTCAGAATGATAATAGTGATTTATTTCAGCTTTTATTTCTTTCATCATATTCCCAGTGGGTCAGAAGTTTACATACACTCAATTAGTATTTGGTAGCATTGCCTTTAAATTGTTTAACTTGGGTCAAATGTTTCGGTTAGCCTTCCACAAGCTTCCCACAATAAATTGGGTGAATTTTGGCCCATTCCTCCTGACAGAGCTGGTGTAACTGAGTCAGGTTTCTTGGCCTCCTTGCTCACACACGCTTTTTCAGTTCTGCCCACAAATGTTCTATAGGATTGAGGTCAGGGCTTTGTGTTGGCCACTCCAATACCTTGACTTTGTTGTCCTTAAGCCATTTTTCCACAACTTTGGAAGTATGCTTGGGGTCATTGTCCATTTGGAAGACCCATTTGCGACCATGCTTTAACTTCCTGACTGATGTCTTGAGATGTTGCTTCAATATAGCCACATCATTTTCCCTCCTCATGATGCCATCTATGTTGTGAAGTGCACCAGTCCCTCCTGCAGCAATGCACCCCCACAACATGATGCTGCCACCCCCGTGCTTCACGGTTGGGATGGTGTTCTTCGGCTTGCAAGCCTCCCCCTTTTTCCTCCAAACACCACGATGGTCATTATGGCCAAACAGTTCTATTTTTGTTTCATCAGACCAGAGGACATTTCTCCAAAAAGTAGGATCTTTGTCCCCATGTGCAGTTGCAAACCGTAGTCGTTTTTTTATGGTGGTTTTGGAGCAGTGGCTTCTTCATTGCTGAGCAGCCTTTCAGGTTATGTTGATATAGAACTCGTTTTACTGTGGATATAGATACTTTTGTACCTGTTTCCTTCAGCATCTTCACAAGATCCTTTGCTGTTTTTCTGGGAATGATTTGCACTTTTCGCACCAAAGTACGTTCATCTCTAGGAGACAGAACGCGTCTCCTTCCTGAGTGGTATGACGGCTGTGTGGTCCCATGGTGTTTATACTTGCATACTATTGTTTGTACAGATAAACGTGGTACCTTCAGGTGTTGGGAAATTGCTGAGGTCTTTGCTTATTTCTTTTGATTTTTCCATGATGTCAAGCAAAGAGGCACTGAGTTTGAAGGTAGGCCTTGAAATACATCCCCAGGTACACCTCCAATTGACTCAAATGATGTCAATTAGCCTATCAGAAGCTTCTAAAGCCATGACATGTTTTAGAATTTTCCAAGCTGTTTAAAGGCACAGTCAACTTAGTGTATGTAAACTTCTGACCCACTGGAATTGTGATACAGTGAATTATAAGTGAAATAATCTGTCTGTAAACAATTGTTGGAAAAATTACTTGTGTCATGCACAAAGTAGATGTCCTAACCAACTTGCCAAAACTAAAGTTGTTGTTAACAAGAAATTTGTGAAGTGGCTGAAAAACGAGTTTTAATGACTCCAACCTAAGTGTATGTAAACTTCCGACTTCAACTGTAAGATGCTTCTAGCCCCTTCTTATTAATGGTTTCTCTTGCTTTTATACATGTCTTACTACTCGAAAGTCGTCTTAATTCTTACTCAAAAAACTCCTGTGGCTTATTTTTCAAATTGTCATGTTTAGTTTCTAAATGTCTGCGCAATAGTGAAGGTTTCATCGAGTTGTGAGATAGTACTTTTGCACATATAACACACTGTGGCTGAGGAAAGGTATTACTCCCAATATAAGTGAACCCCAAATCAATGTAGTTCTCATCGTATTTGCTCCTCTTCGATGGTCCAGCGTCCCTGTCTGTTGTTCGGTACTTTCCCGGGTAAGGAGGCAGTAGCTCTTCGACTGCATCAAATTCACAAATTTCAGTGTCCATACTAGCTGGGCTAACAACAAATGTAGAATTACTAATGCTAGCATTGGATGTGCTTGTGGAAGCAGAACAACTTGTGTCATCGACAGGTGCAGGTGTAGTACTGCTGGTTGTAGCAGTACTACCAGTAAGCTGTTATGTGTCTCCTTGGAAGGGGGGGGCTTACTTTTTAAAATCATTTATCCATTTTCGAGCAAACGGAATGAGCAGCAGCTACGTTAGTGGAATTCCCGCGAGAGAGTAACGGTTAATGTGATTGGATGTTAATTATTTGACTAGGCTACCTGTATTTGACATTGTGTTGTTATTTTGTTGAACACTAGATGGTTTCATTTGATTTTTGGCAGTGAAAAGAGGCTACTCAGGTGAGGAAAAAAAACTCACCCAAATGTATAGCCCCGTTGGAAAATATAAATGGACTGTTTGAAAATGTGAAGAATAAAAATAAAAAATATATTTTTAAATGTCAAGCACATTTTTATTTGGCCTACCCCAAACGGCATTGCGCGTACCCCAGTTTGAGAATACCTGGCCTAGTAAAAGTCCAGACCTAATCCCAATTGAGATGTGGCAGGATTTGAAATGAGCAGTTCATGCTAGAAAACCCACAAATGTTGCTGAGTTAAAGGAGTTCTGCATGCAAGAGTGGCCCAACATTCCTCCACAATGATGATGTGAGAGACGGATCAACAACAACAAGAAGCATTTGGTTGCAGTCATTGCAGCTAACCAGCTAACCAGTTATTGAGTGTGTAAGGGGGCAATTTGTTTTTCACAATGGGGAATTGGTTGTTGCATGACTGTGTTAATTAAATAAATAAAATAAGTATCCATTTTTTTTTTCTTTGCAAACTCAGTTTCCCTTACCTGAAGATCTGTTAACATTTAGTGTCAAAAATATTCTAAAATAGAGACAATCAGAAAGGAGGCAAATACTGTAAGTATCTTAGCTTGTTCCTTTGGTCTTAAGGTTGTCTCTTGTGACAGCCAAGCAGCTGATTTGGTTCTGGGTTCAAATTTGAGTCTGTAGGAAATGTTATAAAACCATATTGTTTTGGCTGGAGCTTGTTATTTTTCACACATTTTCCTCGGTCCTAGGAGCAGTGTTCTGGGATGTATGAGTAACTGAGGTGTTAGGACACCCAGGACACACAAATACAACCTCCAATCACACAGTGCTCCAATCAAAGTCACTGTGAGTCACCTATCTGTCTGGAGTTCACTGATTGTTCTGCCGACTTCAGTCTGAACTACAGCTTTGCAATGGTTGAAAGAAATTTGAAAGGGTTTTGCAAACTAAAATGGAGACCTCCAGGTTTTCAGGGATGTTTAGCAGGGCTTCAGCAGGACAGTAGTTTATGTTTACCTCAAGCTCATGAATCATTTTTTATTTTTTTTACTGTACTAAATAAAAGACACTAACAGTGTTGACTGGAGTAGAATACGCTTAATCTCAACATATAGTCAATATTTTAAAGGCAGTGAAATACTGCCAGTAAAACTAAGCTGGTGACACTACTGTTGCATAGACACAGAAACACAGGTAATCCCTCCCTACAGCCCCAGAGTCTCATTTACTATAATAGTTCTCCCATGACATCAACAGTGAGCTAGATCTAGCATACCTATGCAGGGCATCCTCAATTAATTGTTAGCATCATTCACTAACCCAGCCCTCACCCATTCTCAATTAATCGTTAGCATCATACGCTTACCCAGTTCTCCTCTCCCATCCATATTCAGAGTGGGGCTTATCCCAGTGAGGCAGAACAGAACAGAACAGCCTGGCTGGAGTTATAAGTCAGTGAGACAGTCCATGGTCATACAGATTAGTTATACTGTACTGCAGGAGGGCCCGGGCAGTCAAATCAATCTGTGTGCTGGGAGCTTGTTTACTACAGCAAACTTTAATTAGGTCTAGGGACAGCTGAGACATATGCATGCATAGAATTTATTTACACCCTGTACAGTGCACCGCAATGCTCTGGTGTGTTACTGTGGATGGATAGATTTACTGTACATGGCACAGAAATGTGAGGTGATTGTAATTCAGTATTGGATAAGAGACACCATAACTCTGCAAATATTTGTTTTACTTGATGAAAACTCAAGGCAATGATCAAATTATCAATATATACAGTTGAAGTTGGAAGTTTACATACACTTAGGTTGGAGTCATTAAAACTCCTTTTTCAACCACTTCACAAATTACTTGTTAACAAACTATAGTTTTGGCAAGTCGGTTAGGACATCTACTTTGTGCATGACACAAGTAATTTTTCCAACAATTGTTTACAGACAGATTATTTCACTTATAATTCACTGTATCACAATTCCAGTGGGTCAGAAGTTTAAATACACTATGTTGACTGTGCCTTTGAACAGCTTGGAAAATAACAGAAAATGATGTCATGGGTTTAGAAGCTTCTGATAGGCTAATTGACATCATTTGAGTCAATTGGAGGTGTACCTGTGGATGTATTTCAAGGCCTATCTTCAAACTCCGTGCCTCTTTGCTTGACATCATGGGAAAATCAAAAGAAATCAGCCAAGACCTCAGAAAAAAAATTGTATACCTCCACAAGTCTGGTTCATCCTTGGGAGCAATTTCCAAATGCCTGAAGGCACCACGTTCATCTGTACAAACAATAGTACACAAGTATAAACACCACGGGACCCCGGAGCCGTCATACCGCTCAGGAAGGAGACGCGTCCTAGAGATGAACATATTTTGGTGCGAAATGTGCAAATCAATCCCAGAATAACAGCGAAGGACCTTGTGAAGATGCTGGAGGAAACAGATACAAAAGTATCTATATCCACAGTAAAATGAGGCCTAAATCGCCATAACCGGAAAGGCCGCTCAGCAAGGAAGAAGCCACTGCTCCAAAACCGCCATAAAAAAATTCAGACTACGGTCTGCAACTGCACATGGGGACAAAGATCGTACTTTTTGGAGAAATGTCCTCTGGTCTGATGAAACAAAAATAGAATTGTTTGGCCATAATGACCATTGTTGTGTTTGGAGGAAAAAGGGGGTGTGACGATCGTCAAAATGAGTAGACCAAGGTGCATCGTGGAAAGTGCTCATATTTATATTTATTGTAACTCAGAACACTCAAACAAAATAACAAACCAAGGAAAAACGAACATTACGTTCTGCATGCTTACTGAGCTGACAGAAACAAGATCCCACACAGAAGGAGGGAAAAGGGGCAGCCTAAGTATGATTCCTAATCAGAGACAACAATAGACAGCTGCCTCTGATTAGGAACCATACTTGGCTCAACACAAAGAAATAGAAAACAGAATGGCATAGAATGCCCACCCCACATCACACCCTGACCTAACCCCAAAAAAGAGAAAATAAACGGCAATCTAAGGTCATGGCGTGACAGGGGGAGGCTTGCAAGCCAAGGAACACCATCCCAACCGTGAAGCACGGGGTGGCAGCATCATGTTGTGGGGGTGCTTTGCTGCAGGAGGGACTGGTGCACTTCACAACATAGATGGCATCATGAGGAGGGAAAATGATGTGGCTATATTGAAGCAACATCTCAAGACATCAGTCAGGAAGTTAAAGCTTGGTCGCAAATGGGTCTTCCAAATGGACAATGACCCCAAGCATACTTCCAAAGTTGTGGAAAAATGGCTTAAAGACAACAAAGTCAAGGTATTGGAGTGGCCATCACAAAGCCCTGAGCTCAATGCTATATAAAATTTGTGGGCAGAACTGAAAAGCGTGTGCGAGCAAGGAGGCCTACAAACCTGACTCAGTTACACCAGCTCTGTCAGGAGAAATGGGCCAAAATTCACCCAACTTATTGTGGGAAGCTTGTGGAAGGCTACCCAAAATGTTTGACCGAAGTTAAACAATTTAAAGGCAATGCTACCAAATACTAATTGAGTGTATGTAAACTTCTGACCCACTGGGAATGTGATGAAAGCAATAAAAGCTGAAATAAATCATTCTCTCCACTATTATTCTGACATTTCACACTCTTAAAATAAGGTGGTGATCCTAACTGACCTAAGACAGGGAATTTTTATTAGGATTAAATGTCAGGAATTGTGAAAAACGGAGTTTAAATGTATTTGGCTAAGGTGTATGTAAACTTCCGACTTCAACTGTATATATATTTTTTTGTGTGAGAGATGTTTTTGGATACTATATCATGTACAGTAAAGGACAACCTTGCCATCTCTTCCAGTGTCCCCCAATGTTGGAATATTTTTCTTATTGCTAAGGCTCAGACACATTTGGATACAGGTAATGGATGGAGGACGCATATATACAGTGGGGTTCATAATTATTTGGACCCTTGATAAGGATGAGCAAAAATGACTGGTTAATTAACATAAATAATACAAATACTGAGCTTTATTGTATTTTAAAAAATGCAATGGGGTTTATGTCCAGAGACAGATGGCCATTGCAAAATGTTGATTTTGTGCACAATTAACCATTTCTTTGTGGATGTTGATGTGTGCTTGGGGTTATTGTTTTGCTGGTAAATCCACTTGCTGTCAAGTTTCAGCTTCCTGGCACAGGCAACCAGGTTTTTGGCTAAAATGTCCTGGTACTTGATAAAGTTCATGATGCCATTGACCTTAAGAAGGGCCACCAGGCTGGTCTCATAGACTAGACGCAACATAGTAAATGAAAATCGGGGACACTCAGCAAGACAATAACCGCAAGCACACATCAAAATCCACAAAGAAATTGCTAATACATTTTTTGGAGCATACAAAATACCTCTGTATTTTAATGATTTATTTTAAACTGTTATTTTTCCTCATCTTTATCAAGGCTGTCGATTAATTTTAGACCCCAATGTATCTGTTTTACCTTTTAGAAATGAAACAACTTTATGTACAGTATGACTTCCTCAAATGGGGGGACTAGGTACCTTCAGAAAATATTCACACGCCTCTTAACTTTTTCCACGTGTTACAAAGTGGGATTAAAATAGATTTAAATGTTTTTTTGTCAACGATCTACACAAAATACTCAGTTCCTATTGGGCAAAACATAACCCAAAACAAACTGCAAATCCATCCAATGAGTTTGTAAAGTCACAAGCTTGATGTAGTCATTGTGTGCAAAGAATATTGGACCAAATACTAAACTTTTGACTACTTTAATACACTATAAGTGAATTGGTCCAAATATTTATGACTTCCACAAATGGGGGGACTAGATACATAGTGTTTACATAAAACAGATACACTATATGACCAAAAGTATGTGGACACCTGCTCGTTGAACATCTCATTCCAAAATCATGGGCATTAATATGGAGTTGGTCCCCGCCGTTGCTGCTACAACAGCATCCATTCTTCTGGGAAGACTTTCCACTAGACTTGCTTCCATTCAGCCACAACGAGCAATAGTGAGATCGGGCTATGATGTTGGGCGATTAGGCTTGGCTTGCAGTCTGCGTTCCAATTCATCCCAAAGGTGTTCGATGGGATTGAGGTCAGGGCTCTGTGCAGGACAGTCAAGTTCTTCCACACTGATCTCGACAAACCATTTCTGTATGGACCTCGCTTTGTGCATGGGGGTATTGTCATGCTGAAACAGGAAGAGGCCTTCCCCAAACTGTTGCCACAAAGTTGGAAGCACAGAAGCGTCTAGAATTTCATTGTATGCTGTAGTATTAAGGTTTCCCTTCACTGGAACTAAGGGGCCTAGCCCGAATCATGAAAAACAGCCCCAGACCATTATTACTCCTCCACCAAACTTTACAGTTGGCACTATGCATTGGGGAAGGTAGCAATCTCCTGGTATCCGCCAAACCCAGATTCATCCGTCAGACTTTCCAGATGGTGAAGTGTAATTCATCACTCCAGAGAACGCGGTTCCACTGCTCCAGAGTCCAATGGCGGAGAGCTTTACACCTCTCCAGCCGATGCTTGGCATTGCACATGGTGACCTCCGTGTAAAAGGCTTGTGCGCGGCTGCTCGGCCATGCCATTGAGCTCCCGCCGAAAAGTTATTGTGCTGACGTTGCTTCCAAAGGCAGTTTGGAACTCAGCAGTGAGTGTTGCAACCGAGTACAGATGATTTTTACGTGCTATGTGCTTCAGCACTCGGTGGTTCTGTTCGGTGAGCTTCTGTGGCCTACCACTTCGCGGGTGAGCCGTTGTTGCTCTGAGACATTTCCACTTCACAATAACAGCACTTACTGTTGACCTGGCAGCTCTAGCAGGGCAGAAATTTGAAGAACTGATTTGTTGGAAAGGTGGCATCCTATGGCAGTGCCACGTTGAAAGTCAGAGCTCTTTAGTAAGGCCATTTTACTGCCAATATTTGTCTATGGAGATTGAATAGCTTTGTGCTCGATTTCATACACCTCGCAGCAAAGGGTGTGGCTGAAATAGCTGAATCCAGTAATTTGAAGGGGTGTCTAAATACTTTTGTATACAGTGCCTTCGGAAAGTATTCAGACCCCTTGACCTTTTCCACATTTTGTTATTTTACAGCCGTATTCTAAAATTGATTAAATAAAACATTTTCCTCAGCAATCTTCACACAATACCCCATAACGACAAAGTGAAAACAGGTTTGTAGAAATGTTTGCAAGTTTATTAAACACAAAAAACAGATACCTTATGTAAATACGTTTTCAGACCCTTTGCTATAAGACTCGAAATTGAGCTCCGGTGCATCCTGTTTCCATTGATCATCCTTGAGATGTTTCTTCAACTTGATTGGAGTCCACCTGTGGTAAATTCTATTGATTGGACATGATTTGGAAAGGCACAAACCTGTCGATATATGGTCCCACAGTTGACAGTGCATGTCAGAGCAACAACCAAGCCATGAGGTCGAAGGAATTGTCCATAGAGCTACGAGACGGGATTGTGTCGAGGCACAGATCTGGGGAAGGGTACCAAAAAATGTCTGCAGCATTGAAGGTTTCCAAGAACACAGTGGCCTCCATCATTCTTAAATGGAAGAAGTTTGGAACCACCAAGACTCTTCCTAGAGCTGGCCTCCCGGCCAAACTGAGCAATCGGGGGGGTGAAGGGCCTTGATCAGGGAGGGTACCAAGAACCTGATGGTCACTCTGACAGAGCTCTAGAGTTCCTCTGTGGAGATGGGAGAACCTTCCAGAAGGACAACCATCTCTGCAGCACTCCACCAATCAGGCCTTTATGGTAGAGTGACCAGATTGAAGCCACTCCTCAGTAAAAGCCATATGACAGCCCAAAAGGCACTTAAAGACTCTCAGACCATGAGAAACAAGATTATCTGGTCTGATGAAACCAAGATTGAACTCTTTGGCCTGAACGCCAAGCGTCACTTCTGGAGGAAACCTGGCACCATCCCTACGGTGAAGCATGGTGGTGGTAGCACCATGCTGTGGGAATGTTTTTCAGCGTCAGGGACTGGGAGACTAGTCAGGATCGAGGCAAAGATGAACAGAGCAAAGTACAGAGAGATCCTTGATGAAAACCTGCTCCAGAGCGGTCAGGACCTCAGACAGAAGACGAAGATTCACCTTCCAATAGGACAATGACCCTAAGTACACAGTCAAGACAATGCAGGAGTGGCTTTGGGACAAGTCTCAATGTCCTTGATTGGCCCAGCCAGAGCCCGGACTAGAACCCGATTGAACATCTCTGGAGAGACCTGAAAATAGCTGTGCAGCAACACTCCCCATCCATCCTGACAGAGCTTGAGAGGATCTGCAGAGAAGAATGGGAGAAACTCCCAAAATACAGGTGTGCCGAGCTTTTAGTGTCATACCAAATAAGACTCAAGGCTGTAATCACTGCCAAAGGTGCTTCAACAAAGTACTGAGTGAAGGGTCTGAATACCTATGTAAATGTGATATTTCAGTTTTTTACT
The DNA here is from genome assembly GCF_901001165.1 of Salmo trutta. Classification (NCBI taxonomy): domain Eukaryota; kingdom Metazoa; phylum Chordata; class Actinopteri; order Salmoniformes; family Salmonidae; genus Salmo; species Salmo trutta. Next base: position 27,266,351 of record NC_042977.1, read on the forward strand.
TGTAATTAATTTTGCTAAAATTTCTGAACCTGTTTATGCTCTGCCATTATGGGTACTGTGTGTAGATTGATGAGGGAAAACAATGATTTAATCCTTTTTAGAATAAGGCTGCAAAGTAACAAAATGTGGAAAAAGTGAAGGGGTCTGAATAGTTTCCGAATGCACTGTATATATTGTACATATGAAAATACCCTCAAATAAAAGGTGACATTCTGTACTGTCGCCGCAAATGAAACATTTGATCTCAAATTCAAAATGCTGGAGTATAGAGCCGCCACATATAAAATGCAAGCTTCATTGTCCAAATACATATGGAGGGGAGTGTAGCTAAATGATGCAACGAAGCCCTAGAACCTGAGATTGTAGATGGTTCTAACTCAAGTGTGTCCATAATAAAGCATATCTCCGAGGAGATGTCAAGGTGAAGAATAGACCCTGCTGAGATGCAAGTGAACTGCATCTGGAGTTGAATTGGGAATGTTAATTCTGTGCATTGAGCCGTTGCATAGCAGCTGGATGCATATTGCTGTTGAAAAAAAGAGATTGGAAGGAAATTCTTTGGTTCTTTTTATGGACTGTGTCAAATATGAAGACTCATGAAGAACATGAAGAAACTCCTCTGTTTTTACAAGCTACAGTGCCTTCAGAAAGTATTCATACCCTTTGACTTATTCCACATTTTGTTTTCTTACAGCCTGAATCCACAATACCCCATAATTACAGTGAAATGCTTGCAAGTGTATTGAAAATGAAATACATAAATATTGAATTTACTTAAGTATTCACACCCCTTTGTTATGACACTCCAAATGTCCTTTGATCATCCTTGAGGTGTGACTTAAACTTAATTGGAGTCCACCTGTGGCCAATTCAATAGTTTGGAAATGATTTTGAAAGATACTCACCTGTCTATATAATGTCCCAACAGTTGACAGTGCATGTCAGAGCAGAAACTATACCATGATGTCCAAAGAACTATCCGTAGATCTCCCAGATACAATTGTGATAGGGCATATAGCTGGGGAAGGGTATAAAACCATTTATAGAGTGTTACAAGTTTCCAAGAGCACACATGTCTCCATTTGTTGGGAAATATAAAAGAAATTGGAACTACCCAGACTCTGCATAGAGCTGGCCATCTGACTTAACATTGCAACTGTGGAAAAAGGACCTTGGTCAGGGAGATGACCAAGAACCCAATGGCCATTCTGGCAGAACTACAGAGTTCCTTGGCTGAGATGGGAGAACCTGCCAGAAGGACAACAGTCTCTACAGCACATCACCAATCTGGGCTTTGTGGGAGTGTGAAGCCACTCCTGAGAAAAAAAAGCACATGACAGCATGCCTGGAGTTTGCAAAAGGAATGTGAAAGACTCTGAGAGCATAAGGCTAAATATTCTGTTGTCTGATGAAACAAAAATGTAACTATTTGGCCTGAATATGAAGCACTATGTCTGGAGAAAACCAGGCACAGCTCATCACCTGTCTAACACCATCTCTACAGTGAAGCATGGTGGTGGCAGCATCATGCTATTGGGATGCTTTTCAGCGGCAGGGACTAGGAGACTAGTAAGAATAGAGGGAACAATAAATGGAGTCAAATACAGGCAAATCCTTAATCTTGATGAGAACCTGCTTCAGAGTGCAAACGACCTTTGACTGGGATGAAGATTTATGTTCCAGCAGGACATTGACCCCACATATACAGCCAAAGCAATACTGGAATGGCTTCAGAACAAGAATGTGAAAGTCCTTGAGTGGCCCAGCCAAAGCCCAGACTTGAATCCCATTGAAAATCTGTGCAAAGACTTGAAGATTGCTGTTCACCGCCACTCCCTAACTTAACAGAGCTTGAGAAAATCTGCAAGGAAGAATGGAAGATAATCCCCAAATTCAGATGTGGAAAGCTGATAGACATACCCAAGACGACTCAAAGCTGTAATTGCTGCCAAAGGTGCTTCTACAAAGTATTGACTCAGGGATGTGTATACTTATGTAAATTAGATATTTCTGTATTTCTTTTTCAATAATGTGCTACATTTTAAACCTAGGTAAATTTTATCATGTTTCTACTCGAGTGAATCACTCACGTAATAGTTCCAGTTTTAGCAAGCAGAAGCAAAATTGAGAGCACTGTGTGTGTACTGCAGACTCAGTGCTTAACACTGATATTTTACTGTAACACATTTGGCATATAGGATATAGCTTATGTTTTGTCTGGGAAAGTACAGCTCTGACTAACAACTTTTTAGTCATTTAGCAGATGCTTTTATTCAGAGCGACTTACAGGGGCAATTAGGGTTAAGTGCCTTGCTCAAGGGCACATCGACATATTTTTCCCCTAGTCACCTCGGGGATTCAAACCAGTGATCTTTCCCCACATGTCAGCTATTTAATGTGTGTGTATTTTTTGGGGAATTTTATTGTGATTCATAGACAATAGTCGCTTTGTTCATGGACATTTCATTTCCTGACAGTAATAGTACTTTTATTGGTTACTCTGCACAATAGTTGACCAATAGTTCAAATATCCAGTACTTATGAGCAAAAGTTGAGTATTTTTTTTAAAGATATTAGAGTTTACAACACTGTTGGCATACTAGTTTAAAACACTCTCTTAAAAGCTTTGCCTTTGAATGCGGAGGCTCAGCTCAAACATGTTGATTTTTAACGCCTACTGACTGTGTAGCCTTTTAGAGAATCCCGGCTTATTAGCAGTTTTGCTCAAATAGCTTAACTCCCCTGGGCAAGGTAATAAATAACATTGCTCCCAGTCACTCTCTGGTAGACCATAGATTCTTCTTCACATCGATAGTGCCCTTGGGTAAGGCTGAATTGACTGGCGGTAACACAGATGCAAGATGAGCTCCTGGCTTATGGAAGGTTATAGATGGGATGGAAAGATAACGAAGCATGGGTTCTCTTTACACACATTATCAACTGGATTGATTGTTAAATCCCAATACTATACTTCCCAGTTGAGATTAGGCTGAAATGAATTCCTCACGGACTGACTGCCATCTATACTTTGGCGAGCTGCTTTTCTTCACACAAGTGCGTTCTAAAATGTATGAGAATTGGAGGGCGAAAATGTGGCGAAGTTATGGTGATTGATTATCTCTGTGTTGATAATCTATATTCCTATTCACAGTGGTTGAAATGGAATGTATTTTATCAGCCCAATAATGTTTTGTCAGCATCAATAAAAGATGAGATTGGTTTAGAGTAACAATGTTTGCCCCAAGGTCATGCCTGAGTTAGCCAAGATGTGGAAAACAGTACTTGTTTAAATACTAGAGGAGAATCAGTCTGTAGTCATTGACCTGTTGAGAAGGTCTCTATTGACTATACTACAGTGTCTGGTGTATCGGAGTCCAAAATAATAAAACATTATTTAACATACAACATCAGCTTAGATTTAACACATGTTAGCAGCTGGATGGTGAGTGCAGTGAAAGGATCGCTACTACCTGGTGTCAGTGGGGGAATTATCCTTGCCACTGTTGCTGCTTCAACCGCAGCAATCTTCAATTAAAAAATATTAACACTGTTTACATGCATTTTTTTAAGAGCATTAACATACAGTATGTGGCTTGTGTGTGACTAAGGGAGACAACGAAGGAGGGAGAGAAGGTTTATGGATGCCTGTTGGTGTTCATTTGGGGAAATCAATCAAGTCGTGCAGCTGGCCTGAGGATGGAGTGGAGAGGAGGAGGAGAGGAGGATCAGAGAGCCAGCTGCAATTACAGAGGCGGGAAAGAGAAAGAGGGAGAGAGAATATGGGAATGAAGATGGAAAAAGAGAGAGGGGGAGAGAAGGGTAAGTGGGACCTCACAGATACAGCGAAGCAACTAAAAAAGTACAGTGGAGACTACTCAGAGAGAGAGACCTCTGGCTCTGGACATTGCTTAACTGATACTCTGATCCTGAACAAGGCAGAGAAGGGAGTGGAGGAGGCATTATAGAAGAAAATGATAAGAAAGGACCATGAAGATCACAACGATGCTCATTAGGTGGAACCACACTGGTGCACCTCTTGTCCCGTGACCCGTCAGATTGTTAAGAGAAGGAACATTAGCATTTTGCTTCTAGACCTAAACTGAAATGAGTGACATGACTCACCCACAAAAGAATAACATAGATAGACAAAACTTATGGTCCATCTCTCTTTGGAGTTGGACAGAATCCTAAACAGTCCTGTGTGGATTCACAGCACAGAGAATCACAGGGAGAGCCTGTGAGTGTGAGCTCTCCCAGGGGGAGGGGATGGGGGTGTGAGGTTGGGGAGATGAGTCTGGGAGGATAGGAGGCAGTCGCGTGGAGGAGAAAGAGATAGAGGGAAGAGGAGGGCACTGCCATCATGTCCCTCAGGGGAAAGGGCCATATATCCCAGTACGGGGTGCCAGTGGTCAGTAATGAGCGCAGGAACACGCGGGTGAAGAGGGCTGTCCACATCTCCAGCATTGTGGCTCAGGAGGTGAGTAGTGGGACTGAGACCTTATCTGTTGGGAGAGACGAAGGACATCCAAATAAATCCTTACTTTTAGGATTTTTTTCATTTTAACATTTGGTCTGTCAAGGATTATTGTTCAGTAAAACAGAGGCTAATTAATTGCTGTTGAAGGAGTTTCACAACTGTTATTTTGCTATGTGCATTTGCCTACATTATCTGTGTATTACCTTAATAGCGTATAGAGCCTATTACCTTATTTTTTTACAGTTGTTTGGGTCATTGGTTCTCTAACTCACCTGCACAGGGTTCTTGAACAGTTTGTGTCATACCTGAGACTTATTCAAAGAAGATTCATATGGTTCCAGACAGTGTACTTACATCAGTATAAAGCCTATTCAGTTTGCTTCAGTCTGTAGAGGTTAGTTTAAAACCAGACAGGTTGTGGTTCCTTGGTGTGTTTTACTGTAATTAAGGCCATTTTGTGTTAATTTGATCCATTAAAGTTTATTTTATGCTAACTCCAGTCAGTGACGCTCCAACTCGAGGTGTCATAAAACAATGGACCCCCTCCCCAACGTAAAAACAGGGTTGGGGAGTAACAGATTACATGTAATCCGTTACATGTAAGGGATTACAAAATAAATGCTAACTGTAATCCATTACGAGCAAAACTGTTGTAATCAGATTACCGATACTTTTGAAAAACTAGATGATTACTTCAAGGATTACTTTTAAATTCAGAAAGGATGTTTGTCAACATTTTTTGGACACTTCTCTGTTTTCTCAATGACATTCAAATCAGCATTGAAAAAAGGCACAAGTTTAAGTTTGTTCCATCTGAGCGAGTCTGACCACAAGTCAGAGACCACTATGATGACACACAAAATGTGTTTGATGGATCGCGGGAAAAGAGCAGGAATAGGCTTTTGTAGGCTACAGTCCAAGCTATGTCTTACAATGATGCAACTACTGTCGGCATCCAAACAATATGCAACTTAAATACACGCTTGGCGGTGAGGATGACAGTAGTGGTGTAGTCTACGGCGATACGGATATCACTTCTTATTGATATCTACATAATGTAAGCGCATTGATGTGAATCACACTGCTGCTCTCTCATATAGCTATTTACGTCTTACGGATTGTGGTTGTTGTGAATGGCTGTTCACAAATCTAAATGTGTGTTTGAACCCAATAATGGTTGAAATCAAGAAGTTTAAGCTGCCTATCAATCATTGTTTTTGAAACCAGTGAACAGCCAGTGAAAAATGCACTCTTGCAACAGCTGCATAGTGTGGATCCCAGCCTATGGAATAAAAGTGGGGCTTTTATTGCTCAATCTAATTCATGCTGACAAAAACAAAAAAAATCCATAGGCCTAATGGACACATGCTCAAACCTGTACACTTTTGATAGACTTAAAGGGGCAACCAGTAGTTGCTACATCTATTTTTTTACTTATAAATTATATATACAATACCAGTCAAAAGTTTGGACACACCTACTCATTCAAGGGTTTTTATTTATTTGTACTATTTTATACATTGTAGAATAATAGTGAAGACATCAGAACTATGAAATAACACATAAGGAATCATGTAGTAACCAAAAAAGTGTTAAACAAATCGAAATACATTTTAGATTCTTCAAAGTAGCCACCCTTTGCCTTGATGCACACTCTTGACAAAGCATGCCATTCCATGAGCACAGCATTTATTTTTCAACTCAAATCAATGAGCCCAATCAGTCCTCCATAAACAACACAGTAGGACTGGCTAATAAGTCCTTAGTTTTGGGGTCATGCTCACGTAAAACAATTTGGCTAATCTGTACTTCCATATTTCCAAGTCCTATTCTTGAAGATCAAGGGGTATAACATTTATTGGAATGACTGCAATTCTGATAGACTTTGGTTTTTAATGTAAAGATGTAATTTAATTTGGCCCTGAGATCCTGAGATCTTCCAAAGGTTCTACAGCTGCAACATCGAGAGCATCCTGACTGGTTGCATCACTGCCTGGTACGACAATTGCTCGGCCTCCGACCGCAAGGCACTACAGAGGGTAGTGCGTACGGCCCAGTACATCACTGGGGCTAATCTGCCTGCCATCCAGGACCTCTACACCAGGCGGTGTCAGAGGAAGGCCCTAAAAATTGTCAAAGGCCCCAGCCACCCCAGTCATAGACTGTTCTCTCTACTACTGCATGGCAAGCGGTACCAGAGTGCCAAGTCTAGGACAAAATGGCTTCTCAACAGTTTTTACCCCCAAGCCATAAGACTCCTGAACAGGTAATCAAATGGCTACCCGGACTATTTGCATTGTGTTTATCTGTTTATCATATATGCATAGTCACTTTAACTACACATTCATGTGCATACTACCTCAATTGGCCCGACCAACCAGTGCTCCCGCACATTGGCTAACCGGGCTATCTGAATTGTATCCCACCACCCACCAACCCCTCTTTTACGCTACTGCTACTCTCTGTTCATAATATATGCATAGTCACTTTAACTATATCTACATGTACAGTCGTGGCCAAAAGTTTTGAGAATAACACAAATATTCATTTTCACACAGTTTGCTGCTTCAGTGTCTTTAGATATTTTTGTCAGATGTTACTATGGAATACTGAAGTATAATTACAAGCATTTCATAAGTGTTAAAGGCTTTTATTGACAATTACATGAAGTTGATGCAAAGAGTCAATATTTGCAGTGTTGACCCTTCTTTTTCAAGATCCGCCCTGGCATGCTGTCAATTAACTTCTGGGCCACATCCTGACTGATGGCAGCCCATTCTTGCATAATCAATGCTTGGAGTTTGTCAGAATTTGTGGGTTTTTGTTTGTCCACCCGCCTCTTGAGGATTGACCAAAAGTTCTCAATGGGATTAAGGTCTGGGGAGTTTCCTGGCCATGGACCCAAAATATCGATGTTTTGTTCCCCAAGCCACTTAGTTATCACTTTTGCATTATGGTAAGTTGCTCCATCGTGCTGGAAAAGGCATTGTTCGTCACCAAACTGTTCCTGGATGGTTGGGAGAAGTTGCTCTCAGAGGATGGGTTGGTACCATTCTTTATTCATGGCTGTGTTCTTAGGCAAAATTGTGAGTGAGCCCACTCCCTTGGCTGAGAAGCAACCCCACACATGAATGGTCTCAGGATGCTTTACTGTTGGCATGACACAGGACTGATGGTAGCGCTCACCTTGTCTTCTTTTTTCCACTTTTTTCTGGATGCCCCAAACAATCGGAAAGGGGATTCATCAGAGAAAATGACTTTACCCCAGTCCTCAGCAGTCCAATCCCTGTACCTTTTACAGAATATCAGTCTGTCCCTGATGTTTTTCCTGGAGAGAAGTGGCTTCTTTGCTGCCCTTCTAGACAACAGGCCATCCTCCAAAAGTCTTCACCTCACTGTGCGTGCAGATGCACTCACACCTGCCTGCTGCCATTCCTGAGCAAGCTCTGTACTGGTGGTGCCCCGATCCCACAGCTGAATCAACTTTAGGAGATGGTCCTGGAGCTTGCTGGACTTTCTTGGGCGCCCTGAAACCTTCTTCACAACAATTGAACCGCTCTCATTGTTGATCCAATAAATGGTTGATTTAGGTTAAATCTTACTGGCAGCAATATCCTTGCCAGTAAAGCCCTTTTTGTGCAAAGCAATGATGACGGAACGTGTTTCCTTGCAGGTAACCATGGTTGACATAGGAAGAACAATGATTCCAAGCACCACCCTCATTTTGAAGATTCCAGTCTGAGTTCGAATAACAATCAGCATAACAGAGTGATCTCCAGCCTTGTCCTCGTCAACACTCACACCTGTGTTAATGAGAGGATCACTGACATGATGTCAGCTGGTCCTTTTGTGGCAGGGCTGAAATGCAGTGGAAATGTTTTTGGGCGATTCAGTTCATTTGCATGGCAAAGAGGGACTTTGCAATTAATCTGATCACTCTTCATAACATTCTGGAGTATATGCAAATTGCCATCATACAAACTGAGGCAGCAGACTTTGTGAAAATTAATATTTGTGTCATTCTCAAAACTTTTGGCCACGACTGTACATACTACCTCAATCAGCCCGACTAACCGGTGTCTGTATGTAGCCTTGCTACTTTTATAGACTCGCTACTGTATATAGCCTCGCTTCTGTTATTTTTCACTGTCTTTACTGTTGTTTTTATTTCTTTACTTACCCATTGTTCACCTAATGCCTTTTTTGTGCTATTGGTTAGAGCCTGTAAGTAAGCATTTCACTGCAAGGAATACCTGTTGTATTCGGCGCACGTGACAAATAAACTTTGATTTGATTTGAATGAATTGTATTATTATATGTAGTAGAAAGTGATGGGTTAGAAGAAGCCTACATAACCAACCCATAAAGTAAAATTGAACGTCCATATATGGCCAGCTATGTAAACTTTAACATTCATGTATCCTGCAATAGATGTCTTTCAATTTGTAACATACATTTTTGTCTTCTTCTAATGCCTCTTAAGGGGAAAATAATCTAAATGTAATGGAATGTAATCGGATTACATTACTGAGTTTGTGTAATCCAAAAGTTACCTTACTGATTACAATTTTGGATAGGTAACTTGTAACTTTAACGGATTACATGTACAAAGTAACCTACCCAACCCTGCGTAATAAATATTTTCACACAACCCTCCACTGTACTGTAAAAAAAGGGTCACACCCTCCCCTCTCGTAGATTTAATTCCAAATAATGTTTATGACCACAAATAATAATAACTGTAGTGACCCTGTGTTTATAAACGTGGATATCAACTTTGCCACTTCAGCATGCTTTTGTGGCACAGTAGATGCCACACAGGGCTGTAGACCAGAATGCTGAGGGTTTGTCGACCACCACGGACAAGGTATCTTTCCCTGCCTGTTTCATTAGACCTACACTATGGTCAGAGCGGGCTGCAGACAATGATCAGATGAGAATATGATCAGTGAAAATATATGCAACATTTTCCACCAACAGGTTTCTGTTCCAATGCAAATCATACTGACTTCAGGTGCTTCAACATCATGGTTTGCGTTTTCAATACCACAATCTGCACAGTTTGGATGCCTGAATTATATTTTGGACTAACGTGCGCAGGTAGCCTACAGGAGACATTTGAATAACTGGGCCTGCTAGGAGCATATGTGGCCACATTAATATAGGACAACTTGGGAAAATGATGATCTGCAACAGACAGCGCATCTCAGTACTTAAAATACAGCCAGACTGGCCTGCTACTGTGGCTTTCTAGGCCTTATAAACTGTCAGGAGTAGACCCGCAACTGATCCAAATGGAATTTAATATTCAAATCACAGGGCTTTTTCTCCATTATTCAAATGACATTTTAACTACAGTTTACAGCCTAGAGTAGAATGTTGTACTCGCTTGAAAACAATAATGCAATTATTCATTGCATTGTGTTGTTCTAGGCTAGTCTAGGTAGGATAATTCTATTGTCTCTAAACTAGATCAATAGGGGAGCTTTTTGAGCTGCGTGTCTCATGTCTTCACTGTTCTTTCATGCGCAATGACACACAAGTCCTCTCCGCTTACATTGAAAATGGGTGCAGCTTTGAAGGATTTTATATGTGGTATGATTGCTAGTTAGCATATTGCAGATCTGGACAAACGATGTTTGTTTGTGGATAGAGGGCAGGATAGACAGTTAGACTGGTAGATGATACTGGCCTGTAGTATAGTTAGTGTTTGGAAAAGTGTAGTGCATAATGGAACTAGCAAAACACCTTGATTATAGGGGAGGTGCATGCAAGCAGATGAGGAAATTTGTCTACAATGGAAGAAATGATATAGTAAAACCTGAAAAAGGGCGAATCCAAAAATAGATTACCCTCTCCTGTGCCCAATTAAAAAAAGAAACACTTCCAAATGGACCAATATGAAGTAGAAAGGAGTTGGAGCACTCAACAACAAAAAAGGAGCGATTTGATTTCTTTTAGCTTACTTTAATCCATTATACACGATGCAAACGGGTGACTGAAGTTCCGACGTCAAGCTGACGTCTTCCTCAGAGTGGTTTGGAACTCTCTTTCTTTTTGGTCTATTAACTAATTTACCGCCTGGTGAAACTCCATCCCACCAAAACAGGCAGAAATTTCAGGCGGTCTTTTCAAACAGCTCTTACACTATAAGGGCATTATCAGCATTTTCACAATTTCACATTATTATTCCAACCTCATAGTGTGGAAATATATATGTATAAAACACAAGGAAATCATGTTTTTGACTGCACTGAGGCTTTAGGTTAGAATTGGGGGAGGGGAAGCTGATCCTATATCTGTACCTAGAGGAAACTTCACCCCTGAGCAGCCCTTAGAAATTGGGAGGAATCTGATGTTGTAAACAGATACTGCTAGCATTACATGCTGGAATTGAGTGTCGTAAGTCTGCGAGAGACAGTGTTTAGTTTTATCTTCTGCATGCCATTAATCTCTCCATAGTGTTAACAGAAAGAATACAAGCCTCTTGCTGCAAAGCTTGGTGAATTTAAAACAAATCCAGCAATGTTTCGCAAAGGTGAAAAAATATGTTTGCCTGCTGTCCAAAAAAATAGCAAAATGGGTCTCATGAGATTAATTATAGTAATGGTTCATCATAGTAAGCTCCATACTTTGAGACACAGATCGGTTATGGTGTTGAAGACCAAAGAGCTCATCAAACTAAGTATAGTGCACTGAAGGGGAGTTTCCCCGGTCAAGGCACCAACATCCATTTTGGCAAAACAGTGCCCTTGAACACTATACTTCATCAGGCAAATGTCAAATGGCATCCCATGTCCCAGGGGCCCTTGTGCGGGGAGATTTATTTCAGGCTGGGTAAGTGGGCTTCCCTTGTGCTGTGCGGTAAAGCAGAGGCGCTTGCTTGTTACTGTGACTAGAAGTTTCTACCACAAAAGGACAAATAGAGGTTTGGATGTTGGAAGTATTCCCTCATCGTCTACTGTATGTCAGTGATACTTTGCAAAGTTATGTCAATCCCCTAGCACTGGGTATAATATAATTTAGTAATGATATTGTCTTGTGAACAGATGTAGGATCTTAATTTGAGCCAGTTTGCTACAGCAGGAAAATTATCCTGCAGCAACAGGACATGTCGGTTATAATTAATGGACATTTTTGTAGAGGTTGATACATTTTACTGTAAGGGAAAATCAAGTGAGAAATTGCTAAAGTGGAAATTACAAACTTCAGAGGCCTTTTTAAGCCTAAAATACAGTACAAATGTATTTAAGATCCTATATCTGTGCTGTTGTCAATGAGCAGTCTTTAGTGTCTATGTATTTGTTTGATGTTTCAGCTGGTATCCAACATTGGTCCATTAAGATGTCACCGGAGGAGATGGCTGCTGTTTTACGGGCTCCTAACCAATTGCGCTATTGTGGGTGTGTTTTCACGTTATTTGTAACTTATTTTGTTTCTGCCACCGTCTCTTATGACCGAAAAGAGCTTCTAGATATCAGGACAGCGATTACTCACCTCGTACTGGACAAAGATTTTTTCTTTAACTGGTCGGGCGCGAAGAATTGACTTCAGACACCTGACAAGGCCCAAATGCCTGTCATTCGCATGAAGAAGAGACGGAGATATCGGGGACGTAGGTTGCAGTGCCTTGTAAGGATCTGACGGCGAGTGAGTAATCCGCCTTTACCATCAGTCCTATTAACCAACGTGCAATCATTGGATAATGAAGTGGATGAACTCCGATCAAGACTATCCTACCAACGGGACATTAATAACTAATATCTTATGTTTCACCTAGTCGTGGCTGAACGACAACATGAATAACATATAGCTGGCTGGGTTTCGGTCCATCTGCAAGACAGAACAGCTACCTCCGGTAAGACAAGGGGCACTAAATGTAATATTAAGGAAGTCTCAAGGTTTTACTTGCCTGAGGTAGAGTATCTCATGATAAGCTATTGACCACACTATTTACCAAGAGTGTTTTCATCTATATTTTTCATAGCTGTCTATTTACCACCACAAACCGATGCTGACACAAAGACAGCACTCAACAAGCTGTATAGGGCCATAACCAAACAAGAAAATGCTCATCCAGAGGCGGCACTCCTAGTGGCCGGGGACTTTAATGCAGGGAAACTTAAATCTGTTTTACCTAATTTCTACCAGCATGTTAAATGTGCAACCAGAGGAAAAAAACTCTAGACCACCTTTACTCCACACACAGACGTCTACAAAGCTCTCCCTCACCCTCCATTTGGCAAATCTGACCATAACTCTATCCTCCTGATTCCTGCTTACAAACAAAAACTAAAGCAGGAAGTACAAGTGACTCGCTCAATAAGGAAGTGGTCAGATGACGCAGATGCTAAGCTACAGGACTGTTTTGCTTGCACAAACTGGAATATGTTCCGGGATTCTTCCGATGGCATTGAGGAGTACACCACATCAGTCACTGACTTCATCAATAAGTGCATCTATGACGTCATCCCCACAGTGACTGTACAAACATATCCCAACCAGAAGCCATGGATTACAGGCAACATCCGCACTGAGCTAAAGGGTAAAGCTGCCGCTTTCAAGGAGCGAGGCTCTAACCCGGATGCTTATAAGAAATCCCGCTATGCCCTCCGACGAACCATCAAACAGGCAAAGTGTCAATACAAGACTAAGATTGAATCGAACTACACTGGCTCCAACGCTCGTTGGATGTGGTAGGGCTTGCAAACTATTACGGACTGCAAAGGGAAGCATAGCCGTGAGCTGGCCAGTGACACAAGCCTACCAGATAAGCTAAATAACATCTATGCTTGCTTCGAAGCAAGCAACACTGAAGCATCCATGAGAGAATCAGCTGTTCCGGACGACTGTGTGATCACGCTCTCCGTGGCCAATGTGAGTAAGACCTTTAAACAGGTCAACATTCACAAGGCCGCAGGACCTGACGGATTACCAGGACATGTACCAACTGACAAGTGTCTTCACTGACATTTTCAACCTGTCCCTGACTGAGTCTGTAATACCAACATGTTTCAAGCAGAACACCATAGTCCCTGTGCCCAAGAACACCAAGGGAACCTGCCTAAATGACTACCAACCCGTAGCACTCACGTCTGTAGCCATGAAGTGCTTTGAAAGGCTGGTCATGGCTCACATCAACACCATCATCCCAGAAACCCTAGACCCACTCCAATTTGCATACCACCCCAACAGATCCACAGATGATGCAATTTTTATTGCACTCCACACTGCCCTTCCCACCTTGACAAAAGGAACACCTACATGAGAATGCTATTCATTGACTACAGCTCAGCGTTCAACACCATAGTGCCCTTAAAGCTCATCACTAAGCTAAGGACCCTTGGATTAAACACCTCCCTTTGCAAATGGATCCTGGATATCCTGACAGGCTGCCCCCAGGTGGTAAGGGTAGGTAACAACAGATCTGCCACTCTGATCCTCAAAATGGGGCCCCTCAGGGGTGCGTGCTCAGTCCCCTCCTGTACTTCCTGTTTAGCCATGACTGCATGGCCATGCACGACTCCAACATCATCATTAAGTTTGCCGACGACACAACAATGGTAGGCCTGATCACTAACAACAATGGTAGGCCTGATCACTGACAACGAGGAGACAGGCTATAGAGAGGAGGTCAGAGACCTGGCAGCGTGCTGTGATCAAGACAAAGGAGCTGATCGTGGACTACAGGAAAGGGTGGGCCGAACAGGCCCCTATTAACATCGACGGGGCTGTAGTGGAGCGGGTTGAGAGTTTCAAGTTCCTTGGTGTCCACATCACCAACGAACTATCATTGTCCAAACACCCCAAGACAGTCTTGAAGAGGGCACGACAATGCCTATTCCCCCTCAGGAGACTGAAAAGATTTGCCATGTGTCCCCAGATCCTCAAAAAGTTCTACAGCTGCACTATCGAGAGCATCCTGACTGGTTGCATCACCGCCTGGTATGGCAACTGCTCGGCCTCCGACCGCAAGGCACTACAGAGGGTAGTGCGTACGGCAAAGTACATCACTGGGGCCAAGCTTCCTGCCATCCAGGACCTCTATACCAGGCGGTGTCAGAGGAAGGTCCTAAAAATTGCCAAAGACTCCAACCACCCTAGTTATTGACTTTTCTCTCTGCTACCGCACGGCAAGCGGTACCGGAGTGCCAAGTCTAGGTCCAAACGGGTTCTTACCAGCTTCTACCCCAATGCTATAAAACTCCTGAACAGCTAATCAAATGGCTACCTGGACTATTTGCATTGTCACCCCCCCCCCCCATTTTTATGTTGCCGCTACTCTCTGTTTATTATCCATGCACATACTCAGTCACTTTACTTGTACCTATTACCTCAACTAACCTGTGCCCTCGCACATTGACTCTCTACCAGTACCCCTGTATCAAATCAAAATCAAATTAAATTTATTTGTCACATACACATGGTTAGCAGATGTTAATGCAAGTGTAGCGAAATGCTTGTGCTTCTAGTTCCGACCATGCAGTAATATCTAACAAGTAATATAACCTAACAATTCCACAACAACTACCTTATACACTGTATGTAGCCTCTCTACTGTAGCCTCTCTACTGTTATTTTGTTGTTGCTCCTTAATTATTAGTTATTTTTCAGTTATTTATTATTATTATATATATTTTTTTACTTGAGTTGATTTTACTAAGTACTTTCTTGACACGTATTTTTCTTAAAACTGCATTGTTGGTTAAGGGCTTGTAAGTTGGCATTTCACTGTAAAATCTACACCTGTTGTATTTGGCGCATGTGACAAATACAATTTGATTTGTTTATCAGAAACCTAGAGTGCAGATACTGAAAATGTATAGAACAGAATAGATGAACACCTCAGTCTCCCACATCTGAAGTCACTCATAAAATCTGCCCAATACCAGAGTGGCTAAAGATAACTTGTTGTATTACTGTTATTGCTCTGTGAGTCTGAATAAACCCAGTCCACTGTTGCCTCCCTCTGTTCATAAGTGATGACTCAGTTATATGACACTTTGTAAAGGACAATGGGAGAAGATATTTTCACCAGGGTAGCGCTGTTCACGCGAACCCAAGTCAGGTCTTTGCTGACATAGAATGTTGAAGTAGAATGGGGGGTCATCTGTTTCAGGGTGCATCCAAAATGTCATCCTACGCTTTTAGTGCACTACTTTTGACCAGGGCCCATAAGGCTGTGGTCAAAAGTAATGCACTACACTGAGTGTACCACACATTAGGAACTCAACATTTTCCCCTGTGAATCATGAATGGTCCACCACCCAATGGACATCCAGCCAACTTGACACAACTGTGGGAAGCATTGGAGTCAACGTGGGCCAGCATGCCTGTGGAACGCTTTTGACACCTTGTAGTCCATGTCCCGACAAATTGAGGCTGTTCTGAGGGCAAAACAGGGTGTAGCTCAATATTAGGAAAGTGTTCCTAATGTTTTGTTACACTCAGTGTATATAGGGAATAGGATTGGCATTTGGGACACAGACTTTGGGTGCACTTTAGGTCATGCACTGTTACAGCTGGTTGGACTAATCTAGAGTGTTGATGAGGTTGGAGGCAGATGAAGGCCCCATCCCTCTTGCTATTGGATGGCTTCCAAGGACTCTGACCTGCTTCAAGGGGAGAGTCAGGGTTTGACTCATCTGGCCTGGAGATGCTTAAGGACCGAGAGAGGAGGTGTCGAGCTGTGATTAATAAGGCATGGTGACAGGAATCCGGTTGACTGGTGGTTCCATTCTCGGAACCATCAGTCAGAATGACAAATCTCTGTAGAGATGCTGATTGAATCCATCTCAGAAACCCCCAAAGTCCCCAAATCACGTATTTTCAATTTAGGACGAAATCAACAGAGAGAAAAAGAATCCATCAACATCTACTGTAGGAAGAGCACTGGAGAGGTATAGCAAGATGCAGTCTGAACTGAAATGTTCATTTTCAGTTTGCAATTGAGGGTAGGAACCAGATACTGACAACATATCCACTTGTTACTCATTTGTGAAGTGCGCAAACAAACATATGAGAAGAGGAGACTCAGTGGTACAAGATACAGTCAAACATCCAGCATTTAAGGCTGCTGTACTTTGCTGGAGGGAACTTTACACATGGTTTCCTCTAATAGTGTGATGTGCATATTATTAAAGTTATCTCTCGTCATTTACTCAGGTGTTTGACTAGACTCAACAAAGTTAAGAGAACTCTGCTCTGAAGAAATGTCTAATTATGAGTAATTACTGAAGAATTTCACAAACATTACCATCAACAACACAATAAGTACTAGTAGTAAAAGATGGCGCTGAAGAACATGGCTGACGTTTTACATTCTCCTACCAATTGGGCAATTTTTTATTTTATTTTTGCGTTTTGTGTAACTTAGTTAAAAAATAATTGTGTACATAATGTTGCTGCTACCATCTCTTATGACCAAAAATAACTTCTGAACATAAGAAAAGCGATTACTCACCGTGGACTGGAAGAAGCTTTTTCCTTTAACAAGTCCGACGAGAAGGATATCCTGCTTTCACTGGAACAGGCCCAGATCCACACCTTTTGCATGAAGAAAAGCCACCGGAAAAGGGGACGCAGATCGGGGATCCATCTGAGAATCCGGAGGCGAACGAGTAAACTCCCAATGCCTTCCATTCTCCTTGCTAACGTGCAATCGTTAGAAAATAAAATTGATGACCTACTTTTAAGATTATCTTACCAACGGGACTTTAAAAACTGTAACATCTTATGTTTCAGTGAGATGTGGCTGAACGAAGAAACGGACAATATAGAGCTGGCGGGATTTTCCATGCACCGGCAGAACAGAGACGCTACCTCTGGTAAGACGAGGGGTGGGGGTGTGTGTCTTTTTGTCAATAACAGCTGGTGTGCGATGTCTAATATTAAAAAAGTCTTGAGGTATTGCTCACCTGAGGTAGAGTACCTTATGATAAGCTGTAGACCACACTATCTACCAAGACAGTTCTCATCTGTATTATTCATAGCCGTCTATTTACCACCACAAAGCGAAACTGGCACTAAGACCACTCTCAACCAACTCTGTAAGGCCATAAGCAAAGAAGAAAATGCTCACCAAGAAGCGGCGCTCCTAGTGGCCGGGGACTTTAATGCAGGAAAACTTAAATCAGTTTTCAAAATTTTTACCAGCATGTGCAACCCGGGAAAAAAAATCATAGACCACCTTTACTCCACACACAGAGATGCATACAAAGCTCTCCTCCGCCCTCCATTTGGCAAATCTGACCACAATTATATCCTCCTGATTCCTGCTTACAAGCAAAAACTAAAGCAGGAAATACCAGTGACTTGCTCAATAAGGAAGTGATCAGATGACGCAGATGCGACACTACAGGACTGTTTTGCTAGCATAGACTGGAATATGTTCCGGGATTCATCCAATGGCATTGAGGAATACACCACCTCAGTCATCAGCTTCATCAATAAGTGCATCAATGATGTCGTCCCCACAGTGACTGTATGTACATATCCCAACCAGAAGCCATGGATTACAGGCAACATCCGCATCGAGCTAAAGGCATGAGCTGCTTTCAAGGAGCGGAAAATAAATCCCGTTATGCCCTCAGACAAACCATCAAACAAGCAAAGCGTCAATATAGGATTAAGATTGAATCCTACTACCCCGGCTCTGACGCTCGTCAGATGTGGCAGGGCTTGAAAACTATTACTGGACTACAAAGGGAAACCTAGACGCGAGCTGCCCAGTGATGCAGCCTACCAGAGGAGCTAAATGCCTTTTTATGCTTGCTTCAAAGCAAGCAACACTGAATCATGCACAAGAGCACCAGCTGTTCTGGATGACTGTGTGATAACGCTCTCGGTAGCCGATGTGAACAAAACCTTAAAACATGTCAACATTCACAAAGCCGCTGGGCCAGATGGATGTTTCAAGCAGACCGCCATAGTTCCTGTGCCCAAGGAAGCGAAGGTAACCTGCCTAAATGATTACCGCTCCGTGGCACTCACGTCGGTTGCCATGAAGTGCTTTGAAAGGCAGCATCCTCCCAGACACCCTAGACCCACTCCAATTTGCATACCGCCCCAACAGATCCACAGATGACGCAATCTCAATCGCACTCCACACCGCCCTTTCGCACCTGGACAAAAGGACACCTATGTGAGAATGCTGTTCATCGACTACAGCTCAGCATTCAACACCACAGTGCCCACGAAGCTCATCACTAAGCTAAGGACTCTGGGACTAAACACCTCCCTCTGAAACTGGGTCCTGGACTTCCTGAAGGGCCGCCCCCAGGTGGTAAGAGTAGGCAACAACACATCTGCCACGCTGACCCTTAACACTGGGGCCCCTCAAGGGTGTGTACTTAGTCTCCTCCTGTATTCCCTGTTCACCCACGACTACGTGGCCAAACACAACTCCAACACCATCACTAAGTTTGCTGATGACACAACAGTGGTAGGCCTGATCACCGACAACAATGAGACGGCCTATAGGGAGGAGGTCAGAGAACTGGCAGTGTGGTGCCAGGACAACAACCTCTCCCTCAATGTGAGCAAGACAAAGGAGCTGATTGTGGACTAAAGGAAAAGGCCGAACAGGCCCCCATTTAACATCAACGGGGCTGTAGTGGAGCAGGTCGATAGTTTCAAGTTCCTTGGTGTCCACATCACCAATGAACTATCATGGTCCAAACATACCAAGACAGTCATGAAGAGGGCACGACAAAATATTTTCCCCCTCAGGAGACTAAAAAGATTTGGCATGGGCCCCCAGATCCTCAAAAGGTTTTACATCTGCATCATCGAGAGCGTCCTGACCGGTTGCATCACCGCCTGGTATGGTAACTGCTCGGCATCTGACCGTAAGGCGATACAGAGGGTAGTGCGAACTAGAGGTCGACCGATTTATGATTTTTCAACGCCGATACCGATTATTGGAGGACCAAAAAAAGGTATTTGTAATAATGACAATTACAACAATATTGAATGAACACTTATTTTAACTTAATATAATACATCAATAAAATCTATTTAGCCTCAAATAAATAATGAAACATGTTCAATTTGGTTTAAATAATGCAAAAACAAAGTGTTGGAGAAGAAAGTAAAGTGCAATATGTGCCATGTAAGAAAGCTAACGTTTAAAGTGCCTTGCTCAGAACATGAGAACATATGAAAGCTGGTGGTTCCTTTTAACACGAGTCTTCAATATTCCCAGGTAAGAAGTTTTAGGTTGTAGTTATTATAGGAATTATAGGACTATTTCTCTCTATACGATTTGTATTTCATATACCTTTGACTATTGGATGTTCTTATAGGCACTTTAGTATTGCCAGTGTAACAGTATAGCTTCCGTCCCTCTCCTCGCTCCTACCTGGGCTTGAACCAGGAACACATCGACAACAGCCACCCTCGAAGCAGCGTTACCCATGCAGAGCAAGGAGAACAACTATTCCAAGTCTCAGAGCGAATTACGTTTGAAATGCTATTAGCGCGCACCCCGTTAACTAGCTAGCCATTTCACATCGGTTACACCAGCCTAATCTTGGGAGTTGATAGGCTTGAAGTCATAAACAGCGCAATGCTTGAAGCTTTGCGACGCGCTGCTGGCAAAACGCACAAAAGTGCTGTTTGAATGAATGCTTATGAGCCTGCTGGTGCCTACCACCGCTCAGTCAGACTGCTCTATCAAATCATAGACTTAATTATTATATAATAAACACACAGAAATACGAGCCTTAGGTCATTAATATGGTCGAATCTGGAAACTATCATCTCGAAAACATAAAGTTTTTTCTAACTGGTGGCATCCATAAGTCTAAATATTCCTGGTACATTGCACAACCTTTAATGTTATGTCATAATTACGTAAAATTCTGTCAAATTAGTTTGCAACGAGCCAGGCGGCCCAAACTGTTGCATATACCCTGACTCTGCATGCAATGAACGCAAGAGAAGTGACACAAATTTCACCTGGTTAATATTGCCAACTAACCTGGATTTCTTATAGCTAAATATTCAGGTTTAAAAATATATACTTCTGTGTATTGATTTTAAGAAAGGAATTGATGTTTATGGTTAGGTACATGTTGGAGCAATGACAGTCCTTTTTCGCGAATGCGCACCGCTTCGATTATATGCAACGCAGGACAGGCTAGATAAACTAGTAATATCATCAACCATGTGTAAATAACTAGTGATTATGATTGATTGTTTTTTTATAAGATAAGTTTAATGCTAGCTAGCAACTTACCTTGGCTTCTTACTGCATTCGCGTAACAGGCAGGCTCCTCGTAGAGTGCAATGTAAAGCAGGTGGTTAGAGCGTTGGACTAGTTAACCGTAAGGTTGCAAGATTGAATCCCCGAGCTGACAAGGTAAAAACCTGTCGTTCTGCCCCTGAACAAGGCAGTTAACCCACCGTTCCTAGGCCGTCATTGAAAATAAGAATGTATTCTTAACTGACTTGCCTAGTTAAATAAAGGTGTACATTTATTTATTTTTGAAATCGGCAAATCGGTGTCCAAAAATAACGATTACCGATTGTTATGAAAACTTGAAATCGGCCCTAATTAATCGGCCATTCCGATTAATCGGTCGACCTCTAGTGCGAACGGCCCAGTACATCACTGGGGCCAAGCTTCCTGCCATCCAGGACCTATATAATAAGCAGTGTCAGAGGAAAGCCCATAAAATTGTCAGAGACTCCAGTCACCCAAGTTATAGACTTTTTTTCTCTGCTACCGCACGGCAAGCGGTACTGGAGCGCCAAGTCTAGGACCAAAAGGCTCCTCAACAGCTTCTACCCCCAAGCCATTAGACTGCTGAACAATTCATAAAAATCGCCATCTGACAATTTACATTGACCCCCCCCCCCCCCCCCCCCCCATGTAAACTACTGCTGCTCGCTGTTTGTTTGTTACCTATACATAGTCACTTCACCCCCACCTACATGTACAGATTACCTCAACTAGCGTGTACCACTGCACACTGACTCGGTACCAGTGCCCCCTGTATTTAGCCTCGTTATTGTTATTCCTATTGTGTTACTTTTTATTATTACTTTTTATTTTAGCCTACTAATATTTTCTTCTTCTTGAACTCTACTGTTGGCTAAGGGCTTATAAGTAAGCATTTCACGGTAAAGTCTATACTTGTTGTATTCGGCGCATGTAGCAAATAAAGTTTGATTAGTAAGACAACAGCAAGAAGTACAGGTGTAGTTTACAACTGTCATTGCAGTAGTATATTGTAGGTAAATTAAGCAGGGTGGCCCTCTGTTTCTGCTCTCTTACCAACTGCTTATGGAATTGGCTTTGGCTCGACAATGACAGCAATGGAGTTGACAAAAGCACAAACAGATCTGGGACCAGGCTAATAATAATATAATAGGCTGTAGTAACAATACTTCAATTCTCCAATGCTGTAGCACAGTACCGGGGGTTAGTAATACAGTAGTAGCAGTAGCCTTAGTAACAGGCTTATTTGGGTCCCGTGTCATTTGCCTGACAGTATAACTTGTACCCACATTAGTTCCAGCTGTGCAGAGTGCTTAGCAGTATCCCTGGACAGACGTAATGAGCTGAGGGATAATAGTTTCTGCCCCAATAAATACCCAGCAATAAGAGTATGTTATTTGCTCCTCTGCTGCATCGAAGTTGGGACCGAGAGACAGCGTCAATTTCCAGGCCATCAGACTGTTAAAGAGCCACAACTAGCCAGCTACCACCCGGTTACTACCCTATATACTTAGACATGGAATCACTGGTCACTTTAATAATGGAACACTAGTCACTTTAATAATGGAACACTAGTCACGTTAATAATGTTTACATACTGATTTACTCATTTCATATGTATATACTGTATTATATTCTACTGTATTTTAGTCAATGCATTGCACGTCCTAATATTAATATACACCGTTCAAAAAAATAAAGGGAACACTTAAACAACACAATGTAACTCCAAGTCAATCACACTTCTGTGAAATCAAACTGTCCACTTAGGAAGCAACACTGATTGACAATAAATTTAACATGCTGTTGTGCAAATGGAATAGACAACAGGTGGAAATTATAGGCAATTAGCAAGACACCCCCAATAAAGGAGTGGTTCTGCAGGTGGGGACCACAGACCACTTCTCAGTTCCTATGCTTCCTGGCTGATGTTTTGGTCACTTTTGAATGCTGGCGGTGCTTTCACTCTAGTGTAGCATGAGACGGAGTCTACAACCCACACAAGTGGCTCAGGTAGTGCAGCTCATCCAGGATGGCACATCAATGCAAGCTGTGGCAAGAAGGTTTGCTGTGTCTGTCAGCGTAGTGTCCAGAGCATGGAGGCGCTACCAGGAGACAGGCCAGTACATCAGGAGATGTGGAGGAGGTCGTAGGAGGGCAACAACCCAGCAGCAGGACCGCTACCTCCGCCTTTGTGCAAGGTGGAGCACTGCCAAAGCCCTGCAAAATAACCTCCAGCAGGCCACAAATGTGCATGTGTCTGCTCAAACGGTCAGAAACAGACTCCATGAGGGTGGTATGAGGGCCCGACGTCCACAGGTGCAGGACGTTTGGCATTTGCCAGAGAACACCAAGATTGGCAAATTCGCCACTGGCGCCCTGTGCTCTTCACAGATGAAAGCAGGTTCACACTGAGCACGTGACAGACGTGACAGAGTCTGGAGACGCCGTGGAGAACATTCTGCTGCCTGCAACATCCTCCAGCATGACCGGTTTGGCGGTGGGTCAGTCATGGTGTGGGGTGGCATTTCTTTGGGGGGCCGCACAGCCCTCCATGTGCTCGCCAGAGGTAGCCTGACTGCCATTAGGTACCGAGATGAGATCCTCAGACCCCTTGTGAGACCATATGCTGGTGCGGTTGGCCCTGGGTTCCTCCTAATGCAAGACAATGCTAGACCTCATGTGGGTGGAGTGTGTCAGCAGTTCCTGCAAGAGGTAGGCATTGATACTATGGATTGGCCCGCCCATTCCCCAGTCCTGAATCCAATTGAGCACATCTGGGACATCATGTCTCGCTCCATCCACCAACGCCTCGTTGCACCACAGACTGTCCAGGAGTTGGCGGATGCTTTAGTCCAGGTCTGGGAGGAGATCCCTCAGGCGACCATCCGCCATCTCATCAGGAGCATGCCCAGGCGTTGTAGGGAGGTCATACAGGCACGTGGAGGCCACACACACTACTGAGCCTCATTTTGACTTGTTTTAAGGACATTACATCAAAGTTGGATCAGCCTGTAGTGTGGTTTTCCACTTTAATTTTGAGTGTGACTCCAAATCCAGACCTCCATGGGTTGATAAATTGGATTTCCATTGATTCTTTTTGTGTGATTTTGTTGTCAGCACATTCAACTATGTAAAGAAAAAAGTATTTAATAAGATTATTTCTTTCATTCAGATCTAGGATGTGTTGTTTAAGTGTTCCCTGTATTTTGTTTGAGCAGTATATTTCTTAATTCCATTATTTTACTTTTAGATTCGTGTGTATTGTGTGAATTGTTAGATACTACTGCACTGTTGGAGCTGGGAACACAAGCATTTCACTACACCTGCAATTGCGTCTGCTAAATATGTGTATGTGACCAATAAAACGTGATTTGATTTGCTCTGACATCATGCTCTACTTCTCCTCTATTCTCTTTCTCTTAGTCCCTCCTTCCTTGTCAAATCAAATCAAATCAAATCAAATCAAATTTATTTATATAGCCCTTCGTACATCAGCTGAAATCTCAAAGTGCTGTACAGAAACCCAGCCTAAAACCCCAAACAGCAAGCAATGCATGTGAAAGAAGCACGGTGGCTGGGAAAAACTCCCTAGGAAAAACTCCTGAGAAAGGCCAAAAACCTAGGAAGAAACCTAGAGAGGAACCAGGCTATGAGGGGTGGCCAGTCCTCTTCTGGCTGTGCCGGGTGGATATTATAACAGAACATGGTCAAGATGTTAAAATGTTCGTAAATGACCAGCATGGTCAAATAATAATAATCATAGTAATTGTCGAGGGTGCAACAAGCACGTCCGGTGAACAGGTCAGGGTTCCGTAGCCGCAGGCAGAACAGTTGAAACTGGAGCAGCAGCATGGCCAGGTGGACTGGGGACAGCAAGGAGTCATCATGCCAGGTAGTCCTAGGGCTCAGGTCCTCCGAGAGAAAGAGAGAAAGAAAGAGAGAATTAGAGAGAGCATATTTACATTCACACAGGACACTGGATAAGACAAGAGAATACTCCAGATGTAACAGACTGACCCTAGCCCCCCGACACATAAACTACTGCAGCATAAATACTGGAGGCTGAGACAGGAGGGATCAGAAGACACTGTGGCCCCATCCGATGATACCCCCGGACAGGGCCAAACAGGCAGGATATAACCCCACCCACTTTGCCAAAGCACAGCCCCCACACCACTAGAGGGATATCTACAACCACCAACTTACCGTCCGAAGACAAGGCCGAGTATAGCCCACAAAGATGTCTGCCACGGCACAACCCAAGGGGGGGGCGCCAACCCAGACAGGAAGACCACGTCAGTGGCTCAACCTACTCAAGTGACGCACCCCTCCCATGGACGGCATGGAAGAACACCAGTAAGTCAGTGACTCAGCCCCTGTAAAAGGGTTAGAGGCAGAGAATCCCAGTGGGAAGAGGGGAACCGACAAGGCAGAGACAGCAAGGGCGGTTCGTTGCTCCAGCCTTTCCGTTCACCTTCACACTCCTGGGCCAGACTATACTTAATCATAGGACCTACTGAAGAGATAAGTCTTCAGTAAAGACTTAAAGGTTGAGACTGAGTCTGCGTCTCTCACATGGGTAGGCAGACCATTCCATAAAAATGGAGCTCTATAGGAGAAAGCCCTACCTCCAGCCGTTTGCTTAGAAATTCTAGGGACAATTAGGAGGCCTGCGTCTTGTGACCGTAGCGTACGTGTAGGTATGTACGGCAGGACCAAATCGGAAAGATAGGTAGGAGCAAGCCCATGTAATGCTTTGTAGGTTAGCAGTAAAACCTTGAAATCAGCCCTTGCCTTAACAGGAAGCCAGTGTAGGGAAGCTAGCACTGGAGTAATATGATCAAATTTTTTGGTTCTAGTCAGGATTCTAGCAGCCGTATTTAGCACTAACTGAAGTTTGTTTAGTGCTTTATCCGGGTAGCCGGAAAGTAGAGCATTGCAGTAGTCGAGCCTAGAAGTAACAAAAGCATGGATTAATTTTTCTGCGTCATTTTTGGACAGAAAGTTTCTGATTTTTGCAATGTTACGTAGATGGAAAAAAGCTGTCCTTGAAGCAGTCTTGATATGTTCTTCAAAAGAGAGATCAGGGTCCAGAGTAACGCCGAGGTCCTTCACAGTTTTATTTGAGACGACTGTACAACCATCCAGATTAATTGTCAGATTCAACAGAAGATCTCTTTGTTTCTTGGGACCTAGGACAAGCATCTCTGTTTTGTCCGAGTTTAAAAGTAGAAAATTTGCAGCCATCCACTTCCTTATGTCTGAAACACAGGCTTCTAGCGAGGGCAATTTTGGGGCTTCACCATGTTTCATT
The DNA here is from genome assembly GCF_901001165.1 of Salmo trutta. Lineage (NCBI taxonomy): Eukaryota > Metazoa > Chordata > Actinopteri > Salmoniformes > Salmonidae > Salmo > Salmo trutta. The sequence goes on from NC_042977.1 coordinate 27,292,370, forward strand.
GAAATGTACAGCTGTGTGTCGTCCGCATAGCAGTGAAATTTAACATTATGTTTTCGAATGACATCCCCAAGAGGTAAAATATATAGTGAAAACAATAGTGGTCCTAGAACGGAACCTTGAGGAACACCGAAATTTACAATTGATTTGTCAGAGGACGAACCATTCACAGAGACAAACTGATATCTTTCCGACAGATAAGATCTAAACCAGGCCAGAACTTGTCCATGTAGACAAGTTCTGGCTAAGTGTCCACATGACACTTATGGTGTCACTTGCGGCTGTGTTCCATTCGTCTGTATCATTTCATGTTCACCTCAGCCTGTTGTTTTTCTTTTAGGTTAGCCCCGGCACACTCTCTTTTTCTTTCTCCTTCTCTCTATCTCTCTCCCTCACTCTCTCTCTCTCGATCACTCTCTTTTGCACCCTTTCTCCACAGTTCTCTTTTAGCAGCAGAAGGGGTCATACCTTTTCCATTCTGCATCAGACCGTATCTAGACCTAACGTAAGAAACACACCTGTGCACTTACTGGGTGTCCTGTAGTCTACTAATGCCCCGTGTTAACTAGCAAGCAGGGCTGCGCAGTGGAACACTGCTTCCCATTCAGTTTCAATGGAAGGAAAGAGGTGAGAAGCGGAGAGGGCGGGGGACCTTTGGGCGGCGCCAAGATGGCGTGGGAGACGGTGAAAAAGTTAAACTTTTCTCAACTTCATGCAAATCACCAACAGCGACAGGTTACCATTATGAATTTGACACTATGCGACCCAAGGCTGGAGACTATCTTCAGCAAAGATGGCTGACAAAAATACTAGGATGAAAGCAAATGTAAGTGATTATAACATCATAGCGAGTCATGCAAAAAATATACAGTTGAGAGTAATATATTAGATAATGTAGAGACAAACGTTTATGCATATTTTTTTGTCATAAAGTTAATTTACCAAAATCGCCATTTAGCAAGATAGCTGACTAGCTAACATTAGCCAGCTAGCTGGCTAGCTTTAGGGGTGAGTATGAAATTGTAATATTGGTTGTTTAATGTTTTAGGGACTCCTGAAACAGGCAAACTAGGCTGTCGTCTTGTGAAACAGTGGATGTAAAGAATCTAGCTAGCTAAAGCATTTACTGCAAATTGATTGTACAATTTTGTAAGCTTGCATTGCTGATATTTGCCATGCAATGCAAATGAAGTAACGTAGCTAGCAAACTATTTTCTTGCTTATTGTAGAGTGGAGGATAAAATACATGTATGCCTATGGATGTGTAGCTAGCTATGTAGCCGATCTGTGTATGGACCCTAAAACATTTGGTATATATTTTAGTTCAGAACCTATCTATGAACCTCGGCTATCATTGTCAGTTGTAACTTCAAAACGGTCTGAATGACATTAATGAAGCTTATGGATTGAGTAGAATATAATTTAACTTTGTGCCAAGGATGCAAATCGTATATACATGTAATTATTACCATCCATGAGATCCCCACATTGTAGCCTGTACATTTAATAAACTCAGCAAAAAAAGAAACATCCCTTTTTCAGGACCCTGTCTTTCAAAGATAATTTGTAAAAATCCAAATAACTTCACATATCTTCATTGTAAAGGGTTTAAACACTGTTTCCCATGCTTGTTCAACCATGAACCATAAACAATTAATGAACATGCACCTGTGGAACGGTCGTTAAGACACTAACAGCTTACAGACGGTAGGCAATTAAGGTCACAGTTATCAAAGAGGCCTTTCTACTGACTCTGAAAAACACCAAAAGAAAGATGCCCAGGGGCCCTGCTCATCTGCGTGAACGTGCCTAAGGCATGCTGCAAGGAGGCATGAGGACTGCAGATGTGGCCAGGGCAATAAATTGCAATGTCCGTACTGTGAGACGCCTAAGACAGCGCTACAGGGAGACAGGACGGACAGCTGATTGTCCTCGCAGTGGCAGACCGCGTGACAACAACAACTGCCCGGGTTACACCAGGAACGCACAATCTCTCCATCAGTGCTCAGACTGTCCGCAATAGGCTGAGAGAAGCTGAACTGAGGGCTTGTAGGCCTGTTTTAAGGCAGGTCCTCACCAGACATCACCAGCAACAACGTCGCCTATGGGCACAAACCCACCGTCGCTGGACCAGACAGGACTGGCAAAAAATGCTCTTCACTGACGAGTCGCGGTTTTGTCTCACCAGGGGTGATGGTCAGATTCGCATTTATCGTCGAAGGAATGAGCATTACACTGAGGCCTGTACTCTGGAGCGGGATTGATTTGGAGGTGGAGGGTCCGTCATGGTCTGGGGCGATGTGTCACAGCATCATCAGACTGAGCTTGTTGTCATTGCAGGCAATCTCAACGCTGTGCGTTACAGGGAAGACATCCTCCTCCCTTATGTGGTAGCCTTCCTGCAGGCTCATCCTGACATGACTTTCCAGCTTTACAATGCCACCAGCCATACTGCTCGTTCTGTGTGTGATTTCTTGCAAGACAGGAATGTCAGTGGTCTGCCATGGCCAGCAAAGAGCCCGGATCTCAATCCTATTGAGCATGTCTGGGAACCCCCCCCAGAAATGTCCGGGAACTTGTTGGTGCCTTGGTGGAAGAGTGGGGTAATATCTCACAGCAAGAACTGACAAATCTGGTGCAGTCCATGAGGAGGAGATGAACTGCAGTACTTAATGCAGCTGGTACTTAATGCAGCTGAACTGCAGTACTTAACACCCCCTGCCACACCAGATACTGACTGTTACTTTTTACTTTGTTCAGGGACACATTATTCAATTTCTGTTAGTCACAAGTCTGTGGAACTTGTTCAATTTATGGCTCAGTTGTTGAATCTTGTTATGTTCATACAAATGTTTACACATTTGCTGAAAATAAATGCAGTTGACAGTGAGAGGACGTTTCTTTTTTTGCTGAGTTTATATTCACTGATCATGTACTCTACCTTGGCAAATAAAATGTGCAGTTCAGGTATGAATGTCTTTGAGATTATTTTTCAGTCATATCCAATACCAGGAGTATCAAATTCCAGTCTTTGAATGATACTGTGTCTGCGTACATGTATTACAATTATACACTTCAACAGTGTTTACCAATCCTTGTCCTAGGACATCAATGGGACCAAAACGCAGCGGGTATATGTATGCTCATCTTCTTTTTATTGAAAAAAACAAAAACACTTATACTAAACAAACGATGAAAACAGTCCTGTAAGGTTCACTGACAATACACAGAGACAACTACCCACAAAACCCATGGAAAAACACCCCTACTAAATAGGACCTTCAATTAGAGGCAATGAGGAACAGCTGCCTCCAATTGAAGGTCAACCCAAGAAACTAAACATAGAAATAGACACACTAGAATAAACAGAAATATACTAACATAGAACATAAACCAAAAACCCCGAAACACATAAAATAAACACCCCCTGCCACGCCCCCTGACCAAACTACAATAACAAATAACCCCCTTTACTGGTCAGGACGTGACAGCAATAGACGGCAGGTAGCCTAGTGGTTAGTGTTGGGCCTATAACTGAAAAGTTGCTGGATCGAATTATTGAGCTGACAAGTTAAAAATCTGTTATTCTGCCCCTGAACAAGGTAGTTAACCCACTGTTCCCCGGTAGGCTGTCATTGTAAATAAGAATTTGTTCTTTAACTGACTTGCCTAGTTAAATAAAGGTTAAAAAGATTTGTAAATCATGTATAGAATTTAAAATGTCCTTCCTCTGCATTGATCTGATGAACACAGGATAGGTGTAGTATTTCATCAAATGAGACTTAATTTCAACCAGTAGAGAATGTGATACACTTTATTGAAAGAAGTTCATTATCCAAGTGTTATAAATACATAATACATATATTATAAATACAAGTTCAATCTGTACTTCAATGCACATCTGAATGTACAAGAGGTGGCGAGAGGTGTAAAAGACAGAAAAGGAAAGTGGTAAGAACAGAGCAGCAGGGAAGGCAGCATATGATTAATGAATCACTGTGCTAGCCTAATATTCTCTCAGCTCATCACAATTACATAGTGTCTCTACTGGTGTCTCCTAACCAGCCTTGGGCTCACAGTTGGCCCAAAAGTTATCTTAAGAGCGGGTTAGGTGGCGATGACGGGACTGGGGGTTGGCATCCTCTCTCACATCAAAACATACCTGCAGACGAGAGACAGATATAGCATGTTTAAAAATCCTGTTTTGTTTTTGTACAGACATCACACCCTTGCACTGTTCTGTGAAGGGAGTAGTACACAGCGTTGTACGAGATCTTCAGTTTCGTGGCAATTTCTCGCATGGGATAGCCTTCATTTCTCAGAAGAATAGACTGACCAGTTTCAGAAGAAAGTTCTTTATTTCTGGCCATTTTGAGCCTGTAATCGAACCCACAAATGCTGATGCTCCAGATACTCAACTAGTCTAAAGAATGCCAGTTGTATTGCTTCTTTAATCAGGACAACAGTTTTCAGCTGTGCTAACATAATTGCAAAAGGGTTCTCTAATGATCAATTAGCCTTTTAAAATGATAAACTTGGATTAGCTAACACAACGTTAGCTACAATAGTCATTTACATTGTCACAGTATCCATCGTGGATTTGAAAGGAGGACCAAGGCGCAGCAGAAGTGTGGACACTCATGTTTCTTTAATTAACAAAACAAGTAAAGTATCCACTGGGAAAAACAATAAACAAGACAATGAACAGTACTCACGATACGACAGTGTAGCAGGCTAAACCAAAAAAAGCAGTGCTCACCACAATTCCCCACAACCCCCAGTGACAAACATACTCCTACATATATGACTCCCAATCAGGAACAACGATCCCCAGCTGTTCCTGATCAGGAGTCACAAGACACAGAGAACATTCAAACACACACACACACACACACAAGACTGCCACGTCCTGACCCCCAAACTATTACAACAGCTCCATCTGCTGGTCAGGACGTGACAGTACCCCCCCTCAAGGTGCAGACCCCGGAATGCACCCAACCACAAAACAAAACACCAACAAACAAAATCCCCAACAAAACCCTAACCCTTAACCAATAAGGGAGGGAAGGGAGGGTGGCTGCCGTCACCGACGGCACTGTGCTACACCCTCCCTCCCCAACCCACCTATCCTGGAGGTGGCTCAGGTGCTGGCCGTTCCAGGCTGTCGGGGCGGTCTGGCCTCTCGGGGCAGTCTGGGCAGTCCGGCAGCTCGGGGCAGTCTGGGCAGTCCGGCAGCTCGGGGCAGTCTGGGCAGTCCGGCAGCTCGGGGCAGTCTGGGCACTCCGGCAGCTCGGGGCAGTCTGGCCACTCCGGCAGCTCGGGGCAGTCTGGCCACTCCGGCAGCTCGGGGCAGTCTGGCCACTCCGGCAGCTCGGGGCAGTCTGGCCACTCCGGCAGCTCGGGGCAGTCTGGCCACTCCGGCAGCTCGGGGCAGTCTGGCCACTCCGGCAGCTCGGGGCAGTCTGGCCACTCCGGCAGCTCGGGGCAGTCTGGCCACTCCGGCAGCTCGGGGCAGTCTGGCCTCTCTGGCGACTGTTGACTGGCGGGCAGCTCTGACGACTGTTGACTGGCGGGCAGCTCTGACGACTGTTGACTGGCGGGCAGCTCTGACGACTGTTGACTGGCGGGCAGCTCTGACGACTGTTGACTGGCGGGCAGCTCTGACGACTGTTGACTGGCGGGCAGCTCTGACGACTGTTGACTGGCGGGCAGCTCTGGCGACTGTTGACTGGCGGGCAGCTCTGACGACTGTTGACTGGCGGGCAGCTCTGACGACTGTTGACTGGCGGGCAGCTCTGACGACTGTTGACTGGCGGGCAGCTCTGACGACTGTTGACTGGCGGGCAGCTCTGACGACTGTTGACTGGCGGGCAGCTCTGACGACTGTTGACTGGCGGGCAGCTCTGACGACTGTTGACTGGCGGGCAGCTCTGGTGACGGTTGACTGGCGGCCAGCACTGACGACTGTTGACTGGCGGGCAGATCTGACGACTGTTGACTGGCGGGCAGCTCTGGCGACTGTTGACTGGCGGGCAGCTCCTGCCCCGTCAAACAGCCCTTGTGCCCCCCCTAAAAAAATTCTTGGGGGTGCCTCTCGGTCTCCCTTACCCGTCGTGTCTCCCAGTCCTCGCCAGCCTTCTTCCGCTGCTTGGTCCTGTGTTGGTGGGGAATTCTGTCACATTATCCATCGTGGATTTGAAAGGAGGACCAAGGCGCAGCAGAAGTGTGGACACTCATGTTTCTTTAATTAACAAAACAAGTAAAGTATCCACTGGGAAAAACAATAAACAAAACAATGAACCGTACTCACGATACGACAGTGTAGCAGGCTAAACCAAAAAAAAGCAGTGCTCACCACAATTCCCCACAACCCCCAGTGACAAACATACTCCTACATATATGACTCCCAATCAGGAACAACGATCCCCAGCTGTTCCTGATCAGGAGTCACAAGACACAGAGAACATTCAAACACACACACACAAGACTGCCACGTCCTGACCCCCAAACTATTACAACAGCTCCATCTGCTGGCCAGGACGTGACATACATAGTCCAGCTACAATAGTCATTTACAACATTAACAATGTCTACACTGTATTTCTGATCAATTTGATGTTATTTTAATGGAGATTTTTTGTTGTTGCTTTCTTTCAAAAACAAGGACATTTCTAAGTGACCCCAAACTTTTGAATGGTAGTGTAATTGTCCATGACTGCAGCTTGACGCATCAAGAGTGAGTAAAGACGGTCCCGGGGAGGGGTGGAGCTAGGTAGAAGTTCTGTGGCGCACCCCAACCTGCAGTAGAATGGGTATTCCACCTGTAGAATCTGATATTCCACCTGGCTGGAGCCAATGGGGCATCCATCGAGGGTTTGAATCTGCAGTGGGATAGGACATTTCACGCAGCGGATTTGTTATTCTCTGGCGAAGTCTTGATCAATTAAATTATCTGAGGCCCCAGAGTCCACGAAGGCTTGAATCTCGTGCTTATGGTTGTCCCAGTGGAGGGTTGCGGGTAGTGACAGACAGTGACTGGGTAGCCGGGGGTTAACTGCACAGCCCATCATGGTCTCCCCTTTTCCTGGCAAGCCCTGGCAATTCCCGTCAGCTCTGGGCATGTAGCACGGAGATGGCTGAGACCTCCGCAGTAGAGGCAGCAGCCTTCGCGCATGCACCTTTCACCCTCCTGTGGGCTCAGACGTGTGCGTCCCAGCTGCATGGGCTCCTCAATGCTGGGTTTGGGGGGCTTGGGGTGTTCAGGAAACCAGTATACTAGAGTGGTGTCAAAAAAGCACTGTCTCACATTCTTGGAGGCAGTTGTTGATCCTGATTGCCAGTGTTATAAGGGACTCCCAGTTCATCCTTTATGGAGTTACACAAACCCTGGTGGAAAGCGGCGAGAGTGCGGAACTCAATGGCGAAGTCAGCCACTGGTCTGGCCCCTTGGCGGATATTGAACAGTCGGCTGGCCACTTCTCATCCGCCGCCTGGGTGGTCAAAGACTCATTGCAGCTTGGCAGTGAAGGCTAATAATGAGCTGCAGGATGGTGGCTGCTGTTCCCACACCGCCATTGCCTACGCCAGGGCCTTGCCTGAGGGTAGAGAGATGATGTAGGCGATCATGGCCCAATCGGTGTGGAATGATGAGGACTGTAGCTCGAACACCAGAGAACATGGAGTGAGGAACCCCTTGCAACCTCCCAGGTGGCCGACATACCGCTTGGGGTACTGGGATCTTGGGTTCCCGGTGCAGGTTCCCTGGAGGAACTACGGAGACACATGTAGCACTGGGCGATGAGACTTGGGCATTTACTCCTCCTGGGTTGAGGTTGAACTGTGGTTGGAGGAAATCGGTAAGTGCCCGGAGGGTCTCTGATATTTGGCAGAGTTGTTCTTGTTGCCGCACCAGTAGTGCTCCTTGGTGGGTTACAACATTCTTGATCTGGGTGATCTCTGCTGGGTCCATGTTAAATCAGAATCTTGCTGTGACGTGATGAGGTTGGATCCAGGTGCAGAGAAGAGACCAGACGAGGTATCAGTGGTTAAGGTTAAACACTTTACTGAGAAACAGTAGCCGTAGGATCACAGTACACTAGACCAACAGCAACCATTAAGTCTGGAAACCAATATCAAGAAATGACCGCACACACAGTAACCAATTCAAGCTTCTGCAAAGGACAACAGAAAATACTCATTTTTTAACAGGGAAATCATAATGAGTAAATAGGACACACCTGAGTGGCGATAATGTCTCTAGGACGGTCTCTGCCGCCCTTTGGTGACAGGTGGAACCATGACAATTACTCTTTACCCATTTAATAACCAGACCTTCATAGAAACATTTTATGCTGAATTCTTGACACATAATCGAATGTGCTGCTATATGCTACCATATGCTGCCAGCACACCCACAAGCGAGCCACTCTGGGCAGCCTAAGCGGCACCCTGCAATTTACCATGTGCTAGTGAACACGACCCGTAACATATCAATTGTCCCAGTTGCAACGCATTTAGTACATGTCCCAGTTGCAAAATTCCCTGGAGGATCCCAGGAGTGTTTGTCCTCCTTGGAGTACAAAGTAGAATATTCAAACTATGCAAGAGGAGGGAGAGCTGATTTCAGCTGAACACCAAGACATCAGAGAGTAACCAGAGATCTGAAGAGAGCTGATGGTGGTGGAACTAAAGAAAACATCTCAGGGAGACCTGCCACCGGGAACCTGGGTATTTGTTAACGGTGACACTTCTGGAAGAGAGGATCACATCAGTGTCCTGTCAGGACTACGGGATCAGGAGGCTTGGGAGGGATGCAGGTTTGGTGCTGGGCTGAGGTCGGGGAGCCTTGTTGTTGCTTGTCCTGTGGCATGATCTCTCTGACAATGTTTGCTGATGTGAGGGATTCCTTTGAGGGGCAAGGGGGGAAATGACTGCCAACTCTGGTCTTGAAGCTGCTGAACAAGTTTCTTTGCTTTACTCTTCCTCCTGCTGGTTCTCCCACACCTGGCCTATTGGATGGAAATAGTCCTCGACTCAGAAAGGGCAGAGAGGTGAAGGGAGGTGGGGAGGAGGTTAGAGAGATTGTTAGGTTAGATTACTCGTTGGATATTAGTGCATTGTCGGGACTAGAAGCACAAGCATTTCGCTACACTCGCATTAACATCTGCTAACCATGTGTATGTGACAAATAAAATTTGATTTAGATTTGGATTTGAGAGGGAGGTTGTGGCAGGTTGGGAGGCTGTGAAATGAGGGAGACAGGGTAAGCCCTATGGTTTAGGCTAGGGGGACACTGCAGTGAAAATATAACTGATCAAATATCAGTATATTAACATATCAATATTTTATGAAAATCCTGTGGGATTAGCTTTTTCTCACCGCTGATAATTAACATGGACATCACTTTGGTGACCTAAAAAGTTCCCCATATTCCTGTAAATCACACTCCCAGTCATGAAAGGATACGTCATTGCCCAGATACAGGAATAGAAACATTAATAAAAAATGGTCTTACTTCTCAACTGGGATGCCGATAGCAAGAGCCTTAGTGCTGCTGTTATGTTCATTACTGTGGGTGGGGAAAGTTTGATGTTCTGTGTTCAAGCTAAAATGTAATTCATTTCCTAGCTAGATATTTGCTGCCTGTTCCAGATGTGCTGTAATTTCTCATTCCGACTGATACGTAATGAGCAGGAGAAATATCTAATGATAATGTAAGTTAATCATGTTTGCGTGTTTCTGGCTTTCAGAGTCTTTTTGCATGTGTACACGTTGTGTGAAGCAGTCTGTAGGCCTACAGTGGATTAATAGACTTTAAAGGAATGATTGAAATCACTTTCTATCATGGAGAGTAATACACTTGGCAGTTAGGCCCTTGACGGATTTACAGTTCTGTAATAGACAGTCGAATCATTAGTTTTGGCCAGCAGTTTCCCAGACAGGGCCAACCATCAGCTATACTTCAGTGAGTTCTGATTGGGTGTTGATGGGTGATTTGAGAGGCCGGAGAGAGTTTGGTGAGAAGAACAACAGAACAGCAAGGGCTTGATTGGAAGTATTGAGCACTTTCTGACTGTCTCACTGTTTCATTTTTCCCAGACAGGAATGCACTGTACTGTACACTGTGTTGTGTTTTGGACAGGCGAGTACTATGTGATGTTCTATACCTGCTTTTGACGTCACACAAGGAGACGAGCCACAAATCATAGGGCTAATGCCGGTCACGTGATTCAAGATGCTTTAGCTGAAGATACAAGAACAAAAAAAAAGTGAAAGTAAGAACACATGGAGTAGCAGAGGATGTATGGCATATCTTAGTCATTTCTTTCCATTCATATTTTGGTGCAAGCAGGAGGTTTGATATTTATAAGAAGCTGTCAACTTGTGTGTACTGTTCTTAGATTTCGTCTGTCATATTCTCTTTGGTGAAGTGGCCTAAAGGCTGGAGCCACCTGCTCCCCTTCACCAGTCACTGGTTACACACTGACTAGGGCCCTCACTGTCACGCCTGCCCCCGCTCTCCCCCTCCTGGCGCTCAAGGGTGCCAGGTTGCCCTGCATTACGTACTCCTGTCACCATCATTACACACACCTCTTTCCCTCGTCACGTGCATCAGCGATCATTTGGACTCACCTGGACTCAATCACCTGTTATTTACTTCCCTATATCTGTCTGTCCCCCAGCTCTATTCCCCGCTTCCTCATTAATGTTCGTATGTCATTTTGTTACCTCTTTCTGACGCTGGTCCTGTCCTGTTCCATGTCTCTGCTATATTAAATGTTCCACTCCCCGTACCTGCTTCTCATCTCCAGCGTCGGTTCTTACACTCACAGGTCGGACACTCTCTCATCTTGATTTCAATATGTAACGAGTGATTTATAAACCATACTACACAAGAAACTGACTTTTCTCAGTCCCACATACACAACATGCTGTATTCCTACTCAAACACATTCAGGAAGTTAAGTCTAAAATGGCCTCAATCATATGAAAATTAGATCCTACCAGACCATGACCAAATTGTTGGAATTTAGTTTTCATACAGTTTTTCATTAGCTCCATTACCGTTTCAAGCACTATAATGAACAAGTGTTTTGTGATTGTGTTGAAGCCTAATGGCTACTCTCAATCATCTACTGTTTATGTATGGGGGCTCCCATCCTATTCATACGACATTAATCTCATGTGGTCCTTAAGTTAAAAAAAAGTTCAAATTGTCCAAAATGAAACAAATAATGACATTCACACCATGTTTAGAGGACAGGTTCCTCTCTTGGTCATCAAATTCGACAGAATTTCACCTTTCGATCTTCAGTTTCATTACACATCTCCTCTCTCTCCTTCCCAAGGTCCTCTCACTAGGCCCAGATGTCCTACCAGAGTACAAGCTCCAGACCCCCCGCATCCATAAATGGACCATCCTGCACTACAGCCCCTTCAAGGCAGTGTGGGACTGGGTCATCCTGCTCCTGGTCATCTACACAGCCATCTTCACACCCTACTCCGCGGCCTTTCTCCTCAGTGACCAGGAGGAGGCGGCCATGCAGACCTGTGGTTACTGCTCTCCACTGAACGTGGTGGACCTCATCGTGGACATCATGTTCATTGTTGACATCGTCATCAACTTCAGGACGACATACGTCAACACCAACGACGAGGTGGTCAGCCAGTCGCAGCGGATTGCCGTGCACTACTTCAAAGGCTGGTTCCTCATAGACATGGTGGCGGCAATCCCCTTTGACCTGCTCATATACCGCTCTGGAGAAGAGGTGAGGAGACCTGGGTGGAGGGGTTTTTAATGCCCTTAAAGTATCATTGTTGTACCTAAGTGCTGCTACGAGCATCTGTTTTAAGAGCCTGTGTAATATTTTCCTAAGTAAACTGACACATAGTGATTATAATCAAAAGAGCTTGGTTGTATGGCTGGGTGTTCTGCGTGTGTGAATGACCTGTGTTGGACATCTTTCTTACCTGTACCCTTTAAGACAACAACCCTGATTGGCCTGTTGAAGACTGCTCGGCTACTGCGATTGGTGCGCGTAGCTCGAAAGCTGGACAGATACTCTGAGTACGGAGCGGCCGTCCTCTTCCTCCTCATGTGCACTTTTGCCCTCATCGCTCATTGGCTGGCCTGCATCTGGTACGCAATTGGTAACGTGGAGCGTGCAGGAGCGGCCCGGATTGGCTGGTTGGACTCTCTGGGGGACCAGCTCGGAAAGCCCTACAATCAGACTATACCAGGGTCAGGTCCCTCCATCAGGGACAAATATGTCACAGCACTCTACTTTACCTTCAGTAGTCTGACCAGCGTGGGTTTCGGGAACGTCTCCCCTAATACCAACTCTGAGAAGATCTTCTCTATCTGTGTAATGCTCATCGGCTGTAAGTCCCAATTATAAACCCTCAATACACAAATAAATCTTGCTTAATACACACGTTATGTTACTGTTAACACATGATTGGAAATTGTACATCACATGGATGGGGAATGTAAGTTTTATGTGTATTGGACCTATTGGACAGCCACATCTCATGTCCACTGTCCAAGGCAATTCTTCACCAGGGAAGATTATGTCAATTTTATTGTATCTTATTTAATAATATAAAACACTACATTTGATTACAGGCACAAAATCTTCATGTTTTTCTAGCATTATAATTTTACATGCTTATTTTTGGGGGGAATATGCTCAGTCCTCTCTATTCTCTCTGTGTGTCTACAGCTCTCATGTATGCCAGCATTTTTGGTAACGTGTCAGCCATCATCCAGCGACTGTACTCCGGCACGGCTCGCTACCACACCCAGATGCTGCGGGTTCGAGAATTCATCCGCTTCCACCAGATCCCCAACCCACTGAGGCAGCGGCTGGAGGAGTACTTCCAACATGCCTGGTCCTACACTAACGGCATTGATATGAATGCTGTGAGTCATAAACACACTTGTCGAACACACATGCACAGACTCACCGCGACTTGTTTTTGTAAATGTTGCAAAATGGACACATTTAAGTAGTAAAAAGGCAACACACAGTGGTCGACACAAAGACAAACCAGCTGATGTGTCTCCGCTCCTCTATGTTGTCCAGGTGCTGAAGGGCTTCCCAGAGTGCTTACAGGCTGATATCTGCCTGCACCTCAACCGCACCCTGCTGCAGAACTGTAAGGCCTTCAAAGGCTCCACTAAGGGCTGCCTGCGGGCCCTGGCCATGAGGTTTAAGACCACCCATGCCCCGCCAGGCGACACCCTGGTTCACGCCGGTGACGTCATCTCAGCCCTCTACTTCCTTTCCCGTGGCTCCATAGAGATCCTGAGAGGGGATGTGGTGGTGGCCATCCTGGGTAGGATATCATCTAAACTGCATTTCCATATGGCACAATAAAGATTTACTTGATTTGAATTGACTTGACTTGCAGTGGCTTTCAACCTGTACTGTATATATATACTTGTACATATTGCTATTGTTATTTTACTGCTGTTGTTTAATTATTTGTTACTTACATTTTTTATTTAAAAATGTTTACTTAACACTTATTTTTCTTAACTTCTTAAAGCATTGTTGGTTAAGGGCTTGTAAGTAAGTATTTCACTGTAAGGTTTACTTTTTTACACCTGTTGTATTCGGCGCATGTGACAAATACATTTTTATCTTATTTGATATATTGTTGCAGAGGCTTTTAACCCAGTCTCTCTCATCTTCTCCACTCCTTGAGATATGCCCTCATAGTCCTCCACAATGTTTAGTTGAACAGCCTCACCTGGTGGTTGCTATGGGTTAGACACAAGAATATGAGAGAGCACATTCACTCAGAAACCTTGTAAATCGCTATAAATGAACACAGAAAAAGTAAATTAGATATGAATTATTAACACATTGTCTCTGAATATCCACAATATCAGAAGCACATAATGTATCCATTTTGTATCCATAGATATGCTATCATCAATGTATCTTCTGTGCATCCAGTAAACAATCTCTCCTTTCCCTCTGCAGGTAAGAATGACATCTTTGGGGAGCCCATTAACCTGTATGCCAGTCCAGGGAAGTCCAATGCAGATGTGAGGGCTCTGACCTACTGTGACCTCCATAAGATCCACAGGGAGGACATGCTGGAGGTGCTAGATATGTATCCTGAGTTCTCTGACTACTTCTGGGGGAACCTGGAGATCACGTTCAACCTCCGAGATGTGAGTTGGCTTTTTGTTACAGAATTTTGTCTCTAATGCCTTGCTAGAAACATGTCATTCAGGGGAATTTACTGTCTCTTATCTTAGAGTTTGATTGTTTGAATTTAAGTTATTTGACTACATAAATCATTCTATAACTTCTCACTTTAATATTTTTTTCAGGCTGCCACGGTAGCTGGTTCAATGAGCAGTGAGGACTCTGATCATTGTGGAGTCAGCTGTCGTATTCACAGACAAAAACTGTCCCTCAGTTGCAGCTCGGACAGAGGTGTGGTACCCTGTTAGTCAAGTACTCTGGGTAGCACACGGCTAGATTAGATCATTTTGTGTATTTCAGTTTGATTTTAGTAAACCCGTTCAATTTGCATTAATCACACTTGCTTCAATTAGACAAGTCTGTTCTATGCACTCTATAGGTGCGTCTCAAAGTGCACCCTATTCCCTGTATAGTGTATTACCATATGGGCCCTGGTCAGAAGGACAAACACTATTTCTGCATTCTATGCCTCTCCTCACAGAGGCAGAGGAAACCAATCCATCCCAGAGACATGTCCGCAGGGCCAGAGGCCAGAGCTCCAGAGCACAGGGAGATGGGCAGAACACAGAGTCTCAGGGCCTGATGAGCTCAGCCTATTCTCCTTCCTGCTCCAGTGAAGATGAGGAGTCAGTGTTAACCAGCCCTGTACAACCAACTTCACTAGTAGGGATCCCCCATAGTCAGACCACCATCCTCAACATCAGCAATGCGGTGGAGGATGAGATGAACCAGAAGACTGGCAATACCTGCAATCCTCTCTCAGGTAGACCATGTCTCCATCAGCATTATTTTTTAAAAACCTTTTGTCTTTGTGTTAGATCTGAGTGGTGTTATTTTTCTCAATTTGTTGCACCACAATAATAGCCTATCATGCTGCTATTCATGTCAGTGCTGTTACAGGCTTTGGTTTTTCCATGTAATATTTCAAGGTTGGACGTTAGAATGTGGGGTGCATCGATTGGTGTCACCTCGTTAGTCAGTCTGTATTACACGTGTGCTGGTTGGTCATCTCGTTAGAGGGATGCTATTTAAGAGTGGCTGGCCCAGTGCTCCAGTTGTCTTGAGAGACAACACATTTAATTGGCACTACCTATTTGAGGTCTAGACAAACAATCCTTAATCTGATCTTCCCTGTTTTTGTTTTGCTCCACTTTTTGGTTTGCTTCCTGTCTTTGTTTTGTGTGTGTTTATATTTTGTTTGCCTCTTCTTGGGCAAATTTAGTGGGCGCTCATGGAGGGTGTCTTTTAGGTTCCAGTTGTTGTTGCCAGTCACCTTTCAGTGGACACCTCCATGAGTGTCTTTCAGAACCCCTCCTAGAACCCCACCTGTTTCGTTTTGGTTGGTAATGTGATTTTTCTTTGTTAGTTCCCTTTGTTGTGAGCGACTGAGTTTCTTGTGGGAACGTAACAGTACGGTATACTGTATGTTTCTGATAGATGGTATATGAGCCGGACTAGCTGTCTGTCTAACCTCCCTTGTTCTTCCCTGTATCAGGGGCTTTCTCAGGCGTCTCCAACATCTTCAGTTTCTGGGGGGAGAGCCGCGAACAGCAGCAGTATCAGGAGGTGACCTGCCACTGCCTTCCCTCCCCTTCCCCTCCTCCCCCTCTCCACGCTGTCTTGAGCAACATCAGCCGACGGCAGCGCAGCGAGCTGGAGAACAGGCTGGAACTGCTGCAGAGACAGCTCAACAGGTCGGAGAATGTTCGGTCAATGTTGAGTGAACCCTTGGGTTGTGTATTCTTGGGTGTATCCCAAATGGCACACTACTCCATATATACACTGCTCAAAAAAATAAAGGGAACACTAAAATAACACATCCTAGATCTGAATGAATGAAATAATCTTATTAAATACTTTTTTCTTTACATAGTTGAATGTGCTGACAACAAAATCACACAAAAATAATCAATGGAAATCCAATTTATCAACCCATGGAGGTCTGGATTTGGAGTCACACTCAAAATTAAAGTGGAAAACCACACTACAGGCTGATCCAACTTTGATGTAATGTCCTTAAAACAAGTCAAAATGAGGCTCAGTAGTGTGTGTGGCCTCCACGTGCATGTATGACCTCCCTACAACGCCTGGGCATGCTCCTGATGAGGTGGCGGATGGTCTCCTGAGGGATCTCCTCCCAGACCTGGACTAAAGCATCCGCCAACTCCTGGACAGTCTGTGGTGCAACGTGGCGTTGGTGGATGGAGCGAGACATGATGTCCCAGATGTGCTCAATTGGATTCAGGTCTGGGGAACGGGCGGGCCAGTCCATAGCATCAATGCCTTCCTCTTGCAGGAACTGCTGACACACTCCAGCCACATGAGGTCTAGCATTGTCTTGCATTAGGAGGAACCCAGGGCCAACCGCACCAGCATATGGTCTCACAAGGGGTCTGAGGATCTCATCTCGGTACCTAATGGCAGTCAGGCTACTGGCGAGCACATGGAGGGCTGTGCGGCCCCCCAAAGAAATGCCACCCCACACCATCACTGACCCACCGCCAAACCGATCATGCTGGAGGATGTTGCAGGCAGCAGAACGTTCTCCACGGCGTCTCCAGACTCTGTCACATCTGTCACATGTGCTCAGTGTGAACCTGCTTTCATCTGTGAAGAGCACAGGGCACCAGTGGCGAATTTGCCAATCTTGGTGTTCTCTGGCAAATGCCAAACGTCCTGCACGGTGTTGGGCTGTAAGCACAACCCCCACCTGTGGACGTCGGGCCCTCATACCACCCTCATGGCGTCTGTTTCTGACTGTTTGAGCAGACACATGCACATTTGTGGCCTGCTGGAGGTCATTTTGCAGGGCTCTGGCAGTGCTTCTCCTGCTCCTCCTTGCACAAAGGCGGAGGTAGCGGTCCTGCTGCTGGGTTGTTGCCCTCCTACGGCCTCCTCCACGTCTCCTGATGTACTGGCCTGTCTCCTGGTAGCGCCTCCATGCTCTGGACACTACGCTGACAGACACAGCAAACCTTCTTGCCACAGCTCGCATTGATGTGCCATCCTGGATGAGCTGCACTACCTGAGCCACTTGTGTGGGTTGTAGACTCCGTCTCATGCTACCACTAGAGTGAAAGCACCGCCAGCATTCAAAAGTGACCAAAACATCAGCCAGGAAGCATAGGAACTGTGAAGTGGTCTGTGGTTACCACCTGCAGAACCACTCCTTTATTGGGGGTGTCTTGCTAATTGCCTATAATTTCCACCTGTTGTCTATTCCATTTGCACAACAGCATGTGTTGCTTCCTAAGTGGACAGTTTGATTTCACAGAAGTGTGATTGACTTGGAGTTACATTGTGTTGTTTAAGTGTTCCCTTTATTTTTTTGAGCAGTATAGTTCACTACTTTTGACCAGAGCCCTACAGTATGTAGGGAATAGGGTTCCATTTGGGTTGCAGCCAATGACTTGCCGAACCTTTGGTGTTGGGAGGCTGTCTCCCTTTAACTGAGGGATAATGAGATGTTGTGACCTATGCTACTTTAGCTGCGGTTGTAGTCTGACTATTCTACTGTGATCACTCAGGATGGAGTCACGGATGTCCACAGACATCGGGACCATAATGCAGCTGCTCCAGAGACAGATGGTGCTAGTGCCCCCGGCCTACAGCACAGTGTCCTCTCCTCCTGAACTGTCTCCCTCCCTCACCCTGAGGCCTGCAGAGAGGCTGGTGCAGCCGGTCTCACCGCTGGACTCAGAGACCCTGGCCTCCCTCTCACAGGTACTGTATGTATACCACATATTGCAACGGGGAACACCATCCAAGCAAAGGTGCTTCTTGACTGATGGACACATCTTCCAAATGTTTGTATTTATGCTGAACAAAAATATAAACGCAACATGTAAAGTGTTCCTTGTTTCATGAGTTGAAATAAAAACTCCCAAACATTTTCCAAATGCACAAAAAGTGTATTTCTCTCAAAGGGTGTATTTCTGTCTGTAATAAAGGCCTTTTGTGAGGAAAAACTTGTTCTAATTGGCTGGGCCTGGCTCCCCAGTGTGTGTGCCTGGCTGCCAGGTGGGTGGGCCTGGCTGCCAAGTGGGTGGGCCTATGCCCACCCATAGCTGCATCAATGCCCAGTCGTGTACTCCATAGATTTGGGCCTAATTTTATTTCAATTGACTGATTTACTTATGAACTGTAACTCAGTAAAATCTTTGAAATTGTTGCATTTATATTTTTGTTCAGTGTAGATTTAACCTGGTTATTGATTTAGGGCAGTTGATTTACTGACCTTTGTAGATAGTAAGGTCACAAAGTGCAGTTGAGGTCGTGTCATCAGTGTGATAGCAGCACATTGGTTGGACAGAATTTTTTTGTTGTTGTTGTGAAAGCATTGGGTTAAAGACGCCAATACTGTAGCATTTGAATGTTGAGTGGAAATCCACTCAGCCCAAGGGATGGTCTGGTCTAACCCCTTCTGGATGTAGGTCATCAGCTTGTTAGGACCATCACTAGTCTGGATCCATAGGAAACAACTGCTCAGCGTGTCTTGTCTAGCCTACTGTATATCAACCAATAATCCCACTTTGACGTTTACATGTTCACTCTGACAAGTTATTCTGTAGTTGTGTACTGTAGATCTGATTCTTCTCACCTCTCTCTTGTTCTCTACCTCAGTTCTTGATCAAAACAGATTTTGACTACAGCCTTTCCAAGTCCTGTGAGTCTCTCCACAGTGCAGTGGAGCTGTGTCTTCTGGAGCCAACCCGAGTCCTGGAGCCAACCCCAGTCTTAGACCCTCTCCCCAAGACTCCGCCTCTTGGCAACAGCATCCACCCAGAGCATCGCACCCTGGGCTTGTCCATCCATACAGATACTGAGCCCTTAAGCCTGGTCAACCATGGGAACTTCTTAGCGCCAGGGATAGGATTGGCCCAGTCAGACCCCTCGGAGGGCCGACGCAGGCTCTCGCTTCCAGGGAAACGCACAGCTCTGGACCTGGAGAGCCCCTGGACTACTGCACACAGATACAGCTCTGACCCTGGTAGTTAGGGGCCAAACAGTGTTTGTGTAACACTATCTCCCTGCTTATGGACATTGAGTCATAAGAGGTACTCAAACAAAAACATCCAAACTGTTTCCCTTTCTGCCCGTGAAATAAAATGTCCTGTGCATGGATAAAATTATTTTCTGGTCATAGAAGTCCTCAAAGCATCACTTTTCACAGATTTATGCTACCATTTGCAGTATTGTATATGGAAACATAATTGTCCTTGTTAGTCAATATCTGTCTCTGCTGTATATGTCCTTGTTGTCACCATGTATGGGTTAAGTGTTAGCTGACTAACAGAACTCTCTGTTCTGTCACGTGGAGTTGTGATGGGAGAGCTGCTGCTAATTTTCATTAGTCTACTGATGTTGCTCTAACGTCTGTCTGGCTCAAAGGGTAACAGAAATGAATTCTGGGATCCATATCTAATTCTTAAATTACTGAACTGAATTAGCAAGCAACATGCAAAGTGTAAAACATTTGTGTTCTGTTATCATTGTGTGGTATCCTCTCGCGTTTGTCTTTGAGTTAGTCTAGATGTTGAATGAGATGGCGTGCGCGCTGAATAACATAACATCCAATCCTAGGCCAGCAGAGGATCACAGAATTATGACCTAATCTACTGAATGTAGTATCTGTCAGACCACAGCAATATTCCATGATGCAAGCGTGCCACCTGGGCCTCAATTCTCCTCCTTCTCTCTCTGACTGCAGAAGACCGACTACTCAGTTACTGTAACAAGCAACTCCAAGTGTATTGACAATGTTTACACATTTTAGAGCAGGACCTGTATGTGTTAAAACATTTTAGTTTAGGTTGTATCTCTTATTTGATAAAATATATAGATTGAATGATTTCTTGGAAATATATTTAAAGAACATATCATTATGGATTATTGCTTAATTGTCATTCTGAATAGTACCATTAGCCTACCTATACTGTTATAGTGTGTTACTGTCCAGTTCTGGGAAATAGATTACTGCAGGAAAAGTAGCTTGTTATGTAGGGATATAATGTAAAAAAAATCTGAACTATTGTTGGTTGGAGGTTTGGGTCAGGGTACAGTATTTATTGATTCAGTTGAATAGAGTTACTGTGTAGCTTGATGTATATTTGATAATGAACAGTTGGACACTACTCATGAATAAAAAGATGAACAAGAAACGCATTGTTTTGTGTATGGTCATACCTTGAAACTATTCAAACATGGTAAATTGAACAGGACAATACACATGTCTTATTGCATGTTTGTTCACATGCATTTTACTAAACATGAGTCATCTCATTTTTAGTGGGAAGATATTAATTCATGACATGTATATACTTCAAATAAAAGCACTATACTGATCTGGATCTCAGGCCTGTGCAAATCTACAGTACCTCATAAAACGTCTGGTCACTATCATGTCCTGAGATGCCCTTTTGAAATCGTTGAAGATATATTTATCATTCCATTCATTCCATTCCACCTATTACATTGACCCTGTCCTCATTTATCTCTGACCACCAGCCTCATTTGATGAAGCGATTTAAAGACAGATATTAGATCATAGTGCATGGATCATATAGTCCTAACCCTAAAACCAGTCAGAGGGTGACCAGCATAGGCCTATGAATAAACAGCAACAGTTTGCCTATAGATGAAAGGTCCTTTTAGATTTGACTGGTCCAACACTGGGTTCATTTGTTTATTCCATGTGTAACTCTGTGTTGTTTGTGTCACACTGCTTTGCTTTATCTTGTCCAGGTTGCAGTTGTAAATGAGAACTTGTTCTCAACTGACCTACCTGGTTAAATAAAGGTGAAATAAAAAAATAAAAATCTGCTAGGCATTATATATTTACCAAATCAAATGGGACCTTAATCTCTTAATTTTATAGAAAGCACTACATTACAGCACAGCAAGTGAATCTGAATGGATGGCGGTAGTCATGGTCTTAGATGTAACACCTGGTTGGTCTGACTTAGTTTACCTCAACTGGGAGAGACAGGTTTTTATTAGTGTTATTGAGGTCAGGGCACCATGCCCAAGGATAAAGCAGCAGACCATTAATCCCTGAGTGGAGTAGGCTAAAGTTACACATGAGCCTGTAACACCAATTAGATGTGATAATAATGAGCTGCGTGAGACAGGCCAGGCTGTGTTTCCATTATGAGGATGAACAGAGAAACTACAGTATGTAAAATATCCCTGCATAGATTTGAAAGCGAGACTAGCTGCAAAGTGCCACGCCCCCATTTCGCGTGTGTGTCCGGCATTGAGAACTGCCTCCATACTGCCAATCAGTGCGTATCGTGCCCATACAGTATATAGAACTGTTGTCTACTGTAAATGATTGGCCACATTTCGTCTCAAGAATGGAGAAATGGATGATAGTTCATTTTGTACAATCACATCGGCTGAGTTGTCCTTCAACAGATGTGGGCGGCATCTACACAGAAACGGTGTGGGAATTATGTGCCGCTCTGACAATCTTTGCGTCAAAAATAGAGAATCAACGAAACACTGCAGCATTTCTCGACTGTGATAGGCTGAGCGTGGTGAAGTAGGCGGGCTGATTTCTGCTGTCAGTGAAGTGCTCTACGAGAAGGTAGAACCGACTTCGACCAGCGACGTCCACGACAACTATTATTAACAAACGGATAAAAAAAAGAGAAAACATAGGGTAAGTAAAATTATGAATAATTACAATTGACGGGAACACTGCAGCTCAGGTGATTATCTAGGTGGAGGTATTTGTGTATTTTTCTATGCCTCAGAGATGTAGTAATTATTGATGAATGGTTACACGTTTTTTACGGAGCAAGAAGCTCACAATATGCAGAACAGACGCAGTCCTAGTCTGGTTGACCATGAATGTAATGCGCGATATTTATTGTTCATACACTATCACATTCTGTACCCAAATTGATGTTGTTTACATATCCACAGTGCGCGTGTTTGATTCACTCCCACCACGACCAATGCAGAACATTTTCTTTGTTATGTTGCCGCATTTGAGTTAAGGGATGCTGACTGTAGACAGGTGTCCACCGCATCGCAGATGGGTCCACTCCAACAGAGCAAACATTGATCGTCGTTACATAAATGTGATATTATACAGCTTCGACATTATAAATCATCAAGATATCCCCGATAGATGCATAAAGAGTGCAATGCTACATCCCAGTGAGCACCGTCCGACTCCGAAGTCCATGGACATTGAAAAGACGTTGAAATTTGGCCTTGATTTTGGACGCGAACATAGACGTGTATAATTGGTTCGGAGTTGGTCCTGTCCGGACCTACCTTGGTCCACACAGCGGACTTGATTTGGCCCAAACATGGGTTCAGATTTGGTCCGGTCCTGACCAAGTTTGGTCTTGTTTGGGGACGGAGCTCATTAAAATAATACCCAGCATGCTTTGCAAGTGCTTTTTTGTATTTGTATTTATTAGGGATCCCCATTAGCTGATGCCAAGGCAGCAGCTACTCTTCCTGGGGTCCGAAAACATTAAGGCACTTACATTACATATAAAACAAAAGATAAAACAATACATCCTCTAACATTATTACACCACTACATATCTACAATACAAAATGTATAATACCACCATACAACAATATTACAATGTACGTGTAGAATGCGTGTACTAGTGCTTGTGTGCTTATGTGTGTTCCTTTTGACATTTACATTTTGGGCTTTTAGCAGTTGCTCTTGTTCAGAGCGACTTACAGTCAGTGCATTCAATTATGGTACATAAACAACCACATACTATGCCACAGCCATAGCAAGAAAAACGTTTCTGTAATTGTTACTGATAATGTTATTGTAGTTGAAGAGTTCTGTTGTTTTTTTCTCTTGGTCTGAACTTAGATCACTGCCTAAGTTTGTGATATATATGGTAGGAATAATACATATTCCATGGCCTACTGCAATCTTCAGTTTGCTCAATTTTCCTATATTAATTATAATACAAATTATTATTATTAATATAATGCTTACTTCATTGACATGTGGATATCAGTGAATGTATGTACGTTTGAAATCTGGCCATAGAACAATTACAAAAAAACCATGTCCATAAAATATGTATTTTCAACATCTGTATTTTTAACATCCGGAAAATATGCATTTTCAACGTCTGGAAAATACGCATTTTCTACATCCGGAAAAGACATCTTTTCAACTTTCATTCAGAACCGATTTGAATGTAATTTTGCTCACTGGAAGGCTCATCTCTATAGAGAAGACAAATACCACAAGACAAATACCCCCCCTCTCTCTATGTGACTGCAGCATACCATGGATGTATTGTGTGTTTTGCAAGCATGGTTCTGTATCCATTGTGAACTATACCCTCTGTACTGTCCTTCAAAAAAAGTCAGCTTTAGCCCATACACTTTGCTTTGTTTTGATTTTTAGTCCCAGGTTTATTGATCCTGGCAGGGGAGGTATTTTATACTCTCTCCTCTAGCTTGCCTATTGTTAGTGAGGAGGATTCACCATCTTTATGGAATGTTTTCATTATTTATCTGCAGATAATTGCCAAAAAGCCTACCAGTATGCAAATTAGGGAGCCAAATGAACTGCTCTCTTACCAATGTGATTTGGTAGGCTACTGACGAGTCACTCACTTTAAAGGGATACTTCTGGAAGCCCGTTATCTACTTCCCCGGAGTCAGATGAACTTGTGGATACCATTTTTATGTCTGCGTGCAGTTTGAAGGAAGTTTCTAATTAGCATTAGCGCAATTGCTAACTAGCATTAGCGCAATGACTGGAAGTCTTTGGTAACTGCTAGCATGCTAGTAAAACTACCTCTAACTTCATTATTACTTGTTGCAGAGACATACAAATTGTGTCCATGAGTTCATCTGACTCTGGTGAAGTAGATTGCCGAAATCCCGAAGTAACCCTTCAAAGTCACTGTCTGGCGTATTTGTTATCCTCACAAATTATCCTGATAGGTATCAGTCTGGTGTTTTCTGTAATGACCTTAGTGATCACTGTTTTACTGCCTGTGTTCGTAATGGCTGCTCAATGAAACGACCTGTCCTGATTTGTCATAGACGCTTGCTAAAAATGTTTAATGAGAAAGCCTTCCTTCATGAGCTGTTCTTTGTAAAATGGTATAGAATAGCTTGATCCCCTCTGT
Organism: Salmo trutta; assembly: GCF_901001165.1. Classification (NCBI taxonomy): domain Eukaryota; kingdom Metazoa; phylum Chordata; class Actinopteri; order Salmoniformes; family Salmonidae; genus Salmo; species Salmo trutta. The sequence goes on from NC_042977.1 coordinate 27,316,725, forward strand.
CGAAGATGCTTGGACCTTTTTTTTCCCCGCAGGAGGCCTTTTGCCTTTTGGTAGGCCGTTATTGTAAATAAGAATTTGTTCCTAACTGACTTGCCTAGTTAAATGAAATGGAAAAAGTTCCCGGCTGAAAATGAGTCTGTAATCAGCTGTATAGCCGACAGCCAGCGCTAGTGGAAAACACTAGTCTTGTCACACAACAAGGATTATTTAGACTGACAGACAGACAAATACACATTGTTAGATAGATACTGTAGATAAATAGGCCTTGATAGACAGATGATAAGGACTTTTTTTTGTGCAATTCTAAACATTTTGCCATGGGGCGGAGAGAAGATTTAGCAATTTTATAATACATTTCATGCAATTCTACTAATTTTTGCCATGGGTTGGAGAGGACAATTTGCTGTTTTACAGCAGATTTCTTGCAATTCTACACATTTGCCATAGGGTGGAGAGAAATGTTTGTAGTTTTTAATATGAGATCTCAGTGAGACTGACTAACAAAATCAATGGGGGCCCCCCGGCCAAGATAATAAGTTTAGATAGCTGGCCACTAAACTAATTTAGAGATTTAAAACTTTTTAGCTGACATGGGTAATTGACTGACTATAACAAGAGTAAAACTGCTGAAACACAACCACATTTTTGTGGGGGAAATTAATCCGAGGGCCTTCAAAGGGGGGGGGCCATGTGGCCCGCGGGCCGCCAGTTGCCCATCCCTGGCCTAATGTATGGCATACAAGAAAATCTCTCTCTCTCAGTCGTCTGGAATGGTGGGATTATAGTGCAATCCTCCACAGATTACAGGAGACAGAGCCAGAGGGACTTGGACAGCACAGCAGTGTCTGTCCATCAAGGTTCACAAGCAATGCAGAGGCAAATAACTGCCAGTCAGTCATTCTTTACAGATTGCTATGGTACTATGAGTAGAGATGTGTGGTACAGGGGAAATCACTCAAGTGATATTGAAGTTGGCTTTGCATGAAAGGGATGGAACTTTCTATTTTCAGTAAAACGATCCCCCATTGTGAGAGCACAGTGAGGTAAATCCCAAGTGACACTATATGTTTGTTGTGGGGGAAGCTCAGTATGCCATGGCGTGCGGTTTCCTTGTCCGCTGCATGGTCTTGGTGTCAGGTCAAGGTCTGCTGATCTGTTGTGATGTCTAGCTTTCCTGTCATAAACCATCTTCATCATCTCCACTGTGAGATGCTGTCCACTGTGATCCACGAGAACACCAACCCTCCTCTTTCACAGTGGCCTTGGCCTCCCAACATAAGAGAGGTTAACAATAGAGGCAATGTGAGGGTGCAGTATGAGGAGGGCTGGGAGCCAGGGCCTTTGAGAAGAATCCAAATGAGTAGAATGTGATGTCATCCCCATTGGATGTCACTATGGCTCAGTCTGAAAATGGGTTCTTTGGAGAAATATTTCCTAGATGACTAATGTCGAGGACTTGTTTAGTTAGGTGGTTTACACACTTGTTACTCAAATCAAATTTTATTTGTCACATACACATGATTAGCAGATGTTAATGCGAGTGTAGCGAAATGCTTGTGCTTCTAGTTCCGACCATGCAGTAATATCTAACAAGTAATCTAACAATTTCACAACAACTACCTTATACACACACACAAGTGTAAAGGAATGAATAAGTACATAAAAATATATATGGATGAGCGATGGCCAAATGGCATAGGCAAGATGCAGTAGATGGTATAGAGTACAGTATATACATATGAGATGAGTAGTGTAGGGTATGTAAACATTATATAAAGTGGCATAGTTTAAAGTGGCTAGTGATACATTTATTACATCCAATTTTTAATTATTAGAGTGGCTAGAGATGAGTCAGTATGTTGGCAGCAGCCACTCAATGTTAGTGATGGCTGTTTAACAGTCATTGTTAGTGTCACAGTGAATAATAGAGGAGTTGTAACATTGCAATACATTTTGAAATACTGTACCTTCTTGTCATGATGAGTGTTATGAATCTAACATGATTGTGAGTTTTTAACGTGCAAGCTAGACTAGGAATGGTAATTGCCAAGAGGAACATGTGAATGAGAAAGTCAAATCCATCACTATGCATAAAGGACCAGGTCAGTAACCACAGGGTCAGGGACAATGCACAGAGTCACGTGGCTGTCACACACACTCCTCACAACCAGTCCTCGTGCGTGTCGATTTAGCTGAGTGTTCACAAACTGGTGGTAAATACAGATCTCACCACTGTGCTCTGACTGAGTGACTGTTTTCAGGGACTGTGTGTGTCTCCCCTGAGAGGACGAGACAGGGTGACAAAGCATTATATCAGCAGTAACCAGAGCTGGTGCCCATCATGCATGAGAGAGACATAAAAATGCAGACTCATGACGAACACTAGGAGACCTGGCAACACTTTTAACACATTGAGGCAGGGTTTCCCAAACTCGGTTATGGGGCCCCCCTGGGTGCGCATTTTGTTTTTTGCCCTAGCACTACACAGCTGATTAAAGTAATAAAATATTGATGATGAGTTGGTTATTTGAATCAGCTGTGTAGTGCTAGGGCAAAACCCCAAAACGTGCACCCAGAGGGGGCCCCAGGACAGAGTTTGGGAAACCCTGCTGATTTAAAGATCATCTGAGATTAACCAGTGTAACCGATGTGAAATGGCTAGTTAGTTAGCGGTGGTGCGCGCTAATAGCGTTTCAATCGGTGACGTCACTCGCTCTGAGACTTGAAGTAGGGTTTCCCCTTGCGTTGCAAGAGCCGCGGCTTTTGTGGCGCGATGGGTAACAATGCTTCGTGGGTGTCAGTTGTTGATGTGTGCAAGGGTCCCTGGTTCGAGCCCAGGTTGGGGCGAAGAGAGGGACGGAACCTACACTGTCACACCAGCACATAAGAAGAGATTGATTAACCATAACTGGCTGACTGGGTGACTACTGTTTATGCCCTGACAGTAAACTGCCTGTTGGGTCAGAGAGCTACCCCCCTCACTTAAAGATGCACAATGTGGAAATCGCTCCACCATTTCCTGGTTGCTGAAATGTCAGTTTATGTGACAATACAAGCAAGTATAGTGTAGAGAATCGATGTACTATCTACACCGCTGTGGTATATATTTTTCATAACCAAAAATGTTGTATTTTCAGCTTTTTGAAGCTGGTGTACAAAACTGAGAGTAAAAGATGCAAAAACTAAATTTAGGAACAGGAACCATAGAAATAGCGCACAGAAAATATCTACTGCTTCTTAGACTTACTTTCAACGAGAATGACAGATCCATAACTTACATTTCTATGTGAATTTGGTCAGGTCCCTAAAAAGTGACATATTGCAGTTTTAAAATAACAGCACAGCAATTATAGAGATTAACTGCTGTTTAAATAACCCACAAGGTAAAACAAAAGGTGGAAACGTATATTAAAAAGGCCATTTGACCAGAGAGATAGTGACTAGTGAACCTGTGCTGATCTTTTACTCTGTGCTCTGTCACTGATGATATATATCACTGTTATTGTCCACTATTATGATCCACTGTTATGGTCCACTGAGTCTGCAGTGTTTCCCCTATATAAATCGTGGCCACCACTTAGTACTGAGTGATTTAGTGCGGTTTCGGTTCAGTTTCGGTTTTTATAATGTAGATGTATAGATGTAGGTCAGTGGAGGCTGCTGAGGGGAGGACGGCTCATAATAATGGCTGGAACGGAGCGAATGGAATGGCATCAAACCATCTGTTTGATGTATTTGATACCATTCCTCTACAGCCATAACCACGCGCCCGTCCTCCCCAATTAATGTGCCACCAACCTCCTGTGATGTAGACATAACTAATGCTGAATGGCCAATAGTACTGTAATCAGGTGACTCATACTACTGTAATAACTTCCTCAATTCAAATCAGTGTGGAAACACCTGTGAACAAACCTAGTGCAGCGGATCAAAGGTCTGTAGGTGGGTGTAGTTATGTTAGTCATCTAGTGTTGGCAGTTAGAGGTTAGCTGATACGTACAGTATCTGTCAATATAGTGATTGAAAGTTGGTGACTACAGTACTTCAATTGCTGTGTGAACTATTGGATCAATATGCATTTTACGGTTATATGGGGGAAGTAAAATATGGTGATGTGAGGGGGGGAAAGAGGCTTACTGAGGGCATTTTGTATAAACAGACCCCCCCCCCAACAATGCTGTTGTTTTGGATGGTAGGATAATGCCGGGGATCCCCTGCCAAGCTGCTGGCCTAGGCCCACTTTGTGTGTTACTCTGTACTGTCACTGTGTTAGGCAATGCCGTGTGTTACAGTACGGAGGCCTGCTGTGGTTTTTGGGATGATTGCGTGACAGACAGAGGGGGGATTTAGTGAATATAATATAACAGGGCCTGGCTGCATGTGGAAGTGGGGACTAGGGTTGACTCTAGCTAGCACTAATCCCCATGCAGCAGAACCAGCTGGGTCTCTCAGGCTTTTACACTCAATCTGAGCATAAAGCAGAATTATGCTCCTTTATGTTAGGAAATTGCACTCAAAGTTGCACTCAACTGGGGAGCTCTACATCAAATCTAATCAAAGTGTATTTGTCACGAGCGCTGAATACAACAGGTGTTGACCTTACAGTGAAATGCTTACTTACAAGCCCTAACCAACAGTGCAATTTTTAAGTAAAAAATAGGTATTAGGTAAACAAGAGATAAGTAAAGAAATCTAAAATAAAACTTTAAAAAAAACAGTAAAATGACAGTGAAAATAACAGTAGTGAGGCTATATACAGGTGGTACCGGTACAGAGTCAATGGGCTGGGGCACCGGTTAGTCGGGCTAATTGAGGTAATATGTACATGTAGGTATAGTTAAAGTGACTATGCATAGACGATAAACAGAAAGTAGCAGTAGCATAAAAGAGGGGGTTGGTGGGTGGGTGGGAGGTGTCGGGACACAATGCAAATAGTCCGGGTAGCCATTTGATTACCTGTTCAGGAGTCTTATGACTTGGGGGTAAAATCTGTTGAGAAGCCTTTTGGTCCTAGACTTGGCGCTCCGTTTGGACCATTCTAGTTTGTTGGTGATGTGGACACCAAGGAACTTGAAGCTCTCAACTTCCTCCACCTCTGCCCCGTCGATAAGAATGGGGGTGTGCTCGGTCCTCCTTTTCCTGTAGTCCACAATCATCTCCTTTGTCTTGATTACGTTGAGGGATAGGTTGTTATTCTGGCACCAGCCAGCCATATCTCTGACCTCCTCCATATAGGCTGTCTCGTCTTTGTCGGTGATCAGGCCTACCACTGTTGTGTCATCTGCAAACTTAATGATGGTGTTGGAGTCGTGCCTGGCCATGCAGTCGTGGGTGAACAGAGAGTACAGGAGGGGACTGAGCACGCACCCCTGAGGGGCTCCAGTGTTGAGGATCAGCATGGCAGATGTGTTGCTACCTACTAGAGGTCGACCGATTTAATTGGAATGGCCGATTTAATTAGAGCCGATTTCAAGTTTTCATAACAATCGAAAATCGCTTTTTTTTGGGACACCGATTTGGCCGATTTTATTTTTGTAATTTATTTTTTCACCTTTATTTAACTAGGCAAGTCAGTTAAGAACACATTCTTATTTTCAATGACGGCCTAGGAACGGTGGGTTAACTGCCTTGTTCAGGGGCAGAACGACAGATTTTTACCTTGTCAGCTCAGCGATTCAATCTTGCAACCTTACGGTTAACTAGTCCAACGCTCTAACCACCTGCTTTACATTGCACTCCACGAGGAGCCTGCCTGTTACGCGAATGCAGTAAGAAGCCAAGGTAAGTTGCTAGCTAGCATTAAACTTATCTTATAAAAAACAATCAATCAATCATAATCACTAGTTAACTACACATGGTTGATGATATGACTAGCTTATCTAGCCTGTCCTGCGTTGCATATAATCGCCTAACCATAAACATCAATGCCTTTTCTTAAAATCAATACACAAGTATATATTTTTAAACCTGCATATTTAGTTAATATTGCCTGCTAACATTAATTTATTTTAACTAGGGAAAATGTGTCACTTCTCTTGCAACAGAGTCAGGGTATATGCAGCAGTTTGGGCCGCCTGTCTCGTTGCGATCTGTGTGAAGACTATTTCATCCTAACAAAGACAGACGACTTTGCCAAACGGGGGATGATTTAACAAAAGCGCATTTGGAAAAAAGCACATCGTTGCACGAATGTACCTAACCATAAACATCAATGCCTTTCTTAAAGTCAGTACACAGAAGTATATATTTTTAAACCTGCATATTTAGCTAAAAGAAATCCAGGTTAGCAGGCAATATTAACCAGGTGAAATTGTGTCACTTCTCTTGCGTTCATTGCATGCAGAGTCAGGGTATATGCAACAGTTTGGGCCGCCTGGCTCGTTGCGAACTAATTTGCCAGAATTTTACGTAATTATGACATAACATTGAAGGTTGTGCAATGTACCAGGAATATTTAGACTTATGGATGCCACCCGTTAGATAAGATACGGAACGGTTCCGTATTTCACTGAAAGAATAAACGTGATAGTTTCCGGATTCGACCATATTAATGACCTAAGGCTCGTATTTCTGTGTGTTATTATGTTATAATTAAGTCTATGATTTGATAGAGCAGTCTGACTGAGCGATGGTAGGCACCAGCAGGCTTGTAAGCATTCATTCAAACAGCACTTTCAACTCCCAAGATTAGGCTGGTGTAACCCATGTGAAATGGCTAGCTAGTTAGCGGGGTATGCGCTAATAGCATTTCAAACGTCACTTGCTCTACATGGGTAACGCTGCTTCGAGGGTGGCTGTTGTCGATGTGTTCCTGGTTCGAGCCCAGGTAGGAGCGAGGAGAGGGACGGAAGCTATACTGTAACACTGGCAATACTAAAGTGCCTATAAGAACATCCAATGGTCAAAGGTATATGAAATACAAATCATATAGAGAGAAATAGTCCTATAATTCCTATAATAACTACAACCTAAAACTTCTTACCTGGGAATATTGAAGACTCATGTTAAAAGGAACCACCAGCTTTCATATGTTCTCATGTTCTGAGCAAGGAACTTAAACGTTAGCTTTCTTACATGGCACATATTACACTTTTACTTTCTTCTCCAACACTTTGTTTTTACATTATTTAAACCAAATTGAACATGTTTCATTATTTATTTGAGGCTAAATTGATTTTATTGAGGTATTATATTAAGTTAAAATAAGTGTTCATTCAGTATTGTTGTAATTGTCATTATTACAAATAAATGTTAAAAAATCGGCCAATTAATCGGCAGCGGCTTTTTGGGGTCATCCAATAATCGGTATCGGCATTGAAAATCACAATCGGCCGACCTCTACTACCTACCCTCACTGGGGGCAGCCTGTCAGGAAGTCCAGAATCCAGTTTCAGAGGGAGGTGTTTAGTCCCAGGATCCTTAGCTTAGTGATGAGCTTGGAGGGCACTATGGTGTCGAACGCTGAGCTGTAGTCAATTAATAGCATTCTCATGTAGGTGATCCTTTTGTCCAGGTGGGAAAAGGCAGTGTGGAGTGCAATAGAGATTGCATAATCTGTGGATCTGTTTGAGCGGTATGCAAATTGGAGTGGGTCTAGGGGTGGGTGGATGGGCATGAAAAGATTGTTTCTGTATTATGAATTACTGTTACTAAATCTTGTTATTGTGCTGGAATAATTGTAATGAATGGAGTTATCTTCAAAGAGAAGTTAGAGGTAGAGAGAACTCTCTTTGAATGAAAGAACATGTATAGAAGGGAAAGAGCTTCTGGAACAGTCTAAATTCAGGGTTCATTAGAAGAGAGAGAAGAAGACAGCCTAATTGATTGAATGGGGATCAGAGAACATAAAGGATTGAAGAGTAGAAAGACTGATATGGTAAGCAGAACTTTTAAAGGAAGAGGTGTATAAAATGAAATACAGCAGAGAAGATTAAGATTTGGACAGAGGCTGAGATTGAGTTCAGAAAGAGGGGGGTCGTTCTGCGAAAAGAGTACCCCTTTGATATTTTAGGTATAAATTGTGCACCAATATCGAATTTTAAAAGCCTTTTATATTAAATGAAATTAACTTTAATATAGACCACATGCAAAATTCAATAAATCTAGTGATTCATTTATCTGTCCCTCATTTTATGGTCAACCCTGTTACATGAACTGAACTGAACTTTTAATATGATGAAACTATTCCTTTTCAAAAGAAACATTGAACATCTAATAGTCAAATCATAGTGTAAAAGCAGGTGAGCTGGTTCTACCCTTTTTGTAAAATTTCTGGTGTTTTGCCGTGTAAAACTGAGAGGATTGAGCCTAACACCAATTCTTCCTTTAGCCGCCTCTCCTTCCAGTTCTCTGCTGCCAATGACTGGAACGAACTGCAAAAATCTCTGAAGCTGGAGACTCTTACCTCCCTCACTAGCTTTAAGCACCAGCTGTCAGCGCAGCTCACAGATCACTGCACGTGTACATAGCTCATCTGTAAATAGCCCATCCAATCTACCTCATCCCCATACTGTATTTATTTATTTATCTTGCTCCTTTGCACCCCAGTATCTCTACTTGCACATTCATCTTCTGCACACCCTACCACTCCAGTGTTTAATTGCTATATTGTAATTACTTTGCCACAATGGCCTATTTATTGCCTTACCTCTCTTATCCTACTTCATTTGCACTCGCTGTATATAGATTTTTCTACTGTATTATTGACTGTATGTTTGTTTATTCCATGGTAACTCTGTGTTGTTGTATGTGTCGAACTGCTTTGCTTTATCTTGGCCAGGTCGCAGTTGCAAATGATAACTTGTTCTCAACTAGCCTACCTGGTTAAATAAAGGTAAAATAAAATTAAAATAAACACGTCTACTCTGTTACCCATAGATAGACAGGATGGAAATGTTTTAACAAATACATTTGTTTTGTGAAGCCCCTCCCTGTTGCAGACAACTAGTTTCCATTCTTCCTCTCACAAGGGAATGTTTGGCTGATTTAAGATGAAATGGTCAATGCTGTTACTGTCAACCCTGTTACATTATTTGGCACATAGTAGGCACTTACTGACCTCTTTATTTAACGTCTTTATTACAGAATGTTAAAATTATGAAACATTTTATTTTTCTAAGTTACACGACCCAAAACGTACTCAGTTGGTGGAGCGACCAAGGGTCATTCATCTGATGTTTGTATGCGTCTTTCCTACATTGGATGGATGCACAAAAGCTGAGCTGTGATTTAGCTATTTTATTAACTGCTGTGGTCCTGCCTGAATGCATGCTTGTTTGCCGCTTTTTGACAGTGAATTTTGATGAGTTTTCTGTGTCTCACGCAAGTATTTTCTCTCTCCTAGGAGCTGCTACAAAGTGTGTCAATGTAGTGATCTGACTATTCCTACTGTACTTAGTGTGGCTGCTCCCAAAACAATGAGGCACAGTTCCAACCATGGCCAACTAACACTGTACATACTCAAATCTGCAGGCTGGTGCCTGTGGATTTGTGTGTTTGTGTAGTGTCCGGACAATGATCGCTTGTTCATGTGTGAAGGCAGAGAGTGTGATGAGTGGAGGGGACGGAGGAAAAAAGGATGAAGGTGTGCGTGTCTATCTGTGAGTTCCACTGATAGACCATTTGTGTAGAGCAGCTCTCAACGTATGCATTAGTTTCGCTGTCTTTCTCACAAAGATAAACTCATAATGAGGAGCAAATGGTGCACTGTGAAGAGAGGAGAATGTCCTCCCTCTTACTAAAGCTTGGATGCTTCTATCCCCTACTGCACTGTAGCATGCAGGGCTGGATCACTTAAGGCAAACAAAAGCATGCTGTTTTGCAACAAAGTAGCAATAGCTACCCTCTTTTACAATAATTAGAAATTATAATCCAGGGTAATTCATTAAATGAATAATTTCCACGGTTTAGACAGTAAACCCTTCAGGTTACTTGCATAGACGTATGGGAGTACTCTCCATTCATTGGTTACTGTACTGTATGTGTTCAGTACACCCGAATGGCTTCTCCACCTTTTGGGACACAGTGGTGGGGAAGCCAGGTCATCTTTATTGCACTGCTCAGGCTATCAGATCTAACAGCAGCTGGAAACCACTTTCATATGATAGCCTATTGCAGTCTTCTGCACAGCGCCAAAAAAGATGACCTGGAACGTGGCCAGTAATTGGCTTTGATTACACAGCTGCTGGTCGGAACCACCTCTCTGAGGGCAGCGCTCTGCAAGGGCAGCGCTCTGCAAGGGCAGCGCTCTGCAAGGGCAGCGCTCTGCAAGGGCAGCGCTCTGCAAGGGCAGCGCTCTGCAAGGGCAGCGCTCTGGAACGACACCTGACGCCTCACCCGGTGCAAGTTAACGACTGAACATGTCTTATTAGTCTCAGGTGTGTCTGCTCTTACCTCAGAGAGCGTCTAACTCTTACAGCTCCACCTCAACCATGCTGATTTCATGACGATTACAACACTCTCATCCAGGAAGTCTAATTTCCAGGTTCATCGGAACACTGACACCCTTTTATATCAAACTAGGAAGACTCTTCCATGCTCAGGAAGCAGCGGTTCACACAGATTTTGATGCTGTTACTCACCAGAGGTGTTTATAATTGACCCACTAACTACAGTGTGGTGACCCAGGGAGAAATGACTAATCAATCAATTATGTTATATGCTGTAAAACCAGTGGAAATATGACTACCCAATTTATGTCAACATCAAGTAATATCTGTGTGATATGCAATAATGCAACACAAATAACGCAATACTTTTAGAGTTGCATAATTGTTGTTACTGTAACAAAAATAAGATAGAATATGTCTCAAATCATGAAAAGGCCAAATATTGTGGTGGTTTATTGTTAGGACCAGATTGCCGACAATAAAACACACACGGACACACACATAGCAGAGAGGAGCAGTGATATCTTATGAAAATAACTAAAGAAGCCAAACTGAGCTTGGCCCCACTAAGTGAGCTGCATGGCACTGCAGCAAACTTTCATAATAGTGGCACATGAAGGAGGCAATGCTAGCTGTGAGAGGAGAGAGCAGAGCATAACTCTGTCAGTAGCTGATCACTACGGGGGTCTTTACTTAACAGGCAGATAGTGCCCTGTGAGAAATTAGAGCAATGCAAAAACCACAGCATGACAACTTGTCTGTTGGCCTGAATAGGCCTAGTTTCTAATGTGTTCTGCAGTGGTGGGTGGTACTAGGATGAGGACAGGACAGCTAGCTGCAGTGGTGGGTGGTACTAGGATGAGGACAGGACAGCTAGCTGCAGTGGTGGGTGATACTAGGATGAGGACAGGACAGCTAGCTGCAGTGGTGGGTGGTACTAGGATGAGGACAAGACAGCTAGCTGCAGTGGTGGGTGGTACTAGGATGAGGACAAGACAGCTAGCTGCAGTGGTGGGTGGTACTAGGATGAGGACAAGACAGCTAGCTGCAGTGGTGGGTGGTACTAGGATGAGGACAAGACAGCTAGCTGCAGTGGTGGGTGGTACTAGGATGAGGACAGGACAGCTAGCTGCAGTGGTGGGTGGTACTAGGATGAGGACAGGACAGCTAGCTGCAGTGGTGGGTGGTACTAGGATGAGGACAGGACAGCTAGCTGCAGTGGTGGGTGGTACTAGGATGAGGACAGGACAGCTAGCTGCAGTGGTGGGTGGTACTAGGATGAGGACAGGACAGCTAGCTGCAGTGGTGGGTGGTACTAGGATGAGGACAAGACAGCTAGCTGCAGTGGTGGGTGGTACTAGGATGAGGACAGGACAGCTAGCTGCAGTGGTGGGTGGTACTAGGATGAGGACAGGACAGCTAGCTGCAGTGGTGGGTGGTACTAGGATGAGGACAGGACAGCTAGCTGCAGTGGTGGGTGGTACTAGGATGAGGACAGGACAGCTAGCTGTAGTGGGGGAAAGAGGACGTGGGAGAGACTGCAGGAGGAGACTGGCCCCGATTATGGTGACATCGTTCATTCTTATCTTTCACGGTTCCAGACTTTTTTTGATTTTACATGGACCCTGTTCTGGTCTCTTCCCAGAGCCACTGTGCCTAGTTTAACGACACAATGTAGACCCATGAGTTTTGGCTAGCAATAACCCAGTCTTTTGTCAAACCCTGTTCTTATTGTGGGCTGGGGGATGGTGTCTGTCAGCTAGGCTATATCCCCCACTGGGAGATTAACTTTTGGCCTAAATATCCCCCCATGATAAAGAGGCAGTGGTTTGTCTGCTGCTGGATTTAGTAGGGTGCACATATGGTGACAACCATTAGCCAAGATCAGCCATCAATATGCGCTTTGACTGGTGGGCCTGAAAACCAGTATGCAGTTGTGGAGGAATGCAGTATTGGGTTAGCACCAAATCTTGTACTGATGATGATAATGATGCTGATGACCTGTGACCTCTAACCTCTGTGTTCTCTCCCTTTCAGGATAATGGACCTGAGCTTGCATGACGCTCTCACAGACGGGGCGCCTAAGTCAGGACCGGACAGCCTGGTGAGGAGGGACTTCTTGGCCTCCCTTGAGAAAGAAACCTTTGATGACAAAGTGGGCGAGACTGTAGGAAAGACTGACTACCGCCCTCTGCTGGACGGGAAGGATGGGAAAGGTAAGCTGGGGTGCAGGATACAGACTTTGTGGTATTGGGAAAACCCATAGAGAATTGGGGCAGCAGAGACAATCCAGTGAGAGGATTTTGCTGGTTGTTTTACTCAGTAAAGGCAAACATTGTGATGTATAGCTTGCCTTACAGCTGAAATCACTTCCCCCAATGTAATCCTTTGTATCTATGCAGATTATCCATATCTTATCTATGCATACAAAATAACATACATATATGCTTTTTTTATATAGCATATACAGTACTCTGTGTGTACAGTGTAGTATGTGTATTGTGTAAGTGAATGTGTTGAATCATGGAGAGAGAGGAGACCTAAGGGACAGAGGAACCAGGCCAGACAATGTTCAGGAACAGAACCACTCCCATCCAGCGCCTGCTATTTACTCTGCTATCTTCCTGCCACAGCTCAGGCTGCATGACTACTGTCTGATTTTAAACAAGTATGTGTTTGTGGGGGGGGGGGGGGGCGTTTACACCCACGTGGGTGTGTGTGTGCATATGCTTTTTGTTTTTGTTTGTTACTGCCATCCTACTGTGTTAAATTGGTGTGTGAACCTGAACCAAAGAGCAGAGTCAAATAGGGACAATGTCTATATACAGTGCATTCGGAAAGTTTTCAGACCCCTTGACTTTTCCCACATTTTGTAACGTTACAGCCTTATTCTAAAATGGATTAAACAAAATCAATCTACACACAATACCCCATAATGACAATGTGAAAACATTTTTTTAAATGATTGCAAATTTATTGAAACTAATAACAGAAATACCTTATTTACATAAGTATTCAGACAATTTGGCTATGAGACTCCAAATTGACCTCAGGTGCATCCTGTTTCCGTTGATCATCCTTGAGCTGTTTCTACAACTTGATTGGAGTCCACATGTGGTAAATTCTATTGATTGGACATGATTTGGAAAGGCACACACCTGTCTATATAAGGTCCCACAGTTGACAGTGCATGGCAGAGCAAAATCCAAACCATGAGGTTGAAAGAATTGTCCGTAGAGCTCATAAACAGGATTATGTCGAGGCACAGATCTGGAGAAGGGAACCAAAACATTTCTTTGGCATTAAAGGTCTCCAAGAACACAGTGGCCTCATCATTCTTAAATGGAAGAAATTTGTACTGACTCTAAAGGGTCTGAATACTTATGTAAATGTGATATTTAAGTTTTTTGTTTTTAATACATTTCTGTACCTATTTTTTCTTTGTAATCATTGTGATATTTTGTGTAGATTGATAAGGGTAAAAACATGTAATCCATTTTAGAATAAGGCTGTAACTTTACAAAATGTGGAAAAAAGTCAAGGGGTCTGAATACTTTCTGAATGCATTGTAAAAACGAGTCATTGCAGTCATTGGGATCTCTGTGGTAATGTGCACTGATGTTATTGTGTTTGGGTTTTTCCTGAACTTCTTGGGTGGCAACTTCCCCCTGACTCACTGAGAGAAAGAGAAAAAAAATGGCTACTGGGAAACTCCTATGTTTGTTTCCCTCTGCCAAGAAAGTACTTCACAGTTCATAAGAACTGTCATGAGCATGAGGAGAAATTCACTCCTTTGGGCCATACCGTCACTGTTGTTCACTCTCAAATGTAGTTGTTTATTGTGAAGCACGGGGACAGCTGAATGATCCGCTTTTGGCTATGTTGGATGGCAATTGGTCTTTTAGCCCCAGAGTAAAATAGCTAATTTGCACAGAAATAACAACAGAGAAACTGAAAGAAAAAATGTAAGAACAAAAAGTTCAGTGAACGAAGATTCTGTTTTATAGCTATACCATTGGACAACGCTGCTTCTCACAGCAACAGTAGAAGAACCAAATATGACATAATATGATAAAGCTCATATGTACAGTGATTTAGTCTCTTCCACTCCAGATAGTATCCTTTCTCCCAGGCAGTTCCTTCAGATCCAGCCCTCTAACTACAGACATGGTCTCATTATACCGCAGACTGACAGCACTCCCAGCACCAAAAGCACTCTCACTCTCTACCTCTCTCACTCTCTACCTCTCTCTGTCTCCCCCTCTCTCTGTTTCTCCCTCTTCCCATCTAGCTTTCTATCCCAGTCTTTGTCCATCTCTCCCACACTCCCTCTCTCACTCCCTCCCTCTCTCTCACTCCCTCTCTCTCTTTGTCTCCCCTCGCATCCTGTCACTTCCAGAAGTGTCAGCCTGGAGACAGGGCAGCGTTAGCATAGCCCTGACTGGAGCAACATTACAGACTCAGCCGTGAACAAGTCAGGACACCACAACGTCAATTAACACCCAGGCCATTAACACCCAGGCCATTAACACCCAGGCCATTAACACCCAGGCCATTAACACCCAGGCCATTAACACCCAGGCCATTAACACCCAGGCCATTAACACCCAGGCCATTAACACCCAGGCTTCTCCTCTGACCTCTTGGCAACAATGGTCGCATGTTAATTATGCTCTAAAACTATCAACATGTGCATGCATATTCAGTCAAAACAAAGGATTAAGATTAGGGATGGATTAGGGATGGATTAGAGAAGGTATTCTTTGACCTCTGAGGCTTTATGACCTTTATGTCAATCTAAAGTCATAGACTGTTCTCCCAAGTCTTAGATTGTTCTCTCTGCTACCGCACGGCAAGCAGTACCGGAGCGCCAAGTCTAGGACCAAAAGGCTCCTTAACAGCTTCTACCCCCAAGCCATAAGACTGCTGAACAATTAATCAAATGGCCACCCGGACTATTTACATTGACCCCCCCCTCCCCTTTGTTTTTACACTGCTGCTACTCGCTGCTTATTATCTATGCATAGTCACTTTACAAATTACCTCGACTAACCTGTACCCCCGCACTTTGACTCAGTACCGGTACCCGCTGTATACAACCTCGTTATTGTTAGGTAAATGTATTGTGTTACTTTTTGATTGATTCGATTTTATTTACTTTTTGAATATTTAGTAAATATTTTATTAACTCTATTTCTTGAACTGCATTGTTGGTTAAGGGCTTGTAAGTAATCAGTTCACGGTAAGGTCTACACCTGTTGTATTCGGTGCATGTGACAAATAAAAATAAATTTTATTTGAAATGGACACATTGATTTATTTGATAAAATGTTGTTGATTGACACGTCATTCTTTTCCCCACACAACTGCTTGATTTAATGATGTCTAATTAAGATCAACCAACATCATTAGGCTATGCTACAGTATGGTTTATTTCAGGAGGGCATGCAGAACACTGTGTACAGTGTAGCATGTTGACTAGTGCCAGCAGTGTGCTGCATGATAGGGGCTCGGCAGATCATGTGACTACAGTACGCTGGAACATCAATAGCAGAAGGAGACTCGTACACACAACACCGGTGTTGGCAGTGCAGATCCGTCTGTGTGTGGGTGTGCTGATGTCAGCATCTCCTCTGTACTGTATGTTGTGATTGATGCTTTTAGAGCAAGACCTCTGGACAACCACTGTGTAGATCAAGGTTTGCCCAAGGAGATATGAGAGCTTTTGCTGCTTATCAGTCACGTACTGTACACGATTCTTCTTGTTTAATACTCCACGTTCGTTCAATACTGTACCTTTTCTAACTGATTTAGCTTCTTTTTGATGTAGTCACAATTCTTAGGTTGTCTGATTTGTGGAGTGACAATTCAACATGCCTTGTTCCCTGAACTAAAGCCACGCTACCTTGACATTGAAGTAGGAAAACGTATATTTGTATGTAATATGTCAGTGGAAAATACACACAGTAATAGACTGATATACTAACTTCTATCATGTCAGGATGTGCACGGTTACTCCATCTTGTCTGCAGTGTTCAGAAGTATACTGCTGGATATGGTCGTGGAGCCTCTTACAGAACGTGCTCCTTTTTCCTGTCATTGCATGAGATTCAACTCATGTTTTTGTTATGCGGTGCTATCACACGTATCTTCTACTGAACTCTGCTTGACCTACACAAAGGCATTGCTATATTCATCAATCATTAAAAGCCTTCCCAGAATCTTCCCCACACCCACTTCTCCCATCCCCCAATGTCCTTCAATCCTAAAGTCATTGGTTGGTTACTTTAGAGATTGTCATATAGAATTGGATACTTTGATTTGGCCACCCC
The DNA here is from genome assembly GCF_901001165.1 of Salmo trutta. Classification (NCBI taxonomy): domain Eukaryota; kingdom Metazoa; phylum Chordata; class Actinopteri; order Salmoniformes; family Salmonidae; genus Salmo; species Salmo trutta. The sequence continues at coordinate 27,333,445 of NC_042977.1, forward strand.
CTTCGTCTGTTTGTAGTAAAGAATAAAGGATTATTGACGCTCATCATTTCAGACAGCAACCCAAAATGAGAGAAACCCATACATGTAAAGAGGAGGGAATTCAGAACAGCTCAACTCACTGTACAGCTCAACTCACTGTACAGCTCAACTCACTGTACAGCTCAACTCACTGTACAGTGTTCATATTTTTTTTCTGGGAAATTATGCTGTTTTCTCTTTTAGCTACACAAATAATCCCATAAGCGGTGAACAGATTTTTATGCAGCTGAAAGACGCCTATCATGACGAGGAGGCTGAAGTTGGGTAAGCCTGCCAAATGGTGGTGTGGTACTGGAGAGGTTTGTCGTGGTACTGGGCAAGCTGAGGGCATATCAACCCAACAGGGACCGGCTGGGGCTGATTCCCTGTCAGGCGATAGAGGATGATGAACTTTATCAGCTCTCTGGCCTCTTAGAAATGAGAAGTAGCCCTCAAACAATGTCTTAGATCTTTTCTCTTAGCTAATTTCTATGTGTTATTTACCTACAGCTTATACCATAACAACTAGTATTAGCTAATTACTTGTGCATTCAATGTGGGTGTTAACTCATTAGTCACAGAACGGGCAGTAGGTCGCCTAGTTGTTAGAGCATTGGGCCAGTAATCGAAAGGTTGCTGGTTCGAATACCTGAGCTGAGCAAGGCACTTAACCCTAATTTGCTCTAGGGGTGCCATACTACTATGGCTGACCCTGTAAAACAAGACATTTTACTGCGCCTATCTGGTGTATGTGACAATAAAACATTGTGTGTTTACACATACCATATCAGTGGTCCATTAGCAGTCCATGGAGTGTGATCCTTCCCTCCTACGCACACACAACTACATCCTTGTAAACCCCATTCATTTACCATGCTCATACATTTCAGTCACGTACAATGTATTTTGTACTTCTCACAACCACAGGCTTATTTATGTACTTTTTAAACACAGAAATCATCAAACCCTTGCTTCACCTCCATTCTGCAGCTTAACCCCCCCACCACCCCTCTCTCGCTGGCCCCACATCTGTCTGTCTGTCTGTCTGTCTGTCTGTCTGTCTGTCTGTCTGTCTGTCTGTCTGTCTGTCTGTCTGTCTGTCTGTCTGTCTGTCTGTCTGTCTGTCTGTCTGTCTGTATATCGGTGTATATATCGGTGTATATATATATATATATATCTATCGGTGTATATATATCGGTGTATATATATATCTATCGGTATATATATCGGTGTATATATATATCTATCGGTATATATATCGGTGTATGTATATATATATATATATATATCTATATCTATATAAAAACTGTTTTTTTGGGGGGGGGGGTGTCCTTACGTAAGTGCCTGCCTAGCAGACAGGCTACTGTGCTGAAGGAGTGAGAGGGAAGGGAGGTCATTGTGACTCCTCCGGCAGAGTACAGAGGGAGCCATTGCACCCAGCACGACTCTGCAGTCTGTCTGGTCTGGACACTAACTGCTGCATGGCGCGTCTGTTTTTATGATTTTTTTAATTCCTTTATTGTTATTATTGCTCCTGGGTCCTTGTGTCACAACAATATCTGTTTTAATTTTATCTCCCTGTCTGCAGTTTGTGTTCCCCCACTTTCAGATATGCATATTCAAGACAAGTAGCCTGTGGTGGTTGGCTCCTTCAGGGATGTCAGGGCATCCACTGTAGATCACATCTGAAACCGGAGAATTCATACGCCCCAAACACATCATTTAGGTGTCCCTTTAAATTCAATTTGAAAGTAGCCTGGTCCCTACTGAGAGGGGGAGCTGACAGGGGGTGCTGTTTTGAAGCCAGCACGCCTCCATCTTGGCACTCCTCCACCTGTGTAAAAATATTTTGGAAGCTATAGAAATGCATTTATTAATGTCTACATTTGTTTTTGCCACTTTTATTCTATTTTATACAACGGGTGGGTCTAATCTTGAATGCTGATTGGTTAAAAGCGCATTCCAGCCGGTGTCTATTCCCCAACTTACCACCGGCTACATCTATGACCTCAAAATGCCTGTTTACTTTGTTCCATCTGACTGTGCAATCCACTGTCTCATCAGCTCAGCCAAGCAATTTATAGACATTATCTCACATTTATTTTAGACTAACATTTAGTTTTCAACAGCGGAGGTTTGTATAAACCTTGCTGTCAGTCTCTGACATTTGCAACATTGTTTCAGGATTCTCCAACTGTCCATGGTAATGAACATGTCGGGAGTTGGTACGAGACAGAGGCAGGCAGCGTTTCTCAACCAGTTGCCATCATTTTTATGGATATTTACCATACCAGTAAAAAGTTTGGACACAGCTACTTATTCCAGGGTTTTTCTTTATTTTTTACTATTTTCTGCATTGTAGAATAATAGTGAAGGAGTGGCAGGTAGTCTAGAGTGGTTAGAGTTTTGGGCCAGTAACCGAATGATTGCTGGTTTGAATCCCCAAGCTGACATGGTAAAAATCTGTCGTTCTGCCCCTGAACAAGGCAGTTCCCCGGTAGGCTGTCATTGTAAATAAGAATTTGTTCTTATCTGACTTGCCTAGTTAAATAAGGGTTAACTGAAATAACTTATTATTATATTATTATTATTTTAAACTAAGAAATAACACATATGGAATTATGTAGTAACCAAAAAAGTGTTAAACAAATCAAAATAGATTTTAGATTCTTCAAAGTAGCCACCCTTTGCCTTGATGACAGCTTTGCACACTCTTGGTCTTGGCATTCTCTCAACCAGCTTCATGAGGTAGTCACCTGGAATGCATTTCAATTAACAGGTGTGCCTTGTTAATTTGTGGATTTTGTTTTCTTAATGCGTTTAAACCAATTAGTTGTGTTGTGACAAGGTACTGTAGGGGTGGTATACAGAAGAAAGCCCTATTTGGTAAAAGACCAAGTCCATATTATGGCAAGAACAGCTCAAATGAGCAAAGAGAAACGACAGTCCAATATTACTTTAAGACATGAAGGTGAGTCAATCTTGAACATTTCAAGAACTTTGAAAGTTTCTTCAAGTGCAGTTGCAAAAACCATAAAGCGCTATGATAAAACTCTGTCATGAGGACCGCCACAGGAATGGAAGACCCAGTTTCCTCTGCCTCAGAAATTGATACCCAAATAAATGCTTCACTGAGTTCAAGTAACAGACACATCTCAACATCAATTGTTCAGAGGGGACTGCTTGAATCTGGCCTTCATGGTCGAAATTTCTGCGAAGAAACCACTACTAAAGGACACCAATAAGAAGAATAGACTTGCTTGGACCTAGAAACACAAGCAATGGACATTAGACCAGTGGAAATCTGTCCTTTGGTCTGATGAGTCGAAATTTGAGATTTTTGGTTCCAATCACTGTGTCTTTGTGAGATGCAGAGTAGGTGAACGAATGATCACCGCGTGTGTGGTTCCCACCGTGAAGCATGGAGGAGGAGGTGTGATGGTGTGGGGGTGCTTTGCTTGAGACACTGTCTGTGATTTATTTATAATTCAAGGCACACTTAACCAGCACGGCTACCAAAGCATTTTGCAGCGATACGCCATCCCACCTGGTTTGCACTTAGTGAGACTATCATTTGTTTTTCAACAGGACAATGACCCAACACACCTCCAGGCTGTGTAAGGGCTATTTGACCAAGAAGGAGAGTGATGGAGTGCTGCATCGGATGAACTGGCCTCCACAATCACCCGACCTCAACCCAATTGAGATGGTTTGGGATGAGTGTGACCGCAGAGTGAAGGAATAGTAGCCAACAAGTGCTCAGCATATGTGGGAACTCCTTCAAGACTGTTGGAAAAGCATTCCAGGTGAAGCAGGTTGAGAGAATGCTAAGAGTGTGCAAAGCTGTCATCAAGGCAATGGGTGGTTACTTTGAAGAATCTAAAATAAATGTGGATTTGTTTAACACTTTTTTGGTTACTACGTGATTACATGTGTTATTTCATAGTTTTGATGTCTTCACTATTATTCTACAATGTAGAAAATAGTCAATATTAAGAAAAACCCTTGAAGTGATAGCTGTGTTGTTGGCTAGCTCCTCTGAACAAGTGTCCTGACGAATAAGCATATTTTCTATGCCAGGCGGAATCGCGCCTCATTAGCTCATTGTTATGGATGTATCCAAATAAATGTCACTAGAAAAGAGCTTAAACTAATGCAAATGCATCTACTTTGCTGTTATTTGGGCTGCACTTTGTGAAGTGACTGTAAGTTAGCCTTAGTTGGTTAGCTAGCAAGCAAGTGTTAAGAACGTTGCCAGTCAGTATGGCAATGGAACATTTAGAACGAATGACTGCGTCACGTCCATACATACAGAACAAAAAGAAGGAACAACTGGGTCACGTCTCTAGCAACCGAACAGATAGAACGAACGACCAGCCAGCTTGGGTAGCAACCCTAGATTTGTGTCTGGACTATATCCTGTGGAAGGATGACATAGTATGAATAAATTCATCAAAACAACGTTTTTAATGAATATACAGTGGGGGGAAAGTATTTGATCCCCTGCTGATTTTGTACGTTTGCCCACTGACAAAGAAATGATAAGTCTATCATTTTAATGGTAGGTTTATTTGAACAGTGAGAGACAGAATAACAACAACAAAAAATCCAGAAAAACCCATGTCAAAAATTTTATGAAATGATTTGCATTTTAATGAGGGAAATAAGTATTTGACCCCTCTGCAAAACATGACTTAGTACTTGGTGGCAAAACCCTTGTTGGCAATCACAGAGGTCAGACGTTTCTTGTAGTTGGCCACCAGGTTTGCACACATCTCAGGAGGGATTTTGTCCCACTCCTCTTTGCAGATCTTCTCCAAGTCATTAAGGTTTCGAGACTGATGTTTGGCAACTCGAACCTTCAGCTCCCTCCACAGATTTTCTATGGGATTAAGGTCTGGAGACTGGCTAGGCCACTCCAGGACCTTAATGTGCTTCTTTTTGAGCCACTCCTTTGATGCCTTGGCCGTGTGTTTTGGGTCATTGTCATGCTGGAATACCCATCCACGACACATTTTCAATGCCCTGGCTGAGGGAATGATGTTCTCACCCAAGATTTGACGGTACATGGCCCCGTCCATTGTCCCTTTGATGCGGTGAAGTTGTCCTGTCCCCTTAGCAGAAAAACACCCCCAAAGCATAATGTTTCCACCTCCATGTTTGACGGTGGAGATGGTGTTCTTGGGGTCATAGGCAGCATTCCTCCTCCTCCAAACACGGCGAGTTGAGTTGATGTCAAAGAGCTCAATTTTGACACTTTCACCCAGTTGTCCTCTGAATCATTGATGTTCATTGGCAAACTTCAGACGGGCAGGTATATGTATTCTTCAGCAGGGGGACCTTGCGGGCTCTGCAGGATTTCAGTCCTTCACGGCGTAGTGTGTTACCAAGTGTTACCAAGTAGTGTTGTTTTCTTGGTGACTATGGTCCCAGCTGCCTTGAGATCATTGACAAGATCCTCCCGTGTAGTTCTGGGCTGATTCCTCACCGTTCTCATGATCATTGCAACCCCACGATGTGAGATCTTGCATGGAGCCCCAGGCCGAGGGATATTGACAGTTCTTTTGTGTTTCTTCCATTTGCGAATAATCGCACCAACTGTTGTCACCTTCTCACCAAGCTGCTTGGCGATGGTCGTGTAGCCCATTCCAGCCTTGTGTAGGTCTACAATCTTGTCCCTGACATCCTTGGAGAGCTCTTTGGTCTTTGCCATGGTGGAGAGTTTGGAATCTGATTGATTGATTGCTTCTGTGGACAGGTGTCTTTTTTACAGGTAACAAGCTGAAGCTAGGAGCACTCCCTTTAAGAGTGTGCTCCTAACCTCAGCTCGTTACCTGTATAAAAGACCCTGGGAGCCAGAAATCTTTCTGATTGAGAGGGGGTCAAATACTTATTTCCCTCATTAAAATGCAAATCAATTTATAACATTTTTGACATGCGTTTTTCTGGATATTTTTGTTGTTATTCTGTCTCTCACTGTTCAAATAAACCTACCATTAAAATGATAGACTGATCCTTTCTTTATCAGTGGGCAAACGTACAAAATCAGCAGGGGATGAAATACTTTTTCCCCCCACTGTATGTCAATCATTATTTGAATATATTGGTGACCCGTTGTATAAAATTGATAATACCCTTGAAGCCGGTGTTTGGAGGATATATTGGCACGGTTTGCCGGCCCGAGACTCACCCACGCCAATGTATCTTCTAAACACCGGCTTCTTGGGCATTATCACTTAAACGGACACCTGCACACTTTTATGTGCTCTAAACATAAAAATAAAAAAATATATGTAAAAAAATCCTTGAAATATATTTCTTGAAAATTGGTATGTTATTGTAACCACTACAACAACAAAAATACTTAAATACATGTAATTTTGTACTTGAAACATTTGAATTGAAATAGTGTAGAATTCCGTTCATTTCTATGGAGGAATTGCTTCTTCTGGGCAGTGCCAATATTGCCGAAGGGTGGCTTTAACGCTTCTCATTGCCCAATACGTAGCTTCACCAATCCAGGGTTTATATACATCATTACCTACAACTCATGTAAAGCAAGACAATTTATAGTTAGCTGTGACTGAGCTCTGACTGCAGTCTACTGTATCTGTTGTCTGATCAAATGTTTTGGTGTATTGTAAGACCAGAGTGTTATTGTTAGCCCAGGTTCAGTTGGTTCCATGCCATCCTCTGGGGAATAGGAAACTCTGGGCTCCTATGCCAGGGAAGTCTCTGCCATGTTTTGCGTGTCAGGACTGATGTCGGGTCAGACACTGTGCCAGCCCGGCCAGGGTGATGCTAGGGCGGTGGGGATGTGGGTGTGGTTTTTGGACTGTGTTGGCACTTAAAGGGTTCTGAGGTGAGGCGGAAGTGCTGCGTGGAACGTACCAAGAGGACCAACACCTTGATGGTCCCCAGAGGCTGCTGTTGCTGAGCAACCCAATGCACTGGGACTTACATCTTAATTCCCTGACTCTTTCGAATATGCTTATGTTATCATGAAAGTTGTGCACATATTTGACATTAGGACTAGTGTGTGTATTTCTCCTTGTTTTGTATGTCTCATTTCAGGACAGTATCTGACCCTACACACTGATATTATGGATAGGGTTGCAAAGGGAGGATATATTACTTGAAACATTCAAAGTTTACCAGTAAACTACCACAATATTGGTATCTTTCAAGGATTTTATGTAATCTATCAAAATATCCTTTTGGGTACTTTAGATTATCACAGGTGTCTGTAATTACCTCTGACCCTCTATGTGGCCTTATCACATGTAAAATATATGAAATAATAAAATGGTTTTAAAATGTAAAATAATTATGACAAAGCTGTAAAATATTAACTTAAATATAAACCATCCATTTAGTGAATACCATTAGTGTTTAATATGAGGGTTTCAGTAGTAAATATACTTTTGTTTATTTAACTGTCAGGTATTTTTTGTTAATGTTTTGGTGTCAAACTGGTGGCAGTTGAGAAGAAAAGTCAATAGTTGCAGAGTTAATAGAAAATAATACCATTATTGATTAGATGCTATTTTCTCTTTAATCATATGGTCTATCTACTAGAAACTCATGGACAATATGGACACATATAAAACATTTATGTGATATATGAATACATTTTCACAATTTATTCAAGTATAAATTACCAAAGTTCCGATAGATTGCCATATATTTTCTGTTAAATACCAAAATTACTGAAGATTCACGTAACTTTGGTAAATTACCGATAGCTTTGCAACCCTGGTTATGGATGACTTTGGGACTTGTAGGAGATATGGTTATTTTTGTAATACCTGCTAAGTTGTGTCAATTCAAGCAGAAGAGGTCAGATTGATGTGCAATGATTTCTCTGGGGTTGAGTGTGTGAATGTATGGGGGGGCTGAATGATTGGATCTAGCTGGTAAAGCAGCAGAGCCCTACAGGACTAAACACCAGAGAGTACAGTGAGTTCCCCTAGGCTTGAGCTGAGGATGTCAATAATTTATGACACAGACGGGTTGCGCCCCGGAACCTCAGATACCCTCATCTGGTTGGTCGGTTGCGTAGCCATAGTAACGGCCCACGGTCCTGTATTGTCCCCTTTCGTCACTGTCACCCCTGTTTTTAGGGACAGCACCCTGAGAGACATTCGAGTATAGCCTAGTCTAGGCCAGACATCAACAGACACTTTATACCAGGTGGGCTGTATTCAATGTGTTTGTCAGGTGTTGGAGGTGGAGTCCATAACTTAACATTTCTGGAGTAGCCTATAGCTAAAATAACAACTTTGATCTTACTGCCGACATGACAAAATACTACAGTTTACTATAGAATACAACAGTACTTACTATAGAATTCTACAGTAAACTGTAGTGTACTGTAGAATACTATACTACACACTGTATTATCCATCGATCATGTTTAGTACTTACTATAGAATGTTGTAGCATAATGTTGAATACTATACCTAATGCTACATTATTAACCACAAAAAAAATGATCTAGTAAATACTACAGTAATGTCCGTAAAAACACTACAGTCCACAAAACCTCAACCCATTTATTTTACTATAGTAAACACTACAGTATTTACTTTGCATATACACTGCCCATTCCCATCCCCATATCACAATATGTGTCACCCGTGTGAGAAACCTACATGCCAGGTATAGATCATATATTGTGTTCCTTACAGGTTATAGAAAAGAGCAGAAATGCTGAACTATCTGTGCAGTCCTACCTGAAAGTTATGGAAAATGTGCTATTTTAGTATTTCTCCAATAGGTTTCCTGAAGGCGAAGGACTCCACTTCTATGTAAAAGATAATAAAACACAAACACCGTTATGTCTGCAAAAACACTACAGTAAATACTACTGTATAGTACAGTCCCCCAAAACACTACATTAAATACTACAGTGTACTACAATCTGCAAAAACATGACATTAATTACTATAGTATTTACTACAGTTTTCTTTTACTACAGTATTTATACTATAGTTAACTTTAAAGTCCACAAAAACACTACACTGAATTCTATGGTATCTATATCATAGTATACTATGGTATTTTTTATGTGGGTGTGTTCAAATACTTATTATGGAGGGCACTGTAGACTACGTTGAAACCAGGAGGGCAATTATCTTGGCAAGCTTTGTCAGTGTGGTCAGTCACCAATTTAGCAATACAAGGGTAGTTAGCTAACTAATGAAGCAGGCTAGGCAGACTGGTTGAGTTAACTAGCTGTATGTACTGTAGGCCTGACTGTATTTTTCATTTACAATGTCAATACCGATTGTTTCCAGTAATAATATGCTTGTTGTCACTTCACAACTGTCTCTTATGTAACCACCAGATAGCTAGCTGGCAAAAAAATGTACTGTTGGATGTAAACAGCAGCAGGTATTGTTACCTAGCCAAACTAGCCAATAATTTCCCATTATTTTAAACTACTATCATGAAACTGAAAAATGTTGATCTTAACATAGAGAGTAGACTCTACTTCCAAGTAGATCTTTTTAGTTTTCTTCTAGGACATCACACGCGATCTACACCAGTTTGCTCTAGCAGGAGCTGGTCCCAGGCTCCCCCCCCCAAAAAAAATGACAGACCGACTGAGAAGCTGATTTAAACTAGCATTCCTATCTATACTGTCTTTGGTTGATACTTGTGAAACTGTATCCACCAAAGATAGTACATCATACCTGTGAAACGTTTGAAACTTTCTTTGCGCTTTAATTTCCGGACAGGGTGCAAAGGCCCCAAAGCACCATCGACTTTGATCAAATTTGTCACTAACTTTAAGGCAGGGGGCAACAGAGCTAGGTGCTTTAGGCTAACATGGTCACATGAAATGGTCATATGGTCCTGTGTCTAACATTTGATGTCCAGTTTTTTGCCTCTCTTCAATGCAGGATCCAGTATGATGCCAAGAGGACAGATGGGGACGAGGATGCAGTGGCAGGAACCAATGGGAGAAAAGCATCCCTGTCCAACTGGACAACAGTCTGCCATCAATTCTGACTACCTTTCAGGTGAGTCCTTTTCCCCCGTTTCTATTCCTCTAGTGTTTTATGCATGCTCAATAAGTCAAAAAGGCAGTGAAAATGCATTTTGTGGAAGGACAGGTTTCCACTGTTTCTATATCTTATCATATTTTACTGCCGTCAGGATTTTTCAATTTGGTCATCATCAATAGCCTAAGATGCTAAAGATCCCTCTGTGGTAGAGCCTAGTAAGCTTTCTAGGCACTCAGAGCTCCCTTAATTCAGAGGGGTTGGGTTAAATGCGGAAGATACATTTCAGTTGAAGGCATTCAGTTGTACAACTGACTAGGTATCTCCCTTTCCTTTTCAAGTATCCCTGGCACAGCCTGGGCACTCTTAGCCGTGTAAAATGGGCATTACCGTATTGCAGGACACCTAGTTAAACACATGACTGTATTTAAGTGAGGCTGTTGTTGTTGTCTTGTTTTTGTCTTCTCAGATCATCTGGACATTAATATTTCATGGCTGACTGAGAGTTAACTGAATTCTGTGATTCCAATCTCCTTTGGGGGTTTTAGCCTGGCTATTGATTTGTGTCTGTGGTGTACTCATCTCTCATTGGTAACTGACATCTGATATCCCCAATATATATTCTCTCACTCTATTTCATCTCTAGGTCCAGTGTCTAGTATGATACCTGGTGATCAGTGGGGGAATCAGAACAAAGGAATGAAGGACAGCAACATACCAGATTCTCTCATGGGTACTGCTTAACATTACTGTACAGTGTTTATGTAATACCAGCATGTAGTGCTTATCACTGTGTCTTATAGCGAAATAGAGTAGTAATAACATGAAGTATAGTATTAACCTGGGTGTCTTAATTCCACTCCCAGGTTTCTCCCAGCCTGGTATGATGAATATGAACATGGGTTCAGGAGGTATGGGGGGCATGGCTCCATTCCAGACAGGCATGCCTCCTATGGGCAACTCTCAGAAAGCCTCTCCTCTGTTTGCCTCTGAGCCCCACAAACAGTCCCAGTCCCAGACCCCCTTTAAGCCCAACGACTCCTACCCCTCTGCCCCGGGCCACAACACCCAGTCCCAGGACAACTCTGCAGGTAAGAGGTTGTCTCACACAGAGCAGCTAGATGGGGGGGCCTGGGGTGGGATGTCCAGGGGTCCAGTCACCAGTTAAAACATGGTATCAAATGTTAGAAAATCAAATACTTTTGGATCATGATTAAATGATTAAATTTGACCGTGAACAGGGTAAACTGTAACTGTCACTTTTTCTAGAGGGTTCCTCAAAGTGCCAGACTTCAATCATCTTCATCCAAAGGGAAAGTTTTAGATACTGTATAAGACCTCTGTTTTATTTACAAGCTAAATGCAGAGCTTATAGTTAAAAGCCAGATAGTGGTACAGTATTAGTGGTTTCTTAGTGGGGCGGCCATCGGAGTAGAAATCGCGTGTTTCTCCGGCTTAAATTATGATGTTTCACTCTCAGACAACCAGGGTATAACCTTCTAGACCTTTCCAGCCCTCGGCCATATCTTTGGTTTATTATGCAATACCTCAGACCTTTCTGAGACGTCATATCAATTTTGTTTGAGAAGGAAGAATAATTCTGTGATGAGATACCTAACCTTCTTTATTACAAATATTTCCTTAGATAATCTCCCAGAGGCCTAATTTAAGTGCTCAGTTATATTTGGAATAGAGTATTTTTCTTAAAATATGTATCACAAGTTCCTTCCCCACCTTTGATACTGCTCTCTGAGTGAGGCAACCACCTGGACTAGGAGTAATGTGTCTTCTGGCAGGAGGCCAGGCTGAGGCTCTGGACTACGATGTACTCTTGGCTTTTTAAATACCAATATGGCATGAAACATAGATGATAATGCTACCTGCACAAATGTGTTTTTTTTATGGCAACATAATCAATAAAGGACATTGAGGAAAATAGTACATCAATCAATTAGAGAGGAGGGCAAGGATACACCATTTCGAGAAAGCCATCATCATTAACGATTGGGTTTAAAGTGGGGAGGGTATTATTATTTTTCATTTCTCTCTGCCCTGTCATGTGAAGTATTGGGCTGGTACTACCATCAGTATTAACTGAAAAACATGGATGGAGAGAGGATTTCCCACTCTAATGTCTTTATCACAAAATATAAAAAGCACATGCGCTGTATGTTTTTGTGTGTTTCGCTTGTTGTTCACGTATGTATGTTTTTTAAGTGTGTATGCGCTGTGATTTTAATGATTTAGATTTTCTTGTGTTAATATGGTCTACAACTAACATTGTCCTCTTCAGTGTGTTTGTACTAGGTTCCCCATGTCACATGACCCCTTCCTCTGGGTTCATTGTTTATCTGTGTTTGTCCATGTGACCTGCCTGTTGTTGTTCTGCATCATGTCAGTTAATTCTACATTCATTCATATGCTCATCTACTCGTGCGATGTGCTGTGGAGTATACAGCACACACCACACTGCTCAGTGTCAGCACAATCTCCATTCTTCCCCTGCCCTGCCAGAGAGAACCACACCCAATCAGCTGCAATCTCCATTCTTCCCCTGCCCTGCCAGAGACAATCACACCCAATCAGCTGCAATCTCCATTCTTCCCCTGCCCTGCCAGAGAGAACCACACCCAATCAGCTGCAATCTCCATTCTTCCCCTGCCCTGCCAGAGAGAATCACACCCAATCTGCTGCAATCTCCATTCTTCCCCTGCCCTGCCAGAGAGAACCACACCCAATCAGCTGCAATCTCCATTCTTCCCCTGCCCTGCCAGAGAGAACCACACCCAATCAGCTGCAATCTCCATTCTTCCCCTGCCCTGCCAGAGAGAACCACACCCAATCAGCTGCAATCTCCATTCTTCCCCTGCCCTGCCAGAGAGAATCACACCCAATCAGCTGCAATCTCCATTCTTCCCCTGCCCTGCCAGAGAGAACCACACCCAATCAGCTGCAATCTCCATTCTTCCCCTGCCCTGCCAGAGAGAACCACACCCAATCAGCTGCAATCTCCATTCTTCCCCTGCCCTGCCAGAGAGAACGACACCCAATCAGCTGCAATCTCCATTCTTCCCCTGCCCTGCCAGAGAGAATCACACCCAATCAGCTGCAATCTCCATTCTTCCCCTGCCCTGCCAGAGAGAATCACACCCAATCAGCTGCAATCTCCATTCTTCCCCTGCCCTGCCAGAGAGAACCACACCCAATCAGCTGCAATCTCCATTCTTCCCCTGCCCTGCCAGAGAGAATCACACCCAATCAGCTGCAATCTCCATTCTTCCCCTGCCCTGCCAGAGAGAACCACACCCAATCAGCTGCAATCTCCATTCTTCCCCTGCCCTGCCAGAGAGAACCACACCCAATCAGCTGCAATCTCCATTCTTCCCCTGCCCTGCCAGAGAGAACCACACCCAATCAGCTGCAATCTCCATTCTTCCCCTGCCCTGCCAGAGAGAATCACACCCAATCAGCTGCAATCTCCATTCTTCCCCTGCCCTGCCAGAGAGAATCACACCCAATCAGCTGCAATCTCGGAACATTGCAAACAAAACATCTCTCTGGCTAACATGTAATCCAGAAGCCTATAAGTCACATTCTATAAGCCTACTGGCCAGGACGTAAAGAAATTCTAGTGGTAGTTGTGTCAATATTATTTTGAGTTTTATTAGGATGCTTACTTGCAGGTTCTTTCTCGACAATGCAACAACAATAATACGTATAAGAATACGAACATAAAGTAAATGGCTCAGTAGAAAATAAACATTTAGCATAAATATAATACAGGAAGGTATGATTTATAGTACAATATTTATACATGTATTAAAGAAAGGGGGGATTGGGGGCAAGTGTTTCAATTGTGCAGTATTAGCAATAGTAAATAAGAGTGGTAGCAGCAATTGTGGTGTGCGTGTGTGCGTGCGTGCGTACATGCATGCATGCGTGCGCAAAGTTGTGGAGAGTCAGTGCAGGTGGTCAGTCCAGTTCAAGTGTTCAGCAGTCTGATGGCTTGTAGATAGAAACTGTTTCTTGTTATCAGACCTCATTCTGTGATACCGTCTCCCCAACAGTAAAGGAGAGAACAGCTCGTAGCTGGGGTGTGGGGTCCTTGATGATGCTGTGGTCCTTCCTCAGGCACCATTTCATGTAGCTTACAGAAATTCAAAACTCAAGTCACAATTTGATTTATTGAATCGTTTTTATTTGTAGTTTAATAAGATCATTTTCTACTCAGTTGTTGAGTTTTGCAAATGTAGGTCTGAATTTCTATGAGCAGATAAGATATACAGTGGGGGAAAAAGTATTTGATCCCCTGCTGATCTTGTACGTTTGCCCACTGATAAAGAAAGGATCAGTCTATCGTTTTAATGGTAGGTTTATTTGAAGAGTGAGAGACAGAATAACAACAAAAATATCCAGAAAAACGCATGTCAAAAATGTTAGAAATTGATTTGCATTTTAATGAGGGAAATAAGTATTTGACCCCCTCTCAATCAGAAAGATTTCTGTCTCCCAGGTGTCTTTTATACAGGTAACGAGCTGAGATTAGGAGCACACTCTTAAAGGGAGTGCTCCTAACCGCAGCTTGTTACCTGTAAAAAAGACATGTCCACAGAAGCAATCAATCAATCACATTCCAAACTCTCCACCATGGCAAAGACCAAAGAGCTCTCCAAGGATGTCAGGGACAAGATTGTAGACCTACACAAGGCTGGAATGGGCTACACAACCATTGCCAAGCAGCTTGGTGAGAAGGTGACAACAGTTGGTGCGATTATTCGCAAATGGAAGAAACACAAAAGAACTGTCAATATCCCTCGGCCTGGGGCTCCATGCAAGAACTCACCTCGTGGGGTTGCAATGATCATGAGAACGGTGAGGAATCAGCCCAGAACTACACGGGAGGATCTTGTCAATGATCTCAAGGCAGCTGGGACCATTGTCACCAAGAAAACAATTGGTAACACACTACGCCGTGAAGGACTGAAATCCTGCAGCGCCCGCAAGGTCCCCCTGCTCAAGAATACATATACATGCCCGTCTGAAGTTTGCCTATGAACATCTGAATGATTCAGAGGACAACTGGTGAAAGTGTTGTGGTTAGATGAGACCAAAATGGAGCTCTTTGGCATCAACTCAACTCGCCGTGTTTGGAGGAGGAGGAATGCTGCCTATGACCCCAAGAACACCATCTCCACCGTCAAACATGGAGGTGGAAACATTATGCTTTGGGGGTGTTTTTCTGCTAAGGGGACAGGACAACTTCACCGCATCATTTGACGGGGCCATGTACTGTCAAATCTTGGGTGAGAACCTCCTTCCCTCAGCCAGGGCATTGAAAATGGGTCGTGGATGGGTATTCCAGCATGACAATGACCCAAACACACGGCCAAGGCAACAAAGGAGTGGCTCAAGAAGAAGCACATTAACGTCCTGGAGTGGTCTAGTCAGTCTCCAGACCTTAATCCCATAGAAAATCTGTGGAGGGAGCTGAAGGTTCGAGTTGCCAAACGTCAGCCTCGAAACCTTAATGACTTGGAGAAGATCTGCAAAGAGGAGTGGGACAAAATCCCTCCTGAGATGTGTGCAAACCTGGTGGCCAACTACAAGAAACGTCTGACCTCTGTGATTGCCAACAAGGGTTTTGCCACCAAGTACTAAGTCATGTTTTGCAGAGGGGTCAAATACTTATTTCCCTCATTAAAATGCAAATCATTTTATAAAATTTTTGACGTGCGTTTTCTGGATTTTTTTGTTGTTATTCTGTCTCTCACTGTTCATATAAACCTACCATTAAAATTATAGACTGATCATTTCTTTGTAAGTGGGCAAACGTACAAAATCAGCAGGGGATCAAATACTTTCCCCCCCCACTGTACCCAGATTCTTCTGGAGATGATTGGCAATTGGTTTTTGGTCTTCTTTGTTATGGGTAGTGACATTCCTTCCTCCTCTCTGCTCATCAAAAAGTTTGGACAAACCCAAACCCCTGGGCAGGTGGTGAGTCCAGGCTGCAAGCCTCAGAGGGTCTCAGCCTTTCCCCCAGCGACTCAGTGGAGGAGAGCCCCAACTCCGACCCCCTCAGCCCCCACCGCCAGGAGACTGGCTCTGGGGACGAGAGGGGGACCGAGGGGGTCGGCAGCAAGCAGCAGAAGAGGAAGAAGAAGAAAAGGAGGCCCAGAGAGGAGGTGTATGACTTCATGGACAGGCAAGAGGCTCCGGACTCCTCGAAGGAGGAGGAGGGCGAGACAGAGAGCGGAGCCTCGGACTGCCCTCTGAGTCTGTCCTCCCCAAGCAAGGAGGAGAGCTGGGAGTGTGAGATCCGAGGGAGGGGAGGGGGTAGGGTCAGGGGCAGGAAGAATAAGAGCAGGATGAAGCTGCCAGAGGAATGGGGGCCAACACCCCAGGAGCCCATGACACCCCATGCCACCCCAGCCTCGTTGTCTGCAATGGTGATGGCCTCTGGTCCGTTAAGTTCAACCCTAGAGAACATCTCCTCCCTCATAGCCGACCCCCAGACCAACCCCTTTAGCAGTTTTATAGAGGACACCAAACCCTCTCACACCTCCACTGCCCCACCACTCACTGAGAACCCCAAACCAAGTCACATCCTCAACAAGGACCCTGCCCTAACAGACACTTCCACTAGTAACTTGAACATGTTTGAGCAACCTTCTCCAGCCACGGTAAACATGGAGTGGGAGGCTGAGGCTCCTGTTAAAAACACTGCCTCCGCTCCCCTCCATTATGAACCCATGTGTATTGATGACTTTAAAATGCCCCCTCCCTTAGCCACTAAAGATGTCCTACCCCCCAAGAAGGAGGAGGCAGCTCTGTCCTTCACTGACAAAGCCTCCTCTGATCATTGTCGTCCTGAGGCCAACGCATCTATTACTGACCAGAGGCAACTGGGTCCTCAGAGCTCCCCAGGCTTCAGCCCCCAGGTCTCACAGACCACTTTCCTAGACTCTGTCCTGCAGGCCCCCTCAGCCAGCACCCCTGCTTCACAGCCACAGGCCCAGTCTCAGACCACCACACCCCAGAGCCTTCCTCCAAACACCACCACCTCCTCCTCTTTCCAGTCCACTCCTCCTCCACTGTTTAGCCACTCCTCCCAGCTTGATCATGACACTCCCAGTCCCCGCCCTGCAGTGGGCTCAGGCCTCAACCCTGCAGCCCCGCCCTTTATCCCCACTACACTGCCACTCACAGAGCACCAGGAGCCACCGCTGCCAGAGCCCCCCCTGCTAGAAGGTTGGTGACACTGAAGAGGGGACATATCTATCAGTATGGGGGTGAATAAAGACATTATAGTGCATGGCTCTCTGTGGACTGGGCCTGCTGTTGCTCGGCCATTATGTGTTTATTAGCACTGTTAGTAACATGCAAACTAATTACCACTATTCTTTAATCTGACTGCGTCTGACTGAGTCCCTACTGGCTGGTCCTTGAGTCCCTTTATCCTGACTGACTGTCTGGCCAGTCTCTGTAGTGCTGTTATGATGATGATGATCATGATAATAACACATTCATTGCTATGTGGCTGTCTACCTACCTGATTGTGTCAGCTGCCCAGCTCGTTTTACCTCATATCTCTCTCCTTTCTAACACTGTAATCATATACTACTTACTCTACTGTCTCTGTAGATTACTATGTGTGTGACTCCTGAGTGACTCCACTCTCCTTGGGATAGAATTAGCTAGCTTTCTCCCCCCTGAATGCCATTATCCTAAAGTAATTCTATACCCTAACTCTTTGACATTGAGTCAACCTTTCTTCTCTAATCAAAGGGATGTTGGTTTACAGTGTGATTCTCTCGCTTTCTCTCAAGAGATTGCTTTTTCCCTGACTAAATGATGCTTTTAGTTCCTCAAATAGCTATGAGCTGACTGAGGAGTCACTAACTGTTTTCTTTCACATTATCTTTCTACTTGTGTGTGTGAATTCACTTTCAGAACCATTTTCAATATCTCAGTGTTCCTATCTGGAATTCTTAGTTATGCAATTTGACCATTTTAAAACACATACCGTAAATTCCAGACTATAAGCTGCAACTTTTTCCCCATGCTTTGAACTTCGCGGCTTAAACAATGACGCGGTTAATATATGGATTTTTCCCGCTTTCAATTTTTTTTTCTCCAAAAAAACACATTCTGTGACGTGCTCAGTTTTTTGGCGGCATGAAGCTTTCATTAGACCAATGAAATTGCCAAACGGGTTAAGGTCAAACAACTTTTTTGTTTACTGTTTAGATTAAATCGAGCGCTCTCAAACTTCCCATCATTCTGATTACGGTAGTCATTTTGTCACCCTCATCATGGCAAAGACACGGAGAAATGCATATGATGCAGCTTTGAAGTTGAAGGCGATTGATCTGGCTGTTGGAAAAGGAAATAGAGCTGCTGCACGAGAGCTTGGTCTTAATGAGTTGATGATAAGACGTTGGAAACAGCAGCGTGAGGAATTGACTCAGTGCAAAAAGACAACTAAAGCTTACTGCTAATTTTTTGTTACAAGCCGTGTTTCGTTTAAGCCTATTTATTTTTGTTACAAGCCGTGTTTCGTTAAAGCCTATTTATTTTTGTTACAAGCCGTGTTTCGTTAAAGCCTATTTATTTTTGTTTCAAGCCGTGTTTTGTTAAAGCCTGTGTAAAGTTAATTTGTTTCAATGTACCGGTAGGCACCTGCGGCTTATAGACATGTGCGGCTTATTTATGTTCAAAATAATATTTGTTTTTAAATTCAGTGGGTGCGGCTTATATTCGGGTGCGCTTAATAGTCCGGAAATTACAGTACTCATTTTACTTTCAGCCAATTTTTGATTGGAGATCAAAAATACAATTAAAAAATTGCTCGATGTGCAAGTTGTCATGTAAATGTTTGCATGATTAATAGGCAAACTGAAATGACTGACAGCTATGTTTTGTCTTTTCTCTCACCCATGTGTACTGCGTCTCCTTGGTGATGGCTCTGATGATGATGATGCTAAATAGGTGAGTCACATTTCCATTATTGCCTTTAAGAATAATTCGATTTCTCATCAGTGGAATAATATGACGTTGAATTCAGTGTTTATTTATTTCCTTATTTGGTACAAATGTTTGCTACAGGTTTTTGTTCTGTTCAAGATTTCTTGGACTTTGCCTCTCTCACTGTTGTTGAGATATCCATGTCAGGAAAAAGCTGGCACATTTTCTGGCTAGTTTGCTTTGAGCGTTAGTTTGGCCTAGTTCAGAGACTGTACTGTTCTGTGTTGGTTCTTCTTACGTTGGTTTCTTGGGTGGAGATTCCAAGGACTGATAGCTAAGTTAACACTGCTTTCCTAAGTTGCCACCCTGCAGTGTAAGATTGTTGTAGAGACGCTGTTCCTCCTTCCTTGATGACACAGGTGTTTTTGGTTGACAAATGATGGAAGTCGTTAGCATACTGCTTGTCTGTCTGCACCCCTCACATTCCCTTACTCAACCATCCCCATTCAGCAGTCTGTTAATGGGTTGTTTACAGATGACCGGGTAGGTGGGTTGGTGTGTGGAGGGACAGTACAGTGAGGGACTGGCCTCTACTGCCCTCTGTATCCTCATCCCACAACTTTCTCCCTCAATCACCATCTTTGTTTTTCATACCTCCCTCTTTCCCCCTAGCAGCCTCTCTGTTTTGCTGCTTCTCCCTCCCTCCCTCCCTCCCTCCCTCCCTCCCTCCCTCCCTCCCTCCCTCTCCATCCTCCTCTCCCTAATGCAATATTGATGGCTGGGACTTTTTTGCAGTTACATAATGCATGCAGCCCTTGTCTTTTTATAGCCGGTGATCTGGGTGTGTGCAGTAGGCACCAGCTGTCAGAGCAGCTCACAGATCACTGCACCTGTATATAGCCCATCTGTAAATAGCCCATCCAACTACCTCATCCCCACACTGTTATTTATTTTATTTATTTTGCTCCTTTGCACCCCAGTATCTCTACTTGCACACTCATCTTCTGCACATCTAGCATTCCAGTGTTTAATTGCTATATTGTAATTATTTCGCCACTATGGCCTATTTATTGCTTTACCTCCCTTATCCTACCTCATTTGCACACACTGTATATAAACTTTTTCTATTGTATTATTGACTGTATGTTGTTTATTCCATGTGTAACTCTGTGTTATTGTTTGTGTCGCACTGCTTTGCTTTATCTTGGCCAGGTCGCAGTTGTAAGTGAGAACTTGTTCTCAACTGGCCTACCTGGTTAAATAAAGGTGAAATAAATCAAATAAAAGGCAGAGGGAGACAGAGGCTTAGAGGCTGTGCGGTGCTGCAGTCAGGGTTATCCCACCACGCCACCACCGGTTTGTGAACTGGTACTGCTCTGCTCTGTCCTAATCTACTCTGCTCTGCTCTGTCCTAATCTACTCTGCTTTGCCCTACTCTGCTCTACTCTGCCCTACTCTACTCTGCTCTACTCTGCCCTACTCTGCTCTACTCTGCCTAACTCTGCTCTACTCTGACCTACGCTAATCTGCTCTACTCTGACCTACGCTAATCTGCTCTACTCTGCCTTACTCTACTCTGCTCTGCCCTACTCTGCTCTACTCTGCTCTACCCTACTCTACTCTGCTCTACTCTACTCTGCTCTATTTTGCCCTACTCTACTCTGCCCTACTCTACCCTACTCTGCTCTGCTCTACCCTACTCTGCTCTACTCTGCCCTACTCTGCTCTACCCTGCTCTGCTCTGCTCTGCCCTGCCCTGCTCTACTCTGCTCTACCCTACTCTGCTCTGCCCTACTCTACCCTACTCTGCTCTGCCCTACTCTACTCTGCCCTACTCTGCTCTGCCCTACTCTGCTCTGCCCTACTCTGCTCTGCCCTGCTCTGCTCTGCCCTGCTCTGCTCTGACCTCCGCTAATCTGCTCTACTCTGCCTTACTCTACTCTGCTCTACTTTTCCCTACTCTGCTCTGCCCTGCCCTACTCTGCCCTACTCTGCTCTACTCTGCTCCACCCTAGTCTTCTCTGCTCTACTCTGTCTTACTCTGCTCTACTCTGCCCTACTCTACTCTGCTCTATTTTGCCCTACTCTACTCTACTCTACTCTGCTCTACTCTGCTCTACTCTGCTCTGCCCTACTCTGCTCTGCCCTGCTCTGCTCTGCCCTGCTCTACTCTGCCCTACTCTGCTCTGCTCTGCCGCATAGTAATTGTTCTGGTCAGCCGATCACAGACCGTCCACTCTGGCAAAGATACCATCCATAAGAGCCAGCCTGGCAAAGATACCATCCATAAGAGCCAGCCTGGCAAAGATACCATCCATAAGAGCCAGCCCAGCCTGGCAAAGATACCATCCATAAGAGCCAGCCCAGCCTGGCAAAGATACCATCCATAAGAGCCAGCCCAGCCTGGCAAAGATACCATCCATAAGAGCCAGCCCAGCCTGGCAAAGATACCATCCATAAGAGCCAGCCCAGTCTGGCAAAGATACCATCCATAAGAGCCAGCCCAGTCTGGCAAAGATACCATCCATAAGAGCCAGCCCAGTCTGGCAAAGATACCATCCATAAGAGCCAGCCCAGTCTGGCAAAGATACCATCCATAAGAGCCAGCCCAGTCTGGCAAAGCATCACCACCATAGTACTGATTGAGATGGGCAGTGCTGTGCAGTCTTTCTGTTTTTACGGTGTAGCTACCTTTCAGTAAATACTTAATCATCATGCTGCTGGCTTTAAGTGCATTTCTGTATGTCACCTTGCATATCATCACACTGGACCGTATGTGTTGAAGTCAAGTAAAGGGACGGGGGCTATTTAAGTGTTGTTTATATATTGATGAGTATCGAAAATCCATGCAATTTTTATGATGTATTAATTGACCAAAGAGGCCATCATCTGATGGTTCAATAAATGACTGGTGCTTATATAATAGTTCTTGCTGTAGCTTTGAATGTGGCTTAGCTGGTTGAAGCTAACCTCGTACAACCATCCGGAAGTCTCACAAGCTTACATTTTGTTTCCCTACATGGATTCTATCTGGCTAGGAGCAGAAGACATGAGCTTGGTGCCCTCACCATTTCATCGTTCCAATCACTGTCCTCTGATGAACTACTACCTAAGGTAGCAGGCGTTGAAAGATGCCTGAGCGGTGTCTCCACTTAGGTTGAAAATACTGTATCCCTGAAAACCAGACACATCCACCTGCCAACACTGCTAAGGGTGTGGGGGTGGTTTAGTTGATGATGAACAAAAAGCGCCGCTGTTCACAGCCACTGTTCACAGCCACTGTATGGCTTCAGTTCAGTTGGCATCTCTTTGCTCAAGCCAAGGTAGTTAGTAGTAAGGCGCTACGTTAGCTAACATGTTTTTGTCCTGGTGCTCGATATAACTTTCTCTACAAAGAAGGCCAGTGTTGTTTTACTTCCTAAAAATGCGGCGCTGTGGCTTCTGTTTTCTGACTGGTTGAAGATGATCCAATCGCTTTTGAATACATTTTGTGCAACACCTCTCGGGGGGGAAAACCAGCTTCAATGGTATCCTTTCAGGACAGATAACGCTGCGATAATCAGAGGACACACCTGTGAAGATTCTGCTTGAGATTGCATCACTGGCGACCACAGTCCCACTTTTAGCCACTCATTACTTTTAGTTACTGAGTAACATTTCATTATAATTATAACTAGATAAGTTGTCATTATAATAATCTAAATAGAAAGAGATTGTCTTGATGACTTGATTTTAAGCTTCAATCCAGAGAATATCAATGTAATCACTTTTCACTTGTGGAAACATGATCTTGGATTGAGAATAAGATCTCATGTTGATAGTACAATAGTTTGTGAACAAACTTAACAAACTCAGAGCGAGCATCTACTTTCAGATTCTGCAACATACTTTGTTTTACTGAGACTTGGCTTTCCTTCGACATCCAAATGGATTATATACAACCAGTGGGGTTTACAGTTCATAGAGTGGACAGGAAGCAAGCTCTCTCTGGGAAGAAGAAAGGTGGTGTTGTCTGCTTCATGACCAATAACAAGTGGTGCGATGGGGAAACATACAGGAACTTGCAAGCTTCCGCTCTCCCGACTTGGAAATAATTGGTCATCAAATGTCGCCTTTTTTACCTTCCAAGAGAGTTCTCATGGATTATCGCCACGGCTGTGTACATCCCACCCCAAGCCGACACCAAAAAAGCTCTCAAAGATCTTAATTGGACCTAGAACAAACTGGGGACCTCGTCCCTGGAGGCAGTGTTCATTGAGGCGGGGGACTTTATCAAAAGTAGTTTGTGCTCCCGAATTACTATCGAATTTCTATCGAATTACTATCAACACATTGACTGTCCAACTCGCAGAAATTCCACTCTTGACCACTGCTATACGCCTTTTCGACATGGGTATAAGGTCCTCTCCCGTCCTCCTTTTGGCAAATCTGACAATGACTCCATTTTGCTCCTCTCAATCTACAAATAAAGACTCGAGAGGGAAGTTGCGATGGTCAGGTCTGTACAACGTTGGTCTGAATCCATGCTTCAAGACTGTTTTGATCACGTGGACTGGAATATGTTCCGGGCGCCTCTGGGGATATCCTCAATGAATGCGCCGACTCATTCACCAGATTCATAAAAGAAATGCATAGATGATGTGATACTGATGGTGTCTTTTAAAACTTACTGGAATCAAAAAACAGGGATTGATGGCAGCCTTGTAGGGAAACTGAAGAAGAGAGATGCTGCTTATAAACACGGCAAGGTGAATGGGGAAAATAGTATGGTTAAACAGTACAAATACGACCTACGCAGATCGAACAAGATGGCGAGACGCAAGTATAGGGAAAAGGTGGAGGCGCAATTCAGTGGGTCGAACACAAGGCGTATGTGGCAGGGGCTTTAAATAATCACGGATTATACTGCACACTGCACTGCCTTCACCCACCTGGACAAAATGAATGCATATGTGAGGATGCTGTTCATTGACTACAGCGCATTCTTCAATACCATAGTGCCCTCTAAGCTCGCCACAAAGCTAATGGCACTGGGACTGAACTCCTCCCTATGCAACTGGGTCCTGGACTTCCTGACGGGCTGTCCCCAGTAATAAGCCTGACTATCAACAATGACGAGATGGCCTACAGAGAGGAGGTAGGCACTCTGACGGCGTGGTGCCAGATAAACAACCTCTCCCTCAACGTCAGCAAAACAAAGGAGCTGATTGTGGATTTCAGGAGGAATCAGGATGGGCACGCCCCCGTCCTCATCAACGGGGTCGATGTGGAGATGGTCAAACACTTCAAGTTCTACGTCGTACACATCAGAGGAGCTGAAATGGTAAAACCACACGGACACCGTGGTGAAGAAGGCACAACAACGATTCTTCAACCTCAGGAGGCTGAAGAGATTTGGCCTGTCCCGAGGGCCCTCACAGTGTTCTACAGGAGCACCATCGAGAGCATACTGTCGGGCTGCATCACAGCCTGGTACTGCAACTCCACCACCGCTGACTGCAAGGCTCTACAGAGGGTGCACCATTGGGTGCACACTGCCTGCCCTCCAGGACACCTACAACACCAGGTGTCATAGGAAGGCCAAGAAGATGAAGTGCTTTGAAAGGCTGGTCATGGCTCACATCAACAGTATCCTCCCGGATAACGTAGACCCACTCCAATTCGCATACTGCCCCAACAGATCCACAGATGACGCAATCTCAATCGCACTCCACACTGCCCTTTCCCACCTGGACAAAAGGAACACCTATGTGAGAATGCTGTTCATTGACTACAGCTCAGCGTTCAACACCATAGTGCCCATTACTAAGCTAAGGACCCTGAGACTAAACACCTCCCTCTGCAACTGGATCCTGGACTTCCTGACGGGCCGCCCCCAGGTGGTGAGGGTAGGCAACAACATGTTTGCCACGCTGACCCTTAACACTGGGGTCCCTCAGTGGTGTGTACTTAGTCTCTCCTGTACTCCTTGTTCACCCATGACTACGTGGCCAAACACGACTCCAACACCATCATTAAGTTTGCTGACGATACAACAGGGGTAGGCCTGATCCCCGACAACGATGAGACAGCCTATAGGGAGGAGGTCAGAGAACTGGCAGTGTGGTGCCAGGACAACACCCTCTCCCTCAATGTGAGCAAGACAAAGGAGCTGATCATGGACTACAGGAAAAGGTGGGCCGAACAGGCCCCCATTAACATCGACAGGGCTGTAGTGGAGCGGGTTGAGAGTTTCAAGTTCTATCATGGTCCAAACTCACCAAGACAGTCGTGAAGAGGGCACGACAAAACCTTTTCCCTCAGGAGACTTTGTCCCCAGATCCTCAAAAGGTTCTGCAACTGCACCATCGAGAGCATCCTGACCGGTTGCATCACTGCCTGGTATGGCAACTGCTCGGCATCTGACCATAAGGCGCTTAAGAGGGTCGTACGTAAGGCCCAGTACATCACTGAGGCCAAGCTTCCTGCCATCCAGGACCTATATACCAGGCGGTGTCAGAGGAATGCCCATAAAATTGTCAGAGATTCCAGACACCCAAGTCATAGCTCTTTTTTTCTCTGCTATCGCAAGGCAAGCGGTGCTGGAGCGTCTAGGACCAAAAGTCTCCTTAACAGCTTCTATGCCCAAGACTACTGAACAATTAATCAAATGGCCACCGGACTATTTACACTGACACCCATTGACCCCCCCACCCCCCTACCCCCCTGCATTTGTTTTGTACACTGCTGCTACTCGCTGTTTATTATCTATGCATTGTCACTTCACCTCAAATTACCTCAACTAACCTGTACCCCTACACACCGACTCGGTACCCCCTGTATACAGCCACGTTATTGTTATTTTATTGGGTTACTTTTTATTATTTTTTACTTTAGTTTATTTGGTTAATATTTTCTTAACTTTTCTTGAACTGCACTGTTGGTTAAGGGCTTGTAAGTAAACATTTCACGGTAAAGTCTACACTTGTTGTATTCGGCGCATGTGAGAAATAAAGTTTAATTTAATTTGAAGATAATCAGGGACCTCAGCCACCCGAGCCCCACTTCCATCACACATTATAGGAGCATCATGGCAAAATAATTTGTATTATTGTTTCATTCACTTCTTACTTCCCCTCCTGCTGCTTCCCCTATGGACATTCCCTCGGACATTGTAATAAACTCACCTAATCTACAATAGGCCTGAAGCTGGACATATTGAATGATAGCAGGATCAGAACTAGGGCACTTGATAAACAATAGAATTAATCTAAAATGCAACTATTTGTATGAGCTTTTTCCCTTACAAAGTGTTCAGCCACTTTACCAGGTCACTATGCCCACATGGACCGCATTGTTGTTGTTGACACTAGACATTGCTTTACATTACGTTGCTCCCACAGTGAGGTAACATACTGTGGTATGATAGCCACTAGCTGAAGCGTTGTGTGTATGATCAAAACATACTATATGTACTGCAAATAGGAGGCTATTCACCGTTCTGATCATTTTGATTAGGAAAATCTTCCTCAAATGTCTGGTGGCACTCATTGGCTATTAGAGGAATCAATTAAAAGACATCTACTTGTATTTCTTCTGATTTCTCAGCCAGACACATTATGTTTACAAAGCCAAGATAAACCCTTCACAGCCACTGTGGCCTTTTTCCATGTCTCAAGCTTTTCCCTTTTTTACACTATTTTTGTTTGGGAACATAATTTGGCAGAATGATTGGATTTTGTTTAATTAGTGTGTGCTCTTCAGTCCACTGGACCATCAGATGTCTGTATTAATGACTCTGCGGCTTCATTAGATGTGACACTGCATTTGGCTTACTCTAACCCCATTTTGTTGCCATTCCACGAGATAGATTGTAAGCTACCAATGAAGACGTGGGATGGGATGAGTGTAGTGAGATGAGTCTCCATCTTTTCTATTGTCCTTTCTCTCCATCATTTTGCCTCCTCTTCCCATCCCTACCTCTGCTTCTTCTTTTTCCTTCTTCCTTATCTGTGTTCATCAATCTTCCTCCTCCTCTCAATCTCTCCATACTTCCTTTGCCCATTATCTCTCATCCTCCGACGTTACGATCCAACCCCTTTTCCCAGACTCCCTGGGTCGCTGAGACGACACGTACCATAATCATAGCAGCCTATTTCTGACTGGGAGCTTGTTGCCATGGATATGGGAGGTGGTTTCCGTGGAGATAGAACTACTCAGGACTGCCAAGGAAAAAATGGGGTGTGACAGTCAGGAGGTTGGATGCCAGAAATAGAATTCTCTGACAGACTTCCTCCCTGCTCTATCCCCCGCAAGACCATGGACTGTAAGCTGTATATTGTCTCTCTCCCCCTCCTTTTCTGAGTTCTGAGGCCCTCCCAAAACATCCATGGCATATTGTAGATGGCTGAGGATTGCTACTGCACATGGCCCACCAGCCACCACCCTCTTAATTTCCTTTTCTCAAACAATGACTTTCTGTTGGTTTTGAATGTTCACCTTGTAAAAAGTCTTATCACACAAAAGGCTGTTATGGTATGAGGTGATTCAGCCTGGTCTCATAGACAAGATGTAACATAGTAAACGTAAATCCGGGACACTCAAATTAGAATGATATGTTACGTTTGGTATAGTTAGATAGGACAGATGTTTACTTAAGGCAAAAACAAAAGTAGGGTGGTTGGTCAGGCAAAGGTCTAGCAACCTAAAGGTGGCGCATTCGAATCTCATCATGGACAACTATAGCATTTTAGGTTATTAGCAATTACATACTAACTACAACCTCTTACAATTGTTTTGCTACTTTGGAACTACTTAGTATGTTAGCTAACCTTTCACCTAACCTTAACCCTTTTAGCTAACCCTTCCCCTAACCCTAACTTTAACCCTTTAACGTAGCTCCTAAACTTAACCCTAACCCTGACCCTAACCCACAGCCTAGGTAAAGTTAGCCAGCTAACCACCTAGCTAGAATTCGTAACATATCATACATTTTGCAAATTTGTAAACATATTGTACATTTTTGCAAATTCGTAACATATAATACAAATTGTAATTCGTAACATATCATACAAAACTGGGTGATGAACATCCACAAATTAATACATACCATACAAAATGTAATATATCATACTAAATGGAGTGTCCCGGATTTACATCACGGACAACTACGAAATGCTCTGAGACGAGGTTGGGTGATGGTGCTCAGTATAATTGTTTCTTATACTGGTATGCTAACGTTCAACAAAGCAATATTCATTCACACTGGACACAGACATATCACATAGAGTGGTACACTGGAACATGCTATTATAATTGGGGTCCATTTCCCGCAAGACCATGTTTCGTTCCCTGCAGTGAAGTATTGTACTTTGCTTTGAACTGAAATGGTTTGTGCAATGTTTGTTTGGACAGACCTTTATGTGTCTATGATTAGGAGAAGAAAACAACATGGATTATGAGCGTTGTTAAAGCTAGAGTAATATTTCTGTGACAGATGTAAACAGACAGAATATGTTGGACATGGGTCTTGCATAACAATGTCCATTCATGAGAAGCAGTCCCATTACCATGGTCTAATGAACAGAGAGAAAAACTCTGTTTTTGGGATTTGGCTGTCAGTGGCTGACTGTGGTTGTTGTTGACCGTTGTGTTGTGTGAGTTTTCCATAACTGTGTCTGTATCGGGCTGTAGAAAACACTGCTGTTTGGTAACTATATACAATACCAGTAAAACGTTTAGACACACCTACTCATTCAAGGGTTTCTCTTTATTTTTACTATTTTCTACATTGTAGAATAATAGTGAAGACGTGAAATAACACGTGTTAAACAAATCTAAATATATTTTAGATCTTAGATTCTTAAAAGTAGCCACCCTTTGCTTTGATGACCTGCTTTGCACAACCTCATCAACATCACTGTACTGTGCTCATTCCCCTTGTTATCTCCTCCTACAGTAAATGGGGGACTGTTTTGGGGGCGATTACCTAATCTTCATTCATTTATATTTAATGATGTTTTATTTGGCCCCAGTCCTCATGGGGCTGGAGGTGGGACGGGGGCAAGGGGGTGTCATCAAGGCTTGAATAATCACTGCCTGCCTTCCACCATAATTGCCAAGAGGGAGGGGTTCTAGTATCTAGTCCGGGACTGAATCAGTGAGGTTGGAGGGAACGTTTCGACACAGTGTTTGTGTGAAGAACGTGGGTGGGTGTGAATTCAGTTCAGAGATGAGGTGGATGTTTGTGGTTTTGAAGGGTAAAGATAAAATATGTTTTTAATTGTCACATACACCGCATAGGTGAAACGTGTTGTTTTACAAGGTCATCCATAGTAGTACGGCACCCCTGGAGCAAATTAGGGTTAAGTGACTTGCTCGAGGGAACATTGACAGATTTTTAACCTTGTCGGTAAAGGGTATTCAAATCAGCGTCCTTTCAGTTACTGGCCCAATGCACTAACCGCTATGTCAATGGAGAGTTATCACACACTCTTTTTTGAGGCCAGTCATTCAATACCTTCCTAACAGAGAAGTCCATCGCATGTGGCTACAGCAGAGGGGAGGAACACAGTGTCCGCAACCAAGTGCACAAACAAAACACAATAAACAAAAGAGCCAAAGGGTCCAGGGCCAGGAGCCAGAGATGTACAACCAGGGCCCCTGATGGGGGCAGGAAGGCAGGGTGGAGGAGAGGGGCAGTGGGTACAGTTGTGGGCATGGAGCAGGGTGATAGGGGGAAGAATTGGAGATGACAGAACAGCATGGAAAAGCACGTTATACCACCAGAACCATGGAGAGATGTGTAGCAGTAATGGATGCTGTTACAGAGGACACATTCATTCAAGTAGAATGGCTGTGGAAACTGAGGCACTGTATCCCCCAAAGCTACTCTCTCTGTTTTCTAAGTTTCTACTCTAATGCCAAGCTGCCTGTAAATGACGAGTCAGAACTGCGGTTTATAGGACACCAAGGGAGGGTGTGTGTATTAGTATTTGTGTGTCAGTGACGTACATTTCTGGGTCCGTGACGTTCATTTGTGTGTGGGTGCGTGTGGGTGGGTGTGTGTGTGTGTGTGTGTTTGACTGAGCTTACTGGTGGGAGGCATGAGTCGAGAATCTGCTCTCGCAAATAGGGATATGTTCCGTGAAGTCATGTGACCAAAGCTCTGTTAGGGCTGTGATGTCAGAGAGAGGGAGAAATGGAGAGAGAGAGGGAGAGAGAGGGAGCAGCATTCAGTTCATCCTCAGACTCATCTGATCAGTTCAGAGCACAGACACAGAGAGAAACACACAATTACTACCCTCGCACACATAGACTACGCTTCACAGACACACCATATAACACAGATATAGTACATTACCAGCCTTCCTTACTGCCAAGGGAAGATTTGTTTATTTAGCTGTCTAGAAGAATAAAGAGTATCCATCAAAAGGAAGCAGCAGAGAGAGAGAGATCGAGAGAGAGAGGTGAGGATGTCTTCTCTCTCCAATCAGCAGCAGGGTGGTGGTGGTGGACAGCGCTGTGAGTATACTGAGCTGGGCAAGGTGCCCTCTGTCTCTATGGCGTCTCCTCAGCAGGCCCTTCAGGGCTGGGACCGGCAGCCAGACCAGATGGGACCACATGGTTTCGGTGGCAGCCCAGGGGCACCCAGGCTAACCGACGAGGACAAGCTCTCAAGCCTCTTTGATGGACCATCTGGATCAGGGTTCAAGGTGGAGTCGTCTGACCTCAAGGTGCCAGGGAGGATGGTTGTCGGACTCGGGCCGTCTTTTGGTCTGGGCAGCGCCGGGGAGAGCCCCACAAGTCCCCTCTCCTCCTCGTCCTCTCCAGCCTCACCCGGGATACTCCTCTCCACCCCAGGACAAAAACACAGGGCCAATGGAGCCGCAGCCCCGCTAGGGTCCCCTGCTATACAGCAGGATGCCTCACCATTCCCTAACACACAGAATGTGGACAATTGCGTAAGGAATCCCTCGTTCTCTGGGCTGCCCCAAACAGGCCTCAAGCCTGCTGTTCAGACTGTTCCTGCTGCACCTGCACCTGTAGCCAACTACTGTGTCATTGGTGTTGTCAACGACAACTACTCTAAGGGTGGAGACTGCACTGTGTCAGGATTCTCAGAGGACAGTGACGAGGACATGGGGCCTACTTTACCTCGAGGAGGAGGTACCGAGCAACAACACAAAGCCGTGAGGCGCGCTATGTCTGACTGCTCCCACCTGTCTGTGCCAGGTAGCTTGGACTTTTCCCAGTACCCAGGGCAGCCTGGCGGTCTGGTGGACCTGCCCTCACCTGGAAGTAACGTTATGGGGTCCAAGTCTCCACATTCAGCGGTCCAACGCTCTCTGACAGTGGGGGAGGAGAGAAAGACTGTGTCACCCACACTCTCTCCTCTGTCCCCACTGAGCCCTGTCAGGGCCCCCAACTCCCCTCCCCCCAGGAGGGGTACTGGTAATGGGATGTCACAGAGCCAGAGTGAGAGTGTCCTACTGCCGGTTCCCCTCACTGGAAAAACCTTCAACATCAATACTAAAAGCTCCATGGATGGTAGGTGACTATGATTTGAGGCCTATTCCTCTGTGTTTGGAACAGCTGTCATTCATTTGTTATAACATGTTGCTCATCATTGACTTAGTTCCCCTATCTCTCATTGGTCATGTATCTACTGGTCTACAGTCATTTAAGTTTATAGATTTGGGAGTACAGGTTTATTTGTGATCAGTGGGCAGTGGTATTTGTCTAGGCTGGAATAGTTGTTTGTTTCATCGACTATGATTGAGTGCTGAAAGACAAAATGGAGGAAGCCAAAAGAAGAATTGATGTTAAAAAATATATATATATTCACCAGCTTGAAATAGTTTTATTTGGTATATTTACACTAGGATGATTTGCTTCTCAAAAAACTTTGGTTTAAAGATAGCAGCACAATTACAAATTCAGAAAGAATAATATAAAGGGCATTTTTACATCTATTGTTTTGTCTACCTTTTGTTTTGACAAAATGTCAAAGGCACCTGAATACCATCATTGAAGAGTCAAGTTCCTCAAAATATATGAGCGTCTATTGAAATACTGAGGTTCGTTTACCCTCTCAAACCCCCATCTTCAAATGACTGTGTTTAGTGATGCATCACATCAAGTGGCACTCCATCGATTGGCTAGCACTAAGGGAAGGGTGTGTAGTTGATTTGAAATTGAGTCTGGGTATTCATTTAAACAGAGTAGTCATTTCTAGTGGTGCTATGTGGGGACTCCTGGGGATGCTTTCAGATTGCATGACTACTCCATGTTATTCATAGACACACTTAGACTCAGTAACACCAGACAGGCAAGGCAGTCTGGAGCCTGAGGCCATTTTGCTTGCAGTATATACAGATGTCAGATCTTAATATGACCCATTTCATCGCAGGAGGAAAATAATCCTGCAGCAGGAAGATTTGAATGAATATTGAATATTTACAATCGCTGCCAGGGGGCAGCTGGAAACGGTGTTTGTAGGCTATACAATGCAGTACCATACCTAGGGGACGATGGTTTGGGGAAGGATCTGCAAACTAACTGACCTCATGCCATCAAGTATCATCAAGTATTCTCACGGCTTGCTTAAGTATTGTGACCTGCCGTAGTGCAGTGATCTGAGCAGCAGGCTTTCGCTCGGAGCATCGTGTGTTTGCGCCCAGTGCTGAGCAACTATTTTGACATGGAAACTAATTTTGGTGTAGCCTACTGTGATTATTTAACAAATCTAAAGGCGGCTGCCTGCTGCCTACCTGCCTCCAAAGGCATCTACCTTAGTAGGGAGCACTTCTCCAGTTGGCACAAGATTTGAAGGCAGCATCACATGATAACGTATTGACATTCGCCCAGCGCCATACGTTTGTAGCCACTGTAGCACCGTGAGCAACTAGTGCTAGCAATTCAGTGACCGATCCCAAAATGGAGATCTCTGACACAAATAAGAAGTAAACAAGTAACAGAATGGATCTCCTCATTACCTGTTAATGAATGAAGTTGACACCGACTAGAATAATTATCCTACAGTATAGAGTCCTCCTCTCGCACATTTTTTGGTCTGCTGCTCCATCATTGTGAACATGACAGGTAAGCTTGCATGCATAATAATATACAGTCCATGACTTTTTTGACATAGCTAAATAAGCTATTTTACTGACTGTTTAAGAATGATTAATAGCCAGAATAGTGGTGTTTCACTGTGAAGCTAATATTTCATTAGATATGTTTTTCTTCTAATGATTAGGCCTGCATTGTGATTAATTAACAACTATCACACCAGTGCATATTATAAATGTACACCAATGTTCAAGATAAAATGGGTTTATATTAATTGATTACTAGTATTCAAAGGTGATATGATTCAATCTAACTCGATTAGAAGGCCTAGTCTACACTCCCTTACATAAGCTAAGTGCATTGGATACAAAACCAATTCTGGCATGTGATGAAGGATAACAGGGCCAATATAAACTGAACAAAAATGTAGATGCAACATGTAGTGTTGGTCCCATGTTTCATGAGCTGAAATAAAAGATCCCAGAAATGTTCCATACGCACAAAAAAACGTATTTCTCTCAAATGTTGTGCACAAATTTGTTTACATCCCTGTTAGTGAGCATTTCTCCTTTGCCAAGATAATCCATCCACCTGAGAGGTGTGGCATATCAAGAAGCTGATTAAACAGCATGAACATTATAAAGGCCACTCTAAAATGTGCAGTTTTTTCGCACAACACAATGCCACAGATGTCTCAAGTTTTGAGGGAGTGCGCAATTGGCATGCTCACTGCAGGAATGTCCCCCAGAGCTGTTTCCAGAGAATTGAATGTTTATTTCTCTACCATAAGCCTTTTCCAACGTCATTTTAGAGAACGTGGTCCGCGGCCTCACAACCGCGGACCACGTGTAACCACGCCAGCCCAGGACCTCCACATCCAGCTTCTTCACCTGCAGGATTGTCTGAGACCAATCAACTAACTGGTCAGCTGATGAAACTGAGGAGTATTTCTGTCTGTAATATAGCCCTTTTGTGGGGAAAAAAACCCACATTTTAATTGGCTGGGCCTGGCTCCCCAGTGGGTGGGCCTGGCTCCCAAGTGGGTTGGCCTATGCCCAGTGATGTGAAATCCATAGATTGGGCCTAATGAATTTATTTAAATTCCTTATATGAACTGTAACTTAGTAAAATCATTGAAATTATTGCATGTTGCGTTTATATTTTTGTTGACTATAATTATATGAATGCATATCAAACAGGAATATATCAATTAAATGAATACAGCATTGTAATATTATTGATTCCTTTCTCTCTCCTTGCAGGGGATTAGACAGATGAACTGCAGTCACCAGATGCCCAAGCCTCAAAACCAGAAACATGTGGAGACATCAACACTTGTAATTTTGAATAAATGTTAAAAACATTTTTTTTTTAAGTTTATTGGTTTTCCTGTATCTGTGCACGAGTCCTTAAAACACAGTCCATTTTACAAAGTAAGTCATTCCCAAGGAGATTAACCTCCCAACATTCATAAGCTTGTTCAGTACATGAGAGCAAATTTAGTCACGAAATACTTCGGTTGCAAGCAGGACACGGGTAACTATATACACCAAGTCAATCAGGAGATGTAGTTATTTGTGCCAGAATCCCACCGACACCGACACGGTAGGCCTCTATGTGCCTACGATTGAACTCAATTTTACATTTACATTT
Source organism: Salmo trutta (assembly GCF_901001165.1). Classification (NCBI taxonomy): domain Eukaryota; kingdom Metazoa; phylum Chordata; class Actinopteri; order Salmoniformes; family Salmonidae; genus Salmo; species Salmo trutta. The sequence goes on from NC_042977.1 coordinate 27,368,145, forward strand.
AAGTCATTTAGCAGACGCTCTTATCCAGAGCGACTTACAAATTGGTGCATTCACCTATAATATCCAGTAGAACAACCACTTTGCATCTAAATCTTTTAAAGGGGGGGGGGGGGGGGGGTTAGAAGGATTACTTTTGACAGTTAATTCGTAACTTTAGGATATACATGTACGTCGTAGCCTAGTGGAGACCAATATCGATCTTGTGCTATTAAGCTATATAAAATGACGGTTGTTGATATCTATAACTGCATTTTTTTTATAATGTTTTGTGCATTGGAATATAGCAGTAATAGGACCTAGCAATTGAGAGAGAGAACATTATTTTGATAGGAAATCCTGATCCCAATGAATGCACTGCCCCCTCATGGAGAGAAAGAGAATTGCTCATTTTCAGCCACTCACGAGGCTCAGTTGAATTTCCTGATGCATCAGGAAAATTCTTTGCGACAAAAGAGTAATCAAGTTAATAGCCGACATCTCCAACACTGTATTAGAGCTCTCTTTCATCTACAGCTAGCCTATCACTATGTATCGCATAAATACGCCATCATGAAAAGGCTATATATATCTGCATCTTTCAATTAGCAACAGTAGGGAGCTAGCAGAAATACACTATATATACAAAAGTATGTGGACACGTTCAAATTAGTGGATTCGGCTATTTCAGTCGCACCCGTTGCTGACAGGTGTATAAAATCGAGTACACAGCCATGCAATATCCATAGACAAACGTTGGCAGTAGAACGGCCATACTGAAGAGCTCAGTGACTTTCAACGCGGCACCATCATAGGATGCCACCTTTCCAACAAGTCAGTTTGTCAAATTTCTGCCCCTGTCAGCTGTATGTGCTGTTATTGTGAAGTGGAAAAGTTTAGAATCTACAACGGCTCAGCCTCGAAGTGGTAGGCCACACAAGCTCACAGAAAGGGACCGCTGAAGTGCATAGTGCGTAAAAATTGTCTGTCCTCGGTTGCAACACTCACTACCGAGTTCCAAACTGCCTCTGGAAGCAACTTTAACATAAGAACTGTTTGTTGGGAGCATCATGCAATGGGTTTCCATGGCCGAGCAGCCGCACACAAGCCTAAGATCACCATTCGCAATGCCAAGCATTGGCTGGAGTGGTGTAAAGCTCACCGCCATTGGACTCCTGGAGCAGTAGAAACGCGTTCCCAGGAGTGATGAATCACGCCTCACCGTCTGGCAGTCCGACGGACGAATCTGGATTTGGCAGATGCCAGGAGAACACTACCTGCCCCAATGCATAGTGCCAACTGTAAAGTTTTGTGGAGGAGGAATAATGGTCTGGGGCAGTTTTTCATGGTTCGGCCGAGTCCACTTAGTTCCAGTGAAGGGAAATCTTAACGCCACAGCATACAATGACATTCTAGATGATTCTGTGCTTACAACTTTGTGGCAACAGTTTGGGGAAGGCTCCTTCCTGTTTCAGCATGACAATGCCCCTGTGCACAAAGCGAGGTCCATACAGAAATTGTTTGTTGAGATTGGTTTGGAAGAACATAACTGGCCTGCACAGAGCCCTGACCTCAACCCAATCGAACACCTTTGGGATGAATTGGAACGCCAACTGTGAGCCAGGCCTAATCACCCAACATCAGTGCCTGACCTCACTAATGCTCTTGTGGCTGAATGGAAACAAGTCCCCGCAGCAATGTTCCAACATCTAGTGGAAAGCCTGCCCAGAAGAGTGGAGGTTGTTATAGCAGCAAAGGGGGTGACCAACTCCATATTAACAATGTCCATGATTTTAGAATGAGATGTTTGGCGAGCACTGCATTACTTTTGGTCATGTAGTGTAGCTGCCTGGCAGTATCATCTTGCTGTAATATTTCTACCTCATGAATGAAGGTCATCGGAAAATAATCCCTCTGCCTTTCTCCAATGCATGGTCATTCAAAGACAAACTGTACAGTTCCACATTTGACAAATTCTGGTGACAGATATGCATCCTCACTTCATATAGTGTGTGTGTGGGTGGGTGGGTGGGTGGGTGCATGCGCATGTTTGTATATTCATGTGGGTGTCTGGTGTGTGATGCTGGTCGCCTGCAGTGAAATATCATGAGCACCTGCTCCATCATGTCCCTGTGTGTTAGTCATTCTCTACCTTATGTGACACTGTGTTTACGCCACTGGCCAGACATACAGAACAGCTCTATATTAGAGTCTATAGTGTATGGTTACGCCACTGGCCAGGCATATAGAACAGCTCTATACTAGAGTCTATAGTGTATGTTTACACCACTGGCCAGGCATATAGAACAGCTCTATACTAGAGTCTATAGTGTATGTTTACACCACTGGCCAGGCATATAGAACAGCTCTATACTAGAGTCTATAGTGTATGTTTACACCACTGGCCAGACATACAGAACAGCTCTATACTAGATTCTATAATGTATGTTTACACCACTGGCCAGACATACAGAACAGCTCTATACTAGATTATATAGTGTATGTTTACACCACTGGCCAGACATACAGAACAGCTCTATATTAGAGTCTATAGTGTATGTTTACGCCACTGGCCATGCATATAGAACAGCTCTATACTAGAGTCTATAGTGTATGTTTACGCCACTGGCCAGACATACAGAACAGCTCTATATTAGAGTCTATAGTGTATGTTTACGCCACTGGCCAGGCATATAGAACAGCTCTATACTAGAGTCTATAGTGTATGTTTACACCACTGGCCAGGCATATAGAACAGCTCTATACTAGAGTCTATAGTGTATGTTTACACCACTGGCCAGACATACAGAACAGCTCTATACTAGATTCTATAATGTATGTTTACACCACTGGCCAGACATACAGAACAGCTCTATACTAGATTATATAGTGTATGTTTACACCACTGGCCAGACATACAGAACAGCTCTATACTAGATTCTATAGTGTATGTTTACACCACTGGCCAGACATACAGAACAGCTCTATACTAGATTCTATAGTGTATGTTTACACCACTGGCCAGACATACAGAACAGCTCTATACTAGAGGCTATAGTGTATGTTTACACCACTGGCCAGACATACAGAACAGCTCTATACTAGATTCTATAGTGTATGACAGTTACTGGAACCAGGGCTCCTAAAGCCAGCCATTAGAACAACAAGGCCATTCTGGTTTAGTCTTAATGATTTGATAGATTTTGCAATTGGCTCATGTTTCTGTACCATTGTGACAAATATGATCTGGTTTGACAAGTTCAAATGTTATCTATCTGTCAAAAATGTACAATCCATTTGCCATCACTCTCTTTTGAAAAATGGATGCTCTAGTCAACTAATTGGTCAGAATGTTCATTGAAAAGCAGATTCTTTCATTGCGGCAGTGGGTCTTCTTTTTACCCAGCTTAATTTGTGGCACATTTCCTCATCTCTTTGGCACATTGGTTTTCCTCTCTCATGATGTATTCCAAATGGCACCCTATTCTCTAAGTAGGGCAATACTCTGACTTGGTCAAACGTAGTCCCCTCCATAGGGAATAGAGTGCCATTTAGGATGAACACTCTCTCTCTGTAGAGGTCACTGAAGCTGGGTTACATAAGGAGCCCATGCCAACAATGTGCTGTTCTGTCTGTCCAGCTCGACCCTGGGCTCTGTGACTTTCTGTCGCCCTGCCCAGACTCCACACCAGCATGCCATGGTCACTGTAGTGTACTAACTCTCATTTCCTCACCAGCGACGGTGTTCTGTTGTGATTAAGATCTATCAAAGAATTTTAGAGGGTTGACATTTAGCTGCTTGTTTGAATAGCAGCAATATATACAGATGCACTTCTTCATTTGACCCTGCTTCTCACAGTAGGAAAATAATCCTGCAGGAACAGGAAATGGGAATTATTATGCGGATTATTATTAATGGACATTTTTGTAGGCGTTGTTACATTTTTCGTCAGGGCAAATCAAATCTGACATTTTAAAGATAAAATTAGAAGCCTTTTTAAACCTTGAATACACTAGAATTGTGCCTTTCCTGCTGTGCAGGAAAGCTCTCTGCATCAGCAGAGTAATCAACTTAAGATTGCAGATCTGTACCGAGTGCTGTTGTCCATGTACAGTGGTGGCATTCTTTGGATGTATTGTTGAAGCTAGATTTTGAAGCTAAAGCCAGTCTGAATCTGTGGTTCGGTTAATAACACACATTGCTGTTTGTCAGTGGAACATAAAGTGAACTGATATGTCAGATCATTGACGGTTTCACACCCTTCATCCCCTCCTCAACGACAACGCTGGGTGTCGCAAATGTCAAGGAACATATGGTAATTTAGTGTTGTGGATAGTTGAAAGCCATGAACCATGTTGTCAGCTTCCATCTGAGCACAGTTTCACATGATTTGAAACAGATATGCTCTCGCTCATGGCTGAAAGCAACACTGGCGCTATGAAAGGTTTCTCTACCTGTATTTGATCCTCAGATAAATTCTGGTCTTTTTTCATGACATACAGTATTGTGGGTTTTCTCTATATATCAATATATGTCTATTTTTGTCTCTCTACAGTGAAAGCAGAAAATAAGGACAAACAAGAGAAGGCTGATTTCTTCCCCAAGATGGATAACTTGAACATGTTTGATAAGACCGAGAAGTCGGACAAGATGGAGAAGATGGAGAATAAAGAGAAAGAAGATCAATCTAAGAAAGTCAATGCTGACAAGACAAACAAATCTGAGATCCTCAAAGATGAAGAGAAGATTGATAAGACAGAGAAAAATGTTAAAAATGAAAAAGTGGACAAGCCAGAGAAGACCAACAAAGATGAGAAGATGGAGAAGAAAGAAAATGGAGAGAAAACGGACAAGATGGTTAAAGTTCAGAAGAATGAAAAGGCTGGGAAAGGTACTGCAAAGTCCCCAACAACCATCGGAAGCAAGCAGGACCTCACCAGCCCAGACAGTAAGGCCAAGGTAGGTCAGGGAAAGGCTGGGACAATGTTACCATTCATTTCAGTGCAAGCTGCTTCTGCAACTGTCACTGCCATCTCTAGTGTGTGTGTGTGTGTGTGTGTGTGTGTGTGTGTGTGTGTGTGTGTGCATGCGCTTATGTGCTATTTCAAATGTAAAAGGGTTATCTAGCCCGCTACTAGAACTTACTCTGCTGATGCTCCTGGTTTGATTATGATTTGTGGTTTATAGTGAATGCAGCCTCTGTTGCTTTACCATGCTGCCTGTCCTCTGCTGCTTTACCATGCTGCCTGTCCTCTGTTGCTTTACCATGCTGCCTGTCCTCTGCTGCTTTACCATGCTGCCTGTCCTCTGCTGCTTTACCATGCTGCCTGTCCTCTGCTGCTTTACCATGCTGCCTGTCCTCTGCTGCTTTACCATGCTGCCTGTCCTCTGTTGCTTTACCATGCTGCCTGTCCTCTGCTGCTTTACCATGCTGCCTGTCCTCTGCTGCTTTACCATGCTGCCTGTCCTCTGCTGCTTTACCATGCTGCCTGTCCTCTGCTGCTTTACCATGCTGCCTGTCCTCTGTTGCTTTACCATGCTGCCTGTCCTCTGTTGCTTTACCATGCTGCCTGTCCTCTGCTGCTTTACCATGCTGCCTGTCCTCTGCTGCTTTACCATGCTGCCTGTCCTCTGCTGCTTTACCATGCTGCCTGTCCTCTGCTGCTTTACCATGCTGCCTGTCCTCTGTTGCTTTACCATGCTGCCTGTCCTCTGCTGCTTTACCATGCTGCCTGTCCTCTGTTGCTTTACCATGCTGCCTGTCCTCTGTTGCTTTACCATGCTGCCTGTCCTCTGTTGCTTTACCATGCTGCCTGTCCTCTGCGGCTTTACCATGCTGCCTGTCCTCTGCGGCTTTACCATGCTGCCTGTCCTCTGTTGCTTTACCATGCTGCCTGTCCTCTGTTGCTTTACCATGCTGCCTGTCCTCTGCTGCTTTACCATGCTGCCTGTCCTCTGCTGCTTTACCATGCTGCCTGTCCTCTGTTGCTTTACCATGCTGCCTGTCCTCTGCTAATGTAACATGCTGCCTGTCCTCTGCTGCTTTACCATGCTGCCTGTCCTCTGTTGCTTTACCATGCTGCCTGTCCTCTGCTGCTTTGCCATGCTGCCTGTCCTCTGTTGCTTTACCATGCTGCCTGTCCTCTGCCGCTTTAACATGCTGCCTGTCCTCTGCTGCTTTAACATGCTGCCTGTCCTCTGCTGCTTTGCCATGCTGCCTGTCCTCTGCTGCTTTACCATGCTGCCTGTCTTCTGACCATGCTGCCTGTCCTCTGTTGCTTTGACATGCTGCCTGTCCTCTGCCGCTTTACCATGCTGCCTGTCCTCTGTTGCTTTACCATGCCGCCTGTCCTCTGCTAATGTAACATGCTGCCTGTCCTCTGCTGCTTTAACATGCTGCCTGTCCTCTGCTGCTTTGCCATGCTGCCTGTCCTCTGCTGCTTTACCATGCTGCCTGTCCTCTGTTGCTTTACCATGCTGCCTGTCCTCTGACCATGCTGCCTGTCCTCTGTTGCTTTGCCATGCTGCCTGTCCTCTGTTGCTTTACCATGCTGCCTGTCCTCTGCTGCTTTGCCATGCTGCCTGTCCTCTGCTGCTTTGCCATGCTGCCTGTCCTCTGCCGCTTTACCATGCTGCCTGTCCTCTGCTAATGTAACATGCTGCCTGTCCTCTGCTGCTTTAACATTCTGCCTGTCCTCTGCTGCTTTACCATGCTGCCTGTCCTCTGTTGCTTTACCATGCTGCCTGTCCTCTGTTGCTTTGCCATGCTGCCTGTCCTCTGTTGCTTTACCATGCTGCCTGTCCTCTGCTGCTTTACCATGCTGCCTGTCCTCTGTTGCTTTACCATGCTGCCTGTCCTCTGCTGCTTTAACATGCTGCCTGTCCTCTGCTAATGTAACATGCTGCCTGTCCTCTGCTGCTTTACCATGCTGCCTGTTCTCTGCTGCTTTACCATGCTGCCTGTCCTCTGCTGCTTTACCATGCTGCCTGTCTTCTGACCATGCTGCCTGTCCTCTGCTGCTTTACCATGCTGCCTGTCCTCTGTTGCTTTACCATGCTGCCTGTCCTCTGTTGCTTTACCATGCTGCCTGTCCTCTGTTGCTTTACCATGCTGCCTGTCATCTGTTGTATGCTTTTGGTTTTCTTATTTTTTCCTTCATCGTGTGACGTTGTTGTACAGCCTGCTGTTGGGTCAACCAAACCAAACTCTGTCAAAATACGGCCCACCTCTCTGTCCACTGGGGATGCAGCTGCCCCCCTAAAACGTTCCGCCCCCACCTCCAGTTCTGCCAATAAAAAAAGTCCTGTTACCAAGGCAACCACTCCCACTGCTGGCACCAAGCGGCCAACTGCCGCTAACAGTCAAACCCCTACAGCCACCAAGTCCAAGGTGAGTCCCCTCCCACTCCCACTTCCCTCACTCCTGTCTGTGCTCACTGGCCTTCCCTCTTGTGGTTGGCACCTTGTCCCCCTTCCCTTTGTTTGGCTCTGCTATATAACTGTCCAGTGTCCACCTTCTGACTCTCACTCACAGTTTGTGGACCACCAACTCCCTGCACTTTAACCTCTGTCCGGTCTCTTCACCATTTAGTCCTACCAGCTGAATATTTTCTATAACCTCCCTGAAGATCCCAGCATGCATTTCCAATATCTCCTTTCTGTTTCCAATCTTTACTCCCCTAATTGCTTAATCAACTTCCATTTGGTGTGTTTTTTATCACACACCTATCTAACTTTTCCCTCAGCCTTCTCCATCTCCCTTACACCTCTAGTTGCCTCTCCCAACCAACCCTCTCTATGTCCAGCGCTCTCTTCCACACCACACCCTTCTCTGATTTCCTGTTTGCTTACTCAGACTCCGGAAAACGGCACTTCTGACAGACGTCCTCCTGTGCCAAAGGCCAACGGCACGGCCAATAATAACAGTTCCTCTACTACCGCCACTACTAAACCTGCTGGTCCACGCCCCTCTGCTAATGCCCCCTCTCTGCGCCGCAACACAGGTGAGCACCAACTCCTAACTGGATAGTACAAGCTGACATGCTGTAAGGTACTTTATTCTTGATGATGGTGATATTCAAAAAGCCAACGTCAGAATTCCTTAGTCATCCCTAAATGAATACAATGTCCACTAGTCTCAATCATGTAAGGGGAGCTTGGTTATGTTTTCTACCCTACAGTTCCCAAGACTGATATCAAGCCAGGTGACATGAAGAAGCCTACTACGCTGAAGACAACACCAGGTAACAACGAGCCAACATGCACAATCTAACCCAAGTATCTCATTATACAACTAAGATACCCTGGAGTTGAATGTGTTCTTTGAAATTGTAAGGACAGACAAGTGTCGTCTGTTATAATCTCTCTTGACAGTGTCATTATGACTACACAGAGAGAGACAAGTGCAGTGGGTAAGTGATGCTAGGAGACAGACAGGGACACAGAGGGAGACGGACACTTAGTCTCAACAGTAGCTCCAGTTCGTGAAAACACTGACTGACGCCTCAGGCCTGTCACGTCCTCCTCTGAGATATTCATTAGTCATCGAATCAGAGGCTGCTGACACAGCCTTGGAAAACCCACTACCAGAGACCACAGTATCTACTGTCTGTAGTTAGTAGTAGTGTGGTTCCTAATCTTCTCCCCTGGGGACTAGTTAGCTTCCAGCCCATTGTTCCCTAGTGAATCATTGTTGTTATTGTTTGTGTGTGTGCTCAGCTCCAGCCCTTAGAGGGTATGGTTCCTCATGCCCTTTGTCTATTTCTATCACCACCCCAGCCAAGCCCAGGGTACCTCACACTTCTGCTACTGCTCCAAGCACTCCTGCAACCAACGGGGAGCAACCTCGCCGACGCATCACCAAACCCCCGGTGCCCAAGCAGACGGCTATGGAGAGGAAGCCACCTGTACCCAGAGCTCCTAGGACTCCCAGGCCCATCAACGCACCCCTGCCGGACCTGAAGAATGTGCGCTCCAAGATCGGCTCCACAGACAACATGAAGTACCAGTCTACCGGTGGCAAGGTGCGCTAACGTGGGGTAGAGATGTGCTGTACATGAAAGCTTTGGGAAAGAGGCATATTTAAGTGGACTGACATCAGACGTAGACGTTTGTGTGTTGACAGATCTATCATGCCTTCAATGCTGTCAAATGCCATTCAAGGCAGGGGTTTTGTCACAAGCAAATTCTCATTCAACATCATACAAATTCCTTATTATCAAAAACCTCCTCACCTCTCCACTGCTACCATATAACACGGTCTTATACCACCCTCTCATTAGTCATTACCAACATTTATGGCTTTCTCAACTAAATAGTGGCACAATGCATGCTACCCCTACTTATGCCTTTCTGTTTCTCTCTCTGTTCTCTCCCCTTTATTTCTCTCTTATCCTCTCCGTAACTTTTTATTTTCTCTCTTATCTCTCTCTTTTCTCTCTCTCATCTCTCTACATTACAACTGACAGCTCCCTTCACTCATAGGTTGTGACAGTGTCCATCCACAAAAGGTTACCTGTCACAGTGATGTATGCAAAAGGGGGTCTCCATAAAAACAAATTCTCAACACATTGTTTCGAGCCAATGCACTCTTCTGGGATGCAGGAGACCTGGGTTTGAAACCTGTCAGTCACACAGACCGGTGTTGTAGCCTTAAAGCAGAGCAGTTCCCTCCATCCGTACACCACACCACATTATCCTGAGCCCTGACTGGTGGTACTGACCCAGGGCCCAGGGCAGCCTTGTCTCCTGATATTGACCCAGGGGTGGTTGTCTCCCCTCAGGTCTCCACGGCGGGGGGTTCCCAATCCAAAGACGGCCAGGGCAAGGTGAGTCCCTACCATCGCCATCATCACACACCCCTTGCTCATTCTCACCCATGTGCTCAACCACTCTCTCTCCTTCAATATCACACTGAAGGAAATGACATAAGTGGACCTTTTTTGTCCACTGACTATTTGAACCTATCTGTACACACACAAACACATACAGACAGATCGCACACTCCCAGTCTAACATACTCCCAGTCTAACATACTCCCAGTCTACCATACTCCCAGTCTAACACACTCCCAGTCTAACACACTCCCAGTCTAACACACTCCCAGTCTAACACACTCCCAGTCTAACACACTCCCAGTCTAACACACTCCCAGTCTAACACACTCCCAGTTTAACATACTCCCAGTCTAACATACTCCCAGTCTAACACACTCCCAGTCTAACACACTCCCAGTCTAACACACTCCCAGTCTAACATACTCCCAGTCTAACATACTCCCAGTCTAACATACTCCCAGTCTAACACACTCCCAGTCTAACACACTCCCAGTCTAACATACTCCCAGTCTAACACACTCCCAGTCTAACACACTCCCAGTCTAACACACTCCCAGTCTAACACACTCCCAGTCTAACATACTCCCAGTCTAACACACTCCCAGTCTAACACACTCCCAGTCTAACACACTCCCAGTCTAACACACTCCCAGTCTAACATACTCCCAGTCTAACATACTCCCAGTCTAACATACTCCCAGTCTAACATACTCCCAGTCTAACACACTCCCAGTCTAACACACTCCCAGTCTAACACACTCCCAGTCTAACATACTCCCAGTCTAACATACTCCCAGTCTAACATACTCCCAGTCTAACATACTCCCAGTCTAACATACTCCCAGTCTAACACACTCCCAGTCTAACACACTCCCAGTCTAACACACTCCCAGTCTAACACACTCCCAGTCTAACACACTCCCAGTCTAACACACTCCCAGTCTAACACACTCCCAGTCTAACATACTCCCAGTCTAACATACTCCCAGTCTAACATACTCCCAGTCTAACATACTCCAGTCTAACACACTCCCAGTCTAACACACTCCCAGTCTAACATACTCCCAGTCTAACATACTCCCAGTCTAACACACTCCCAGTCTAACACACTCCCAGTCTAACATACTCCCAGTCTAACATACTCCCAGTCTAACATACTCCCAGTCTAACATACTCCCAGTCTAACATACTCCCAGTCTAACACACTCCCAGTCTAACATACTCCCAGTCTAACATACTCCCAGTCTAACATACTCCCAGTCTAACATACTCCCAGTCTAACATACTCCCAGTCTAACATACTCCCAGTCTAACATACTCCCAGTCTAACATACTCCCAGTCTAACATACTCCCAGTCTAACATACTCCCAGTCTAACATACTCCCAGTCTAACATACTCCCAGTCTAACATACTCCCAGTCTAACATACTCCCAGTCTAACATACTCCCAGTCTAACATACTCCCAGTCTAACATACTCCCAGTCTAACATACTCCCAGTCTAACATACTCCCAGTCTAACATACTCCCAGTCTAACATACTCCCAGTCTAACATACTCCCAGTCTAACACACTCCCAGTCTAACATACTCCCAGTCTAACCTCTAACATACTCCCAGTCTAACATACTCCCAGTCTAACATACTCCCAGTCTAACATACTCCCAGTCTAACATACTCCCAGTCTAACATACTCCCAGTCTAACATACTCCCAGTCTAACATACTCCCAGTCTAACATACTCCCAGTCTAACATACTCCCAGTCTAACACACTCCCAGTCTAACATACTCCCAGTCTAACATACTCCCAGTCTAACATACTCCCAGTCTAACATACTCCCAGTCTAACATACTCCCAGTCTAACATACTCCCAGTCTAACATACTCCCAGTCTAACATACTCCCAGTCTAACATACTCCCAGTCTAACATACTCCCAGTCATGCACATCCTCACCTTTTCTTCCTCTTCATGATTGACTGTTGCTTTCTGGTATAACATGTGAATAGTTGTGGACAGTGTACTCCAAGTCTCTGTCTCCCCTGAAATGCACAGCTTAACTGACAGACAGAAAAACAGACAGACAGGAATTGACCTTGCCGTCATCCATCTGACCTCTACAATCATGGCACTACCCATCCCAGTTATTTGGCACAGAAACCTAATGAACCTCCTCGTGAAATAACACCACAGTGACCATTGTCTTGCGCTGGTCCTCACACCTGGTACATTTCAAAGGTCCCTGAGCTTGAGTATTTGAGAGGCCCTGGAAGGCTTTTAGGTTCATAGTGTAACCAATACCACTGCTCTTATTCATCTGGGTTTACTTTTACGTAATTTACCCTAAACCATTTTTACAGTCCTATCAGTATGATTCAATGAAGGATTATAATTGGTAAGATAAGCAATTCAGAAACAACCCACTGGGCACAGACATACTTTCAAGCTCTAGTTTTGATTTAAATTGAGATGTCAACTAACGTGAATTTCAATGTGAAATCAACAAAAAATGTCATTGGATTTAGGTTAACAGTTGGGTGAAAAAAATATGAAACTTTTTGCAAATTCAGTCAGTTTTCCATGTTGATTCAACGTCATCAGATGTCATTTTTGGGGGGGGAATGTGGGAAGCACTTGCTTCTGTCTTCTCATCAGCTGAGTGATATAGCAGAGAAGCTTCTGGTTGTCCAACACCTGTGAGTTGAGTTCAGTAAGATCTGAGCTTGAGGCAGTGTGAGCAAGCAGTTGGAAATAACAGACCTTGGCTGTGGGCTAGTGTTTTAGAGGGTGACTCAGCCCGTCTGCGATGCTACCTGCGTCACAGAGCCTCAAACTAATTTAAACACCAGGCATCTCAGTATACCAAGCAAAAAATAAATGGTGAAAACAGATTAGTGCTTTTCATTCAAGGTTTTTGAACTGCAGGTTGGTTCCTTCGCAAAATGACGGTGTTTTGAAGTCAGCAATTGATATCAGGGAAGAGATGGCTGGCTGGCTGGCTGGCTGGCTGGCTGGCTAGTGTGCGTGCGTGCGTGCGTGCGTGTGTGCGTGTGTGTGTGTGTGTGTGTGTGTGTGTGTGTGTGTGTGTGTGTGCGTGCGTGCGTGCGTGCGTGCGTTTATTATTTATGTTCATAAACACTGCAATAGTTATCTACTTTGATCAGCCACATCTAGAATTGGATGATAGTTGAGCTAATTTGCATGTAAATACTGACCAGCCAGCATTCTGACTGTTGTGTGACTGGTTTTACTTACTATGTGTAAGAATGAGTTAACAACATACTGTATGCTCTTTAGATTGCTTTCACTTTTCATCCTGGCTGCTTCTCCACCACCCTCCACTAATTCTAGACTCACCGTAGTGAACCGTTCCCACTGCTACTGTGCTTCTTTGTAGGTTATGATAGTCCACAAAAAACTGGACTTCAGCCATATCACCTCCCGCTGTGGCTCCAAGGATAATATCAAGCATGTCCCTGGTGGAGGGAATGTAAGTACAACACATGGGGCTCCCATGTGGCTGCTGCCTCGTTCCCCATATCCCACTAACATGTTCGATTGGACTAAAAGGAAGTTCGCCACATTTCTAACAGAGTAATGTCCTAACGTTCTAGTCATTCTAATTCTATGGTCAGCCCCATTGGCCAGCCCCATTGGCCAGCCTAAGTTATAATGTGAGGTCCGAATGCTGTGCTGTTTGTGCAAACTGTCTCACCCAGCTAACCAGCTGAAGAGATACTAGCTTTCTATCTGCCTCTGTCTCTTTCACTCTCTTTTACATTGCAACAAGTATTACATTTCCTTATTTAGTGACAACAAAATCAATTTAAATGGATACTTAAAATACCCACTTCTCCACTTTACAGTAGACTACTCAAATGTCATAATCAGTGTTATACTGATGGGTGAAAGTGATTCAAGGCATTGTGTGAGAATTTCAGATTGGGTGTTGTTTCATCTTTGCCATTCATACTTCAACATTTGTGTTGTGTTGTTTGGGTGCATTCAGGTCCAGATTCAGCATAAGAAGGTGGACTTGAGCAAAGTGACCTCCAAGTGTGGCTCTAAGGACAACATCAAGCACAAGCCAGGTAGACATCTGATGATTTTGGAAATGATGTCTGCATCCCAAATGGCACCCTATCCCCTACATAGTACACTAATTTTGACCAGAGTCTCATTAGGCCTGCTCAAAAAGAGTGGACTATATAGGTAATAGGGTTCCATTTGGGAAGCCTCCTATATCAAACGACTTACCTTCTCACGCCACTAAGGTGTGTCCACTACAGGGGGTGGAGATGTGAAGATTGAGGCTAAGGCCAATGGTAATGGAAAGCCCAAGGTGGGGTCAATGGACAATATTGGCCTTGAGGCAGAGGATGGACAAAACAAGGTAAGGTCACCATTCTCTTGTAGTCACGTAGTTATTTACATGTTTTACCTAACCAGGATTTGGCCTTAAAGGTTTTATTCAAATACATTTCAGAAAGCTTAAAGTTCTAAAGTAATTATTTATTGCACAACACACAAAGACAGGATGTTTGAGGTTGTTGTGGTGGAAACGTCTCATTTGAACATGCTGGTTGACTACATACAGAGAGCAATTTCATCCTTTTAAAACAAGTTGCGTCACTGTGCTTTAACCTGCTTGTCCACTAGATGGCATTAATGATTACCCAGTCTTTCATTAGCAACTCAACCTGTAATGAAAAGATCATTGAACTTATAGGAATTCATACACACTTCTTTAATGAACATATTATTGTGGTCATTTACCTCAGTGTGTGTCTGATTCTCATGTCTAAACCCTACTGCTCACGTGTTTCCAGGCTGGGGGGAGAACATCTCCCCCTGGTGGAGCTCCAGCCACAGGGGCAAGAAGTATGGCTAAGGAGAACGGACATAAGGAGGCCACACCTCACCCTAATCCCTTTGGGGGTGATGGGCTGCGAGACCCGATAGGCATGGGCATGGACAAACGCATCCCTGAGACAAGTACGTGCCTCTTGCCTCAGCAAACAACCTGTGGTCTTTTCTGAAATCTCACTTTCTCTGTCATGCACTCAGAGCATTAACTTTGAGATTACCTCTGTTGCCTGTCTCACATTACTTATTGGGTTTCATGTCACTGCTGAGTGCTCAGATTATAGATAACTGATTGTTGTGAAGTAGGCAAGTTTTTTGCCTCCTGCAAATAGTGTATTCAAAAAATGTGTATGTTATTTTATGCCATTAATCTAACCAGTTAACTCCCTCTACTCTCTCTCCTCTTATTTTGCTCCCCTTTTCTCCATTGCTTCCTGTGTCCCACTCTGTTTATCTGCCAGCAGATTGAGTCTTACATGCTGAGCTTTTGCAAGTGTGCACGGGCTCGCACGAACCACGGCGCCGACATCATCTCCCGGCCCACCCCGATTGGCAGCCACCCCTCACCCTCATCGCAGCACCTCTCACAGTGTTTCTCTGGGGTCCGCCAGCTTTCTCCTCCACACCCTCCAGCTCCAACCCAGACCCTCGTCACCCAGACCCTCGTCACCCAGACATGAGGCAGGGGGACAACTACTGAATGCTAGCAGGACAGGGACTTCTTTAGCACATTCCAACTTCCTCCAGCACCTTCATTTGACCTTTTACCTCTCCTTTTACCATACTGTATCTCATCACTACTCTCTGTCCTTGTGGAATACCTGTCCTAGTCTTCTGGTCTCAGAGGAGCCAGTATTAAAGTATAGAGACCAGAGTTCAGATGGATAGACAAGCTCTTACAGTACAGTGGGGTTTGGTCTCTTCTGAATTGCCCTGGCTTAACTTGCTGTCATATAAGGGGAGTAGTATGACCTCAGAGTGAATGTTCTAGAATCTAGACCCTCAGTGTTCTGTTAAAGTTATGTCAGCGCAGAGTGAAACTTATTATACTGCCGGCTTCTTTTGTTCCAGCCTATAATTTCTGTTCTTATACGTAGTGCCACCTCGATGCAAATCACAAACACCTTCAGTGTCACACTGTATATTAGTACGTCTTTTACGTCAGACCATCACAATCTATGTGACAGGCCTTACCCTAGACGTAACACCTTCCTTACTGTACCTATCTCTCTGGATGAGCATAACTCCCCTTGTACTGTTGGGACCCCAGATTTCACTGAGTTGTATACAGTACATTATACAATGGCAATTAGTGAAGCACCCCTTATTGTGAGCATGTGGGATTGTCATGTCATCCCAATGAACAGGGGCTAATATGCCACTCCCTCTCTTAACCAATACAGTATGCCTAGATAACCCTTTGTAAACTTGTGATTCCCCCACAGCACTCTCAACAACAAGAAACTAGTAGGCTGTTTCAAACAGTAGGATATTTAACATCTCTTTAAAACATCTGTATTGTGTTTTCGTAAATTATTGTAACAATGAGCTGATGTGTTGTTATGTCGTTTCATCATAATATACCCTTTTTCCTTTTACTGTTACATCTCTCTGAAAGCAATACAGTGAGTGGTCTTTGCTGAGGATACAACTTTCTCATACACACACATCCCCGCACATGTGTACTACAGTACGGTACAGTCAGAGAGAGAGAGAGAGACAAACCCCCGCAGGGTCTGTGCAAAGAGACTGGATGCCTGGGACAGGACAAAATCGTAAGCAAGAGGCAGCAAACAGAGTGAGGAAAGGCTTATGATTGCACCAGGAGAGTGAAGATACTCCAATGCTGTTTGTGTTGTCCCCCAGTGATCAAGTCTCTGTAGTGTTGGCCAAATCGTTGGGACAGGGAAGACGAATAGAAAGCCATTTTGAAGGAAAGCAAGATTTAGATAGATACATTTAACAATATATTCACAATTTTAAGTCAATATCAGGAGAAGTTTGTGACGAACAAAGACAGTCATAAATTGATCTCCAATGTGACAATTGTATATTTTCAGTTTTCTCAACTACTCCACTGTTAAATATGAATTCATTTGAATGGCTGCTTATGCTATTGGTTCCACTGTGAAAAGTGACATTATTGTGTAACAATAGCGCACAATTGCTTATTGGAGCAGTTTTTTTTTTTTTTTTTTAAACAAATAAGCTAATTACTCAGATTAACTTGCTGTCGGTTCTGTAAAGAGGTTGGCGGAATTGTATAACATTACATGACTATGAATTAGGATTCAGTGTGTGTGTGTAGTATGTTGTGATCAACATTTAGGCATGTCTGTGGAGTTTGTCAGATTAGTGGTGTTGCTGGATCAAGGTCGAGGGCACCCCATTGCCTTTAAAACACTGGTAGTTTGGCTCTTAGAGTACAAAAATGGCACCTCCAACAAGAGGGATAAGGGCCCCAGATATTAATGTGTAATTGTGCCTTGTAGATTCTCAAGGCTGAACCACAGATAGAACCAGATCTCTCGCAGGATGTATAAATCTGAACCATCCCTTTATAACTTCTTCTCACCACCAAATATTGTGATGAGAGGAAGTCCAGTGGCAGGAAGTGGGAGAATATGGAGCTATATGAAACCTGCTAATTTTCTCATAGATGAAACATTCAATCTCAATACAGTTTTCTGTTCCCAAAACTAACATCTGTTAAGAACAGAGTAGACAAAGTTGTTTTAGACTTCACCCTTTCTAAAAAAGAAATGGCATTGTTTAGAAGGATTACAAGGGCAAATTGAGTAATTGCACAATCGCAAATTCACAGAGTAGGAGTTCTCTAACGGAAATATGCAAATACATGCTCGAACGCGCCAATAGGATCTCGCTAATTCGTGTTTAGCTCTGCCCAGCTCTTTGCTTGTTCTGCTCAATATGCTTCATTTGCTCTCATTGGAAACAACATCGGTGGTATATCTTGGGTTAGTCAAAATCTGTGGCTGAACTGTAACAGGTGTATAGTTCCCAAAAAATGATCTTTATGTCCCACCCTAAAACCCTTTTATTTTGAGTTACTGTTATGTACTGTAATGATATGATGCTGCTTGATGTCAGTAAGGTGTAATCTGAATCTATTTGAGTGTGTGCACTGCAGTGGAGGAAATGATAGGGATCGTCAATGGCAGAGATAATCAAAGAGCAAGATATCAAAATATCGAGAATGAAAGAAAAAGCACCTTATGATATTTACAGTTATTCTTTCCCCCCAAGATTCCCATGGTTAGTCAAAAAACTGGAATGAATTGAATTCTTCCTGAAGCATAAGTCTTACACTGATGAAAGCACTTTGAATGCACAGTGGTATGTACATTTTATGTTTGAGCTCTACAGTATGTTAGAACTGTTGGCATGATTGGATGAACAGATTTGTCTTTTAGTCTCCTTGGTGGTAACCTTGCTCACTGGTCACGTTAGTGGACTTTGGTGTCGTGCTTTGGGACGATGATCACTCACTCTGTCTGTTCTCCTTGTGCCTGTTAGACGTCACGTTTATTAACACTCACCTTTCCAACGCTTAACCACTGCTTGCAACGCCATCCTTTCACCAGTCTTCACACAGTCGTTTGTAAATAGACAACCACATGTTTTTATCACCACAGGAAAACAAATAGGTATTGATATTAGGGTCTTTATGGATGTTGACAAATGTATTTCACATCCATGAACCCATTTTCAGAGAGTGTTTTCTTTCTGGAGTCTGCCTTTTTCAGAAAGGGCTGAAGTACAAGAATGTTTTTAAAATGTAATGTATTAAAGATGCAAGACATGAATATCATATGTATGAACTTTTTGTTTTGTTTTAAAAATCCCAATAGGACACATACTAAGGCCTAGATTCAATCAGATGAAGCGTTAACCAGCGAAAGCAGACACCTGCATAGCGAATGTTTTGGTGGTGTCGGAAAAGGAAACTGGGTTGGAGCTGTCAAGTTACTGAGCAGCTGCTCTTGCAATCATTATCAGGAAGCCACACCCCCCACTCGCATTAGAAGTTCAGAGTGAGAACATGTATAATATATATAAAAATAATTACACTCAAATAAAAAAATCATTCAACAAAATGAGGATTTCCATCATCCTAATCGAGGTGTAGATTACATCGCATTCCAGTGTTTGAAGTTGTAAACAAGGCTGCATGGGATTTCTGTTAATAATTTGACCGTGCAGCCAAAGGTATAAGAGAGCCACCTGTGGATTTGACAGCTCTAACACAGTTCCACCGCCGACGCTATGCGGATGTCGGCTAAAGCGCCTCTGATTGAATAGAGCCATAAATCAACATTTGACTCGACAGTAGGAATGGTGGTTAGCATCTCAATGGTTGGTCAAGGTGTGCTATTACCAACTCCAACTCTGTAGAGGAATAAATTAACACTTTTATCTGCCTCTTACACTTAGGCCTGTACTCACTATATGTTAGAAATCTACATGGAACAAAGAATAATCCGGTTTCATGCTTATTCTTCCAAATGTTTTGTGTCACTGGTGAGCTGACCGAGTGCCCAACTGTAATCAGGAACCAGGCATTGTGAGGATAGGTTGAAGGTCATGCTCCCAAATGCAGCACCTGACACACACAGCCCTTGAATGTCATCCAGACATCCCTCCCACATCCCCCATGTGAGACTAACAGTAACTGTCTTTTGGCATGTGTTATGTAGTGTGCTTCTGTAAAGCATCAAGGAGCCCATAGCTGTGCTTCATCTTACAGCACACCTGTAGTGTGTATTATTCTCCATAGTGCACACCATAAGAGCATGCAGAAGACAATGGATTGTAGACATCTGTCATAGATAGGAGTTCATTGTTTCCCCTTCGATTTAAGATGTAATTTGGTATGAAAGAGATGTTCATTGTGATTAATTGTTATCTAGTGATGTGAATATTAATCATGAAATAAAAGACAAGCAAACATTTGAGTGTATGTTTCCTTTTCTGCTTAATTGTCTTTTGTGTATAACTGTACAAACATTTTCTTTTTTTATTACAGTATGTCTTTTCCGTAAAGAACTGTGTTAGTCTGAGTCCACAAGAACACAACGTATAGTGCATGTATACTGAACAAAAATGTAAACGCAACATGCAACAATTTCAACGATTTTACTGAGTTACAGTTCATATAAGGAAATCAGTCAATTTAAATAAATAAATTGGGTCCTAATCTATGGATTTCACATGACTGGGAATACAGATATGCATCTGTTGTTCACAGATACCTTTAAAAACAGATAGGGGAGTCGATCAGAAAACCAGTCAGTATCTGGTGTGAGCACCATTGCTCATGCAGCACGACATCTCCTTCACATAGAGTTGATCTGGCTGTTAATTGTGGCCTGTGGAATGTTGTCCCATTCCTCTTCAATGGCTATGCGAAGTTGCTGGATATTGTTGGGAACTGGAACACGATTTTTTTTATTTATTTTTTATTTCACCTTTATTTAACCAGGTAGGCAAGTTGAGAACAAGTTCTCATTTACAATTGCGACCTGGCCAAGATAAAGCAAAGCAGTTCGACAACATACAAAAACACAGAGTTACACATGGAGTAAAACAACATACAATCAATGATGCAGTAGAAAAAAAATAAGACTATATACAATGTGAGCAAATGATGAGAGATAATGGAGGTAAAGGCAAAAAAATGCCATGGTGGCAAAGTAAATAAAGTATGGCAAGAAAAACACTGGAATGGTAGATTTGTAGTTTGAAGAAAGTTAAAAGTTAAAATATAAATAATATGGTGCAAAGGAGCAAAATAAATAAAATAAATAAATACAGTAGGGGAAAAGGTAGTAGTTTGGGCTCAATTAAAGATGGGCTGTGTACAGGTGCAGAGATCTGTGAGCTGCTCTGACAGCTGGTGCTTAAAGCTAGTGAGGGAGATAAGTGTTTCCAGTTTTAGAGATTTTTGTAGTTCGTTCCAGTTATTGGCAGCTGAGAACTGGAAGGAGAGACGACCAAAGGAGGAGTTGGCTTTAGGGGTGACCAGAGAGATATACCTGCTGGAGCGCGTGCTACAGGTGGGTGCTGCTATGGTGACCAGTGAGCGGAGATAAGGGGGGACTTTACCTAGCAGGGTCTTGTAGATGACCTGTAGCCAATGTGTTTGGCGACGATTATGAAGTGAAGGCCAGCCAACGAGAGCATACAGGTCGCAGTGGTGGGTTGTATATGGGGCTTTGGTGACAAAACGGATGGCACTGTGATAGACTGCATCCAGCTTGTTGAGTAGGGTATTGGAGGCTATTTTGTAAATGACATCGCCGAAGTCGAGGATTGGTAGGATGGTCAGTTTTACGAGGGTATGTTTGGCAGCATGAGTGAAGGATGCTTTGTTGCGAAATAGGAAGCCAATTCTAGATTTCACTTTGGATTGGAGATGATTGATGTGAGTCTGGAAGGAGAGTTTACAGTCTAACCAGACACCTAGGTATTTGTAGTTGTCCACAAATTCTAAGTTAGAACCGTCCAGAGAAGTTATGCTGGATGGGCGGGCAGGTGCAGGCAGCGATCGGTTGAAGAGCATGCATTTAGTTTTACTTGTGTTTAGGAGCAGTTGGAGACCACGGAAGGAGAGTTGAATGGCATTGAAGCTCGTCTGGAGGGTTGTTAACACAGTGTCCAAAGAAGGGCCAGAAGTATACAGAATGGTGTCGTCTGCGTAGAGGTGGATCAGAGATTCACCAGCAGCAAGAGCGACATCATTTATGTATACAGAGAAAAGAGTTGGCCCAAGAATTGAACCCTGTGGTACCCCCATAGAGACTGCCAGAGGTCCAGACAGTAGGCCCTCCGATTTGACACACTGAACTCTGTCAGAGAAGTAGTTGGTGAACCAGGCGACGCAATCGTTTGAGAAACCAAGGCTACTAAGTCTGCCGATGAGGATGTGGTGATTAACAGAGTCAAAAGCTTTGGCCAGGTCAATGAATACGGCAGCACAGTAATGTTTCTTATCGATGGCGGTTACGATGTCGTTTAGGACCTTGAGCGTGGCTGAGGTGCACCCATGACCAGCTCTGAAACCAGATTGCATAGCGGAGAGGGTGCGGTGGGATTCAAAATAGTCGGTAATCTGTTTGTTGACTTGGCTTTCGAAGACCTTAGAAAGGCAGGGTAGGATGGATATAGGTCTGTAGCAATTTGGGTCAAGAGTGTCACCTCCTTTGAAGAGGGGGATGACAGCAGCTGCTTTCCAATCTATGGGAATCTCAGACGACACGAAAGAGAGGTTGAACAGGCTAGTAATAGGGGTTGCAATAATTTCGGCAGATAATTTTAGAAAGAAAGGGTCCAGATTGTCAAGCCCAGCTGATTTGTAGGGGTCCAGATTTTGCAGCTCTTTCAGAACATCAGCTGAATGGATTTGGGAGAAGGAGAAATGGGGGAGGCTTGGGCGAGTAGCTGTGGGGGGTGCAGTGCTGTTGAATGCAGTAGGGGTAGTTAGGTGGAAAGCATGGCCAGCCGTAGAAAAATGCTTATTGAAATTCTCAATTATAGTGGGCTTATCGGTGGTGACAGAGTTTCCTATCCTCAGTGCAGTGGGCAGTTGGGAGGAGGTGTTCTTATTCTCCATGGACTTTACAATGTCCCAGAACTTTTTAGAGTTGGAGTTGCACGAAGCAAATTTCTGTTTGAAAAAGCTAGCCTTGGCGTTTCTAACTGCCTGTGTGTATTGGTTTCTAACTTCCCTAAAAAGTTGCATATCGCGGGGGCAGTTCGATGCTAATGCAGAACGCCACAGGATATTTTTGTGTTGGTTAAGGGCAGTCAGATCTGGGGAGAACCAAGGGCTATATCTGTTCCTGGTTCTAAATTTCTTGAAAGGGGCATGCTTATTTAAGATGGAGAGGAAGGCATTTAAAAAAAATAACCAGGCATCCTCTACTGACGGGATGAGGTCAATATCCTTCCAGGATACCAGGGCCAGGTCGATTAGAAAGGCTTGCTCGTTGAAATGTTTCAGGGAGCGTTTGACAGTGATGAGTGGAGGTCGTTTGACCGCTGACCCATTACGGGTGCAGGCAATGAGGCAGTGATCGCTGAGATCTTGGTTGAAAACAGCAGAGGTGTAATTAGAGGGCACATTGGTTAGGATGATATCTATGAGGGTGCCAGTGTTTGCGGCTTTGGGGTTGTACCTGGTGGGTTCATTAATAATTTGTGTGAGATTGAGGGCATCAAGCTTGGATTGTAGAATGGCTGGGGTGTTAAGCATGTCCCAGTTTAGGTCGCCTAGTAGCACGAGCTCTGAAGATAGATGGGGGGCAATCAGTTCACATATGGTGTCCAGAGCACAGCTAGGGGCCGAGGGGGGTCTATAGCAGGCGGCAACGGTGAGAGACTTGTTTTTGGAGAGGTGGATTTTTAAAAGTAGAAGTTCAAATTGTTTGGGTACAGACCTGGATAGCAGGACAGAACTCTGCAAGCTATCTCTGCAGTAGATTGCAACACCGCCCCCTTTGGTCGTTCTATCTTGTCTGAAAACGTTGTAGTTAGGGATGAAGATTTCACAGTTTTTGGTGGACTTCCTAAGCCAAGATTCAGACACAGCTAGGACATCCGGGTTGGCAGAGTGTGCTAAAGCAGTGAATAAAACAAACTTAGGGAGGAGGCTTCTAATGTTAACATGCATGAAACCAAGGCTATTACGGTTACAGAAGTCATCAAAAGAGAGCGCCTGGGGAGTAGGTGTGGAGCCAGGCACTGCAGGGCCTGGATTCACCTCTACATCCCCAGCGGAGCGGAGAAGACTAAGTATGAGGGTACGGCTAAAAGCTATAAGAATTGGTCGTCTGTGACGTCCAGAATAGAGAGAAAAAGGAGCAGGTATCTGGGGGCGATAAAATAGCTTCAAGGTATAATGTACAGACAAAGGTATGGTGGGATGTGAGTACAGAGGAAGTAAACCTTAGGCATTTAGTGATTATGAGAGAGATATTGTCTCTAGAAACATCATTGAAACCAGAAGATGTCATAGCATGTGTGGGTGGAGGAACTGAGAGGTTGGATAAGGTATAATGAGCAGGGCTAGAGGCTCTACAGTGAAATAAGCCAATAAACACTAACCAGAACAGCAATGGACAAGGCATATTGACATTAAGGAGAGGCATGCTTAGCCGAGTGATCAGAGGGTCCAGTGAGATTCAGACAGCTAGCCGGGCCATAGGTAGCAAGCTGGTGGAAGATGGGAGGGAGGTCTGTTTTTAGCCGCTTCGTGCGTTTCCGTCTGTGGGTTAGTGGGGTTCCGTGTGGAAGGGGGGACCTGTCCAAGTTGGCAAAATAGTTAGTTATAGTGGCCCAAGAAAAGTGTCCGACAGACCTATTCAGATCGCAGCCGAAAAGACAGCTAACGATTAGCTGGCCGCAGATGGGCGATCAGGTTACGTCGCGACGGAGGGGCCAGTTGGACAACTCCCTCGGGCAGATAACGTTGGTGATCCAGTCGTGAAGACCCAATGGGGCTCCGCATCGGCAGTAAAACGGGTCAGGATAGGTGAGTTGTAGCCCAGGAGACACTTCAGCTGGCTAGCTCAGGAATAGCCCACGAGTGGCTGACGGAACTCTTCAGCTGGCTAGCTAGCTAGCTCCGTAATAGTGTGTGTTAATTCCGAGACCGACGTTGCCAATAGTCACTCAGGTAGCAGCTAGTTAGCTGCAAGATCCAGGTGTAAATGTCCAGAGCCTGCGGTAGAAATCGAGGAAAGGAGAGAGAATAGGTCCGATATGCTCTGGTCTGAGTCGCGCTGTACAAAAACTGGCGTTAGCTTTTCGAGCTAATGGATAGCTGAGGACAGCTAACCGTAGCTAGCTGAACTTCAACGTTAGCCAGTGAAAATGGCTAACCTCTGGCTAGCTTCTGTTGTGGAATTCAGATGAGGTAAATAATACTTTCTTTTTTTTTTAAATTGATGAGGCGGGTTGCAGGAGAGTGCTTTGAGGTTGAGTATTTAGAATTTAAAAAAAATGTAAAAAGATAAGTGTATAAAAAATATGTAAATATATATATATATATATACACGGGACACGACAGGACGTCTGAACTGCTACGCCATCTTGGAACAAGACGATGTCGTACATGTCAATCCAGAGCATCCCAAACATGCTCAATGGTTGACATGTCTGGTGAGTATGTAGGCCATATAAGAACTGGGATATTTTCATCTTCCAGGAATTGTGTACAGAGCCTTGCATCATGGGGTTGTTGTGGCGGAAGAATCAGAATTAGTTAGGTAACAGATAATTAATTAATTATCTGTGTAATATGCTTGTTATTAGAATGTATCCCTTCGGACTCTGGTGTTGGCAGTTGCACTTCCTCCCTCAATTACCTGGAGCCCAGAGAGGGGAGAAGTCAGGCTTGTCTTTCACATGCCCCTGGTGCTATACAGAATATCAGAAAGAGAAGAGGACAGGAGGGAACATTGTCTTCATATGTGAATGTGTCTTTAACTATTTACCTTTACCTATTAAACCATGTGAAGGGATGGTGTGATAAATGGGGAACCAATTACTTGTCTACACAATGTCTGTGCACCAGTCACTCCTTCCTTTGGCCTTGGGGGAGATAAGGTCTGAGACAAGATGTGTGGGGTAGTGTCTGGAACCATTGTACCTCATCTCTGATGTTGCACCTATCCTGGGATAGTGTATTACCTAGAGGCTCACTCCCCTCAGTGAGCTGGTCCAGGTGTGTGGTCAAGAAGGGGTTTTACTTGAGATGGGAGTATCTGGAGTTGACAATTGATTTATGCCATAGAATGAGTTGGTGTTTCTGTGCTATGAAGTACCAGGAACGAGATCTGAGCCTTGTCTTAGGGGCCAAACTGAACAATAAGAACAGTCTTCATAGCAAATGCGATCTGGCTGCGGGATACTCATTTCTCATATATCAAGATTCACCTTGTGACCCATTCCATACATCTGTTGTTTGTCATGTAGACTAAAAGGGTGTATCTTTGCTATAAAATATATTTGTATTCTTCGTATGTCAGAGCTACTCGTCACAACACTTGGGAGTGTTGACCCGACCAGCCTCGTCATTATAGAAGCAATTACTCTATGCTTTCCTTATTAATACATTTTGAACAAAGTAATATTCTAATTGGTGATTGACCTTGTCTCTCCTCATTATTGATTAGAATTTCCACGACACTGTGCATTATCATGCTAAAACATGAGGTGATGGCGGTGGGTGAATGGCACGACAATGGGCCTCGGGATCTCATCACGGTATCTCTGTGCATTCATATTGCCATCGCTAAAATGCAATTGTGTTCGTTGTCTGTAGCTTATGCCTGCCCATACCAAAACCCCACCACCACCATGGGGCCTCTGTTCACGATGTTGACATCAGTAAATCGCTCGCCCACACGACGCCATACACGTGGTCTTTGGTTGTGAGGCTGGTTGGACGTACTGCCAAATTCTCTAAAATGACGTTGGTAGAGAATTAACATTACATTCTCTGGTAACAGGTCTGGTGGACATTCCTGCAGTCAGCATGCCAATTGCACACTCCCTAAAAACTTGAGACATCTGTGGCATTGTGTTGTGTGAAAAAACTGCACATTTTAGAGTGGCCTTTATAATGATCATGCTGTTTAATCAGCTTCTTGATATGCCACACCTGTCAGGTGGATGGATTATCTTGGTAATGGAGAAATGTTCACTAACAGGGATATAAACAAATTTGTGCACAGAATTTGAGAGAAATAAACTTTGTGCATATGGAAAATGTCTGGGGTCTTTTATTTCAGCTTATAAAATATGGGACCAACACTTTACATTTACGTCAATTAGCAGACGCTCTTATCCAGAGCGACTTACAAATTGGTGCATTCACCTTATGATATCCAGTGGAACAACCACTTTACAATAGTACATCTATATCTTTTTTTGGGGGGGGGGGGGGGGGGTTAGAAGGAATACTTTATCCTATCCCAACACTTTACATGTTGTGTTTATATTTTTGTTCAGTGTCCATAAAGTATCAGCAAGGTGCAAAATGACATGGTAGTAACTAGCCTACCTTGCCGTTTAATGTACAGAGAGAAGATAACATGTATGCAGAGGGAGGATGCATCTAGGCAGGCAGCAGTGAAGGAAAGTTAGCCTCTCCATTACAACCTATCGTGCCAGCCACTAGAGAGATGTATAGTCTTACACCCTTAGCCATATCTTGTTGACATGGAATAGTTTCCTTCTTGTTATCCTTGAGGACAAAAATAAACATGTGGTATTCCTGCTGGATGCCTTTCACTGATTGAGAAGGACAGCTTTAGACACATTGTCAAGTGTCAACCAATAGTAATAGGTGACCCAATGAGAAATCATGTCCCCCTACAATGTTGACTGTAACTTAACACCATATGTATTTTTTCACTATATTATTATTAGTTCACACATCTCCCGTCTCCATACTAAAAAAGCACCTGCTGTCCACTCTCAGTTTTCTACTCTTCACTCTCATGTCCTTGAAGGTCCCCCAACCAAGCCATCAGGGATGTGTGGTACCTGTCCTACTTGAGTGTGGAAACTGATTCTGCTTGAGTTTCAAAGAGAGGACTATTGTTAGGGGTGTTTGTTCCTCTGTGGTGGCAAGGTGGCATAAAGTTAACTTTTTAGAGAAGGACTCCCCACCTCTTTACTCTCTCTTCTCCTGACTAACATTAGATCAGTCATTAGTGGCTCTGCTGGATGGTCTCGTCAGTGGTCGTCTTCCTATCAGACTCCATCAGGCTATAGAAGGGCTCTCACCACTGATGATCCTCTGAACCCGACAGAGACAAAACATAGCCTGCAGAAGATTTGAAGAGCGGAAAGCGGAAAGATAAGACTTTGTTTCATTTTAGATTGCTTTGATACTTTTGATCTGGTAGCTCTGTTTGTCTCTCACAGGATCAATTTGAGCTCACTTGAACAGGAAGGTGGCGCGGAAGTCCTATGTGGCAAATTTTCCCATCAAACTTTGTCATCAAAGTCTGTCTTTCTCTGGATTTATGGTGTTTTCAAGACAACTGGGAACTCTGAAAAAATCAAGGTTGAATCATGACGTCAGTGATCTTCAGGTCGGAGCTCTAGAAAGAGGCCAGACTGAGTTCCCGACTTGGAATTCCGAGGTGGATGACCGTTCAAAACGTATTTTCTCAGTTCAAGCTCGTTTTTGTCTGAGTTCCCAGTTGTCTTGAACTCACTGAAGTCTGAGATATCCCAGTTCTGAGTTTCCAGTTGTTTCGATCGCGGCAGAAAGCAGCGTTGGCCAATGTTGAATGTTTTCCTTTTAACCTTGGAAAAGGTTACCCTTAAACCCAGATTTGGACCCCACAACCACTCCACTGAATAGCATGCTTGCAGTTAGCCACTGATTCCTTCCAAACCACTCATTGTTGAATTTGCGATTTCCAACTTGTTGTGTAATGTTTATTTCCAATGGCCGATGAACACTAATACGTTTTATCTATAATTTCTCTTCATATTTTCTCTTCATATGACAAGGATTGAAAAGGATTTGCCAGTATATTGTTGACTTGATTTATGATGACTGCTAGCTAAGATTTTGAAAGTATGATGTTGACATGATCAGTCCAATCAAAGTTACGGTACATATAACGCGATTTGACGTCACTTTATCTGTGACCAATGACCTCTTGGATGAGCATGTTTGTATACGGCTTTATTATCTCAATGAAATATAAATATATATATATATATTTAGCTAAACAGGTGGGGTCGTCACTGGAACCAAGATGTAAAAAGAACTGATGTTGGCACAAGATAGAGGGAAGTTGGAGCATAACTAATGAAATTACAGTTAATGAAAATGTACGTTGGAATGTATGCAAGAGACAAAATTCACAAATTCTACAGCACAACAGCAAAGTCATGTCTCAAGTGTAAAACTAATAATGACTCAATAATCCATGCTTTCTGAGAACGCTATAAAGTTTGGAAGTTGTGGGCAGAGCTAGAAAGTTGGCTGTCAGAAGTACTGTATTACAATGTAAACTTACTTTTAATCCATCTGTCTGCATATTTCAAGACATGACAGACATAAGAGGGTGTAGTGAGATACCCAATGGGCTGGACCATTCTTTTCTCATCATTCATTTTGAAAAAACGTATACAAAAAACTTGGAAGTCAATCAATCCGCCATCATTGGCACAACCGAAAAATCAAATGATTTATTATTTAATATTTAAATTGCATGGGCGAGGACCGAGTCTGGGAAACTCTGGAGTCCGCCAAAGCAGAAGGTTTCAGAGATCCATCTGAGAGGTTCACTCTTCATCATGCTCTTTCTGTGATGGTAAAGAATTAGAGAATAGAGATAGACATCAGGGAGAGAAGACATTGGTAAGCACTGGTCAAGCTTTAGTAGTGTCGTGTCTTTGGCATCATTAAAAAACCTCTTACATCTAGACGTTCCGCTAGCGGAGCACCGCTCCAATATCCAATGATAGGGCGTGGCGCGAAATACAAACTCCTCGAAAATCCGAAAACTTCCATTTTTCAAACATATGACTATTTTACACCATTTTAAAGACATGACTCTCCTTTATCTAACCACACTGTCCGATTTCAAAAAGGCTTTACAACGAAAGCAAAACATTAGATTATGTCAGGAGAGTACCCAGCCAGAAATAATCAGACACCCATTTTTCAAGCTAGCATATATGTCACAAAAACCAAAACCACAGTTAATATTTAATTTTTATTGGCCAGTCTGAGATATGGCTTTTTCTTTGCAACTCTGCCTAGAAGGCCAGCATCCCTTCACTGTTGATGTTGAGACTGGTGTTTTGCGGGTACTATTTAATGAAGCTGCCGGTTGAGGACCTGTGAGGCGTCTGCTTCTCAAACTAGACACTCTAATGTACTTGTCCTCTTGCTTAATTTTGAACCAGGGCCTCCCACTCCTCTATCTATTCTGGTTAGAGCCAGTTTATGCTGTCTGTGAAGGGAGTAGTACACAGCGTTGTCCGAGATCTTCAGTTTCTTGGCAATTTCTCACATGGAATAGCCTTCATTTCTCAGAACAAGAATAGACTGACGAGTTTCAGAAGAAAGTTCTTTGTTTCTGGCCATTTTGAGCCTGTAATCGAACCCACAAATGCTGATGCTCCAGATACTCAACTAGTCTAAATGCCAGTTTTATTGCTTCTTTAATCAGAACAACAGTTTTCAGCTGTACTAATATAATTACAAAAGGGATTTCTAATGATCAATTAGCCTTTTAAAATGATAAACTTGGATTAGCTAACACAACGTGCCATTGGAACAAAGGAGTGGTGGTTGCTGAAAATGGGCCTCTGTACGCCTATGTAGATATTCCATAAAAAAATCAGCCATTTCCAGCTACAATAGTCATTTACAACATTAACAATGTCTACACTGTATTTCTGATCAATTTGATGTTATTTTAATGGACAAAAAATGTGCTTTTCTTTCAAAAACTAGGCCATTTCTAAGTGACCCCAAACTTTTGAACAGTAGTGTAGTTTCAACATATTTATCTCTCACCTTTGTCTCCTCCTGCAGTTGTCTTTTGATGTCCTCAATCTGATGAGTGTAGGACAGCTTCACTCTACTCAGCTGAGATACAAGGGAGTCCTTTTCCATAAGCTGACTGGAAAGCTGTCCTAGCGAAGTAAATTACGAAATTGTTAAGAACAATTTCACTGGCTTGATCAGTGTGGAGGAAGGAATAATTTACTAATATTGGTGATCATTTATCATAAGAGATAAGAAACTTACCATTCTCTGTCTGCAGCCTAGCTTTACACATGCTGAAGTCATTGATGCTGCGCATGCCCTCCTCATACTTTGCCCGGTATTCAATCATCTGATCTTCCCAGGTCCTGCTTGCCTTCTCTAAATTGGTCTGAAATGAAGAGCATGATATAAAGACAAATGTGAGTTTTTAAATAATCCATCATGCATCACATTTGATGAGAAACTAAAAGACCAGATCATGAAATGGAGTCATACGTTGGACTTCACAATATGTTCCATCTTGTAGACCACATCATCAAGCTCTAGCCTGAGCTCACTCTGCTCCTTTTCCAGTTTCTGCTTCTCCCTCTGCAAGTTGTCTATCTGCTCCCCTAGGTCGCCCACACTGTCAGCTTGTTTTTTCTTGAGTGTGGCAGCTATAGTCTTGTGCTACAGAGTGGCCTCTTCAAGGTCTATGCGGAGCTTCAGGAACTCATTATCCCTCTTCTTGTTCATCTCAATCTGGACAGATGTGGCTCCATCAGCCTCCTCTAGCCTCTCACTGATCTCCTCCAGCTCTCTAGCCAAGTCTGCTCTTTGCTTCTCCACCTTGGCTTGGGCAGCTCTTTCTGCCTCCAGCGCTTCCTCTAGCTCCTCAATTTGAGCCTAGCATGGGGAAATAGATTGAAAGATTGTGAGGAGGTTTGAATATTCTTCTTCTTTTAAGTCAAAATAATGTGTATTTTCATTAAATACCATAGTTGCACATTCAATTACACATGATCAATTACCTGAAGCTCCTTCCATTTCTTCTGAAGCTGAATGCTACCTGCTTGTTCATCTTCTATTTTATTGTTAAGCTTGCTGACTTCAAATTCTTTACTGTGGACAAAGGCAAATTTGTTTAGAGTGAATTAACATTTTAGCTCCAAATAAAGGCTTGATTGAAAAATAAATAATATATATATATATACAATTCACTTACTTCTTAAGACGTTTCTCTAGCTGTTGTTTATCGTTCTCCAGGTCTATTAGGCTCTCCTGGGTCAACTTCAAGTCTCTCTCCAGCTTCCTCTTGGCTCTTTCAAGATCCATACAGACCTTCTTCTCTTGCTCCGGAGAACCTTCAAGCTGAGGACCATCATCACAAAACACAAGACTGTTTTATCCATTCGATTTCTGATGACTACATGAATTATGTATTTTTATAATTTTTTGCTCACAACACAACGTCAAGTACTCACATCATCAACTTGTTGCTCCAGCTTAGCCTTTGCCTTGGTTAGAGTGTTGACTTTGTCCTCCTCGCTTTGCAGGTCATCCAGCTTTTGCTGATGAGATTCCTGGAGAGGTTTCTTCTCCTTGGTTAGATTGGCAATGATTCCATTTGGCTCGAAAGGCGTTGGCTCGAAAGGGCTGGGTTTGATGAATAAACAAGTTGTGAGTGTGTCGAGGCTTGGCCCCCCACTGGCCAATCAGAACGTGCTCCGTGGCAAAATATGTGGTTGCTTCAAGTTGTGTATTTACGGTCTTTTTTGTATTTCCTTGGAATCAACTCCAATTCCAATGTTAGTCTGTTATAGTTTGTTAAATGGCTTACAGAAACAAAATAACAAAATGTAGACCTATCTTTGCTAAATACATTAACTTGAACCCAGCGGCGGTCAGTGCCGTTTAAGATTAGGGAGGATGATAATTTTTGCTATGAACATGGCCTTATTTCTATTACAGCATATTGGATGACTGTCATTAATATTTCATTCACCCAGCTCAATGTACCATCGATAGGTTTAGGCTACCACATGATATTTGAATTTTACAACCTAAGTCAGGTCCTGGGAGAATTCAAGTAGAAATTTTTTTTGTAATGAAGGTGACAGACTGCGACACATTCAATAATGCCTTACACACTCTTGCCTGCATCTAGCTGATCTAGGGTGTAATCAGGTATGTTTATCCGCTCAACATTATACTGCTCCAAAATAGGCCTGTTTAATTAATAAAATCAGAACTATCTTACAGATCAGATCGCATTCACACATCTCCAAAAGTTGCATTGCAAGCGCGCCATGGACGTTGTCACCATAAAACCAGGAAGGTGAATCATTCTAATTACTTTGGTTGTAATAAAATGTAACGAAAAATAAGCAAACCGTTTTTTTTAAACAACAACATAATAAATAAATATAAAATGTACGATATCATGAAATATGTAAAATGTACGATATCATGAAATAGCCAGGATAAAAAATGCACACATTGCTGTTGAACCAGCCTTCCTTTTAGTAGCCCTAAGGGAGGGCTTGAGTTTTGAACATATTGGATTGACACGCACAGACAGCTGTGTGTTATGTGTTATGCTCAGGGGCGAAAATCCCGGGGGGGACGGGGGGGGACACGACCCCCCCATCCAGGGAAAAATATGATTTGTCCCCCCCAATATATCACTGAACCATAACTATGTAATTTAAATAATATTAATAATACGCAATGAAAGCAATTGTGCTGATTATAGACACTTAATAGCGCGTTTTTAAGTTTCAAAAGATTGCAACCCCACCACCCTTTGCCTCACAATGGTTTGATCCACTGCCAGTTCCTTAGCTTGCTAGGTAACAGAGAGGTCATATCTACTGTCTGAAAGGCACTCAATGCACGTAACTGACGTGAGGTTAATCCAGTCAATCGCGCACACACACTAGCTGAATATGCAGAGGTAGCGCGCAAATATTAACTATTAAGCTAGCTAGTACCTATTCCATTTATGTGGCGTCGTCAAAGATGGAATCAGCATGCAGATTACGAAAGTTAGTGCTTCAAAGTTCCATTGAAAAGGTTAGCGATAAACTGAAATCCATGCCGAAAACCAAATACTTCGAAGCAATACTTTGTAGAGCCACAATTTGCAGCAATTACAGCTGCAAGTCTTTGGGGTATGTCTCTATAAGTTCTCTGCTGCCAATGACTGGAACGAGCTACAAAAATCTCTGAAACTGGAAACACTTATCTCCCTCACTAGCTTTAAGCACCAGCTGTCAGAGAAGCTCACAGATCACTGCACCTGTACATAGACCATCTATAATTTAGCCCAAACAACTACCTCTTCCCCTACAATATTTATTTATTTATTTATTTATTTTGCTCCTTTGCACCCCATTTTTTCTATTTCTACTTTGCACTTTCTTCCACTACAAATCTACTATTCCAGTGTTTTACTTGCTATATTGTATTTACTTAGCCACCATGGCCTTTTTTGCATTTGCCTCCCTTATCTCACCTCATTTGCTCACATTGTACATAGACTTTATTTTTCTACTGTATTATTGACTGTATGTTTGTTTTACTCCATGTGTGACTCTATGTTGTTGTATGTGTCAAACTGCTTTTGCTTTATCTTGACCAGGTCGCAAAACTGCTCCAACTCCTTCAAGTTGGATGGGTTCCGCTGGTGTACAGCAATCTTTAAGTTATAGCACATATTCTCAATTGGATTGAAGTCTGTGCTTTGACTAGGCTATTTCAAGACATTTAAATGTTTCCCCTTAAACCACTCAAGTGTTGCTTTAGCAGTATGCTTAGGGTCATTGTCCTACTGGAAGGTGAACCTTCGTCCCAGTCTCAAGTCTCTGGAAGACTGAAACAGGTTTCCCTCAATTTCCCTGTAATTAGCGCCATCCATCATTCCATCAATTCTGAAAAGTTTCCCAGTCCCTGCCGATGAAAAAAAATGCATGAAGCATATGTTTGGGGAGTCTCCCACATGCCTTTTGCGAGCACCAAACATGTTTGCTTATTTTTTTGTGTCCACTCTTCCGTAAAGCCCAGCTCTGTGGAGTGTACGGCTTAAAGTGGTCCTATGGACAGATACTCCAATCTCTGCTGTGGAGATTTGCAGCTAACTCAGGGTTATCTTTGGTATTTTTGTCGCCTCTCTGACTAATACTCTCCTTGCCTGGTCCACGAGTTTTGGTGGGCGACCCTCTCTTGGCAGGTTTGTTGTGGTGCCCTATTCTTTCAATTTTTTATTAATGGTTTTATTGGTGCTCCGTGGGATGTTCAAAGTTTCAGATATTTTTTTATAACCCAACCCTGATCTGTACTTCTCCACAACTTTGTCCCTGACCTGTTTGGAGAGCCCCTTGGTCTTCATGGTGCCGCATGCTTGGTGGTGCCCCTTGCTTAGTGGTGTTGCAGACTCTGGGGCCTTTCAGAACAGGTGTATTTATACTGAGATGTGACAGATCATGTGACACTTAGATTGCACACAGGTAGACTTTATTTAACTAATTATGTGACTTCTGAAGATAATTGGTTGCACCTGATCTTATTTAGGGGCTTCATAGCAAAGGGGTGA
Source organism: Salmo trutta (assembly GCF_901001165.1). Lineage (NCBI taxonomy): Eukaryota > Metazoa > Chordata > Actinopteri > Salmoniformes > Salmonidae > Salmo > Salmo trutta. Next base: position 27,402,949 of record NC_042977.1, read on the forward strand.
ATACATATGCATGCACATATGCATTCTGGTTTTTTTTAAATAATTTTTTGAAACAAGTTCTTTTTTTCATTTCACTTCACCAATTTGGACTATTTCGTGTATGTCCATTACGTGAAATCCAAACAAAAATCTATTTAAATTACAGGTTGTATTGCAACAAAATAGGAAAAACACCAAGGGGGTGAATACTTTTGCAAGGCACTGTATTCAATGCCTGTACTTTTGCCTATCGGATTTCCTGTCTTCAACCGCGTGCCTGATCTCCCGGACTACGTCATTAGCCTTCTCCCTGCCTGTACTGTTGCCTTTTCTGACCCCCTGTGTATGACTTTCTGCCTGCCCCTGGACTCAGCTACTTGCCCCCTCCTGTGGTCCTTTACAAATAAACCCCTGCTGTGCCCTGCGCTTGAAACCAGCTGTCTGTCTCCCATTGTATTCATTATAGAATACACTTGCCAGCTGGTCAGCGCATGCTCTGAGTATGTGTCCTGGTAATCCATCTGGCCCTGCGGCCTTGTGAATGTTAACCTGTTTGAAGGTCTTACTCACATTGGCTACAGAGAGCATGATCACAGTCATCCAGAACAGCTGGTGCTCTTATGCATGGGTCAGTGTTGCTTGCCTCAAAGCGAGCATAAAAGGAATTTAGCTTGTCTGGTAGGCTCGCGTCACTGGGCAGCTTGTGGCTGGGTTTCCCTTTCTAATCTGTGATAGTTTGCAAACCCTGGCACATCTTACGAGCGTTAGAGCCGGAGTAGTAGGATTCCATCTTAGTCCTGTATTGACGCTTTGCCTGTCTGATGGTTCATCAGAGGGCATAGCAGAATTTCTTATAAGCGTCTGGATTAGTGTCCCGCTCCTTGAAAGTGGCAGCTCTAGCCTTTAGCTCAGTGTGGATGTTATCTGTAATCTATGGCTTCTGGTTGGGATATGTACGCACGTTCACTGTGGGGACGACATCGTCGATGAACTTATTAATGAAGCCAGTGGTAAACTCAATGCCATCTGATGAATCCTGGAACATATTCCAGTCTGTGCTAGCGAAACAGTCCTGTAGCTTAGCATCTGCTTCATCAGACCACTTCAGTGTTGAGCACGTCACAAGTGTTTCCTGTTTGAGTTTTTGCTTGTGATCAGGAATTAGGAGGATAAAGTTATGGTCAGATTTACCAAATGGAGCTGATCTAGAGTTTTTTCGCCTCTAGTGGCACAGGTGACATGCTGGTAGAAATGGTAAGACAGATTTCAGTTTTCCTGCATTAACATCATCGGTCACTGGGAGTGCCGCCTCTGGGTGAGCATTTTCTTGTTTGCTTATGGCCCTATACAGCTCGTTGAGTGCGGTCTTAGTGCCAGCATCGGTTTGTTGTGGTAAATCGACAGCTACAAAAAATATAGATGAAAACTCTCTTGGTAAATAGTATGGTCTACAGCTCATCATGAGGGATTCTAACTCAGGTGAGCAGAACCTCGAGACTTCCCTAATATTAGAGCTCTCACACCAGCTGTTGTTAACTAAGAGACACACACTACCCCTCTTGAGTTTACCTGACGCTGCCGTTCTGTCCTGCCGATGTATAGAAAAAAACAGCTTGATTTATATTTTCCATGTCCGACTAAGAGAAACATAGGATATAACAATTCTTCAGATCAGGTTGATAGGATAGTGAACAGAGCTCATCCAGTTTATTCTCCAGTGATTTAACGTTTGCCAATATAGAGGCAGTTTAACCACACGCCAATGTAGTCTCTATCCTGCACGCCGGCCTCTATAACGCTTTCTCTTCCTTTTTTGAGTGCCGGGGTTTTGGGCTGGTCCGGGATGAGCAGTACACTCGAAAGCGTTCTTCGGCTTTCCCCATAGCAGAACCCTTTTTGGTTCCAGGTAGAACTATTTTGTGTTCCACATAGAACCCTCTGGAAAGGGTTTAACATGGAACCCAAAAGGGTTCTACCTGGAACCAAAAGGGTTATAAAAAGGGTTATACCTGGAATCAAAAGGGTTCTTCAAATGGTTCTCCTATGGGGACAGCTGAAGAACCCCTATTGGTTCTAGCTAGCACATTTTTTTCTAAGAATTTACAGTACCAGTCAAATGTTTGGACACACCTACTCATTCCAGGTTTTTTTTAAAACATTTTTACTATTTTCTACATTGTAGAATAATAGTGAAGACATCAAAACTATGAAATAACACATATGGAATCATGTAGTAACCAAAAAAGTGTTAAACAAATCAAAATATATTTTAGATTTTAGATTCTTCAAAGTAGCCACCCTTTGCTTTGATGACAGGTTTGCACACTCTTGGCGCTCTCTCAACATTATTCCATATGTGTTATTGTTACGTCCTGACCAGTAAATGGGTTATTTGTTATTATAGTTTGGTCAGGACGTGGCAGGGGGTATTTGTTTTATATGGTTCGGGGTGTGTGTGTATGTAGAGGGGTGTTTGGTTTATGTATTCCGGGGTTTTTGTCATTGTTCTATGTTAGTGTATTTCTATGTTCTGTCTAGTCATTTCTATTTCTATGTTTAGGTAATTGGGGTTGGGGCCTTCAATTGTCTATCGTTGCCTCTGATTGAAGATTCTATAAATAGAAATGTGTTTGTCATGGGATTTGTGGGAGGTTGTAGTTGCATAGCTTTGTGTTTAGCATGCATCCTGTTCGTTCGTATGTTTTTGTGTTCAATAAAAGTAAATATGAGCACTCAACCCGCTGTGCCTTGGTCCATCCACTACGACGACCGTTACAGTTATTTCATAATAATAATTGCACAAATGGTCAGGAGCCCGTAGAATGGCTGCTATATTCCCTGGAGCATCATTCTCCACATATCTTGGATGTCTTACCATGATATAATGATAATTCTTTGACATAAGCAATTGGTATTGTTTAGAAAACACAAAATAAGATGTTGGATTTCACAAAGGGATATTGAAGAAAAATATGTCATGACTGGGTTCTCATTAACCCAGAGGCCTTAAGAGGAGTTGATGTGCAACATGTTTTGTCATGATAGCCATAGACTTTGCATAAATAGAAATATCAAATAGCTGTAACGAGTGCGCTGAGAGTTGGGAAGCAAGTACAGGGAGTGAGTGTTTTAATAAATAACCATAAACAATAAACACGAATCACAAACAACACACCGACATGAAACAGAGTCAATAACACCTGAGGAAAGAACCGAGGGGAGTGACAGATATAGGGAAGATAATCAAGGAGGTAATGGAGTCTGGGTGAGGGTCATGAGGCGCGGGAGCGCTTGATGATGGTGACAGGTGTGCGGGATAATCAGCAGCCTGATGACCTAGAGACCGGAGAGGGAGTATACGTGACAATAGCCAATGGGCCGGTCTAAATAAAGAACATTTAGGCAGCGAGCTTTACCAGCTGGAAAGTGTCACACAACACTGACAGAGGTCTGTCACAAGTGACATGTTTAGATTTAGCTGAAATATAATAATAATGATACACAATGGTGACAAAGGCAGTAACTGCGGACCAATGCGAGGCCAAGGTCACTGGCGACTGGTTCTCCATTATCACCTACAGATGCCGTATTTTAATTTGAGCATGTTTCACACAGCAGAAAAAGTTTCCTGCACCAACAAGAAATGTGAATTGTTATTGTTACTTTAACTTCCAAGATGGCGTAGCGGTCAGACGTCTTTGTCTTCGTCGTGTCCCGTGTATATATCTTTTATATCTTTTTTCTTCGCATATATATATTTTTTTTTCTTAACCTCAACTTCAACATACTCTCCTGCAATCCGCTTCACCCAATGTGGTACAGATCTGCTATTTTCTTTACTTTTGAACCGGAACCCCCAACAGAAGCTAGCCAGCTAACTAGCTACTAACTAGTAGCCAGCTAGCCAGCTAACTAGCTACTAGCTAGTAGCCAGCTAGCCACTGCTAGCGGTCATCAACTAACCTTTAGCCCGGACAACTCTTGCCAGTCTGCACAGCGTGATTAAAACCAGAGCATATCGGACTTATTTTTCTCCGTATCTCCGGATTCCTACCACAAGCTCTGAACCTTTCACCTGGATCATCGCAGCTAGCTAGCTGCTATCCGAGTGGCCACTCCTGGCTAACGTCTCTGTCCCGAAGCAAGAACCAATTAGCCTGGAGCTAGCCTTTCCTAGGCCCATCTCCTGGCTAGCCGAAGAGGTCCATCAGCCACTCCTTGGGCTACAATACCTATTTTGCCAATTGGCCTGGACCCCTTTTACTGCCGACACGGAGCCCCGCCGATCCATCACGACTGGACTACTGACGTAATCTGCCCGAGGATTTTTTTCAACTGGCTCCTCCGTCGCGACGTTCCCTGAATGCCCATCTGCTAGCCTGCTAGCCAAGGCCTGCTAACTGTCTAGAGCATATTGGACTGTTAGCTGAAAAGGCCCATCGGACAATTTCTTTGGCCACTATACCTATTTTGCCAATTGGCCTGGACCCTTTTACCACGGAGCCCTGCTGATCCATCACAACTGGTCTGCCGACGTAACAGCACGAGGGGGCTACAACAAACTTCTTCAGTCAAGACGTCCCTCTAAGGCCCTTCTGCTAGCTTGCTAGCCCCAGCCCGCTAGCTGTCTGAATTGCCGTGTCTCCAGCCAGCCGAGCTACTCACTGGACCCCTATGATCACTCGGCTACGCATGCCTCTCCCTAATGTCAATATGCCATGTCCATTGCTGTTTGGTTAGTGATTATTGCCTTATTTCACTGTAGAGCCTCTAGCCCTGCTCAATACGCCTTAGCTAACCCTTTAGTTCCACCTCCCACACATGCGGTGACCTCACCTGGTTTAACTTCTATGGGCTAGGTGGGACGTGACCGTCCCACCTGCGGGACACATTATTCAACAGCCAGTGAAATAGCATGGCGCGAAATACAAAACAGCAAAAATCTCATAATTTCATTTTCTCAAACAATCAACTATTTTGCACCATTTTAAAGATAAACTTCTCGTTAATCTAACCACATTGTCCGATTTCAAAAAGGCTTTATGGCGAAAGCATAAAATTAGATTATGTTAGGACATAAACTTCACAAGAAAAACCACACAGCCATTTTCCAAGCAAGGACATGCATCCCAAAAACACAGCTAAAATATTCACTAACCTTTGATGATCTTCATCAGATGGCACTCATAGGACTTCATGTTACACAATACATGTATGTTTTGCTCGATAAAGTTCATATACTGCTCAAAAAAATAAAGGGAACACTTAAACAACACATCCTAGATCTGAATGAAAGAAAAAATCTTATTAAATACTTTTTTCTTTACATAGTTGAATGTGCTGACAACAAAATCACACAAAAATAATCAATGGAAATCCAATTTATCAACCCACGGAGGTCTAGATTTGGAGTCACACTCAAAATTAAAGTGGAAAACCACACTACAGGCTGATCCAACTTTGATGTAATGTCCTTAAAACAAGTCAAAATGAGGCTCAGTAGCGTGTGTGGCCTCCACGTGCCTGTATGACCTCCCTACAACGCCTGGGCATGCTCCTGATGAGGTGGCGGATGGTCTCCTGAGGGATCTCCTCCCAGACCTGGACTAAAGCATCCGCCAACTCCTGGACAGTCTGTGGTGCAACGTGGCGTTGGTGGATGGAGCGAGACATGATGTCCCAGATGTGCTCAATTTGATTCAGGTCTGGGGAACGGGCGGGCCAGTCCATAGCATCAATGCCTTCCTCTTGCAGGAACTGCTGACACACTCCAGCCACATGAGGTCTAGCATTGTCTTGCATTAGGAGGAACCCAGGGCCAACCGCACCAGCAAATGGTCTCACAAGGGGTCTGAGGATCTCATCTCGGTACCTAATGGCAGTCAGGCTACCTCTGGCGAGCACATGGAGGGCTGTGCGGCCCCCCAAAGAAATGCCACCCCACACCATGACTGACCCACTGCCAAACCGGTCATGCTGGAGGATGTTGCAGGCAGCAGAACGTTCTCCACAGCGTCTCCAGACTCTGTCACGTCTGTCACATGTGCTCAGTGTGAACCTGCTTTCATCTGTGAAGAGCACAGGGCGCCAGTGGCGAATTTGCCAATCTTGGTGTTCTCTGGCAAATGCCAAACATCCTGCACGGTGTTGGGCTGTAGGCACAACCCCCACCTGTGGACGTTGGGCCCTCATACCACCCTCACAGAGTCTGTTTCTGACCATTTGAGCAGACACATGCACATTTGTGGCCTGCTGGAGGTCCTTTTGCAGGGCTCTGGCAGTGCTCCTCCTGCTCCTCCTTGCACAAAGGCGGAGGTAGCGGTCCTGCTGCTGGGTTGTTGCCCTCCTACGGCCTCCTCCACGTCTCCTGATGTACTGGCCTGTCTCCTGGTAGCGCCTCCATGCTCTGGACACTACGCGGACAGACACAGCAAACCTTCTTGCCACAGCTCGTATTGATGTGCCATCCTGGATGAGCTGCACTACCTGAGCCACTTGTGTGGGTTGTAGACTCCGTATCATGCTACCACTAGAGTGAAAGCACCGCCAGCATTCAAAAGTGACCAAAACATCAGCCAGGAAGCATAGGAACTGAGAAGTGGTCTGTGGTCACCACCTGCAGAACCACTCCTTTATTGGGGGTGTCTTGCTAATTGCCTATAATTTCCACCTGTTGTCTATTCCATTTGCACAACAGCATGTGAAATTTATTGTCAATCAGTGTTGCTTCCTAAGTGGACAGTTTGATTTCACAGAAGTGTGATTGACTTGGAGTTAAATTGTGTTGTTTAAGTGTTCCCTTTATTTTTTTGAGCAGTGTATTTATATCCAAAAACCCCATTTTACATTGGCATGTGATGTTCAGAAAATGTATTCCCACCAAAACTGCCGGTGAATGTGCACATCAATTTACAAAAATACTCATCATAAACATTGATAAAATTTACAACAGTTACTGAAAGAATTATAGATATACCTGCCAAGTTTTGGGGTCAAGTTCTAAACTCAGAATTAGTATAATAAATATTCTCTTACCTTTGCTGATCTTCATCAGAATGCAATCCCAGGACTCCTACTTCCACAGAAATGTTATTTTTGTTCGAAATACTGCATATTTATGTCCAAATACCTCCGTTTTGTTTGTGCGTTCAGATCACTATACAAAGGCATAACGAGCGAGCGCAGTACCAGAGACGAAAAGTCAAATAATTCAATTACCATTTGTAGAAACATGTCAAACGTTGTTTACAATCAATCCTTAGGGTCTTTTTAACATAAAACGTCGATAATATTAAAACCGGACAATAGCGTATTCATTCAAGAAGAAAAAGAAGAAGGGATGCACTGGCGGGCTCGCGCATCACCAAGTCCTTTGTCCTCAGGCAGTCCACTCATTGACTGAGCTCCTATTTTCTGCCCAGTAACAGGAGAAGGACGAAACACGTTTCTAAAGGCTGTTGACAACCAATGGAAGCCTTAGGAAGTGCAACGTGACCCCACAGACACTGTAGTTTCAATAGGGATTCAAAAGAAGAACTAGAATTCTCAGATTTCCCACTTCCTGGTTGGATGTTTCTCAGGTTTTTGCCTGCCATATGAGTTCTGTTATACTCACAGACATCATTCAAACAGTTTTAGAAACTTCAGAGTTTATTTCTATCCAAATCGACTAATAATATGCAAATATTTGACTCTGGGCCCGAGTATTAGGCAGTTTACTCTGGGCACGCTTTTCATTCGAAAATGAAAATTCTGGCCCCTATACTTTAAAAAGTTAAATGATATTTCTAGAGACAATATCTCTCTCATATGCATAGGTTTACCTCCACTGTATTCACATCCTACCGTACCTTTGTCTGTACATTATGCCTTGAATCTATTCTACCGTGCCCAGAAACCTGCTCCTTTTACTCTCTGTCCAAATGTACTAGACGACCAGTTCTTATAGCCTTTAGCCGTATCCTTATCCTACGCCTCCTCTGTTCCTCTGGTGATGTAGAGGTTAATCTAGGCCCTGCAGTGCCTAGCTCAACTCCCATTCCCCAGGTGCTCTCATTTCTTGACTTCTGTAACCGTAAAAGCCTTGGTTTCATGCATGTTAACATTAGAAGCCTCCTCCCTAAGTTTGTTTTATTCACTGTTTTAGCACACTCTGCCAACCCGGATGTCCTGGCCGTGTCTGAATCCTGGCTTAGGAAGACCACCAAAAACCCTGAAATGTCCATCCCTAACTATCACATTTTCCAACAAGATAGAACTGCCAAAGGGGGCGGAGTTGCATTATTTAACCCTCTGTTTTCCCCATGGTTTTTGTGAGTGATTGTTTTATTGTAAGTTCGGTCCGATGTTTGTGGGCTTGGTATTACTTCATGTATTTGGAAATGTTGAGTAAAGTTCATTGTGTTACTCATCTCTGCTGTCCTGCACCTGACTCCTCTGCACCAGCTACACCCAAAACCTTACACCATTGCCGCTTGCTGTAGACCACTTTCTGCCCCCAGCTGTGCCCTGGACACCATATGTGAATTGATTTCCCCCATCTATCTTCAGAGCTTGTGCTGTTAGGTGACCTAAACTGGGACATGCTTAACACCCCGGCCATCCTACAATCTAAGCTTGATGCCCTCAATCTCACACAAGTTTTCAATGAACCTACCAGGTACAACCCCAAATCCGTAAACACGGGCACCCTCATAGATATAATCCAACCTGCCCTCCAAATACACCTCTGCTGTCTTCAACCAGGATCTCAGCGATCACTGCCTCATCCGTAATGGGTCTGCAGTCAAACAACCACCCCTCATCACTGTCAAACACTCCTTAAAACACTTCAGCGAGCAGGCCTTTCTAATCAACCTGGCCCGGGTATCCTGGAAGGATATTGACCTCATTCCATCAGTAGAGGATGCCTGTTATTCTTTAGAAGTGTTTTCCTCACCATCTTAAATAAGCATGCCCCATTCAAAAAATGTAGAACCAGGAACAGATACAGCCCTTGGTTCACTCCAGACCTGACTGCCCTTGACCAGCACAAAAACATCCTGAGGCATACTGCATTAGCATCGAATAGCCACCGCGATATGCAACTTTTCAGGGAAGTTAGGAACCAATATACACAGGTAGTTAGGAAAGCAAAGGCTAGCTTTTTCAAACAGAAAGTTGAATCCTGTAGCACAAACTCCAAAAAGTTCTGGGACACTGTAAAGTCCATGGAGAATAAGAGCACCTCCTCCCAGCTGCCCATTGCACTGAGGCTAGGAAACACTGTCACCACCGATAAATCCACGATAATTGAGAATTTCAATAGGCTTTTTTCTACGGCTGGCCTTGCTTTCCACCTGGCTACCCCTACCCCAGTCAATAGCCCTGCACCCCCCACAGCAACTTACCCAAGCCTCCCCCATTTCTCCTTCATCCAAATCCAGATAGCTGATATTCTGAAAGTGCTGCAAAATCTGGACCCCTACAAATCAGCAGGGCTAAACAATCTGGACCCTCTCTTTCTAAAATTAACTGACGAAATTGTTGCAACCCCTATTACTAGCTTGTTCAACCTCTCTTTCATATCGTTTGAGATCCTCAAAAATTGGAAAGCTGCCACGGTCATCCCCCTCTTCAAAGGGGGAGACACTCTAGACCCAAACTACTATAGACCTATATCTATCCTACCCTGCCTTTCTAAGGTCTTCGAAAGCCAAGTTAACAAACAGATCACCGACCATTTCGAACCCCACCGTAACTTCTCCGCCATGCAATCTGGTTTCCGAGCTGGTCATGGGTGCACCTCAGCCATCCTCAAGGTCCTAAACGATATCATAACTGCCATCGATAAGAGACAATACTGTGCAGCTGTATTCATCAACCTGGCCAAGGTTTTCAACTCTGTCAATTGCCACATTCTTATTGGCAGACTCAACAGCCTTGGTTTCTCAAATGACTGCCTCGCCTGGTTCACCAACTACTTCTCTGATAGAGTTCAGTGTGTCAAATCAGAGGGCCTGTTGTCCAGACCTCTGGCAGTCTCTATGGGGGTGCCACAGGGTTCAATTCTCGGGCCAAATCTTTTCTCTGTATATATCAATGATGTCGCTCTTGCTGCTGGTAATTCTCTGATCCACCTCTACGCAGACGACACCATTCTGTATACTTCTGGCTCTTCTTTGGACACTGTGTTAACTAACCTCCAGACGAGCTTCAATGCCATACAACTCTCCTTCTGTGGCCTCCAACTGTAAAACTAAATGCATGCTCTTCAACCGATCGCTGCCCACACCTGCCCGCCCGTCCAGCATCACTACTCTAGATGGTTCTGACTTAGAATATGTGGACAACAACAAATACCTAGGTGTCTGGTTAGACTGTAAACTCTCCTTCCAGACTCACATTAAGCATCTCCAATCCAAAATTAAATCTAGAATCGGCTTCCTATTTCGCAACAAAGCATCCTTCACTCATGCTGCCATACATACCCTCTTAAAACTGACCATTCTACCGATCCTTGACTTCGGCGATGTCATTTATAAAATAGCCTCCAACACTCTACTCAGCAAATTGGATGCAGTCTATCACAGTGTCATCTGTTTTGTCACCAAAGCCCCATATACTACCCACCACTGTGACCTGTATGCTCTCGTTGGCTGGCCCTCGCTTCATATTCATCGCCAAACCCACTGGCTCCAGGTCATCTATAAGTCTTTGCTAGGTAAAGCCCTGCCTTATCTCAGCTCACTGGTCACCATAGCAGCACCCACCCGTAGCACGCACTCCAGCAGGTATATTTCACTGGTCAACCCCAAAGTCAATTCCCCCTTTGGCCGCCTTTCCTTCCAGTTCTCTGCTGCCAATGACTGGAACGAACTGCAAAAATCACTGAAGCTGGAGACTCATATCTCCCTCACTAGCTTTAAGCACCAGCTGTCAGAGCAGCTCAGAGATCACTGCACCTGTACATAGCTCATCTGTAAATAGCCCATCCAACTACCTCATCCCCATACTGTTATTTATTTTATTTATTTTGCTCCTTTGCACCCCAGTATCTCTACTTGCACACTCATCTTCTGCACATTTATCACTTCAGTGTTTAATTGCTATATTGTAATTAGTTCGCCACTATGGCCTATTTATTGCCTTACCTCCCTTATCCTACCTCATTTGCACACACTGTATATAGACTTTTTCTATTGTATTATTAACTGTATTCCATGTGTAACTGTACATATCCCAACAAACCCCGAACCACATAAAACGAACACCACCTGCCACGTCCTGACCAAACTACAATAACAAATAACCCCTTTACTGGTCAGGACGTGACAGTAACGTGACAGTAACTCTGTGTTGTTGTTTGTGTCGTCCTGCTTTGCTTGTTCTCAACTAGCCTACCTGGTTAAATAAAGGTGAAATCAAAAAATCAAAAATATATGTGAATTATAATTATTTAAAATATTTTGTAGGGTTGACACATGTCCTGTTAGGGTAAATCAAGTCTGATTTTTTGTAATGGAAATTCTAATCTTTAGAAGCCTTTTTTAACCTCACTTACTCTATAAGTTTGCATTTCCTGCTGTGCAGGAACATATCTATTTGAGGTTGTTTATTGTGCGAACTTGACACCCTGATGCTTTCCTTAAGGCTCTATTTTGAGAACAAGGTTTTTGCTAATCTCTCTATTTTAGCTATCATCAGCTCACATTTCAAACACTTAAGCCCATCCACCCGTCCTCCCCACCCCACGCCTTTTCTGTCTGTCAATCCACCCCTGCTGGGCCCCTCTCAAGTTCACTTCTAACTCAAACCTTATCCCTGTGCCAAAGAGGGTGCTTGACCTCATGATACCCCAGATAGCCTCATCACCCTCTAACTGTCTTAGATGGTCATGGATATAGATATATTGTAGATAAGTGGCTATGGTAAAGAGTTGGCAAATTAACCAGGTCATGTCCTACCCTATACACTTTTGTTTGTTTAGTGAAAATAGGAAAATATTATAACTGTTACAATTAGTATTTGTAAATGAAGTCTTAAAAATGTCAGTAAGCATTCAATATGCAGGTTGACATTTATTGTCATTAGGTTTTTTTTGGAGGCAGAATGTAGCGATTTTCGTATAGATAGGCCAGCTGCAAAGTCAAAATGGGCTTTATTGTAAAAATTCATGAAACAAGCATTTGCTTTTTGGTCTTAATTTAAAGTTAGGGTTAGGCATTAGTGTGTTTATGGTTAAGCTTAGGGTTAGGTTTAAAATCAGATTTTATGACTTTGTGGCTGTGCCAGCTAGTGACAACTCTGCAGAACTGCCTCCAGAACAAGATTGATGACAAAAAACTGTAACCTGCATTCAATATGTGTGTGTATGTTTCGAAATACTCTAGTTTGGTGATGATAATTTAGCATTCAATCTCTCGGACCAAGGATGGGTAACTGGGACACAATGTAAGAGACATAATTGTCAGACTGATTGAAGAGATTTTATTCCACACAATTCCTGACCAAGGATAGGTACCTGGGACACAATGTAAGAGACATAATTGTCAGACTGATTGAAGAGATTTTATTCCACACTTCTACACACAGCAGAAACATGGCTTTCAGAAGGGTCCAAAGCCTCACTCTTCATCAAATCCTTTCTGGAATGTCAGGGAATGTTGTAAAGAAAGGAGACAAAGAGAGACAGCCAGTGAGTGGAAATCTGGCATCAAAAGATAAAAACCATCTATCAAAATATAGTGGAAATGTTGTTTGGCATTTGCCAGGGTCAGAAACCATAGATCATATATTTTACAGAAATTCTAACCTTGGAACCAACATCACGGCTCTTGGCACGTAGCTTGTTGACCTGAGACTCAGCGATGTCGGCCCTTTCCTTGGCCTCGTCTAGGTCATGCTGCATCTTGCGGAACTTGGTCAGGTTAGTATTGGCCTGCTCCTCCTGTGGTACAGAAATAAAACAAACATTATGTATCCTGAGCTAATACAGGTGGACACTACCTCAAGAATGAATGCATAAAGTCCACACTTACAGCTTCCTCTGCGGCTCTCTTGTAGGATTTTACTTTTAGCTGCAGCTTATCGGCAAGGTCTTGAAGACGGGCCATATTCTTACAGTGCTCCTCAGTCTGTAAATTTTAGACAAAATAAAGGTTAACCCCATTCGTTATCAGGTCAAAAGACTGGACAGCCAATGACGGAGTTACTAAAGATACCTGGTAGGTCAGCTCCTTGATACGCCTCTCATATTTACGAATTCCTTTGATTGCATCAGCACCCTTCTTCTGCTCAGCCTCAACCTCATTCTCCAGCTCCCTCACCTGTCACAACAAAGAAATAACATTCATGTTACAGGATGCAATATTATTATTTAGTGTCTTCTTATGTACAGTATGTACAATATGTAATGTAAAGTTACACTTACCCTGGCCTCCAGCTTCTGCACCTGCTTCTTGCCCCCCTTCATGGCAATTTGTTCAGCCTCATCCAGGCGGTGCTGCAGGTCCTTGATGGTCTGCTCCATGTTCTTCTTCATACGCTCTAGGTGAGAACTGGTGTCCTGCTCTTTCTTCAGCTCCTCTGCCATCATGGCAGCATCAGTAATGGCCTTCTTTGCCTTTTCTTCAGCATTTCTGCACTCCTGCACTGCCTCTTCTGCCTCAGTCTGAAACTGGGCGGTGTCAGCCTCAAGTTTCTTCTTCTGATTCAGCAGGCCAGTGTTCTACTCATAGATTTTAAGAAATTAACTTTGTAACAATGTTCAGCTACTGCAGGAAATGCATAATTAGTGATTATACTTTACCTGTGAGTGCAGCAGCTGCACCCTCTCATTGACATTCAGCAGTTCTTGCTCAGCCAACTTGCGGCCTCTCTCAGTCTGTTCAAGACAGGTTCTTAGCTCCTCCAGCTCTGCCTGCATCAGATTGTTACGTCTCTCTACATTGGCAATGTTCTCCTTCAGATCATCATTGGAACGGAGAGAATCATCCAACTGGATTTGGGCATCCTAGAGAGAAATATGTAATGTTGGAGATACCTCATTTTGAGCAGTATCTACTAGGCACACCATCCCACTGGGCACACCACGTCATTTCAATGTGGATAACTGGGTAATATTTGGTTGAGATGTTGATCAGTGAGAGACCTGTGACGACCTATGCATGCTATCTTTAACATGCACGCCTTATAGGATTACATAGGAAGACATGTATAGCTACAGTAACCTCAATGTGGCCATGGATGTGCTACTTATTTTAAGGTTGAATTTTACATTATTATTTAAGATAGCCTTAACTTCAGGCTATTTACTTTATTACAAAAGTAATGTTGAATTGTGTTTTGTTGTCAAAGCAACCAAATATCAACATTTGAAGGAGATGTATCTTCTGCTATGTGACATTAATTAATTTGTAGACAAACTGGAATTAAAACTAGAATAATTGGCACAGATGGAACTATCCAAGCAGAATATATATCTCCTTCAAATCATGACATTTGGTTGCATTGACAACCAAACACAATTCAATATCACTAAATATCATTACATTTGAAATAGAGCTTGAAACCCTAGGCCTATTGTATTGTCTATTTTTAGTTGAATTCTGGGTTGAATTGAAACAATAGCTGTTGATGACTTTGCAAATGCTATATAGGCCTAAATAGCATCATTGATGATGAGTGATCAAGTATGGTCATATTTAATTTCCTCTGTTAAACTAACCTTTGGAATGACTTCTATAGCAACAGTGAATATATTTTGTTTTTATGTGGAGATCTCTCAACACTCATTCTCAAGATAGCACATTAGTAATAGTCAGTGACAAATATTATAGCTGTGCTTGGTTAAAACCCTGGATGAGAGACCAAAGAGTAGCTGCAGATAAATCAATTCTCCAGTAGGGGGTGCTGCCCAGCCTTTAAAGAAAATAATGTTTCATAGTGAATATAACGTTGAAGATCTGACGTTGTTTGAAAGGTAGAAATTCAACATATTTTATGTTTGTTTATGTTGAAATTTGGTTACCATGATGACATAATCCTGTGGTTGAAATTTCACCCTCAAAACAACTGTTTATGTTGATTACTTTTTCAAATCTAATGTATTTTCCACATAGATTCCACATCACAATATGTTGACAAATTATGTTGAAACAATGTTGATTCAACCAGTTTGTGCCCAGTCAAATGGCAATCTGTTTTAATTTACCTTCAGATGAGCATGAACGCTCTTCATCTGTTTGTGGGCCTCAGCTGCCTGCCTGCTGGCTTGACTAAGCTGGATCTCCATCTCATTGAGGTCTCCCTCCATCTTCTTCTTCAGCCTGAGGGCCTCATTCCTGCTTCTGCACTCTGCCTCAAGAGAACTCTGCAGGGTATCAATGTTCCTCTGCAGGTTTCTCTTGGACTGCTCCATCTCCTCATCCTTCTCAGCTAACTTGCGATCAATGTCAGCCTTGACCTGATTTAACTCAAGCTGAATTCTGAGGATCTTTCCCTCCTCGTGCTCCAGGGAGGCCTAGAATACACATCAAAAGATTTAAACTGAAAATGACAGTTGTTGATGTAAAATGGCCAATCCAGACAGAACCAGGGAAGATTTGAAATTGCACTCTTACCTCAGCTTCCTCCAGAGCAGCCTGGATCTCTACCTTCTCTTGCTCCAACTGTTTACGGACCTTCTCCAACTCATAAATTGTCTTTCCTCCCGCACCCAGCTGCTCACTCAGATCAGTTATCTCCTCTGAGAAAAAGGTGTTGCAATGAAGAAATATGAAAACTATATTGGGCACTTGCAGAACCTTGTTTCATAAAA
Organism: Salmo trutta; assembly: GCF_901001165.1. Lineage (NCBI taxonomy): Eukaryota > Metazoa > Chordata > Actinopteri > Salmoniformes > Salmonidae > Salmo > Salmo trutta. The sequence continues at coordinate 27,418,727 of NC_042977.1, forward strand.
GAGCTGTTTGCTCTTCAGTGCATGGATGCGAACATTGGCAGAGCTGAAAACATTTCAAACAAAGAGCTCTTTACTCACCTTGAAGGTTCTTGTTCTCCCTCTTCATTGACTCCAGCTGATCCAAAGATTCTTCATAGGAATTCTTTAGCTTGAAGAGTTCAGTGCTCAGATACCTGGCCTCCTTTTGGGAGGTCTCCAGCTCACTCTGAGACTCCTCATACTTCTGCTTCCATTCAGCCAGGACCTACATTATATAATACAGCAGCCATTTGACTTCAATCATGACTTTTTACAAGTGTTGTAGTAAGCCTATTATTTTGTTTCTGCTGTGTAGAATTCAGGAATTCAGATACACGTGTAAATTGAAGAACTGCATTGCATACTTTGTCAAAGTTTCTTTGCTTCTTGTCTAGGGTGGCAGCAGCAGCATTAGACCTCTCCACATCCACCATGAGATCTTCAATCTCATTCTGCAGTCTGTGTTTGGTCTTCTCCAGGGAGGAACACTTAGCGTTCACTGCCTCCACAGCTTCTTCAGCGTCCTGCAGGCGCTGAGCCAGCTTCTTCCTGAGTTGTAGATGAAGTAGACAAAGTAGAAAATGTGGCATATCATTTCATTGCTTCTCCAAACTTCAGGCTCACACAAATACTCTATGGATTGAGTAAATTTACTTAGGAGATGGCATTTATTATTTTGGACTCGGTCCATTGAGTATTTGTTCATTGAGAAATGTTGCTTCTATTTAGCAGGTATTAAGATTCTAACAAATAGCACTCATTCCTTACTTCGCTTCCTCCAGTTCTTCAGTTTTCTGGATGGCATCAGTCTCATACTTAGTTCTCCACTGAGCCACCTCAGAGTTAGCCTTGGACATGCCACGCTGCAGCTCAGCCTTGGCCTCCTGCTCCTCCTCATACTGCTCTCTAAGCAGGTCACAGTCATGGCGAGCAGACTGCAATGCATGGGATAGTGCATTCTTTGCCTGAAGGGAGCAAGGACAGATGGGATTAATTTTATGACGAGGGCATCATCATTTATCAATAAGAAAATGAATGGTCTAAATTACCTTGACTTCCTCCTCCAGCTGTCTCTTTAGATCTTCAAGCTGTTGACTGTAGGAATTCTTTCCTCTGGTCAGCTGCGAGACCAGAGATTCCTTATCTTCCAACTGTCTTCCAATCTCATCTAGAAAGTAAGAGGTTGAAGAATAGACTTTAGCTTGTTACCTCATTCAGAGTATTTATTGCAATATCCAGAGACAGAAGTTATTCTACCTACCATTCTCGGCTTGAAGTCGGGCTTTCTGAGTTGTAATGTCATTGAGGGATCTTTGGGTTTCCTCATACTTGGTCCTGTATTCATTGGCTTGGTCCTCTAGAGTTCTACTCAACTTCTCCAAGTTAATCTTCAAGATGAAAGACAAGAAAAAATAAATTCAAGAGGTTAACAGTGACCAAATGGAAAAAAACATTGTACTTTCTCTTAGATGGACTTTTTACCTTTGACTTTGCAACATGATCCATGTTGGAGAGGACATCATCCAGCTCTAGCCTAAGTTCATTCTTTTCCTTCTCCAGTTTCTGCTTCACTCTCTGCAGGTTGTCTACCTGCTCCCCCAGGTCAGCCACACTGTCAGCTTGTTTCTTTCTAAGTGTGGCAGCTGTAGCCTCGTGCTGCAGAGTGGACTCTTCAAGGTCTCTGCGAAGTTTCTGGAACTCCATCTCCCTCTTCTTGTTCATCTCAATCTGGACCACAGTGGCTCCGCCAGCCTCCTCCAGCCTCTCACTGATCTCCTCCAGCTCTCTGGCCAAGTCTGCTCTCTGCTTCTCCACCTTGGCTCGTGCAGCTCTTTCTGCCTCAAGCTCCTCTTCCAGTTCCTCTACACGAGCCTAGCACAAAATAGCATCATCGTGGTAAAATATACAAATGGTTGAAGAGTTAAAATCGATTAAGGATGTTGTACTTTTTCATTACCTGAAGCTCCTTCAACCTCTTTTGAAGTTGAATTATTATGCCCTGTTCATCCTCAATCCTACAGATCAGATTACTGACTTCAAAGTCCTTCCTGTGGAATCAGTGGAATCATTCATTGGTTGCTCGTTTATGCATTTGTTTGCAGTAGAATGTAATATTTTGTGATGATTTTTATCTTACTTCTTGAGGCGTTCCTCTAGCTGTTGTTTATCATTCTCCAGGTCCATTACGCTCTCCTGGGACAGCTTTAAATCACCCTCCAGCTTCCTCTTGGCTCTTTCAAGATCCATTCGCACCTTTTTCTCTTGCTCAAGGGACCCTTCAAGCTTCAGAGGATAAGAAGCAAATTAAAATTGCTAGCTGATTGTTAGCATTTTTTCAATTTAAAGACCATATAATCTCTACATAGGATCTCACATCATCAACTTGTTGCTCTAGCTTAGCCTTGGCCTTGGTTAGATTGTTGACTTTGTCCTCCTCACTCTGTAGGTCATCCAGTGTTTGCTGGTGAGCTTCTTGAAGAGCTTTCTTTTCCTTTGTCAGCTTGGCAATGATTTCATCCAGAGCTGCCATTTCCTCGATCAGGTTCTTCACCTGTGAACAGACAACATACACTACCGGTCAAAAGTTTTAGAACACCTACTCAAGGGTTTTTCTTTATTTTTACTACTTTCTTTATTTTTACTACTTTTTTTTTTCCATTGTAGAATAATAGTGAAGACATCAAAACTATGAAATAATACATATGGAATCATGTAGTAACCAAAAAAGTGTTCAACAAATCAAAATATATGTTATATTTGAGATTCTTCAAAGTAGCCACACTTTGCATTGATGACAGCTTTGCACACTCTTGGCATTCTCTCAACCAGCTTCATGAGCTAGTCACCTGGAATGTATTTCAATTAACAAGTGTGCCTTCTTAAAAGTACATTTGTGGAATTTCTTTCTCCAGAAATGTGTTCCAGCCAATCAGTTGTGTTGTGACAAGGTAGGGGTTATACAGAAGATAGCCCTATTTGGTAAAAGACCAAGTCCATATTATGGCAAGAACAGCTGAAATAAGCAAAGAGAAACAACAGTCCATCATTACTTTAAGACATGAAGGTCAGTCAATACAGAACATTTCAAGAACTTTGAAAGTTTCAAGTCGCAAAAACCATCACGCTCTATGATGAAACTGGCTCTCATGAGGACCACCACTGGAAAAGAAGACCCAGAGTTACCTCTGCTGCAGAGGATAAGTTCATTAGACTTACCAGCCTCAGAAATTGCAGCCCAAATAAATGCTTCACAGAGTTCAAGTAACAGACACATCTCAACATCAACTGTTCAGAGGAGACTGTGTGAATCAGGCCTTCATGGTCAAATTGCTGCAAAGGAACCACTACTAAAGCACACCAATAATAAGAAGAGACTTGCTTGGGCCAAGAAACACGAGCAATGGACATTAGACCAGTGGAAATGTGTCCTTTGGTCTTGAGTCCAAATTTGAGATTTGGACCACAGAGTGAAGGAAAAGCAGCCAACAAGTGCTCAGCATATGTGGGAACTCCTTCAACTGTTGGGAAAGCATTCCAGGTGAAGCTGGTTGAGAGAATACCAAGAGTGTACAAAGCTGTTATCAAGGCAAAGGGTGTTTGACTATTTGAAGAATCTCAAAGATAAAATATATTTTGATTTGTTAAAAAAAAATGGTTACTACATGACTCCATATGTGTTATTTCATCGTTTTTATGTCTTCACTATTATTCTACAATGTAGAAAGTAGTAAAAATAAAGAAAAACCCTTGAATGAGTAGGTGTGTCCAAACTTTTGACTGGTACTGTATAAGTTTTGACCATGACAGTTTACAATCTAAGGTAACACACCAAGTAATTTAGTCTCCTCAACTTTTGACTGGTAGTGAAGGCTGAGCACACTGCTTTTAACCTTCTAAAAAATGTTTTGTGTTCTTCATACATATTCAACGATTAAGAATTACCTTGTTCTCAGTGGCATGCTTTTCCTTCTCCACTTTAGCCAGAGTGAGCTCCAGATCATCAATGTCCTTCTTTAACTCAGAGCACTCTTCCTCCAGCTTCCTCTTCTTAGCAGTCAGTTCTGCATTTATTTCCTCTTCATCCTCCAGTCTTTCCATTAGCTCTTTGCCTTTGGCCTCAAGCTGGATCTTGTTTTTGATCAGCTCCTCACATCGCTCCTCTGCATCACAGAGATTATCTTGCTCCTGCCAAACACCTCGTAAATATATAGATACAAACAACAGACAAACAACATACAATTGACAGTGCAGTGTAATTGAAGTTGTGTGCCATGTCAGTATCCTTGCCGCCCTGTACTGAAAGCTAGCTTTTTTGTAAAGATGTATGTACGGTAGATGTTGTAGTAGAGTGCTGGAGACCAAAGCTTGATACAACAGTCAGCCACAACATTATCATTTTTGGAAATGTGATTATAAATGTAACTCACCGCCTGGACATGCAGCTGGAGATCATTCTTTTCTTGCAGAAGGGAGACCATCTTTTCCTCTAATTCCTTTCTGCGAGTCTCAGACTTGGAAAATGCTTCTTTAAGCTTGATGAATTCCACCTTCAAGTTGGCCAACTCCTTCTCGGCATCAGCAGATTTCAGCAGAGGCTTGATCTTGAAGTACAGCTTCATCCAGGGCCAATTCTTGACCACCATGAATGCACGGATATTCCATTGGATGACAAGCAATGCCTCCCTTGAAGAAAACAATTGGTAACTTTAACACGTTCATGCATGGGACTATATTCCCACACCAGTGCTTGTGAATAAACTGAAAAACTACTTCAGATGGATACATTTTATAGCGTGTCAATATAAATACCTGTGGTCAAGGATCTTCTTATACTCCATTCGTGACAGAACACCACGGGCTCTGGCTTGAATACCAGTGATAATTTTGGACAGGCGCTCATCTCTCATCTCCTCTAATAGACCCAGAAGGCCAGCCTTGAAGAACACCTAACAAAAAGGATATTTTGGTGAAATGTAATTTAAAAGTCAAGAGCAATGCGCTTTAGTACAACACCCCTTGGATTTCATCCAAGCCTTGCTTTGAATCTTACCTTGGTATGTCCAAACTTGTACTGCTGGTGATCGATGTCGAGCGAACCCAACAGTTTCTCAGCTCCTTTCTTGCTGTCAATGAATGTTCCCTCAGGGATAGCAGCAGGATTCAATATGCGATATCTGTAAGAAGGAAACTGGTAAATAATATTTAAATGTGTTACGTGATTAAAAGGGGATAGTACTGTATTATATTTTACAATACCTTTGCCTGAAGTCTCCATACAGGATTCTATTGGGGAAGCCCTTTCTGCAGATCCTGATTCCTTCCAGCACACCGTTACAGCGCAGCTGGTGCATGACCAGAGGATTCTCCATGGCCCCAGGAGTCTTGGTCTCATTGGGGATGATGCAGCGCACAAAGTGAGGGTGAGTAGACCTCAAGTTAGTCATCAGCTTGTTCAGGTTTTCCTGTGGTAGAGAGTGAATTCCCACAGTTACCAAAGTTTTACCAGAAGAAAATGTTAAGGGGGAAGATCAGCTTTAATATTGCAGATAGATTGTGACTTCCATCAATGTAATTTTCTGCATAATTTCCAATCCCTCATAGATTTTTTTTTTGTAAATATAAATACAGTACCAGTCAAAAGTTTGGACACACCTACTCATTCAAGAGTTTTTTAAATGTTTACTACTTTCTACATTGTAGAATAACAGTGAATACATCAGAACTATGAAATAACATATCATGTAGTAACCAAAGAAGTGTTAAACAAATCTAAATATATGTTATATTTGAGATTCTTCAAAGTAGCCACTCTTTGCCATGATGACAGCTTTGCAAACTCTTGGCATTTTCTCAACCAGCTTCATGAGGTAGTCACCTGGAATGTATTTCAATTGACAAGTGTGCCTTGTTAAAAGTTAATTTGTGGAATTTCTTTCCTTCTTTGCAAAAACCATAAAGCGCTATGATGAAACTGGACAGCCACAGGAAAAGAAGACCCAGAGTTACCTCTACTGCAGAGGATAAGTTCATTAGAGTTACCAGCCTCAGAAATTGCAGCCCAAATAAATGCTTCACAGAGTTCAAGTAACAGACACATCTCAACATCAACTGTTCAGAGGAGACTGTGTGAATCAGGCCTTCATGGTCGAATTGCTGCAAAGAAACCACTACTAAAGGACATCAATAATAAGAAGAGACTTGCTCGGGCCAAGAAACACGAGCAATGGACATTAGACCGGTGGAAATCTGTCCTTTGGTCTGATGAGTCCAAATGTGAGATTTTTGGTTCCAACCGCCGTGTCTTCGTGAGACGCAGAGTAGGTGAACGGGTGATCTCTGCATGTGTAGTTCCCATCGTGAAGCATAGAGGAGGAGGTGTGATGGTGTGGGGATGCTTTGCTAGTGACATTGTCTGTGATTTATTTAGAATTCAAGCTACACTTAACCAGCATGGCTACCACAGCATTCTGCAGCGATATGCCATCCCATCTGGTTTGTGCTTAGTAGAACTATCATTTGTTTTTCAACATGACAATGACCCAACACACCTCCAGGCTGTGTAAGGGCTATTTGACCAATAAGGAGCGTGATGGAGTGCTACATCAGATGACCTAGCCTCCACAATCACCTGACCTCAACCCAATTGAGATGGTTTGGGATGAGTTGGACCGCAAAGTGAAGGAAAAGCAGCCAACAAGTGCTCAGCATATGTGGGAACTCGTTCAAGACTGTTGGAAAAGCATTCCAGGTGAAGCTGGTTGAGAGAATGCCAAGAGTGTGCAAAGCTGTCATCAAGGCAAAGGGTGGCTACTTTGAAGAATCTAAAATATATTTTGATTTGTTTAACACTTTTTTGGTTACCACATGATTCCATATGTGTTATTTCATAGTTTTGCTGTCTTCACTATTATTACCTTCTTGCCCTTTGTGCTGTTGTCTGTGCCCAATAATGTTTGTACCATGTTTTGTGCTGCTACCATGTTGTGCAGCTGCCATGTTGTGTTGCTATCATGTTGTTGTTATGTTGTGTTGCTACCATGCTGTGTTTGCATGTGTTGCTGCCATGCAATCCCTTTTGCCTTCTGGTAGGCCGTCATCATAAATAAGAATTTGTTCTTAATGAAACTCTACCGGATCGGTGTCCCACCCACGGGATGGTTGAGCTAACATAGGCTAATGCGATTAGCAGGATGTTGCTTATATTTGTTAATCTAACTACACTGTCCAATTTACAGTAGCTATTACAGTGAAGGAATACCATGCTATTGTTTGAGGAGAGTACATAATTTTGAACATGAAAAGTTATTAATAAACAAATTTGGCACATTTGGGCAGTCTTGATATAACATTTTGAACAGAAATGCAATGGTTCATTGGATCAGTCTAAAACTTTGTACATACATTGCTGCCATTTAGTGGACAAAATGTAATTTGCAGCTGGGCTGGAATAATACATTATGGCCTTTCTCTTGCATTTCAAAGATGATGGTACAAAAAAAATACAAAAGAACGGTTGTTTTTTTCTATGTATTATCTTTTACCCGATCTATTGTGTTATATTCTCCAACATTCTTTTCATATTTCCACAAACTGCAAAGTGTTTCCTTTCAAATGGTACCAAGAATATGCATATCCTTTCTTAAGGGCCTGAGCTACAGGCAGTTAGCTTTAGGTATGTCATTTTAGGCGATCCTTTTAACTGACTTGCCTAGTTAAACAAATATATATTTTACATTAATATTTTCCCCTAACCCTACCACCCCTCCCCTAATTAAGGTAAACTAGTGGACAACAACACTAAGGCTATCTCTTCCAGTTTATTCATAGTACAGTATATACATTTTACGGACACAGTATATTTTACAATAGTTATTTTGTTTGTTTTTAAGTCCCATTCTTCAGCTACCCTCAACCCCTCCCATCAATCTCTGAAGACCATCCAGTTTTATATTACTGTGTGCCATATATTTTTCAACTGTGCTGTGATTGTTTCACAAAAGTTATGAACCTTTCTATTCTCATAGTTTCTACAGATTGTAAATTATAGATAAACATTTCTTATAAGAGTTGTATTATGTTATTGGTCGATTGATTATGACTTTTCAAATCACCCATCAGTGCTATTTGCAGAGTTAGCTCGAGGTAAATGTTGCAATTCTTCAGCCATTCCTGGACCTGCATTCAAAAACAAGCTATATATGAACGGTACCAAAACAAATGATCTAATGATTCTGTCTCTGCCGAGCTGGGATGGTTGTATCCCCCATATATATAACATTCTATTGGTTGCAGGAATTTTGTATAATAATTGAAATTGAAAAACTCTATATTTTTCATCCGGCTTCGTTTTGTGTATTAGTTAATAAACCATGTGCCATGGAATCGGTAGATCAAAAATCTCTTCCTAACTATTTTGCAATCTATATGGCACAACTGTCAATACTTTTTTATTTAACAGACTTTTCTTTAAACAATTTTAGTCTTTAATGCAGGGCCGACAGACAAGTTCCTTACTTTCTCCCCCTTCCACTTGCCTCTTCCATTTTTGTGGTAATGCTGCAATTAGACTGTTTTAATTTTGGGTAGAACAGACATTAAGATATATTTTTGTTAGCTTCATGTGTGACATAACTCCACCAGTCCTATTTATGATATAATTTACAAAGATTGCACCTTTAAAAAAATATTTTTTTATCAATTAGGATATTTGAGTTTAACCATCATTTTTGTTGTAATATTTGTTCTGTCTTTTCTGGTGAATTAAACTGAAATTGCAACAAACTTTCTATAGCTTGTTTTAAAAATAGCAATATTTTGGAGATTATTTCATTTTCGAATAATATTTTGCTGTATAAAACAATGCAACTACATACCCTGTGAAGTGCTGACACCGTTTGGAAAGATGATCCCTTTTTCTTTTTCTCCTTCTTCCCAATGTCGGCTGAAGTTAGAAAATAAAGAAATTAAGCCTACAGAAATCCTTCAGTCATTCAGGCACCCATGAAGAGTTTGTGCTTTACTCTTTATGAAGATCAGTCTTATTGAAGTGTGAATATCTGACCAAGTGTACAATACCTGAGTCTGCACTAGCATAATTGGCAAACAGGATAGTCAGTAACTTCATTGCAGACTTCTGGTACAGTCCTACAACAGTTTCATTTAAGGGATCCTTGTTCTTCATCAGCCAGTTGCTGATGTTGTAGTCCACAGTACCAGCATAGTGAGCCAGGGCAAAATGGGCCTCTGGTTTCCCTTTGATAAGCCTGGGCTTCTGGAAGTTGTTGGATTTTCCAAGATGGTTGTCGTAAAGCTTGGTTTTAAAGGTAGCATCGCTGGCCTTGGGGAACATGCACTCCTCTTCAAGGATGGACATGATACCCATTGGCTGAGCGGAAGAAGGTAGAGGTAAGATAGTTCACTTGACTCAACTGAGAGGTTGTTGTCTGATACAATCATATTTAGTAGTATGTATCATATTATAGCTATATTTCATTTGGTCCATAGAAGCAGTTAACGGCTCACTTGCCTTCACAGTATTTCAGTTACCTTCTCAATGAGGTCAATGCAAGCCTGCAAGTCCATGCCAAAGTCAATGAACTCCCATTCAATTCCCTCTTTCTTGTACTCCTCTTGCTCCAGAACAAACATGTGGTGGTTGAAAAACTGTTGCAGCTTTTCATTGGTGAAGTTGATGCAGAGCTGCTCAAAGGTGTTGTACTGCAATTATAGATGGTTAGATAGTTAGGTTTTCACATAAAGGTTCCTATCGGGAATATTACTTGATAGTGTTCTTTGAGAGCCTAAATTGATATTTGATAATAATTGTCTATTTATAAACTCACATCAAAGATCTCAAAACCAGCAATGTCTAGTACACCAATGAAGTACTGGCGAGCCTGCTTGGTCTCCAATGACTGGTTGATTCGCACAACCATCCACATGAACATCTTTTCATACACAGCTTTGGAAAGGGCACCAACGGTATAGTTCACCTGTTGGACAGTTTGCCCCTTTGTGACCCACTCGTTCCCTACTTTAACCCTTGGGTGACAGAGACCCTTTATGAGGTCAGCAGAGTTCAGGCCCATGAGATATGAGACTTTGTCAGCACCTGAGAAAGAAAACCAGTGAGTTTACCCATGGATTCACAGAACTATTTCATCTCAATGCTTTTGGCTTTTAGCCAGGTCTCACCTTCAGTGCCATCAGCCTCTGCCTGCTCCTCACGCTGTTTCTGCTTGAACCTCATGTTGCCATAGTGCATGATGGCACCAGTCAGTTTATACACTGAGTTTTTCTCCTCCTGAGTAAAGCCCAGCACATCAAAAGCATTCTGTGGAGGAGAAGAAGAGCAAAGCGATGTAGTAGTAAGAATTGGTCATTTAAACCCCCCCCCCCCCACTGACATTTCAGGATGTAATGACCGCTCTGCTATAGTGGATATTATTATTTCAAACCAAGAACAGGGTAGGCTACAATGTTTACTTTACATACAGTACCAGTCAAAAGTTTGGACACACCTACTCATCCAGGGGTTTTTCTTTACTTTGAGAACCAGTTTCACCATAGCGCTTGATGGTTTTTGCGACTGCACTTTAAGAAACTTTCAAAGTTCTTGACATTTTCCGGATTGACTGACCTTCATGTTTTAAAGTAATGATGGACTGTTGTTTCTCTTTGCTTATTACATCTGTTCTTAGCATAATATGGACTTGGTCTTTTACCAAATAGGGCTATCTTCTGTATACCCCCCTACCTTGTCACAACACAACTGATTGGCTGAAACGCATTAGGAAAGAAATTCCACAAATTAACATTTAAGAAGGCACACCTGTTAATTGAAATGCATTTCACGTGACTACCTCAAGAAGCTGGTTGAGAGAATGCCAAGAGTGTACAAAGCTGTCATCAAGGCAAAGGGTGGCTACTTTGAAGAATCTCAAATACAAAATATATTTCAATTTGTGTAGCACTTTCTTGGTTACTACATGATTCCATATGTGTTATTTCATAGTTTTGATGTCTTCACTATTATTCTACAATGTAGAAAGCAGTAACAAACTAAAGAAAAACCCTTGAATGAGTAGGTGTGTCCAAACTTTTGCCTGGTGCTGTATGCAACATAACAAGCTCGCTTGAAATTCAACAAGACAGCACTTTGTTTTCCCAAATTAAAGAATACCAAAATTAAGGGGCCAGAGGGACAGTGAATAAGCAACTCACATCTGTTGCCATCAGTTCATCAGCGTCATCAATAGACAACACAGTTGTCTCCCCCTGGGAGATGAAGGCGTAGTCAAAGGGATTAGCTGTCACCAGCAACATCTCTGTATACCCATGAGGCCGGGAAGAGAGACATAGAAAGACAAATATAGACATGCTGTTACTTATTATTACACTACACAAATGAATGCAGTCAATACACCATTGTTATCTAATTGTGGTACTGACCCAGTAATTCAGGTTTCTTGTTTGACAAGATCTGATAGAAGATGTGGTAGTCCCTCTCAGCCTTCAGCTGAAAAGTGACACGAGACTTCTCCAGAAGGTCTGGAAAGAAGGTGATTTAGAACAGTAGACCAATACATTTCTTACAGCCACTGTTGACAATTTCTCTCAGATTTTTCAAAGTCTGTTATCTTTGGACTTACATGTCTCAATATCAGCAGAAGCAAGCTTTCCTCGAGTGTCAAAATGAATCCTGATAAATTTACCCTAAATAGAATAGTTTTGTTAGTTTCTTTTTGGGTGATTAATGCTGTATAAGAATATCCATCAGAAACTCACAAATCTTGAGGAGTTGTCATTTCTGATGGTCTTGGCGTTACCAAATCAAATCAAATCAAATCAAATCAAATCAAATCAAATCAAATTTATTTATATAGCCCTTCGTACATCAGCTGAAATCTCAAAGTGCTGTACAGAAACCCAGCCTAAAACCCCAAACAGCAAGCAATGCATGTGAAAGAAGCACGGTGGCTGGGAAAAACTCCCTAGGAAAAACTCCTGAGAAAGGCCAAAAACCTAGGAAGAAACCTAGAGAGGAACCAGGCTATGAGGGGTGGCCAGTCCTCTTCTGGCTGTGCCGGGTGGATATTATAACAGAACATGGTCAAGATGTTAAAATGTTCGTAAATGACCAGCATGGTCAAATAATAATAATCATAGTAATTGTCGAGGGTGCAACAAGCACGTCCGGTGAACAGGTCAGGGTTCCGTAGCCGCAGGCAGAACAGTTGAAACTGGAGCAGCAGCATGGCCAGGTGGACTGGGGACAGCAAGGAGTCATCATGCCAGGTAGTCCTAGGGCTCAGGTCCTCCGAGAGAAAGAAAGAAAGAAAGAAAGAGAGAATTAGAGAGAGCATATTTACATTCACACAGGACACCGGATAAGACAAGAGAATACTCCAGATGTAACAGACTGACCCTAGCCCCCCGACACATAAACTACTGCAGCATAAATACTGGAGGCTGAGACAGGAGGGATCAGAAGACACTGTGGCCCCATCCGATGATACCCCCGGACAGGGCCAAACAGGCAGGATATAACCCCACCCACTTTGCCAAAGCACAGCCCCCACACCACTAGAGGGATATCTACAACCACCAACTTACTGTCCGAAGACAAGGCCGAGTATAGCCCACAAAGATGTCCGCCACGGCACAACCCAAGGGGGGGGCGCCAACCCAGACAGGAAGACCACGTCAGTGGCTCAACCTACTCAAGTGACGCACCCCTCCCATGGACGGCATGGAAGAACACCAGTAAGTCAGTGACTCAGCCCCTGTAAAAGGGTTAGAGGCAGAGAATCCCAGTGGGAAGAGGGGAACCGACAAGGCAGAGACAGCAAGGGCGGTTCGTTGCTCCAGCCTTTCCGTTCACCTTCACACTCCTGGGCCAGACTATACTTAATCATAGGACCTACTGAAGAGATAAGTCTTCAGTAAAGACTTAAAGGTTGAGACTGAGTCTGCGTCTCTCACATGGGTAGGCAGACCATTCCATAAAAATGGAGCTCTATAGGAGAAAGCCCTACCTCCAGCCGTTTGCTTAGAAATTCTAGGGACAATTAGGAGGCCTGCGTCTTGTGACCGTAGCGTACGTGTAGGTATGTACGGCAGGACCAAATCGGAAAGATAGGTAGGAGCAAGCCCATGTAATGCTTTGTAGGTTAGCAGTAAAACCTTGAAATCAGCCCTTGCCTTAACAGGAAGCCAGTGTAGGGAAGCTAGCACTGGAGTACTATGATCAAATTTTTTGGTTCTAGTCAGGATTCTAGCAGCCGTATTTAGCACTAACTGAAGTTTGTTTAGTGCTTTATCCGGGTAGCCGGAAAGTAGAGCATTGCAGTAGTCGAGCCTAGAAGTAACAAAAGCATGGATTAATTTTTCTGCGTCATTTTTGGACAGAAAGTTTCTGATTTTTGCAATGTTACGTAGATGGAAAAAAGCTGTCCTTGAAGCAGTCTTGATATGTTCTTCAAAAGAGAGATCAGGGTCCAGAGTAACGCCGAGGTCCTTCACAGTTTTATTTGAGACGACTGTACAACCATCCAGATTAATTGTCAGATTCAACAGAAGATCTCTTTGTTTCTTGGGACCTAGGACAAGCATCTCTGTTTTGTCCGAGTTTAAAAGTAGAAAATTTGCAGCCATCCACTTCCTTATGTCTGAAACACAGGCTTCTAGCGAGAGCAATTTTGGGGCTTCACCATGTTTCATTGAAATGTACAGCTGTGTGTCGTCCGCATAGCAGTGAAATTTAACATTATGTTTTCGAATGACATCCCCAAGAGGTAAAATATATAGTGAAAACAATAGTGGTCCTAGAACGGAACCTTGAGGAACACCGAAATTTACAATTGATTTGTCAGAGGACGAACCATTCACAGAGACAAACTGATATCTTTCCGACAGATAAGATCTAAACCAGGCCAGAACTTGTCCATGTAGACCAATTTGGGTTTCCAATCTCTCCAAAAGAATGTGGTGATCGATGGTATCAAAAGCGGCACTAAGATCTAGGAGCATGAGGACAGATGCAGAGCCTCGGTCTGACGTCATTAAAAGGTCATTTACCACCTTCACAAGTGCAGTCTCAGTGCTATGATGGGGTCTAAAACCAGACTGAAGCGTTTCGTATACATTGTTTGTCTTCAGGAAGGCAGTGAGTTGCTGCGCAACAACTTTTTCTAAAATTTTTGAGAGGAATGGAAGATTCGATATAGGCCGATAGTTTTTTATAATTTCTGGGTCAAGATTCGGCTTTTTCAAGAGAGGCTTTATTACTGCCACTTTTAGTGAGCTTGGTACACATCCGGTGGATAGAGAGCCGTTTATTATGTTCAACATAGGAGGGCCAAGCACAGGAAGCAGCTCTTTCAGTAGTTTAGTTGGAATAGGGTCCAGTATGCAGCTTGAGGGTTTGGAGGCCATGATTATTTTCATCATTGTGTCAAGAGATATAGTACTAAAACACTTTAGTATCTCCCTTGAGCCAAGGTCCTGGCAGAGTTGTGCAGACTCTGGACAATGAAGCCCTGGAGGAATACCCAGATTTAAAGAGGAGTCCGTAATTTGCTTTCTAATGATCATGATCTTTTCCTCAAAAAAGTTCATAAATTTATTACTGCTGAAGTGAAAGCCATCCTCCATTTGCGAATGCTGCTTTTTAGTTAGCTTTGCGACAGTGTCAAAAAGAAATTTCGGATTGTTCTTATTTTCCTCAATTAAGTTGGAAAAATAGGATGATCGTGCAGCAGTGAGGGCTCTTCGATACTGCACGGTACTGTCTTTCCAAGCTAGTCGGAAGACTTCCAGTTTAGTGTGGCGCCATTTCCGTTCCAATTTTCTGGAAGCTTGCTTCAGAGCTCGTGTATTTTCTGTATACCAGGGAGCTAGTTTCTTATGACAGATGTTTTTAATTTTTAGGGGTGCAACTGCATCTAGGGTATTGCGCAAGGTTGAATTGAGTTCCTCGGTTAGGTGGTTAACTGATTCTTGTCCTCTGACGTCCTTGGGTAGGCAGAGGGAGTCTGGAAGGGCATCAAGGAATCTTTGGGTTGTCTGAGAATTTATAGCACGACTTTTAATCTTCCTTGGTTGGGGTCTGAGCAGATTATTTGTTGCAATTGTAAACGCAATAAAATGGTGGTCCGATAATCCAGGATTATGAGGAAAAACATTAAGATCCACAACATTTATTCCATGGGACAAAACTAGGTCCAGAGTATGACTGTGGCAGTGAGTAGGTCCAGAGACATGTTGGACAAAACCCACTGAGTCGATGATGGCTCCGAAAGCCTTTTGGAGTGGGTCTGTGGACTTTTCCATGTGAATGTTAAAGTCACCAAAAATTAGAATATTATCTGCTATGACTACAAGATCCGATAGGAATTCAGGGAACTCAGTAAGGAACACTGCATATGGCCCAGGAGGCCTGTAAACAGTAGCTATAAAAAGTGATTGAGTAGGCTGCATAGATTTCATGACTAGAAGCTCAAAAGACGAAAACGTCATTGTTTTTTTTTTTGTAAATTGAAATTTGCTATCGTAAATGTTAGCAACACCTCCGCCTTTGCCGGATGCACGGGGGGTTTGGTCACTAGTGTAACCAGGGGGTGAGGCCTCATTTAACACAGTAAATTCATCAGGCTTAAGCCATGTTTCAGTCAGGCCAATCACATCAAGATTATGATCAGTGATTAGTTCATTGACTATAACTGCCTTGGAAGTGAGGGATCTAACATTAAGTAACCCAATTTTGAGATGTGAAGTATCACAATCTCTTTCAATAATGGCAGGAATGGAGGAGGTCTTTATACTAGTAAGATTACTGAAGCGAACACCGCCATTTTTAATTTTGCCCAACCAAGATCGAGGCACAGACACGGTCTCAATGGGGAAAGCTGAGCTGACTACGCTAACTGTGCTCGTGGCAGACTCCACTAAGCTGGCAGGCTGGCTAACAGCCTGTTGCCTGGCCTGCACCCTATTTCATTGTGGAGCTAGAGGAGTTAGAGCCCTGTCTATGTTCGAAGATAAGATGAGAGCACCCCTCCAGCTAGGATGGAGTCCGTCACTCCTCAGCAGGCCAGGCTTGGTCCTGTTTGTGGGTGAATCCCAGAAAGAGGGCCAGTTATCTACAAATTCTATCTTTTGGGAGGGGCAGAAAACAGTTTTCATCCAGCGATTGAGTTGTGAGACTCTGCTGTAGAGCTCATCACTCCCCCTAACTGGGAGGGGGCCAGAGACAATTACTCGATGCCGACACATCTTTCTAGCTGATTTACACGCTGAAGCTATATTGCGCTTGGTGACCTCTGACTGTTTCATCCTAACATCGTTGGTGCCGACGTGGATAACAATATCTCTATACTCTCTACACTCGCCAGTTTTAGCTTTAGCCAGCACCGTCTTTAGATTAGCCTTAACGTCGGTAGCCCTGCCCCCTGGTAAACAGTGTATGATCGCTGGATGATTAGTTTTAAGTCTAATACTGCGGGTAATGGAGTCGCCAATGACTAGGGTTTTCAATTTGTCAGAGCTAATGGTGGGAGCCGTCGGCGTCTCAGACCCCACAACGGGAGGAGCAGAGACCAGAGAAGTCTCGGCCTCCGACTCCGACTCGCTTAATGGGGAGAACCGGTTGAAAGTTTCTGTCGGCTGAATAAGCGACACCGGTTGAGCATTCCTACAGCGTTTCCCTCCAGAAGCCATGAGAAAGATGTCCGGCTGCGGGGACCGTGCGAGGGGGTTTATACTAACGTTACTATCTGTACTTGCTGGTGGCACAGACGCTGTTTCATCCTTTCCTACACTGAAATTACCCTTGCCTAACGATTGCGTCTGAAGCTGGGCTTGCAGCACAGCTATCCTTGCCGTAAGGCGATCGTTCTCCTGTATATTATGAGTACAACGACTGCAATTAGAAGGCATCATGTTAATGTTACTTAGCTTCGGCTGTTTGAAGTCCTGACGAACCATGTCCAGATAAAACCTCCGGGGTAGGAAAGTTGAATGAAAAAAAAAGTTGAGTGAGGGAAAAAGTAAAAATATACGGTAATGAAAAAGTAAAAACCGTCAGGTAGCAAAGTAAAAACGGCAACAAAAACGCACAACAGCGTAAACAAGTCTGCAAGTTGTGACCGGAAACAGGAAACCAACGCGTTCAATGCTTCCTTCAATGCTCCCCTCTAACCCAGCCTCCAGGGCTGGGTTAGCCTGGATGATTTGATCCTCCAGAGTTCCCTTAGAATGGTATAGAAACACATGTTAGATGCTTCGATTTACAAATAGCTACAGAACTGCTCAATCCTGAAAATATGCGTGTCAAAGCTGTCGCAGATTGAATACCTTGTTTTGGGCGGCTGCATCTTTCTTGCCGCCACTAGCTGCAATACTTGCAAAGTACTGGATGACTCTCTTGGTGTTCACAGTCTTTCCAGCACCAGATTCTCCACTGGAAACACACAGTAATCTTTAAAAATAGCATTTATCACACTATCTTATGTAACATGACAGATAACTTTTTAAAGCATGTGAGTAGAATGGGTAGTGTATTACTTACGTGATCAGAATAGACTGGTTCTCACGGTCTATACAGGTTATAAAAATGCAATTTTATACAATTATCAGAATTAATTATCATTATGATTCCCTTACATATTTTCTAAAGTAGCTATTTTAGTTTACCTGTCAGCATGTTCTGATAGGCATTGTCAGAGATAGAGAAAATGTGGGGAGGAGCTTCTTGCCTCTTCTTGCCTCTATAGGCTATGACCACAGATGGATCATACACTGGCAGCCACTTGTAGGGGTTGACAGTGACGCAGAACAGCCCTGAGTAGGTCTGTAAAAGATATATTCAGTTGAAATTGCATAACATTTTAAGTGGAAGAATTAAGGCCTAACATTGGAAAGTATGTTGAAAGTATGAAACTATGGTTTTGGTGGGGATAATTTACATAGAAAAAAGTTGTCAAAAGATTCAAATTTCGAACTTAATGATGAAGCGACTCTCATGTGCTCACATAGATCATCCATGCTGCGTAACGCTCTTTTAGGTTGTACAGAACAGCAGGCTCGTGGAGGAAGGTCAGCATGGCCATGTCCTCAATCTTGTCAAATTTGGGAGGATTCTGTTGCATAATCTGAGAGTCTTGGAAGGTGAGAGTCTGTGAGAAATTAGAGAGATTGTGTAAAGACAGTTAAGCCTTGTTCACATTGGCAGTTTGAAGTGACTCATATTCGATTCAAATCTGTTATTTTTCTTGCAGTCTGAACAGCCCAAAATAATATGGAATAAAATGTTCCAAGCCGCACTTCAAACCACCTTCATAGGTGGTTTGAAATCAGATACAAATCTGATTCCTGTCCTGGAAAGCTAAACAGCTACCTAGCTAGTTGACTACTGAGGCTAGCCAAAAAGGACTACTTTTGAAAGTAGTCATCTTATCCTTTGAGACTTTAAAAGTGTTCTTACACTATGATTTTGAACATTCAAAGCAACTGGGAAATGTCCATGGCAGGCATTGTTGTCACCTTAGCTTGCTACATAACTTCTGAGTTAAATATTCTTAGAAATAAAGGTGCTATCTAGAACCAATAAGGGTTCTTTGGCTGTCCCCATATGAGAACCTTTTGAAGAACACTTTTTGGTTCCAGGTATAACTCTTTTGCGTTCCATGTAGAACCCTTTCCACAGAGTTCTACCTGGAATCCAAAATAGTTTTACCTGGAACCAAAAAGGGTTCTACCTGGAACCAAAAAGGGTTCTCCTATGGGGACAGCTGAAGAACCCCTTTGGAAGGGTCATCCTACACTAATCAACCTACACCACTGCGCACACACCCGTCATTACTATGACAACTAGCGTAGCCATGTCAGTAAATGACTGCTGTCTGAACACACAGATCTGATTTGGTCATTTGTAACTTGCTGTTTGGACATTCAGTATTCCAAAACTGATTTGAAAAACAAAACGGATTTGAGCATTAAGACCTGCAACGTGAACAAGGATTTATTAACCACTTAATTCTGCATGATTTTACAACCTTGTTCTGGGGGGGAAAAGGGAAGCAGAATTCAACTTGGTCACTTGAAGTAAAGCACTGACCTTCCCATTCTGCGTCTGCACAGTGACCAAGTCTCCTTCGCGG
Source organism: Salmo trutta (assembly GCF_901001165.1). Lineage (NCBI taxonomy): Eukaryota > Metazoa > Chordata > Actinopteri > Salmoniformes > Salmonidae > Salmo > Salmo trutta. The sequence continues at coordinate 27,437,905 of NC_042977.1, forward strand.
CTGGTGACGGATGCCTTGACAAACTCCTCCAAGGGGTCTGGTACAAAGCATTCCTTCTTCATGTCGAAGGGACGAGTCTGGGCCTCCAGACGCTCCCGGTCAGATTTCCTCAGGTACTGGGCTGCCGCCCCAAACACCGCCATCTCTGCATCACCCATGGTTGCACTGTGAGAAAGAGAAAATGGCAAATTAGTTCAAGGTTACTTTATGTTACACTTTGCATTTCCACCATACATGTCTCATTACACCACTAATCATTTGTCAAAAAAACAGTAATAAATCCTACAATTAGATTTAGATAAATGTAATAATTATCACTCAATAATAGTTTACGGAGTGTTCATTTACCTTCAACACTGCTAAGAGGTGAAGATGAATAGAGGCTTCAGAACTGTATCCCTGCAATAGCAGAGCTCATATTTAACCCCTGTTGGCCCTGCCTTAAAAGGCCAAGAACACTGTAACCCCATGACCCCCCTCCCCACAACACACACACACACACACACAATCCTCACTATCACCCACTGACACACAAATTACTGTTGAGGGACATGCCACTCTTGCCTAGAGATGAGCATTGTTGTCTGGCTCCACTCCCTTGACCGGGCTAACACAGCTCCATTGTGATTTTATGGGATAATGTCCAGGAATTTCAAATGTCTATCCTGTGAGTCATACTTATACCAGCACTCATTACTAAAGCCCCAACACTTCATCTACCACTGTCAAGTTTAGTCTGTTTCCTCTTCTTTGTTATGTCTGTTCAACTGGATGTAAGGTTTGTTATAATGCATCTCATTTTGTCCACTCCATTTTCCTAGATCTCCATCTGTCTCATCCACAGCACCACTCCCAATTCCCAAGTGGAACGGCAGAGATTGCCATGTTCACAGGTGAATGTGCATGTGACAGTGCTGGTGTAAATCAACATTATCACACTCATCCAACATTTTTTTTTGATAAGGTCACATTGACTGATTGAAACACCTAGCTGATCCAACACAAACATTTGCGTTGAATAGTGTTGCTACGATCTTGTTATAACTCCATATTATTTATAGTCATAGGATTTGGCACATTCCTGTTCCTCTCTGAAATGTGAAATATGAAATATAATTTTGACTATTGCTCTCCTAATGATAGCAGAACTAAGTGGTTGAGCTACAACTTCAAATGAACACTTATTGTTATTACATCGTTAGCACACCAGGCATAAAATCTTCAAAATCCAATCATGCCGCCAACCTGTCAGAAAGAGTACCCTTTTGTAGGAACACTCCTCATAATCTGAAAGACATATCTTGAAAGGCTTATTATGAGTCGGTTAAAGTTAGCTTGGGTCCGATCCACCAGGGTCCGCCAGAGCCAATACTTCAGAGACACTGTTCATTGTCCTGCCACCAGCCTGTCACTGCCCCGTGGGTTCAATGTCAGTGACAGTTTCACCATTTACCAGCAGATTAGGACACTGTCTGCAGTCTGAAAAAGAAACTTAAGAGACTTGGAGAATAGCCAGAGGATGGTGCATGTACCCCTGTAGGTTCAATGTAGGTACATGATTTTGTATTTACAATATATGTTGTTGTTTTTTTACTTTTGTCTCAGTCATTATTGATATGTAAATGGCCGTCAAAGGTCTTTTCAGTGTACTTTGGCATGTGCTCTTCAAAATAGCATATGAGCTCAACTACCATGGTCTGCATGCGCCCTGACTCATGTGGGGATGACATGCCCCATATCTGCCTCATCACCCCCTCCTGTCGCCTCCTGTGTCCTCATTTGAGAGGGCTTAGGGGACTTGAACAGGAGGACTGATCGCATCCAGCAGTGCAGCTGTTTACATTGTCAATCAGAGCCTTACCGGGGGATTAGAGGTAAGTTCCAGTTCAAAGGCACACAGAGACTCAGAAATAAATGTATTTGATTGGGCCATCACCAAGGACAGGATAGTAGTTGGATGAGCAGAGTTATTATTTATTTGGAAGATAATACTGATCAGATTTATGCTTATACTTTAATAGTGATGGTGTGTTCCTCAAGGCATGTTTGTGGTACAATTTATATATACAAAATTGAAATAAACATCACAAATACACCATACCAATGAGATGTTTGTGTATCTGTGTTGTCTCAATTTCCTTAAAGACCTTTTAGGCATCCATTCTTCCTGTGAACATAAATAGAACAATTTAGTGATTTTCAGATGAAAACAAAGAGACAGGAATAATCATAGGCATCTTCCAGAAACAATAGCTTGGGATGAGCGGTGAGAGACATCCAGTAATGCCAAGGGAGCCATAAGGGTAAATATTTAGGGATGCAGGAGCTGTTATGAAACAAGTGACATTCCACACATTCTAGATTGCTGACACAATGACAAATATACTAGGCTACATCCAGCACCTCTCTAGCTCTGCTTTCAAAACATACCTACAGTATGTATATACATACCACTATGTTGTTGGGGATTCTCAATTTCTGTACAACGTTCATGTGTAGTGCATCTTTTAGCCACATAGTGACAGTAACACCACATTAATATAGGCCCATAAACGGACCCAGTTATTCTAGGATTGGGGATTGGAAGGAGATAGGATGCATACATGTGGAGTGAGATAGAAAAAGAGCGATGGACTGACTACAATACAGTTTAGCCCAAAGGGTATCATCTGCTGCTACCATTCTTCACTCCTCCAGCTAAACTCTTTAAACGGCATGTATATTGTTGTTTCTTGAATAAACTATTTAGTCATCAAATATGAATATCAGCAAAGTGGGTTTCAAAAGAGGGCTTGCTGTCTGAACACTACATGTTATATTCAGTACGTGTACATAAAACCTGTTTTCTACCTGTTGGGAAACTACCAGCAGGTACACTCATTCACAGAATATTACAGGTGTTGCCAATAAGACTATGTGGGGAACAATCCCCTGGTAAAATGGGTATTATGCTGTAGGCCTACATGGTGGGTTAAGGGTAATGTTACCACCCAGTGGAGGCTGGTGGGAAGCGCTATAGGAGGATTGGTCATTGTAATGGCTGAAATGGAATAAATGGAACGGAGTAAAAAATGTGTGGTTTATATGTGTTTGATGTGCTTGATACAGTATATTCCATTGATACCATTCCAGCCTTTACAATGAGCCCGTCCTTCAATAGCTCCTCCCACCAGCCTTCTCCGTTACCACCGCCAACCTTTGAAGAGATTGCTCTTTTGCCTGTGGGTGGAAGAAAACTTCACTGGTGTTGATGTTGATTTAATTTGAATAGCCAGTGGACTAATAAATTGTTTCTACCATATATTTTCATTGGTCATTTACCATGATTATGGTCATGAAAGTGATACTAATGATTCTTCACTATAACTATATACTCTGTAATTTCGATGCAGGTTAAATGTCAGGCTTTGTATCAATATTGGCAAGTGTTAGTTTGTTTATCATAGTTCCCTTTAAGTTTAACATTTCTTTTTGATACTGTCTCAAAGCTAACTAAAAAAGCAGCATTCCCCAAGAGAGGATTAACTTCACATCAGCTCTGATGAATTCATGAACTTCTGAGACAAAATAATTCATTACCATTAGAAATCAAATTACGAACTCCTCTTTGAATCTGAGTATTTCGCCGAAACTCAGTTGTCCTGAGTCAGTACAGAACTGCCAGGACCTAGGATCAAGGGAGACACTCAAGTTTTTTAATCCTGTACCTCTCGACACATTCATGAAAATAGTCATGGCCTTCCAGCTACCTACTGGACCCTATTCCAACTAAACTACTGAAAGAGCTTCTTCCTGTGCTTGGCCCTCCTATGTTGAACACAATAAATGGCTCCCTATCTTCTGAATGTGTACCAAACTCATTAAAAGTGAAAAAGCCAAACCTTGACCCTGAAAATTAAAAAACTATAGGCCTATATCGAATCTCCCATTCCTCTCAAACATTTAGGAAAAATCTGTTGTGCAGCAACTCACTGCCTTCCTGAGTATAATGTATACAAAACGCTCCAGTCTGGTTTTAGACCCCATCATAGTGCTGAGACTGCACTCGTGAAGGTGGTAAATTACCTTTTAATGGCACTTTTGACACCATCGATTACCACATTCTTTTGTAGAGATTGGAAACCCTAATTGGTCTACACGGACAAGTTCTTGCCTGGTTTAGATCTTATCTGTCGTAAAGATATCAGTTCATCTCTGTGGATGGTTTGTCCTCTGACAAATCAATTGTACGTTTTGGTGTTCCTCAAGGTTCCATTTTAGGACCACTATTATTTTCACTATATATTCTATCTCTTGGTGATGTCATTCAGAAACACAATGTCAACTTTCACTGCTATAATGACAACACACAGCTGTACATTTCGATGAAACATGTTGAAGCCCCAAAATGACCTACCCTGGAAGCCTGTGTTTCAGACATAAGGAAGTAGATGGTGGTATTTTTTTAAACTTTTAAACTCAGATAAAACAGAGATGCTAGTTCTAGGTCCCAAGAAATAAAGAGATCTGCTTATTGATCTGACAATTGATCTTGATGGTTGTACAGTCATCTCAAATTAAACTGTGAAGGACCTCTGCGTTACTCTGGACCTTGATCTCTCTTTTAACGAACATATCAAGAATATTTCAAGGGCAGAATCTTTCCATCTTCATAACATTGCAAAAATCTGAAACTTTTTGTCAACAAATAATGCAGAAAAGTTAATCCATGCTTTTGTCACTTCTAGATTAGACTACTGCAATGCTCTACTCTCCGGCTAGTTAGTGCTAAAAACGTCTGCTAGAATTCTGACTAGAACCCAAAATTCAATCATATTACTCCAGTGCTAGCCAACTGGCTTCCAGTTAAGGCTAGGGCTGTTGTCAATGTTTTACTGCTAACCTACAAAGCATTACATGGACTTGCTCCTACCTATCTCTCCGATTTGGTCCTTACATACCTACATGTACACTACGGTCACAAGATGCAGGCCTCCTTATTGTCCATACAATTTCTAAGCAAACAGCTGGAGGCAGGGCTTTCTCCTATAGTTAACTTTTTATGGAATGGTCTGCCTATCCATGTGAGAGACGTAGACTCTGTCTCAACGTTTAAGTCTTTACTGAAGATTCATCTCTTCAGTAGGTCCTACGATTGGCCCAGGAGTGCGAAGGTGAATGGTAAGGCACTGGAGTGATGGAACGCTCTTGCTGTCTCTGCCTGGCTGGCTCCCCTCTCTCCATTGGGATTATCTGCCTCTGACCCTATTATGGGGGCTAAGTCACTGGATTACTAGTGCTATTCCATGCCGTCCAGTCTTTCGCCACCTCGGGCTTGTAGAGGAGATCTTTGTGGACTATACTCAGCCTTGTCTCAGGGTAGTAAGTTGGTGGTCTGCTGTTTTGCCTGTGCCTATGGAACCCTGTTAACCAGACATGCTACCTTGTCATGCTGCTGTTCCAGTTTCAACTGTTCTGCCTGAACCTATGGAACCCTGACCTGTTCACCGGACATAATACCTTGTCCCAGACCTGCTCTTTTCGACCCTCTCTCTCCCTCCTTTCTCTCTCTACCGCACCTGCTGTCTCGACCTCTGAATGCTCGGCTATGAAAAGCCAACTGACATTTACTCATGAGGTGCTGACCTGTTGCAACCTCTACAACCACTGTAATTATTATTTGACCTTACTAGTAATCTATGAACATTTGAACATCTTGAAGAACGATCTGGCTTTAATGGCCATATACTGTAATAATCTCCACCGGCACAGCCAGAAGAGGACTGGACACCCCTCATAGCTTGGTTCCTCTCTAGGTTTCTTCCTAGGTTCCTGCCTTTCTAGGGAGTTTTTCCTAGCCACCATGCTTCTACATCTGCATTGCTTGATGTTTGGGGTTTTAGGCTGGGTTTCTGTATAAGCACTTTGTGACATCTGCTGATGGGTTTGGCTGGGGGGGCTTTACTTGGCTCATTGTGCTCTCCTTATGGTGGGCATGGCGCCTGCAGGCTGACTTTGGTCATCAGTTGAACTGTGCTTCCTCTGACACATTGGTGCGGATGGCTTCCGGGTTAAGCGGGCAGGTGTTAAGAAGTGTGGTTTGGTAGATCATGTTTGTAACGGCCATCTTTAGAGAAAGACCAAGGTGCAGTGGAGGATGTGTTCATCTTGAATGAATTTTAATTGAAAAAGAGAACACTTGACAAAATAAACAAAATGACAGCCGACAGTTCTGTCAGGTACTAACAACGAAACAGAAAGCACTAAACAGAAACAATCACCCACAAAATCCCAAAGGAAAAACAGGCTACTTATGTGTGACTCCCAATCAGCAACAACAAACTACAGCTGTGACTGATTGGAAGCCAAACGGCCAAAATCAACGAAACAAACCAACCTAGAAAAAAGAACATAGAACGCCCACCCATATGTAACACCCTGGCCTAACCAAAATAACGAACAAAAAAAACCTTTCTATGGCCAGGGCTTTACAATGTTTCAGAGGACACATGACTTGACCTTTGCCTCTCAAGCCTGTTGGGGAGTTGCAGCAATGAGACAAGATTGAAATGGGGGAGAAGAAAGGTTTGGGTTTAAAAATAAATAAAAGGCTTTATAAATCAATTTCATTTTAAGAGAGTCTGCTAAATCAGGGTTTCCCAAACTCGGTCCTGGGTGCATGTTTTGGTGTTGGCCCTAGCACTATACAGCTGATTTAAATAATCAAAGTATGATAATGAGTTGGTTATTTGAATCAGCTGTGTAGTGCTAGGGCAAAAACCAAAACGTGCACCCAGGGAGGGGGGCACCAAGACCGAGTTTGGGAAACCCTGTTCTAAAATGTAATGTATTTGATTTTTATTGTTGTTGATTTATTATGATCCCAATTAGCTCAAGGATCCGACACATAATGAAAAAGAGATTACAGACAAAATACTTTACAGTACATACATTTAAAAACATTAACATGTAGTGTGTGTGTATCTATCAGTTACACATGCATGTCAGTACATACACACAACAAGTATGTCACATGAAGGGAGAGGTGTTGCTTTATTTGTTTTTTGAAACAAAGTTTGCTGTTCCCTTGTACTACATAAGATGGAAGGGAGTTCCACGCACTCATGGCTATGTATAATACTGTACATTTCCTTGAATTTGTTCTGCACCTGGGGACTGGGAAAATACCCCTGGTGGCATGTCTGGTGGGGTAAGTGTGTGTGTCAGTGCTGTGTGTAAGTTGACTATGCAAACAATTTAGAATTTCCAACACATTAATATCTCTTATAAAAACAAGCAGTCTTTCCTCAACTCTTAGCCAAGAGAGACTGGCATGCATAGTATTAATATTAGCCCTCTGATTACAGTGAAGAGCAAGAAGTGACACTCTGTTCTGGGCCAGCTGCAGCTTAACTAGGTCTTTCTTTGCAGCACATGACTGGACAATAATTAAGATAAGAATAAACTAGAGCCTGCAGGACTTGCTTTGTGGAGTGTGGTGTCAAAAAAGCAGAGGATCTCTTAGGGACAGACCTTTCCCCATCTTTACAACCATTAAATCTACAGCACCAGTCAAAAGTTTGGACACACTTAGTCATTCAAGGGTTTTTCTTTATTTTGTAGTATTTTCTACATTGTAGAATAATAGGGAAGACATTAAAACTATGAAACACATATGGAATCATGTAGTACCAAAAGTGTTAATTCAAGGCACACTTAACCAGCATGGCTACCACAGCATTCTGCAGCGATACGCCATTCCATCTGGTTTGTGCATAGTAGAACTATCATTCATTTTTCAACAAGACAATGACCCAACACACCTCCAGGCTGTGTAAGGGCTATTTTACCAAGAAGGAGAGTGATGGTGCTGCATCAGATGAGCTAGCCACAATCACCCAACCTCAACCCGTTTGAGATGGTTTGGGATGAGTTGGACCACAGAGCGAAGGAAAAGCAGCCAACAAGTGCTCAGCATATGTGGGAACTCCTTCAAGACTGTTGGAAAAGCATTCCAGTTGAAGCTGGTTGAGAGAATGCCAAGAGTGTGCAAAGTTGTCATCAAGGCAAAGGGCGGCTACTTTGAAGAATCTCAAATATAAAATATATGTTGATTTGTTTAACACTTTTTTGGTTACTACATGATTCCATGTGTTATTTCATAGTTTTGATGTCTTCACTATTATTCTACAATGTAGAAAATAGTAAAAATAAATATACCCTTGAATGAGTAGGTGTGTCCAAACTTTTGACTGGTACTGTATAAGTTTTGACCATGACAGTTTATAATCTAAGGTAACACACCAACTAATTTAGTCTCCTCAACTTGTTCAACAGCCACACCACTCATTACCACATTCAGCTGAGGTCTAGAATTTAGGGAATGATTTGTACCAAATACAATTCTCTTAGTTTTAGAGATGTTCAGGACCAGTTTATTACTGGCCACCCATTCCAAAATGGACTGCAATTCTTTGTTAAGTGTTTCAGTGACTTCATTAACTGTGGTTGCTGATACATATATGTTTGAATCATCAGCATACATGGACACACATGCTTTGTCTAATGCCAGTGGCAGGTCATTGGTAAAACTAGAAAAGAGTAGAGGGCCTAGAGATCTGCCCTGCGTTACACCACACTTTACTGGTTTGAGATTAGAGACGCTTCCATTAAAGAAAACCCTCTGAGTTGTATTAGATAGATAGCTCTGAATCCACGATATCTCAGAGGTTCAAAAGCCATAACACATATGTTTTCTCAACAACAGGTTATGGTCAATAATATCAAAGGCTGCACTGAAATCTAACAGCACAGCTCCCACAATCGTAAATACTCTGTTTCTGGGTCTGTAGTATTGAGATTGGAATGTATGATTGTGGGACACAGAGAGAGACTTGGCCAAACTCCTAATCCCCGAAATGGGAGAATTAAACAATATTTCTACTTTTGAGAATGTGGGAATGGTCAATGGACACTTAAGGGACAGTCATGACGAGTGTGTTTCATTTGGTGATCTCATGAAGGACAGGAAACACACATAACTGTATCTCTCAAAGTGTACATTTCCCAGCTGTCAGGTTTACATCTAAATATTGTGAAACCTATGTGATTAAACATGAAACTATTTGTGAAAAGATGTAATGTGATATTAACCTTCTAAATGAGAGTATGGATTAGTCAGTGGCCACACCCCTGTGAGCCCAGACATCACATTGGGCGTCATAGAACCGCCCCTTTTTCCACACAGTATAAAACCCACTTCCTACAAAATATACATTAAGTCAGAGAATGCAGGGACAGAGTCCCCACGTTGGAATGGCTACAATTCATTAGAACATACAGCTGTAGTTTTGGCTACACTGCTGGAAATGGTTAAACTCTGAGACTATCGATCACTACAGAATAAGAGCAAATCTTAGACTAATAATTATTAGTCTGCAGCTAGAAATTACGTAAATCTAGAACGAGAATACCGACAACCGCCGAATGGTACTCTGAAGTATCCATCCTAACCAACTACAACCACAAAAGACATTGTGACTTCTGGGAAAGTTAACCAGATGCTCTGACAAACTCTACAGGATGATCGAGTGTTTTCAACGAAGAGACAACAACGACATACAAGCGAAAATATGTACATTGCAATTTCTTTCAGAATGAGCGGCTGTTCATGTGCAAAGTATTAGCATGTCCTTGAGTACAATTATCCACTGTGTGTAGTGATTCCATTTTGTCTTTCCCGCTCTTTCTCAGTCCCCACCCCTTTCCTTAGTCTACCAAGCCATCATATTGGCATCGTCCGCTAATGACTTTGTCTTTGTATCATGTAGTAACCCAAATATCTGTTATGTAATTCTGTGAGATTATTTAGTTAGTTAATAAATAAATAATTAAGCCAATTTGTATATCGCTGATTCATGATTTAAACTATGGTTTGTGCAGTTAACCAAAAATTTTACAACGTTTGGAATGAGACAGGTAACAATTAATTATCGTTAATGGAAGACTAATTGATAAGATATTAAAATATCTGAAGAGTTATATTCGAGAAATTATTACTCTGTAACTCTAAACATTTTCCCGTGGTGCCCTGACTTCCTAGTTAATTCATGTTTACACGATCAGTTTAATCACGTAATAATTAAAACTAGAGAATTGATTTAATAATATACAGTCTTCACATCTAATGATAGTCCAGACACGACACCTCTTATTGTCAATTTATTTAAACCAATCATCAGTAATTTGTGTCAGTGCAGTACATGTTGAGTGCCCTTCTCTATAAGCATGCTGAAAGTCTGTTGTTAATTTGTTTACAGATAAATAGCATTGTATTTGGTCAAACACAATTCTTTCCAACAGTTTGCTAAGAGCTGGCAGCAAGCTGATAGATCTGCTGTTAGAACCAGTAAAGGCCGCTTTATCAATTTTGGGTAGCAGAATAACTTTGGCTTCCCTCCAGGCCTGAGGACAAAGAGCTTCCTCTAGGCTCAGATTAAATATATGACAGATAGGAGTGGCTATAGAGTCAGCTACCATCCTCAGTAGCTTTCCATCTAAGTTGCCATTATATATCGATAACAATAATTTTTCCACCTCCCACATTAACTTTACAAAATTCAAACTTGCAATGCTTATCTTTCATTATTTGTTGTTTTATGCATGAGTGCGATGCTTTGTTGAAATTTCCTGCCTAAGTTTGCCTACTTTGCCAATGAAGTAATCATTAAAATAATTGGCAACATCAAATGGTTAAATGATCAATAAGCCATCTGATTCGATGAAAAATGGAGTTGAATTTGTCTTTCTGTCCATAATTTCATTTAATGTACTAAAGATTTTTTTCCATCCTTATTTATATCATTTATCTTGGCTTCAGTTTCTTCTTCTTTTTGTTGAGTTTAGTCACATAATTTCTCAATATGCAGTAAATCAGCCTGTCAGATTATTAGCCACTCCTTTTGCCCCATCTCTTTCAACCATACAGTTTTTCAATTCCTCATCAATTCATAGGACCTTAACAGTTATAACTACGTACCCATAGGCTTGGTTCTCTCAATGTCATGTCTATACTAAAAGACATATCATGAAAATACATCCTCTCATCACATATGCCTACACCTCTAGATTTCAAAATGCAAAAACATGCAGATGAGTGTCTTGTTACCAATAGATCAAGTTATGTGCAAAATCATTGATGCTGAGAGAAGGATGTGCAATGATATAATGGGCAAGACAAGTCTACTACATTCATAATCATGAGCCAGGGGGAATTTGCCCCCACAAGTTACATGTTAGATATAGACTCTGTACATAGGTATAAAGAGAAAATATACAGTGAGGGAAGTCAGTCAGGAATACTTGAGCTAGAAATTTCAGAGTTGGTGAGTGAATGATTGAGAGAGAGAGATCCAGCTCACTGATTGACAGAGACAGGCTTCTAGGCTTACACCAACAGCTGAGTCTAAGAATGGAGAGAACATCTGTGCATGGGATGGTGTGGATACAGTACAGAGATTATATATAAATAGAAGACAAATGGTGGAGACCTAGTTATTTAGAATTCTACTGACGTTTACAGTAGAGCGTTAAAGAAAAGATAATGCACTGTCACAGAACTGTGGGCCAACCAATTCAACTAGGACAATCTTTGGCAGCTCTTGCGCTCATATGAATCAAATATTGTTGCACAACTTCACACTACTTGCTGATTCACTCAATGCATCCTGTAACCCCTGAACTTTGTAAAGGTAATGTGACACCTGCAACGGGGGGGGGGGGGGAAACAGACCAAAGGTGTGAACATATGTCCCACTCTGTTGGTGTTGATGAAAGGGTGGTGAGATGGGAGCTGAGGGCGTGGGGGACAGGGGAACTTACTTCAGCTCTAACAGTTTCACTTCACGGTCTACTGTATTGTGGACGAGCAAGTGTTTTAATGCTGCATGAGTAAGATGTGATCTCAACAATAACAGAACGAACCATGGCAAAATTAAGGAAGTAAATCCAGAGTGGTAACCTAGTCAAGGACAGGATTAAAATATTTTTAAACTGCAGAAAACAGCAATATTTGCGGATACTGCAACTGTGTTGGCTACAGGAGGTGAACAACTGGATTTTACAGTATACATTGAAATAAGTTAGTTTCTGAAACGTAGGACACCTGCCACTATATTCAAGACATCTACACAAGAAGAGGTGAATGTCACAAACCTGCAGAGGATTGTATCTTGATTGAATTAGCAAACCTTTGGACTGATTCTATAGAAATTGATTTAGATCAACTGCAGGTCTTGGTTTATAACATGCAGGAATGGTCACTCCCACTAGCATAGTAAACAATAACCTACAGGATCATTGGATACACAAATAAACTATAGGGGGGTATTTTGTACCCAGTGGAAGAGATATAGGCTTATTTCCTGTCTCAGTTGAGGACAGATTGTAAGTTGAGATGTTTCTCAATAGCTTCTGGTGGCCATCGGACTCATGGGAAGTTCCAATTTCCGTCTCCATTTTCACCTGTTGTTGTCATGTCTGATTGGACCTGCCCTGCGCATGTGGTTCTCCAAACACAGCATCTTCGCCAAAAGGACTAATTTTCTTCACAGGTGAGAATTAAGATGGGTTCAAACAATAATACATAATTGCCTTATTGATGGTTTCAAGGCCTTTTTCTCTGGTATGTCCAGTCTGTTTGCATCCACATATTCTACGCCAATCAGCAACTAGAACTGAATTAAAACCATGTTCTAATCATCTTGCTGTTTGTTCATAATTCAGAGCGTTCTTGCGCTCAGGCTGGGGATGGACCTGCATCTTTGTTGGCCTCCTTACCTTCTCAGTGCACAGATCCCTTTCTCTTGCTGCAACACCTCTCTCGGCTGATGGTGGAAGGTGAGCTGTGGGTGGGGTTCCGGAAGCTTCTTGATGTCCTTGAGAACTCTACAGGGAGCTGCTACGAGCCCTTCAGTGCTGTTGGTGTCCAGCCCTACTACTACGGGAAGGGGCGGGCAAGCAGTTGTGTGTGGGAAATGGCTAGGTCTCAGATGACATCTTCTTGCTGCGTTTCCGCTGCCTACTGTTGGCCAAGGAGGAGGCCATTTTCAGGCCCTACCTAACTCTGGGTGGGCCTTCAGGGACCCCGCTGCAGCTGCTCTTCTTGTTCTGTGTCATCCTGCTGGGCCTCTGGGTGTTCTTGCTTCTTTGCGTTCCACAGATCCTAGGAGGGTCCTATATCAGGACTGGTACCGCCTCAGACCCAGGTGGTACTGCCCTGGACTCTTAACCAAGAAAGAAGAGGGTTAAGCCTGAGTGAAAGAGGGGGAGAAATGGTTGGAGCCATACACATATCTCATAAAACATAAGTGTTGGCATGATTTTCTTTTGTCCTTTTCATGAAATAGTGAGGGGCTAATTAATCCATATTAACAGAATTAAGACCTTTTTAAAACTGCTGTCAGTTATCCACTTATTGTACTTGAGAAGACATTTATGAACTTGTCTTTAAGCAGTTTTATGATAAAGGAAAGGCTTCATAAAATTGGTTGGCTGTCTTTCAGACCTGAACATAGAGCACTGATTACATAATGCTGTTTATTTTTTAACATATGCATCTGACAGTGCAAGCAAAGTAAGTAAGAAGTTAAATTGTGGTTCTGAAAACAAGACTAAATGAACTTGCGCTAAACTTTGCATAAGCACCAATGTTCGGTGTCACATAATTGGATAATACATACCAAACAACTTCAACGCCCCCCCCCCCCCCCAGTCAGCTTTAATAGAATTATTCCAAAAGCTCCAGGCACAAAAAAGCTAACATGAATTACAAGGCTAAGACAAAATGAATATCATGAGAATGAAAGGTATCTACTGGACTGTTGGAGCTAGGAACACAAGCATTTCGCTACACCCACAATAACATCTGCTAAATATTTGCGTGACCAATAGCAATTGAATTAACTTTTTGGGTGTCCCGACCAAATTCACATATAAATGTGAGTTATAGAGCTGTCACTCATTTAAAGCAAGCCTAATGTGTACCTGCTTCACATTTAAGTTTAGTTTTTGCAACTTTTACTTTAATTTAGGTACATTAGATTCAAACAGCTGAAAATACAATATTTTTGGTTATTGAAAATATATTTCACAGCAGTTTAGAGGGTACAATGATTCTCTACACATTGCTTAATTTCAGTTTGACAAAACAAGCTAACTATTAGAATTTTAGCAACCAGGAAATGGCAGACCAATTGCTGTATATTGCACCTTTAAAAAGAAACCCATAGATTTCAAGCACAAGTAAAAGGTGTGATACAAACTGTTGAAATACAAGCTTAAATTGAAGTTTTTAATCTGTGAAAAATAAAATGAGTTACAACTAAAATGTTCTTTCTTCCTGAAGATAAGATGGTACTCAAAACAGTGTTAAATACAAACAAATCATGTCTGGGAGATGATGACCATTGATTACTTCATTTAATCAAATTAAAAATGCAGTTTCTGAATCAAACAAACCAAAAACAAATGCACTGCCAGAAAGACTTTGCTATAATTTAGAAAGAAAGTTTAGTGCACACCGAAAAATAACATTACTTCCATAAAATAAAATATACAAAATGGGAAGGCTGTGGGCAATATATACAAATGGCAAAGGCAGTAGCGAAGAAACATGCTGTGTGTCTAATGGTGATAAAAAAAACAAGACATTTTCTGTGCGACTTTGCCCTTTTATAGAAAATTCATTTCATACTAAACTCAGAGGACAAGTTGTAACAGATCAGGAACTGGAAAAAGGCGGGATTTTTGACGTGATGGTATCCAGTGGCTGCCAGTGACAGTTCATGAGTGAATCATAGAGCTCCTCACTCCTCTCCATGTATTCTGTGTTCAGTGCATCCACATCCAGCTGAGGGTTGGGGTCTGGCAGGGAAGAAAAAAAAGAAAAAAAAGTAAATAAGCCAACAAGCCATGGCATTGGTCACAGCAGTGATCTTCAAGGCATTCCTTGTCAATCACCAAACATTACTGTAAAAAAAATATCTATGCACTACCGTTCAAAAGTTTTGGGTCACTTAGAAATGTCCTTGTTTTGAAAGAAAAGCACATTTTTTGTCAATTAAAATAACATCAAATTGATCAGAAATAGTGTAGACCTTGTTAATGTTGTAAGTGACTATTGTAGCTGGAAACGGCAGACTTTTTATGGAATATCTACATAGGCCCATTATCAGCAACCATTACTCCTGTGCCCATTGGCACGTTGTGTTAGCTAATCCAAGTTTATCATTTTATAAGGCTAATTGATCATTAGAAACCCCGTTTGCAATTATGTTAGCACTGCTGAAAACTGCTGTTCTGATTAAAGAAGCAATAAAACTTGCCTTCTTTAGATGAGTTGAGTATCTGGAGCATCAGCATTTGTGGGCTCGATTACAGGCTCAAAATGGGCAGAAACAAAGAACTTCGTTCTGAAACTCATCAGTTTATTCTTGTTCTGAGAAATGAAGGCTATTCCATGCGAAATATGGCCAAGAAACTGAAGATCACCATAATAATAAAAAGCCATTTCCAGGTACAATAGTCATTTACAACATTAACCTGTCAAGGTATAGGGGGCAGTATTTTCGATTTCGGATGAAAAGCGTGCCCAGAGTAAACTGCCTAATACTCGGGCCCAGAGTCAAATATTTGCATATTATTAGTAGATTTGGATAGAAAACACTGAAGTTTCTAAAACTGTTCGAATGATGTCTGAGTATAACAGAACTCATATGGCAGGCAAAAACCTGAGAAAAATCCAACCAGAAAGTGGGAAATCTGATGCTTGTAGTCTTTTCAAGTCATTGCCTATCTAACACAGTAACTTAGGGTTCATTTTGCACTTCCTAAGGCTTCCACTAGATGTCAACAGTCTTTAAAACCTCATTTCAGGCTTTTGCAGTGAACAGAGAGCGAACAACAAGGCCGGGAAGTTGGTGACTCAGAAAATTACATGAGTTCATTGGCGCGCATTCACGTGATGAGGTAGCCGTGTTCCATAACGTGTTTCAAGACATTGGAATCGTCCGGTTGGAATATTATTGAAGTTTTATGTTAAAAAGGCCCTAAAGATTGATGCTATACAACGAACGTAAATATAACTTTTTTTGACTTTGTCGTAATATTTTCAACGCGCTTCCTACATTTGGAATAGCTTACTGAACGCGCAAACAACAAGGAGGTATTTGGACATAAATTATGGACTTTATCGAACAAAACAACATTTATTGTGGACCTGGGATTTCTGGAAGTGCCTTCTGATGAAGATCAAAGGTAAGTGAATATTTATAATGCTATTTATGATTTTAGATGACTCCAAAACGGCTGAGCGCCGTACTCAGATTATTGCAAAGTGTGCTTTCCCCATTAAGCTTTTTTGAAATCTGTCACAGCGGTTGCATTCAGGAGATGTTTATCTATAATTCTTTGAATAACAGTTTAATATTTTATCAACGTTTATGATGAGTATTTTTGTAAATTGTTGTGCTGATTCACCGGCAGTTTGAGGAAAAATATTTTCTGAACATCCCGCGCCAATGTAAAATGGGGTTTTTGGGTATAAATATGAACTTTATCGAACAAAACATACATGTATTGTGTAACATTGAGTCCTAGGAGTGTCATCTGATGAAGATCGTCAAAGGTTAGTGCTTAATTTTAGTTGTATTTATGGTTTTTGTGACCCCTCTCCTGCTTGGAAAATGGCTGTGTGGTTTTTCTTGTGTTGGCACTGTCCTAACTTTATGCTTTCGCCGTAAAGCCTTTTTGAAATCGGACAATGTGGTTGGATTAAGGAGAGGTTTATCTTTAAAATGGTGTAAAATAGTTGTATGTTTGAGAATTTTGAATTATGACATTTTGTTGTTTTGAATTTGGCGCTCTGATTTTTCACTGGCTGTTGAATAGTGTGAACCGTGGGTGGGACGGTAGCGTCCCACGTAGCCCTGATTAACAATGTCTACTGTATTTCTGATCAATTTGATGTTATTGTGATGGATTTTTTTTTTTTAAGAAAAGTGCTTTTCTTTCAAAAACAAGGACATTTCTAAGTGACCCCAAACGGTAGTGTGTGATATATAGATCTATCTATATATAGATATAGACCGAGTTTTTAAAATGTATGTGTGTTGCATTGTTGGCGGTAAGTGCACTTGATTCAGCAGCCCTATCACCGGGAAGGCAAAATGTTCCCATTTTTAACCATTTCATGTGTCTGAAAGTAGAACGCCGCCTACCCGGCAGGCCCGGATATCAAATCAAGTACACCTATTGGCCTACCGCAGGCCAATCAGATCACCGTGTCTGCAGTTTCCTCGAGCCATAGACTAAAAAGAAACCCCGAACGCACAGCAAAGTTGATACCGTGAGATAAAACTTAAAACCATGACTAGCGAGAGACTCAATGAATTTAGCAAAGAGCTGCTGTTTTTATGGATGTTTATGATTAAGTTATTCAGCACAGTCAAGACTGTTATAAGCCATAAAATGCACGTTCTCCCAACTTCCACTCGCGCTACAACCAGCACTGCAGCCACAATGAATAAGTATAGCAAAGTGTTTCAATAAGCTTGGGTTATTATTAGCGCCTTGTATTTTTTAATGTCGAGGAATATTTCACTTCCTCCGGACTAAGAACATGAATTGGTGCAAAAGGCAGAAATAATGCAGTGTGACTTGAGTGTCGCATTCAGCTGGAAGACTGCCCCCTTTTCTCAGCGGAGGGAGAGCCAGTGAGTCGGGTGAGAGGCAGCCTCACCGCTGCTCTGTCCCTCCCCTCGCTGACCAATTACTATTACCAGTGTGTTGATATACCTAACATTTGTTTTATATAATTTCAAAATGGTCTGAGAAGAACATTGGCAGGGCAATTCAAGCATAGCCAATATGGAGTGATAATGTATTGTGCCTACTGCAAACCTCATTGCTACAGAACTGTTTTTAATTGGTTAATGTTGCATAGTCTTTTTTTATAAAAATCTGAGCGGTAGATCTCGGCTTGCATTTTGACTCAGAAAAGGTTGGTGACCAATGTTTTACAGGGTCAATGTAACAGAGTCAGGCAATGGTAACAGTACATTTAACCTTTTCAACCCTGGAGTTCCAAATATCTAACGGTCACCCCAGCGTGAGTTGTTTTATGCACGTGATGTCAGAATGCACTCACTGTTCCAAAATGGGATTATTACGCAACAGGACAGTTAAAACGCATTGCCTGCTAATTAGTTTCAACGTGTCAATTTCTAATTATTTTCTGACAGTTTGAATTAGTTTGTTCTGCCTCATTAATTCACATAGAAGTAGTCCATTTTAGCGATGCAGACAATTTATGTGAGGCTTTACTGAGCCAGATAAACTTCTCTCTTCGAGGAGAGCCCACCGCACTTCACTCATGTTAGCGCAGATCGAGTATGCATATATTTGTCTTACAAGAATTGGAACACTTTCTTGCTGGTGCTCGCTTTGCCTTCCTTGTTTTCCTTATACATAATAACCTTGGACATGTGTGCATTCCTTTCAAAGTAGGTTCCTTATTTTCTGTATATTGTGTTGTCGTTTCTACTGTAGGTGCATACAGTATGTATGGAGCATAATGCATTTACAGTTTTATTCACGTTTTTAATTACTGGTGACAAATAATGTACTCCGATTGCATATATTGTAATGGACACCTATGATGTGTGTAAAATACTTTTTTAAGGTTGTACTGATTATGAGCTAAGCTATTTGCCAGGTATGTGTTGCACCATGTTTGTAGACATTATATAATGCATTCTGTCAGACCAAAGATGTTATAATGACTTGAAGGAATGGTTCACTCATCTTTCAGGTAAACTTCCGTTAGTGAATGAAGGGAAGTGGATGATCGTAGATGACACACCCCCTTCAACATGCATACTATAAATATACCAAACTCATCTTGTCTCCTCTTATCTTTGGTTGATGCGGGAAAAAAAAAACAAGCATGGCGGCGCGCACAAACTACCCATCGTCGGATTACTTTCGATTTCTAGAAAGTGTTTTACTCAATTATTTTTATCAATGGTGAGCTCACCTGTGATGTAATTAATTATAAATAGTAATTGCTATTAGCTAATTCATTTTGTAGTTTGTCAGCCGAGAGTTATAAAAATATGACCGCTTGTGTTATTTCAATCTTTCCTCAGAAAGCGCTAGGACAAATGTAGCCCACATTTTTCCGGTTTGGATGATTGTGTTATGCTGTAGCTACTTCTGTGAATGTCTGAACATTGCATCCAAAAATAAACTGCTCACATTCTGAACATAACTTTGTAAGGACTGTGTTTGTGCAAAATGATTCTGAAAAAAGAGCAGCCAGCTCAAATGCTGATTGTTGCATCATTCAAAACTGGACGTTCTAAATAAGCGTTCTAATCACACCAGTCTGATCGTATGCTACAGGGACCACTGTAGAACGATCACACCTGTGTGTTGGAACGTGTGAAAAGGTTAAAAGAAACAACAAATAACTTATCTGCAGCACATTGCATTTTCCTTTAGTACATATAATAGGACATTGTTACCTTCTGCTGCCTCTTCTTCAGGCTCATCTGTGGACTCCTGTGTTTGCTAATGGGAAAAACAAGACAACTGAAATTAATCATTGTGAACCCTTGAGGATGACTGTTGGCAACCCTTTTTAGACATTATATTAAGGGATAAGGTACGGGGAATTATGAGGGGAAGATCCCAGGAGCTTGTCAGGAAGCCTTACCTCGGAGGAAGTCTGCATGTCTGTGGGCATGCCAATGGGAGGTGGGGGTCCCATCATCCCATGGGGGCCTGGAGCAGGGTACCCTCCATAGGGACCATAGCCACCGTAGTTATAGCTGTTGTACTGGTCATAGCCCCAATGAGGGTAGTAGTTCTGGTTGGGTTGTTGATAGTACGGCTGTTGGTAATTGTTGTGGTAGGATTTGTGGTTCTGGTTGTTATAGCTGTTCATTTTATGGCTAAAAAGGGGGGGGGGGGGGGGGGGGGAATTATGTTAGGTTCAGTGGATGTCAAGTTAGGAGGACAATCACGCACATGAGATCAACTTTCAACTAAGAGTGACCGGCATGACACTAATCAAACCTAATACTGTATAATTTCCACAGTAATAGAACCATACCTCTTGTTCACAGCTATGCTGATCCTAATTGGTTTCGTCCCCAGGCCTGAGGCATTCTGACACTCATCGATGGCTTTCTTCTGTTCGTTCTCGTCCCCAAACTTGATGAAGCCATAACCTCTGCGAGACCAAGCACAACACTAAAACCCTGAGCACACATTCTCTCCAGGCTCACCGTAGCATGCTTATCAAACACGGAATTAATTAGAAAACAAAAATGGTATGGTAGAACTGAAACTTGTTGTTTTACTTTTAATATGAAGTAGCATCACTTCAATTGTGAGTTGCTCTTGCTTACCCTATATGGGGAAAACAATAGTTTTAGCATAAATGTCAGAAACAAACCTTTTCCAGTATTTTGGGGAAAATATACCAGCGGTGAAGATACGCAAGACACAAATATATGTCTACACACAATCCAATTAAACAAATATATTGTTAAATGTCATGCGATTTTACAAGGAATTCAAATGTAATGAAATGTCAGATTAATCCATCTGAATCAGAAATTACATTCAAATTGTGTTCAAATCAGGTGGTGCATTACCAGCATCACCAAATAACATGACTATGTCTGTTCAGCACTCATACCTGGAGTTACCATACTGATCAGAGACCACTTTCCCTCCTTTGCAGGAAGGGTACTTCTTCAGGAAGAACTGATGGAGTTGGTAGTCGTCCACCTCTGAAGACAGATCTCCGACAAAGACTGAAAATTCCAGGCTGAGCAGAGCCATGAGGGACAGAGAGCAAGAGAGATAACCAAGGTGTACCAACATCATAGCGTCTAACGGTTTTTCTCTTTCTGTAGGTGGACAATATCACAGAGCAGTGTACATAATAAACACGCTACTGCAGGTTCCAACAACAGAAGAATGCCTCAAAATGAGGAAGAAAGTTAAACAGCTTACCCAGCTTCTGGCCGTTTCCCGTAAGTTGCATAGTTTAACTTAAACTTTCTGGGCTATACAGGAAGAAAAAACAAGCAATCAAGCACCTTCAAAGACAAATGCGTGTAGTAAGGACATATTGCTAGAAAATAAAGAGTATATTAGAAAAGGACATTTTATTTGGTTTACATACCTCCACCACCCAGTACAGGCTTTATCCCATTCGTCAGTTAGTTCCTAACAGAGTTTATTCACCAGCTTCAAACAAAGTAAATTTACAAACAGCCTCAACCACCACCATCAGGAAGAAAACGGAGCTCAGTAACTTGGCGGTCATGTAAATTTGAGATATTCTGTTCCATCAACCTCAAATTAAGGTGGGGGCCAATGATAGTGAAGCTCCGCTATCCACAACACATTTTGAAAAAAGTATCAAACTAAAACGAGAGGGTGGTTGTCCACTAATACATAATCAGTAAGTTGTTTAAATGAACTATGAATATTAGAAATGTCAAGCGTATAATGAGTGCTCACCGGATTTGATCCAGGAACAAGCTTCCCATTCAGTCTGTGAACACATCGGTCAACGCTGGCTTCGTCTGCCATTTCCACAAAGCAATAGCCCGCCGATCCTCTGTAGCACAAGAGATTGTATTAGTGACAATATGATACACCCACATTTTAGAAACAGGACAGAAAAAACCCAATGTAGGGTAATAATATCCCACAAATACTGTATTTTGGAATTTCAATATCAATTCACAGCGCTGTGGTAAGTAAACAAACTACTTCACAGGAATTACACCAGGTGGTTCTAGAACAAGTGATGTTTCAGGTTTGATATTGTAGCTGATGGGGTCCAATTAGATTGTATTTTGATCAGTGACAGATGCACATTTGGGCATGTATTGGCTTGATCTATATACAATGCCGCAGTGTGTATTACAAACTGGTCAGTGGCCTACTTTCAAAGAAGGAAACAAATGGTAAACACTAGCCCATTCATATATGCTAACTACCATTAGCGCCTATTGATGAAGGCATCTTTCCAGGGGACTTTCATTACACTTGCTTTAAATGTTAAAGAGTAGGACGCATGAGTTTTTAATCACCAAAGTAACAGTGTGGTCAAAGACTTAGTTGTAGTCACAATCTGGTTATATTCATGAACTTATTTGAGGATATCTTCAGAACTACCCACAACAACAAAAAATCTCGACGTCATATGGAGGATCTACTCTGTGCTACCGAGTTCGTATGCTAGTTAGCTCAAGCTGGCAAATGTTACCCACAACTCATGCTCTTCACAGGCTTGTTGTCTAGTGGGAACCTGATAGCATTGCAGGCTCTGGTGCCTTCTCGTTGTGAAAATCATACCTGCTTGCTCTAATTGCGTAACAGTGGTACCTCGTCTACGCTCATTTTTGTTTTGTCAACTTTTAGGCTGAAAACCACATGGAGGGAAGGGTTTGAGAGCTAGCTAAACACATGATATCACTTACGACATTAAACACGTCAAGTGATTAACATACCCCGTTACTCTGTGGGTAATAATCTTAACACCATACGCCGTCTCGCCCATAGTACTGAAGGCCTGTTTGATGAAATTCTCATCCATGTATGGGTCCAGCTATAAAGAAGATAAAAAAAGATGAAGTAGTTGTCTGTAAGATATACACTTAAGCAATAAGGCCAGAGGGGGGTGTAGCATTTGGCCAATATACCACGGCTAAGGGCTGTTCTCATGCGCAACGCAGACTGCATGGACACAGTGCTTAGCAGTGGTATATTGGTTATATATCACAAACCTCTGAGGTGCCTTATTGCTATTATAAACTGGTTACCAACATAATTAGAGCAGTAAAATGTAATGTTTTGTCATACCCATTGCAATTATAAAATCGGGTGGTTCAAGCCCTGAATGCTGATTGGCTGAAAGACATGGTATATTTAAGCAATAAGGCCTTAGGTGGTGTTGTATATGGCCAATATGCCACAGCTAAGGGCTATTCTTAGTCACAATGCAACTCTGGAGTGCCTGGACAAAGCCCTTAGCCATGGTATATTGGCCATATATCACAAACCCCTGAGGTGCCTTATTGCTATTATAAACTGGTTGCCAATGTAATTAGGGCAGTAAAAATAAATGTCTTGTCATACCCGTGGCATAAAGGCTGTTATAAACTGGGTGGTTCGAGCCATGAATGCTGATGGGTATATTAGGCCGTATACCACGGGTATGACAAAACAATGTAATTAGTAAAAAATAAATGTTAACTAGTTTATAATAGCAATAAGGCACCTCATGGGTTTGTGATATATGGCCAACATACCACAGAGCTGCGTTGTGACCAAGAACAGCCCTTAGCCGTGGTAACGTTATATTGGCCAAATACCACACCACCTCAGGTCTAATTGCTTAAAATATCCCATTCATATCCATGAAATGTACAAACTCAAGCCTGGAAATTGAGATCAATATAGAGAGAATACTGATAGGTAGGTCTATCACCTATAATCTAGCTAGCCAAATAGTGCTAATGTGGCCAAAGAATTACATACAACAAATGTTAACCCACATTTCTACCGCCCAGAAGTAGCAGTTATTAAGTGCTAGTAGTAACTTACTAACTACTCATAGAATATTACAAGGCGCTGCCATAGCTAGTAACGTCAGGCCCTGCCAGGGCAGCATCACCATAACGTTAGCAAGCAAACGTTAACCAAACTGTCGGGAACGTTAACGTTACTTTAGAGAAGTAAAACACTGCGAATACATCATTGACTGTATTTCTTAACCTGTTTTTAAAATAACACCATACACATTACCGTTACGTCTCTCAAAAAGTTGTTGTGAGGTATCTAACGTCAGCTAACTAGTAAATTACGTTGCTAAAATAGCTAAGTTAGCTAAAACAATTGTCTGTGCTAAAACGTTTGTTACCAGTAACGTTACTGCAAAATGATTAAAACAGAGCGAACATACATCACCCATCCAAAGGCTTGTCATTCTGTTGAACATCTTGGTGGTTTATTGTCGGAGGGTCTCCAATAAATGCGAATATGTAAGTTAGGTAGCTATGTTTACGAATGGCTGGCTAATGACTAACGTTAGCTAGCTCCTCCTCCCGAAACTGGCGTTGTTGCAAAGGGCTGCGAAGTGAAATTATGTGAGGTTTTCTTCTTACTCGTCTTCTTCTACTTCTATCATATATCATGATATATGGCAGTCCGCAAACCAACTTTCAAAGTGCATGCCGCCACCTACTGTACTGGAGTGTGTGGTCAATCACGATTTACAACATTTCTCAAGCCTCCAACCTAACTCAATACTTCTGAGAAAATAAAAAAGAGCCCTTCTAACTTCTAATAGACCCTCTCCCATCCCCACCGGCTCTGAAACTCATCGGATGTGGCAGGGCTTGCAAACTATTACAGACTACAAAGGGAAGCACAGCCGAGAGCTGCCCAGTGACACGAGCCTACCAGACGAGCTAAATAATGTCTATGCTTGCTTCGAAGCAAGTAACACTTAAACATGCATGAGAGTATCAGCTGTTCCAGACGACTGTGTGATCACGCTCTCCACAGCCGATATGAGTAAGACCTTCAAACAGGTGAACATTCACAAGGCCGCAGAGCAAGACGGATTACCAGGACGTGTACTCCGAGCATGCGCTGACCAACTGGCAAGTGTCTTCACTGACATTTTCAACCTCTCCCTGTCTGAGTCTGTAATACCAACATGTTTCAAGCAGACCACCATAGTCCATGTGCCTAAGAGCACTAAGGTAGCCGGCCTAAATGACTACCGACCCATAGCACTCACGTCTGTAGCCATGAAATGCTTTGAAAGACTGGTCATGGCTCACATCAACACCATTATCCTAGAAACCCGAGACCCATACCAATTCGCATACCGCACCAGCAGATCCACAGATGATTTAAACTTTATTGCACTCCACACTGCCCTTTCACACCTGGACAAAAGGAGAATGCTATTAATTGACTACAGCTCAGCGTTCAACACCATAGTGCCTTCAAAGCTCAAATCAAATTGTATTGGTCACATACACAAGGTTAGCAGATGTTAATGCGAGTGTAGCAAAATACTTGTGCTTCTAGTTCCGACAGTGCAGTAATATCTAACAAACAAATCCCCAACAACTACCTAATACACACAAATCTAAAGGGGTGAATGAGAATATCTACATATAAATATATGGATGAGCGATGGCCGAGCGGCATAGGCAAGATGCAATAGATGGTGTAACATAGAGTATATACACTTCAAGTCTGAAGTTTACATACACCTTAACCAAATACATTTAAACTCATTTTTTTCACAATTCCTGACATTTAATCCTAGTAAAAATTCCCTGTCTTAGGTCAATTAGGATCACCACTTTATTTTATGAATGTGAAATGTCAGAATAATACTAAAGAGAATGATTATTTCAGCTTTTATTTCTTTCATCACATTCCCAGTGGGTCAGAAGTTTACATACACTCAATTAGTATTTGGTAGCATTGCCTTTAAATTGTTTAACTTGGGTCAAATGTTTCAGGTAGCCTTCCACAAGCTTCCCACAATAAGTTGGGTAATTTTTGGCCCATTCCTCCTGACAGTGCTGGTGTAACTGAGTCAGGTTTGTAGGCCTCCTTACTCGCACATGCTTTTTCATTTCTGCCACCAAATTTTCTATAGGATTGAGGTCAGTGCTTTGTGATGGCCACTGTTGTCCTTAAGCCATTTTGCCACAACTTTGGAAGTATGCTTGAGGTCATTGTCCATTTGGAAGACTCATTTGCATCTGCCTCCTGCAGCAAAGCACCCCCACAACATGATGTTGCCACCCCCGTGCTTCACGGTTGGGATGGTGTTCTTCGGCTTGCAAGCCTCCCCCTTTTTCCTCCAAACATAACAATTGTCATTATGGCCAAACAGTTCTATTTTTCTTTCATCAGACCAGAGGACATTTCTCAAAAAAAGTACGATCTTTGTCCCCATGTGCAGTTGCAAACCGTAGTCTGGCTTATTTATGGCGGTTTTGGAACAGTGGCTTCTTCCTTGCTGAGCGGCCTGTCAGGTTATGTCGATATAGGACTCGTTTGACTGTGGATATAGATACTTCTGTACCTGTTTCCTCCAGCATCTTCACAAGGTCCTATGCGGTTGTTCTGGCATTGATTTGCACTTTTCTCACCAAAGTACGTTCATCTCTAGGAGACAGAACGCGTCTCCTTCCTGAGCGGTATGACGGCTACGTGGTCCCATGGTGTTTATACTTGCGTACTATTGTTTGTACAGATGAACGTGGTACCTTCAGGTGTTTGGAAATTGCTCCCAAGGATGAACCAGACTTGTGGAGGTCTACAATGTTTTTTCTGAGGTCTTGGCTGATTTCTTTTGATTTTCCCATGATGTAAAGCAAAGAGGCACTGAGCTTGAAGCTAGGCCTTGAAATACATCCACAGGTACACCTCCAATTGACTCAAATGATGTCAATTAGCCTATCAGAAGCTTATAAAGCCATGACATCATTTCCAAGCTGTTTAAAGGCATAGTCAATTTAGTATATGTAAACTTCTGACCCACTGGAATTGTGATACAGTGAATTATGAGTGAAATAATCTGTCTGTGAACAATTGTTGGAAAAATTACTTGTGTCATGCACAAAGTAGATGTGCTATCCGACTTTTCAAAACTATAGTTTGTTAATAAGAAATTTGTGGAGTGGTTTAAAAACGAGTTTTAATGACTCCAACCTAAGTGTATGTAAACTTCCGACTTCAACTGTACATATGATATGAGTCATGTAAGATATGTAAACATTATTAAAAGTGGCATTATTTAAAGTGGCATTGTTTAAAGTGACTAGTGATCAATTTATTAAAGTGGCCAGTGGGTCTCAATGTAGGCAGCAGCCTCTCTGAGTTGTTTGTCAGGGTTTTGGGTGACAAGCCAAATTTCTTCAGCCTCCTGAGGTTGAAGAGGCACTGTTGCGCCTTCTGCACCATAAAGTCTGTGTGGGTGGACCTTTTCAGTTTGTCTGTGATGTGTATGCCAAGGAACTTAAAACTTTCCAACTTCTCCACTGCTGTCCCTTCGATGTGGATAGGGGGGTGCTCCCTCTGCTGTTTCCTGAAGTCCACGATCATCTCCTTTATTTTGTTGACGTTGAGTGAGAGGTTATTTTCCTGGCACCACACTACGAGTGCCCTCACCGCCTCCCTGTAGGCCGTCTCATCGTTGTTGGTAATCAAGCCCACTATTGTTGTGTTGTCTGCAAACTTGATGATCGAGTTGGAGGCGTGCATGGCTACGCAGTCATGGGTAAACAGGGAGTACAGGAGAGAGCTGAGCACGCACCCTTGTGGGGCCCCAGTGTTGATGGTCAGCGAAGTGGAGATGTTGTTTCCTACCTTCACCAACTGGGGGCAGCCCGTCAGAATGTCCAGGACCCATTTGCACAGGGCAGGGTTGAGACCCAGGGCCTCCAGCTTGATGATGAGCTTGGAGGGTACTATGGTGTTTAATGCTGAGCTGTAGTCAATGAACAGCATTCTTACACAGGTATTCCTCTTGTCCAGATGGAATAGGGCAGTGTGCATTGTGATGGCGATTGCATCGCCTGTGGACCTGTTGGGGCAGCATGCAAACTGAAGTATGTCTAGGGTGGCCGGTATGGTGGAGGTGATATGATCCTTGACTAGTCTCTCAAAGCACTTCATGATGACAGAAGTGAGTGCTACAGGGCGGTAGTCATTTAGTTCAGTTATCTTTGCCTTCTTGGGTACAGCAACAATGGTGGCCATCTTAAAGCAAGTGGGGACAACAGACTGGGATAGGGAGCGATTGAATGCTCTGAGGACGTGGCTAAGGATGCCGTCTGGGCCAGAAGCCTTGCGAGGGTTAACATGTTTACATTTTTTACTCACGTCGGCCTCAAAGATGGCAAAGAAGCTAAGGACCCTGGGACTAAACACCTCCCTCTTCAACTGGATCCTGGCCACCCCCAGGTGGTAAGGGTAGGTAACAACACATCCGCCACGCTGATCCTCAACACGGGGGCCCCTCAGGAGTGCGTGCTCAGCTCCCTCCTGTACTCCCTGTTCACTCATGACTGCACGGCCAGGCCCGACTCCAACACCATCATTAAGTTTGCTGATGACACAATATTGGTAGGCCTGATCACCGACAACGATGTGACAGCCTATAGGGAGGAGGTCAGAGACCTGACCGTGTGGTGCAAGGACAACAACCTCTCCCTCAATGTGATCAAGACAAAGGAGATGATTGTGGACTACAGGAAAAGGAGGACCAATCATGCCCCCATTCTCATCGACGGGGCTGCAGTGGAGCAGGTTGAGAGCTTCAAGTTCCTTGGCGTCCACATCACCAACAAACTAACATGGTCCAAGCACACCAAGACAGTCGTGAAGAGGGTACGACAAAACCTATTCCCCCTCAGGAGACTGAAAAGATTTGGCATGGGTCCTCAGATCCTCAAAACGTTTTACAGCTGCACCATCGAGAGCATCCTGATGGATTGCATCACTGCCTGGTATGGCAACTGCTCGACCTCTGACCGCAAGGTACTATAGAGAGTAGTATGCACGTCCCATTACATCACCGGGGCCAAGCTTCCTGCCATCCAGGACCACTATACCTGGCAGTGTCAGAGGAAGGCCCTAAAAATTGTCAAAAACTCCAGCCACCCTAGTCATAGACTGTTCTCTCTACTACCGCATGGCAAGTGGTACCGGAGTGCCAAGTCTAGGTCCAAGCTTCCCCAAGCCATAAGACTCCTGAACAGCTAATCAAATGGCTACCCAGACTATTTACATTGCCCCCCCCCCCGGAACACTGATGCTACTCTCTGTTATTATCTATGCATAGTCACTTTAATAACTGTACCGGTATCCACTGTATATATCCCTGCTATTGTTATTTACTGCTGCTCTTTAATTATTTGTTGTTCCTATCTCTTACTTTTTTTGGGAGGGGGGTATCTTCTTAAAACTGCATTGTTGGTTAAGGGCTTGTAAGTAAGCATTTCACTGTAAGGTCTAAACCTGTTGTATTTGGCGCATGTGACAAATATAATTTGATTTGAAAATCCCTTCCAAACCCCCCCAACGACCCTACAATTCAATTTTTCCCTCTCTTCAACAATGTTTTAACTAGGCAAGTCAGTTAATAACAAATTCTTATTTACAATGACGTCCTACTCCGGCCAAACCCTAACCCAGACGACACTGGGCCAATTGTGCATCGCCCTATGCGACTCCCTATCACGGATGTTTGTGATACAGCCTGGAATCAAACCAGGGTCTGTAGTGGCACCTCTAGCACTGGGATGCAGTGCCTTATATCGCTGCGCCACTCAGGAGCCCCAATATAACAACACCTGCTCCACAGTTTCATCGACCATACACTCCAGACATAAACCATTCACATTCTTGCCAACCAAATGTAATGATGAGTTCAATGTACAATGTCCTAAGTGCAATCGAGCAAACACCACCTCTTTGTTCCTAATCTGACCTTTGAATCTTGGTCCACAACCTTTCTTTGGAGGGCCTATAAATGCCAGCCTTGTGCTCAGAGTCCCATCTCTTCTGTCACACATCTATCAAAATGGCTCTGATCTTGCATTTGGCCTTATCTCTACACAGTGGAACATTCATATCAATTATATCTCGTTTCAAAGCTCTTTCAGCTAACTGGTTTACAATTGAATTCCCTTCCACACCCAAATGTTATGGGATCCAGCAGAATCTCACTACTACACCCATTCTCTCAGGGTGTGGTAGTAACAGGATATGGTAGTAACCATGGAGGATCATCCCCTATTACCACAGAAGGGTCAACCTCCAACTCCCTCAAACCACTCTCATCGGCAAGCTTTCCAACTGTCCAACCAAAACCACTGCCTTGTCTACTAGTATATTCCCAAAAGTAATCTAGAACAGTAGCAGTGGGATGCTCAACCTCACAGCCTTTCAACCTAACCCAATAAGCAAATGAATTTTTTTTACGCCATATATCCATAGGCATCTCATCTGACTCCACAAGTAAGGCACATACATATGTTGATTTAAATGAACCAATACATATCCTTAAAGCTATATACTGGATTCTGTCCAGCTTCTGAAGCCGTCTTTGCCGCTGTTCCATAAACTATACACCCATAATCAATTGTAGTTCTGATAAGAGCGCTATAAATATCCATCAACGATTGTCTGTCAGCACCCAATTCATAACCAGAGACTGAGCGCATAAGATTCACCACCATCTTAGACTCTGTTTCAACATTTATGATATGATCTTTCTATGTATATTGCTCATTGAATCATAGACCCAAATATTTGTTCTTAGAAATCCTCTCCATAGGCTGTCCATATGCAGAAACAACTGTATATTATCAGCAACTTTTTTCTTCGAGAAGAACATACAAGACTTCGCCACTGACAATTTAAAACTCCAGTCAATCGACCATCTTTCAACATCCACTATAGCTTCTTGAACAGATTTGATCACGAGAGACATTTCTTCCCCTCTTCCAAATAGCACCATCATCAGCATATAGGAAGCCCCAATAACCCTATCTACATTCGTAAACACATTGTTACACATAATGTTGAACAAAATAGGACTGATAGTACTGCCTTGAGGTATACCATTGTCAACTCCATAGTCATCAGATAAAATGGATCCAATTTTTACTTGAAAAGAGCGATTAAATAAGAAGGCCAAAACCCAGTTATATAATCTCCCACCAATACCAAGTCTTTCCATCTTAATCAATAGGCCTTCTCTCCACATAGTGTCATAGGCCTTTTCAAGGTAAAAAAAAGACAGTAGCCATTACTTCTTTCATGACCAGAGTTTTTTCAACTTCATTGCTCACCTTTACTAATGCACCCAAAGTAGATCTACCTTTACAGAATCCACTTTGACATTGACTCAATAAACCTCTATGTTCCAGGAAATATGACAATTTATTGACTGTCATCTTTTCCATCAGTTTACAGAAGTTTACACAAGTGCTATTGGTCTATAACTATCAGCACATGAAGGGTCCTTTCCAGGCTTTACAAAAGGTATTACTGCACGTTTCCAACCAGAAGGTATAACCCCCAATTCAAGTGGACTTGCTTCTTCCAGTCATCTTCTTCAACATAGACCATACATACCCCCCAGCTCAGTACCCCTGCCTATTGTAGAGCAGAACTGTCTCCATGTATTTCTCTTCACAGACTTAATGACCCTACATCCTAAAGCTCTCTTCCTTTGGAAATCAACTAGAATATCATGAGTCATATTCCTATGCAACGCTCTGTAAGCCCTACTTCTTTCTCGAATAGCTGCAGTGCACTCTTCAGTACACCAAGGAACCACCTTCCTTTTCTCACCCACTTCACTCACTGCTACATATACAGTACAAGTCAAAAGTTTGGACACACCTACTTTACTTCGATATGAAGGTTATTGTATCAATATGTGCGCATAAAGTAGTTTCCACCGTCTTTTCTTGCATAATTATTTTTACTGACATAAATGATTCCACCATGTGAACGAACAAATGACCTATCTGCATTGATGAAATTGAACCGAAATGTCCTGTTTCCATCATAGCTGTCTTGTTTTTTTTTTTCAAGGTTTGACTTTACTCGCATAAAAACGTAAATAAACTCTTTAAATACTCAGTGGTCTCCACCTTACTTTCGCTAGGCGGCGATGTTATTGATTCTATCCTGTCCTTCGAAGTGTGACGAGATTTTCTTTTGTCGTTGATTATTCAGGAAGTCGACGTCTACCCTTTTCACCAATCAGACTAACGGATTAAAAACAAAATGTATGAAATGTATGCATTCACTACTGTAAATCGCTCTGGATAAGAGCGTCTGCTAAATGACTAAAATGTAAACGGATACTATTCCGCTATCATGATTACCTCCTAAATATTTTGAATAAACCATTCACGACAGCGTAAGAAGTGTCGTCGTGGTTATTTTGAAATGTCGAATTTGACTTGTTGCAGAAAGAAACACGTATCGGTAAAGTTTGGGATGCTAAAGTACATTTTCTCAATAACGTGTGGAATTAAGTCGGAGTAAGTAGCGTAGCACACGTTTGTTAACACCTACATTTAATGTTTTGTTGCATGAAATGTAAATACTAAATGACGGGGAAAGGCAGCCTGTTTGCCAGGTCGCTAACGTTAGTTAGTTAACGTTATCCGTTTAATTTGATGTAACGTTATAACTAACGTCAGTGAATTAAATTGGCAAAGATTAGCTACATGTACGTTTTGTTTAGCAAAGTAACTATACTTTTTTGTTGGTGTAGTTTAAAATAAATACGTGGTTTATTTGTGTACCCTGCAGGGAGTCTGAAAGGCAGATTCAAACATGGCCCAATATGGATTCGAGGATGACATTTATAGCATTCTGAAGCTTGATATGCCAATCACAAACGCGCCCATGGCGAGGTGGCAAAGAAAAGCCCTTTCGTCCATGTCTACCATCAGTGCCAACACCAGCGCTCTATCACCTGGCAAATAGAGCTCTTAGTATGTCCAAGACGCATAGTAAAACAGCAGGTAGATAAATATTATACTTTTCACCTTTGCATTTTGCTCTACTGCATTTGCTTCTGTTTACTGTCTTTCAGCTGTCTATGGGTGTGCCACTATTGCCAGTCAGTGGTTTCACCAATGGTTCCACTAATTTGCCCCTTCTCTCTTTCTTACGTAAAAATGGTAAGTGCACACCTTCAAAGGCAGGTGGGGACCGTTTTATTCCGACTAGGAATAGCAAACAGATGGACTTGGCAAGCTTTCTGCTTTCAAAGGAAAATGAGCCTATGGCCACAAACCCCTACGCAGCAACATCAGTGAGGCTCTTTAACATTGCACATCAGCACATTTTGTTAATGCATTGTAAGTCAACATCTGCACATGTGTCTTTGTAGGAGAACCAGAAGGCTTGGTCTGTCACACTCAATGGATATGACATTGGTGAGGCAAAGATCTTGCATCTGGAAGGAAAACCCTTGAATGCTCCAGAAGGTAGGCCTACCACTGGTAATGATGGTGTGACTTGTCAGTTGATTATTGATATCAAAATCTAATGTCCCATTCTCTTTTCTTTGCAGGTTACCAGAACAACCTGAAAGTCCTCTACAGTCAAGTTCCTACCCCAGTCTCTACCAAAAAGACCAGATACATATCATCTGTGTCTGACACTTTCTTAGAAGCTTCTGAACTCCGAAATGATTTCTGTGAGTCTCCTGCCAACACACCACCACAAATGTCTAATAACCTGTATGGTGAGAAGGTACAGAGGGACTTATACCTCTAGGATATCTTAGATCCTCCTGCCAGCACAGTAAATGTCAAGTAGCCTACCTGGAGAGTAATCCTAGCTGTGAGTGAGACATGGGCCTGCTGTTTATGTAAATCACACATTGATTTCAGTGGGAAATTTGCAGAAAGTAATTAAAGCAACTATCTCAAGTTGGGATCTGGCCCTTTCATTTCTACTCTATCAACCTAATTCAATTAGTGGTGGTGGCAGGAGTGTTCTTTAACTGACTTTGTTAAAAATGTATTTACCTTTCTCTTCCCACAGATTTGAACCTACTGTCTGGAGCAGTCGGAACCTTTTAGCGGTTGCCCTTCACAACAGTGTTTACCTGTGGGACGCAGTCCAGGGTGACATCGTCCTGCTGATGAAGATGAAGCGGAAGGAGGACTATATCTGCTCCGTGTCCTGGATCAAGGAGGGCAACCTCCTGGCTATTGGTACCAGTGACTGTAAATGTCTGACGTGAACAACCCAGTACTCTTCTAAATATTTGGCTTCATTGCAATATTATGGCTTTGGGGAGAATAATAATTTGATGCTTTGTTAATATTTCACCTGAATTTGACTTACTGTAGTTGTGGGATGTGGAGAACCAGAAGTGTCTACGCAGCATGGCCAGCCACGCTGCCAGAGTTGCCAGCCTCAGTTGGAACAATTATATTCTCTCCAGGTAAAGAATCATGTCTTGAATGTCAAATTTGGAATAGTCAAGTCTCTGTCCTGCCAGGATCTTTTGTGTGATACTTGTGGCCAAGATGTTCTATTCTGTCTACGTAGGCAGCCCAATTCTAATCTTTTTCCCAATTATTCATCTTTTGACTAATCTGATCACTTCATTTGTCAACTGAGCAAAAATGGCATTAGTGTTTAACCATTTTATGATTGTTTTTTCAAGTGGCTCCAGATCAGGTCACATCCACCATGATGTGAGGGTAGCCGACCACTACATCTTCACCCTGTCTGGGCACTCTCAGGAGGTGTGTGGGCTGAAGTGGTCCCCTGACGGGAGATACCTGGCCAGTGGAGGCAATGACAACCTGGTGTATGTGTGTGCAGGATGGTAGTGGCCAAGGCAGCAGTTTTGTCCACTGCTTCAGTGAGCACCAAGGAGCAGTCAAGGTGAACAGATTTTGAATAAAAAAATATCTTGCTGTGAAATTCTAAACTACAATGTTTTTATTGAAGGAAGGAGTTGGTTGTATTACATGACACTTTGCTGCACACTAATGAATCTTACAAAAAGGTTTTTGGCTTTGGCCTGGTGCCCATGGCAACCAACATTATTGCTTGTGGAGGTGGCACCAGTGACCACCGCATCTGGAATGTCAACCATGGCTCCTGCATCAATGGTCTGGACACTCAGTCTCAGGTAACTGCACCCACCTTGAACTCTAACAAAATGTACCTTGTTGATATTACCTCCAGGGCCCTGCTTAGTCATAGCAGAATGTGTATTTGCATACCAGCCATTTTTGAAGTGTTTACTTTCCAGTATGATCCGAAGTTAACTAGTGTTATCTGCCTTACAGATCTCCTCTTTGATGTTTGCGCCAAACTACAAGGAATTGGTCTCCAGCCACGGATATTCCCATGACAACATAGTCATCTGGAAGTACCCCTCCTTGAATAGTGGCAGAGCTCAATGGTAAGTGTCAAATTGTATTGGTCACATGCAGATATTGTGGCAATGCTTGTCTTGTCTGAAACTGCTATTCATTATGTTTAAACTTAATGGCTCTGTGTAGTTGTCATGTCAGTTGACAAAGAGCATTGTCTGACGCTGTAAGTCTATCGTAGCCAACTGTCTAAAATATAGACTATCATACTTTTCAAGTTCTCAGTGCAGCTCAAGCAATTTCTCCAACTATCAACCCATTCAAATTGAGGACTCGTACCAGAGCTGCATTGGTTGGGAATTGTGGGGAGGTCCGCGTCTCCTGCAGATGGTCTCAGAGCACACGTTTCAAACTAACCTTGGATTTATTCAGGTGTCGAAACTTTATACTGTCTTTATTCACCCCAGGTCATGAGGACAAAATCTTGAACCTTACCATGAGTCCAGACTGCTCGACTATTGCCACTGTAGCTGGAGATGGCACTGTCCGGTTCTGGAAGAGCTTTGAGCTGGATCCAGTCAAAAAGGCCAATGAGATGAAGTCCACTAGCAGCATTATACACACAGCTATCCGATAATGGACTTCTATATTGATCAACTCCTGAATTGTTTACTAAATTATGTACCTTTTTTTTTCACTGTA
The DNA here is from genome assembly GCF_901001165.1 of Salmo trutta. Lineage (NCBI taxonomy): Eukaryota > Metazoa > Chordata > Actinopteri > Salmoniformes > Salmonidae > Salmo > Salmo trutta. Next base: position 27,473,583 of record NC_042977.1, read on the forward strand.
ATAAAAGATTTTCTTGTGTTTGAATAGTTTGCCTCCTTGCTGCCACTTGATAATGATTACAAATCTGGATTCACAACTAGTGCTATTTATTGCAAATGCTGTTAGGGCACTCAACTGTTATTTGTAACCTTTAACTAGGCAAGTCAGTTGAGTACAAATTCTTACTGACAAACAATTCTAGGCCAAAATAGACCACACCCTTGATTGCTGGACATCTGGAAAGCAACAGGTGTGGCCTGACCTGGAGGACCCTTACAAGAATGCTGCTGCAGACCGGATACAGTTGCTGTCTTGTACCTCAAAGTAATGACTGACTCGGCCTTAATTGGTTTAATTTCAAAAAGTTAAATATACAAACAGCAGCAAAAAAAAGTTGGTCAGTGACAAACACCACCTCTTTGAAAGTAACTACGCTATTTACAAGTGTGTTTCAGTCAACCAACCAGAAGAGTCCATGGGTGGACTATCATTGGCCGTTTCAAGCCTGGGTTTGAGGTATTAGTGACTGACACACCTTCATACAGGGTGATGTACAGTTAAATCACACCATGTTCCCTCAACCACCCACAATTTAACAAAGTGTGGCAAGTAGGGACAAACTGCCAAATTCTTAACGCCATTCATATCCCACGAACTGCAGATAAATATAAAAATATACATTTGAGGAAAGTGATCAGTAGCTAAGTATACTTTTTTGGAATCTTTGGCATTTCAGGCTCCTTCAGACAGTTATGTTTCACCTTCCAAAAGGACGAAACTAGACTTCCTTCACTTTGCCTAGTTGGTTATGGCCGTTGACACGATGTGCTGTTATCCCGTTGCTATTCTCCAGCGGCTTGCTGTTGATGACCACAGTAACATCGCCGTTGATAACGCCATTCTGCTTTAGCTTCTCCATGGTTGCCGTAGGCAGCCGTTTCCCCTTCACGTAGGCCTGAATCCAGAAGTTGGAGAAGAGTAGAAAGAAGAAGGTGCCATACATCCATATAAGGTGAATGAACATGGGCACCTGAAAGTCACACTTCTCCATGAAGTAGTACTGAGAGATGTGAAGTGAGATCAGCACAAACTGGATCTAAAGAAGGAAGAAAGATGAGAACATTTTGATGTAAAGTTTGCACAGGAGTCACCAATTCACAACAGTAATACCGGCAGCTACCCACAAATGCTCCCCTTTAACATAGTTTCTTCCAATAGTACATCATTAAGAAATAACACCCACCAGCTGGATTGCGGTCATGTACTTCTTCCACCAGAGGTATTTTTGGAAGCGAGGTCCGGCAGCAGACAGGCCGTAGTAGGTGTACATGATGATGTGGACACAGCAGTTGACCATGGCATGGAACGAGCTCATTCCCCCTGCTGGAGGTTCACAATGACAAAGACCGTATTAAAACAAACATAATCCAAGAGTATTAAGTCACAGCGGGATAACAAAATAGATGTTACTAAATGGATTTTGTTTAGTGTTCTTATTCCCTTGTAAAATTGCAGAAGATTCATTGTGGTGATAAAGTTTATTTAACAACCCCCCAAAAGTTCATGTTAAACAGGTTACATGACCAGCTGTAAGCACACTGCATTGGGATGAGGTCAGAGGTCAAGCTTACCAGGAGCAATGGTAATTCCCCACCACCACGTGAAGGGCATGAAGGAGTGATGGAAGACATGTAGAAATGTGATCTGGCTGTGTTTCTTACGCAGCACAAAGAAAAACTGCAAGTCAGACAAGAGCTCAAGTTACTTAAAGCAAACATTGTTCAGAAATCTCCATTTGTATTTTACTAAGGGTGTCGGAGAAAGATGCAGTCAGAATATGTACAAAATCTAAATGATTTAGGCTAGCATCAAACATTTTATTCACAAACATGATGTTCTGATAGAGAAATCATTCTTACGGTGTCCAGAAGCTCTGTGAATTTAGAGAACAAAAACCACCAGGCCACTTGAACCATCTGACAAAAGGAGAAACAAGTACAGACAATAAATAGCACAGAATAAAAAAAATCCCATATGCATATTTGAATGTAAAGTAAAACATACATTTCATGATGCAATACAGATTCTCTCAAAGAAAAAAAAAGGACAGAAATACCCTTAGAGCCTGTGGGTTGCTTGAGTAGTCACACAGGTCACATCTCCAGGTAAAAGTGGTTGCCCATCCTGACATCAGGAACTGCAAAGGCAAAGCACAGAACTCGCTGTCACATCATAAATTCATAAATGCTGAGAAAAGTCTTACTACAGTATAGTATGTCTTCACAACAAGGCTCTTTTAAGAACTTTCATTCTCCTGAATAACTAACTGCTTTGCTCACCTCATAGACTAGGAAGGAATTTAGGGACACCATGCTGAAGTTATAGATGATCATGGCTGTTTTGAGGTTATAGGGCTTGCGGTTTGCCATCAGCAGAGGCCCGGCGTACAGCGAGAAGAACACATAGCCCATCAGGATGCTGGTCATCTGGAAGGGGGTCCGCATCAACGGGTAGGGCAACAACCGGTGGTCTGAGGACAAGAAATCAAGCAATTCAATATTTGAGACAACAAGACAGGTACACCAACAGCATGGTACAAACTGCAAGTCACCAAATTGATAAAAATACAATTGAACAAAAATATAAACTTATGCGAAAGCACTCACCTGTTCTCTGCAATACATACTCATAAAACACCATAATATTGGATCCCACTTCTCGCAGCATCTTGATGGCGTCTTTTCTCCTTTATTCAGTCAATCCAAAAAACCTGAAATATACAGACAAAAATACAATTTGCTGGGAAAAACAACAGTTGGTGGTGATAATGGCAGGTTATGTGGTTATGCCTACAGGGGATGCAGTAATGTGTACTGAGACAGAAGATGAACAAAGCACTGCCACACTGCCTCCCACACTAAAACAGACAGCTGCACAGGCCCATCATATACCTGAACACGAGGCTCTGCTTTGATGACTGACTATCTGATAATAAAACAATACAACACTTGCTTTATTGGTCCATTTGCACAGATATACTTTATTATTATTATTATTATTATTATTATTATTATACCCAACATGACACATCACAGGCTGGAAGCAGCACAGGGGCTGCGGAAGAGCAGCTTCCCTGGAGCAGTTAGGGGGTAAAGTGCCTTGCTCCAGGGCACAATGCGGTAGGTAGTATAAAGGGATATTGATAGACAAACAAAACTAAACAAATGCTTCACAACAATAAAAAAAACAGCTGCAGAGGGCACTGAAGTTCGTTTGGCCATGTACTGTATGTCAGTCAATGTCAAATAGATCCTACTGGGATTATTCATAGGTAGCCTTAGTAATATTACAGTCACTTTTCTATAATAGCCAAGTGTTATATTCCACTATCAGCTAGAGGTCGACCGATTAATCGGAATGGCCGATTAATTAGGGCCGATTTCACGTTTTCATAACAATCGGTATTTTCGGCCACCGATTTGCCGTTTTTTTTTTTACACCTTTATTTAACTTGGCAAGTCAGATTAAGAACACATTCTTATTTACAATGACGGCCTAGAAACGGGGGTTAACTGCCTTGTTCAGGGGGGATTTGTTTTTGCAACCTTCGGTTACCAGTCCAAAGCTCTAACCACCTGCCTTACATTGCACTCCACAAGGATTAACAGGCTGACTACCTGTTACGCGAGGGCAGCAAGAAGCAAAGGTAAGTTGCTAGCTAGCATTAGACTTATAAAAAACTATAAATCTTAACATAATCACTAGTTAACTACACATGGTTGATGATATTACTAGTTTATCTAACGTGTCCTGCGTTGCATATAATCGATGCGGTGCCTGTTCATTTTCATTGAATCACAGCCTACTTCGACAAACGGTGTTGATTTAACAAGCGCATTTGCGAAAAAAGTACTGTCGATGCACCAATGTACCTAACCATAAACATCAATGCCTAACAGGAATATTTAGATTTAGCCACCCGTTAGATAAAATACGGAACGGTTCCGCATGTCACTGAAAGAAAAAAACTTTTGTTTTAGAGATGATAGTTTCCAGATTTGACCATATTAATGACCTAAGGCTCGTATTTGTGTGTTTATTATATTATAATTAAGTCTATGATTTGATAGAGCGGTGGTAGACAGCAGCAGGCTCGTAAGCATTCATTTAAACAACCCTTCGCTGTGCTTCAAGCATTGCGCTGTTTATGACTTCAACCTGGGTGGGTATAATTTGTGGAACGTTCCAACAGGAATCTATTCCAAAAACTTCGTAAATAACAAGGTTTCCAAAAAACAACGCATACAAATTTGTATAGCGGCAGAATAACATACTGGGTAGGGAGTGGTCCATTTCATTGCGTTTTTCACTCATCACGTTTATTCCGAAAAATGTCTGTCCTCACATGTCTGTTTGCCTATGGACAAACATTAAGAATAAGCTACGTGGTGAGTTGATGCCTATTCGGCAGCTAGTTAGCTAGGTTTGTATGCGTTGCTACTTTGTATGCGTTGTTGGTTGGCAACCTTTTACTTTACGTTTTTTGGAACAGATTCCTGTTGGAATGTCCCACCCCTTCAAGCATATCAACTCCCAAGATTAGGCTGGTGGAACCGATGTGAAATGGCTAGCTAGTTAGCCGGGTGCACGCTAAAAGCGTTTCAAACGTCACTTGCTCTGAGACTTGGAGTAGTTGTTTCCCTTCCTCTGCATGGGTAACGCTGCTTCGAGGGTGGCTGTTGTCGATGTGTTCCTGGTTCAAGCCCAGGTAGACCGAGGAGAGGGACGGAAGCTATACTGTTACACTGGCAATACTAAAGTGCCTATAAGAACATCCAATGGTCAAAGGTATATGAAATACAAATCGTATAGAGAGAAATAGTCCTATAATAACAACTACAACCTAAAACTTCTTACCTGGGAATATTGAAGACTCATGTTAAAAGGAACCACCAGCTTTCATATGTTCCCATGTTCTGAGCAAGGCACTTAAACATTAGCTTTCTTACATGGCACTTTTACTTTCTTCTCCAACACTTTGTTTTGCATTATTTAAACCAAATTGAACATTTTATTATTTATTTGAGGCCAAATTGATGTATTATATTAAGTTACAATAAGTGTTCATTCAGTATTGTTGTAATTGTCATTATTACAAAAAAAAAGTAAAAAATAAATAAAAATAAACCGGCCGATTAAGCGGTCTCTGCTTTTTTGGTCCTCCAATAATCGGTATCGGCGTTGAAAAATCATAATCGGTCGACCTCTACTATCAGCCATGGATATAAAAATCAGACCTGGGTTCAAATACTATTTCAAATATACTACTGTTCAATGGGGGGGGGGGGGTCACTTAAATGTCCTTATTTTTGAAAGAAAATTACATTTTTTGTCCATTAAAATAACATCAAATTGATCAGAAATACAGTGTAGACATTGTTAATGTTGTAAATGACTATTGTAGCTGGAAAGGGCTTTTTTTGAATTAAATATCTACATAGGCGTACAAAGGCCCATTATCAGCAACCATCACTCCTGTGTTCCAATGGCACGTTGTGATAGCTAATCCAAGTTTATAATTTTAAAAAGGCTCATTGATCATTAGAAAACCCTTTTGCAATTATGTTAGCACAGCTGAAAACTAGCCTTCTTTAGACTAGTTGAGTATCAGCATTTGTGGGTTCGATTACAGGCTCAAAATGGCCAGAAACAAAGAACTTTCTTCTGAAACTCGTCAGTCTATTCTTGTCCTGAGAAATGAAGGCTATTCCATGCGAGAAATTGCCAAGAAACTGAAGATCTGGTACAACGCTGTGTATTACGCCCTTCACAGAACAGCGCAAACTGGCTCTAACCAGAATAGAAAGAGTGGGAGGCCCCGGTGCACAACTGAGCAAGAGGACAAGTACATTCGAGTGTCTAGTTTGAGAAACAGATGCCTCACAAGTCCTCAACTGGCAACTTCATTAAATAGTACCCACAAAACACCAGTCTCAACGTTAACAGTGAAGAGGCGACTCTGGGATGCTGGCCAGACGGAAGCCACTCCTCAGAAAAAAAGCACATGATAGCCCACTTGGAATTTGCCAAAAGGCACCTAAATGACTCTCAGACCATGAGAAACAAGATTCTCTGGTCTGATGAAACCAAGATTGAACTCTTTGGCCTGAATGCCAAGCATCACGTCTGGAGGAAACCTGGCACCATCCCTACGGTGAAATATGGTGGCGGCAGCATCACAGCCAAGACCCTAAGCACACAGCCAAGACAACGCAGGAGTGGCTTCGGGATCTGCAGAGAAGAATGGGAGAAACTCCCCAAATACAGGTGTGCCAAGCTTGTAGCGTCATACCCAAGAAGACTCGAGGTTGTAATCGCTGCCATTTAATTTTAATGTCTAAACCCGTTTTTGCTTTCTCACACATATACACACACACACACACACACACACACACACACACACACACACACACACTGCTCAAAAAAATAAAGGGAACACTAAAATAACACATCCTAGATCTGAATTAATGAAATAATCTTATTAAATACTTTTTTCTTTACATAGGTGAATGTGCTGACAACAAAATCACACAAAAATAATCAATGGAAATCCAATTTATCAACCCATGGAGGTCTGGATTTGGAGTCACACTCAAAATTAAAGTGGAAAACCACACTACAGGCTGATCCAACTTTGATATAATGTCCTTAAAACAAGTCAAAATGAGGCCCAGTAGTGTGTGTGGCCTCCACGTGCCTGTATGACCTCCCTACAACGCCTGGGCATGCTCCTGATGAGGTGGCGGATGGTCTCCTCCCAGACCTGGACTAAAGCATCCGCCAACTCCTGGACAGTCTGGATGGAGCGAGACATGATGTCCCAGATGTGCTCAATTGGAGTCAGGTCTGGGGAACGGGCGGGCCAGTCCATAGCATCAATGCCTTCCTCTTGCAGGAACTTCTGACACACTCCAGCCACATGAGGTCGAGCATTGTCTTGCATTAGGAGGAACCCAGGGCCAACCACACCAGCATATGGTCTCACAAGGGGTCTGAGGATCTCATCTCGGTACCTAAAGGCAGTCAGGCTACCTCTGGCGAGCACATGGAGGGCTGTGAAATGCCACCCCACACCAAGAAATGCCACCCCACATCATGACTGACCCACCGCCAAACCGGTCATGCTGAAGGATATTGCAGGCAGCAGAACGTTCTCCACGGCGTCTCCAGACTCTGTCACATGTGCTCAGTGTGAACCTGCTTTCATCTGTGAAGAGCACAGGGCGCCAGTGGCGAATTTGCCAATCTTGGTGTTCTCTGACAAATGCCAAACGTCCTGCACGGTGTTGGGCTGTAAGCACAACCCCCACCTGTGGACGTCGGGCCCTCATACCACCCTCATGGAGTCTGTTTCTGACCGTTTGAGCAGACACATGCACATTTGTGGCCTGCTGGAGGTCATTTTGCAGGGCTCTGGCAGTGCTCCTCCTTGCACAAAGGCGGAGGTAGCGGTCCTGCTGCTGGGTTGTTGCCCTCCTACGGCCTCCTCCACGTCTCCTGATGTACTGGCCTGTCACCTGGTAGCGCCTCCATGCTCTGGACACTACGCTGACAGACACAGCAAACCTTCTTGCCACAGCTCGTATTGATGTGCCATCCTGGATGAACTGCACTACCTGAGCCACTTGTGTGGGTTGTAGACTCCGTCTCATGCTACCACTAGAGTGAAAGCACCGCCAGCATTCAAAAGTGACCAAAACATCAGCCAGGAAGCATAGGAACTGAAGTGGTCTGTGATCCCCACCTGCAGAACCACTCCTTTATTGGGGGTGTCTTGCTAATTGCCTATAATTTCCACCTGTTGTCTATTCCATTTGCACAACAGCATGTGAAATTTATTGTCAATCAGTGTTGCTTCCTAAGTGGACAGTTTGATTTCACAGAAGTGTGATTGACTTGGAGTTACATTGTGTTGTTTAAGTGTTCCCTTTATTTTTTTGAGCAATATATATATATATATATATATATATATATATATATATATATATATATATATATATATATATATACACATACATATAAATATAATGAGGGGAAAAACAATTTAATACATTTCAGAATAAGGCTGTAACGTAACAAAATGTGGAAAAAGTAAAGTTGTTGTTGGTGTTTCTCCCAACTATGTTTTATTACTGTGGGAGAAGTTTGATTATAGTTTTGAGTAAACACGTTTTGTTTGCACTCATTCCTGTGTCCTGCGCCTGACTCCGATACTTCTCCTAAAGAAAGCATTACAGGTTTGAATACTTTCTGAATGCACTGTATAATACATCAACTATATAGGCTTTAGCATCGAGTCAAACTAAAAACAAACTGTCCACTTAACTAATAAAATCATCTTCTCACATACAGACAAGGACTTATCAGTGACCCAAGCCTTGCTCAGATAATCCCCACCATGTTGTCGTTGAGCTGTCAAGAATCCCAGAAAAGTGAAGAAAAAAAATGGCCCATGTTAACATATGTAGCCTAAGTAACAATGTTCATTAAATCGACAACCAGTAACATAACATTCATATACTGACTATCTCTGAACTCAAATAATATAATACCTTTGATGATACAGTGGTAGCAATACATGGTTTCAACATCTTCAGAAGAGGCAGGAATGCCAATGGTGGGAGGTGTTGCCGTTTATGTTCAGTCATATTCCTGTAAAGCTTAGAGAAGATCTCATGTCAAATGCTGTTGAAGTAATATGGCTACAGGTTAATCTGCCTCACCTAAAGCCCATTGTGGGAAACTGCTATAGACCACCAAGTGCTAACAGTCAGTATCTGGATAATGTGTGTGAAATGCTTGATAATGTATGTGATATCGACCTAAATATTGACTGGCTGTCATCAAGTTGCCCACCCAAAAAAGCTTCAAACTGTAACCAGTGCCTGCAACCTGGTTCAGGTTATCAGTGAATCTACCAGTGTGTTTACAAACAGCATAGGAATGAAATCATCCGCATGTATTGATCACATCTTAACTAATGCTGCAGAAATATGCTCTAAAGCAGTATCCAAATCCATGGGATGTAGAGATAATAAAATAGTAGCCATATCTAGAAAAACCAAAGTTCCAAAGGCTGGTCCTAATATAGTGTATAAGGGGTCATAAGGGGTCTGTAGTGATTCCTATACTGAAGATGTAAAGCATATTTACTGATCTGTGGTATGTAATGAGGCGCAACCAAACACTGGACACGTTTATGAAATGAATTATTTCACTTACTAATAAGCATGCACCCACTAAGAAAATGACTGTAAAAACTGATAAATTCCAGTGGATTGATGATGAATTGAAACATTTTATGGTTGAGAGGGACGAGGCAAAAGGAATGGCAAACAAGTCTGGCACATCCATGCATAACTGACCAAATAACGAAAGACAAGCATTGTAATTTTGCATTCTAAAATGTGAGTGTGGAAGAGGTGAAAATGTTTTGGTCTATCAATAATGAGCCACCGGGGTCTGACATCTTGGATGGAAAATTACTGAGGATGATATTGCCAGTCCTATTTGACATCTCTTCAATCTAAGCCTACAGGAAGGTGTGTGCCCTCAGGCCTGGAGGGAAGCTAAAGTCATTCCACTACCCAAGAATAGTAAAGCCCCCTTTAGTAGCTCAAACAGCAAACTAATCAGCCTGTTACCAACCCTTAGTAAACCTTTGGGGATTTTTTTTTTGTGTTTGACCAGATACAACGCCATTTCACAGTAAAAAAAAAGAAAAAGTACAACACATTTTCTGAACGCTTATAGGGAAGGGCATTCAACATGTATGGACGGCACTTACACAAATTACTAATGATTGGCTACAAGAAATTGATAATAAAAAGGTGTGAGCTGTTTTGTTAGACTTCAGTGGCTGACATTATTGATCATAATCTGCTGCTGGGAAAACTTCTGCTATATTGTGGATCGAGAGTTACCTGTCTAACAGAACACCAAGGGTGTTCTTTAATGGAAGCCTCTCCAACATAATCTAGGTAGAGTCAGGCATTCCCCAGGGCAGCGGTCTAGGCCCCTTACCTTTTTCAATCTTTACTAATGACCTACCACTGAGTAAAGCCTGATCGCTATGTATGCTGATGACTTAACACTATACACGTCAGCTACCACAGCAAGGGAAATCACTGCAACACTTAAATAGCTGCAGTCAGTTTCAGAATGGGTGTCAAGAAACAAGTTAGTACAAAATATTTCTAAAACTAAAAGCATTGTATTTGGGACAAATAATTCACTAAACCCTAAACCTTGTAATGAATAATGTGGATATTGAGCAAGTTGAGGAGACTAAACTGCTTGGAGAAACCCTGGATTGTAAACTGTCGTGGTCAAAACATATTGATGCCACAGTAGCTAAGATGGGGAGAAGTCTGTCCATAATAAATCTCTGCTCTGCCTGCTTAAGAACGCAATCAACAAGGCAGGTCCTACAGGCCCTAGTTTTGTCGCACCTAGACTACTGTTCAGTCATGTGGTCAGGTGCCACAAAGAGGGATTTACAATTGGCCAAGAACAGGACAGCACGGCTGGCCCTTAAATGTACATTGAGAGTGAACATTAATAAAGATGCATGTCAATCTCTCCTGGCTCAAAGTAGAGGGGAGATTGACTTCATCACTACAGAAGAATCGACATGTTGAATGCGCCGAGCTGTCCATTTAAACTACTACTAGCACACAGCGGGGTCTGAAGAGACAGACACACGATAAAATACGCACTATACACACACACGTACAAAAAGGCACACCCTTTTTTAAAAATTGTATATAGCTGCTAATACAAGAGGGCATTAGTTTTACAAAGTGCTTGTTCAGCAGTATTTAACACTTCCTTAGCTACTCCTTAGAGACAATGAAGTGTTCTCTCAATGAATAACAGAGACAGTCAAACAGGTGAGGCAGAGGCAGAGAGGTGAACCGGTTTGAACAGCCAGTATGTGGTATGAGGTCACTAGATAGGAATGGATGAGAAGTTGATTGAGAAAAATGACAGGAAGACGGAATGGGTTGGAGGTGAGCCGGCAAACGAAGGACAGAGAGAGAGAGAGAATGTGGGACATTACTGTTTGTCCTTTCCATACAATAGCAATAAAACCAATTACACACACAACAAAGATGGGACAGTGTCATCATATCCACCAAGTTATACGGGTCTCAATACAAGGCCTACAGGTAAGAGGAAAACCTGTCCTGACAGTTTGGGTATGTGTTAGAAGAGTAAAAAACTTGAAGTAAAGTAAATAAGACAGCAGTGTTAGATGGAGTATAACACTGAGCATCACTGGTAACACACGACTCACCTGCCGAGTTGTCCTCAGTACTCTCCCCAAATCGTCAGTCCTTCAGGCACACATACAAGAGAGTCACAACCACTGAGCTCACAATGAATCAGGCCCAGCAAAACAGAAGAGTCAAAGAGAGATTAACTGAAGAAAAAAAAGAGTGTTTGTTTCTTCCTTGAAGTCCTCAAATGTTTGACGGTCTAGAAATAGGCCACATAAAGCCAGGGCAGATTAAGTCAGAAAGAGAGATGAGGACAGCTATAGGACTCATTTAACTCAGATTTAAACCCCCAAGGCCAAGCACACTACATAGTGACAACGCCCACCTAGTTTCAGGACCACACCCTGTTTCAACATCTAGACTCACTCTCCCCTAACCAATACCTCTCTCTGATTGGTTCAGCAGAAAAAGAGGGATTGGCCATTGGTCGTCTGAGAAGGGTTGGGTATTTGAAGGTAGTAAGTGAGGGAGAATCCAGTAGCGACCTCTGGAGAGTTTGAATGGTCTCTTTGTTAAACAATGGGGACCCATCACATAGCACACATGTATGTAACAAAAACTAACATCCCATATAATAACAAGAATGACTAATGAAAATGTAAAAGGATTGGAAAATATCTGTCTTCCCATTGCTTGGGAGCTCAACATAAAATTGCAAAGCACTGAAATTCAGGAATAATTTGCTAGCAACAATATAATTTGAGGAACGTTGCTCTTAGAATTTTTAGTAAATGTTAGTGATATTGAAGTTTGAGAAATCATCAATTTCTAATGCTCCTATAATTTTCCTGTTTCAATTAGTATCATCATCAATCTTTTCATCATTGTAATTTTGATCATCATAATTATAAAACCCAATCGTCAACCCTGAGTCAGAGCTACAGGTGAATAATTATGAGGCAGGGGGATTTGACAGGGAATAATGGGGATTTAATGTGTCCCTACCCTGCCTGAGGGATCGTCACCCAGCGACAGGCATGGAGTTTGTGCTTGTGGGTCCTACTTACTGTACACTGCTACAGTATGACAGGTTCCACTATCTCCCAGTAGCACTGGTTCTACCTGTTCCTCAGGCACTGAGAACTGGTGATGGGCGTGGTAGTGGAAGAACGGCCTTGAAATGTACTCACTCATCCTTACACTGGAATTAAAGGGCGACTGGAATGAGAAGAATCTGGAAAACGAGCAGTGTACAGGCAAGAAAAAGAAAAAGACATTGAGAACTGTGTGGGTTTACACAGTGCTTTAGGACTTTCACTGGAGGAAAGCACACGGGGGGATACTCTGTAAAATGCCATATACCATCATCATTACATGATGATTACCTGGCTGCTTACAGTGCATTTCCACATAACACAATTTGGATAGCTACATTAGCATCGCCTTCATGTGGGTGTTAGCAAGCAAGCAATCAGGCTAGGTAGTGCTAGGTACAGTTGAAGTCTGAAGTTTACATACACCATAGCCAAATACATTTAAACTCAGTTTCACAATTCCTGACATTTTATCCTAGTAAGAATTCCCTGTCTTAGGTCAGTTAGGATCACCACTTTATTTTAAGAATGTGAAATGTCAGAATAATTGATAAGAGAATTATCTAATGAAGGTAAATGAATCAATAATCCATTATGAATGAGTAGTTATGTAGCATGGATAATAAACTGTAAGTCAATGTACTGAACGTTAGTCCCATCAAGTCTAGACATGGGTGTGTGAAATACCGGGAGGAGCCTTCAAGGTTCTCCTAATCTATGGGGAAAGGAACAGGCAGTGCTGGAACAGTGGTAGCAGGTCAAGGAAGAGATACTGTTCACCTACTGTCTGTGCGTATGTTTGTGCATAGGTTATCTACTTTTGGGTGTGGATGTGTGTGCGTAAGCGGAGAGAGGATAAAATGAACATCTTTGTTATTTGGACCTCAGAACGTTCTCTGAATAAACTGTACAAGACCTTTAGCAGATAGCTGAGTCATTGCCTAATTATTAACCGAATGTCTTACAAACCCTGGGGATTAGTCAAGGCTTATTGATTGCTAATTATTATCATTAAGATATACAATTCCGTTAACAATAATAGTAGAGAGAATGATTTATTTCAGCTTTTATTTCTTTCATCACATTCCCACTGGGTCAGAAGTTTACATACACTCAGTTAGTATTTGGTAGGATTGCCTTGAAATTGTTTAACTTGGGTCAAACGTTTTGGGTAGCCTTCCACAAGCTTCCCACAATAAGTTGGGTGAATTTTGGCCCATTCCTCCTGACAGAGCTGGTGTAACTGAGTCAGGTTTGTAGGCCTTCTTGCTCACACACACTTTTTCAGTTCTGCCCACAGGATTGAGATCAGGGTTTTGTGATGGCCACTCCAATACCTTGACTTTGTTGTCTTTAAGCCATTTTGCCACAACTTTGGAAGTATGCTTGGGGTCATTGTCCATTTGGAAGACCCATTTGCAACCAAGCTTTAACTTCCTGACTGATGTCTTGAGATGTTGCTTCAATATATCCACATAATTTTCCTGACTCATGATGCCATCTATTTTGTGAAGTGCACCAGCCCCTCCTGCAGCAAAGCACCTTTTCTCACCAAAGTACGTTCCTCTCTAGGAGACAGAACGCGTCTCCTTCCCGAGCGGTATAACAGCTGCATGGTCCCACGGTGTTTATACTTGCATACTATTGTTTGTACAGATGAACGTGGTACCTTCAGGTGTTTGGAAATTGCTCCCAAGGATGAACCAGACTTGTGGAGATCTGCAATTTTCTTTCTGAGGTCTTTGCTGATTTCTTTTGATTTTCCCATGATGTAAAGCAAAGAGGCACTGAGTTTGAAGGTAGGCCTTGAAATACAAGGCCTGTAAACTTCCAACTTCAACTCTATATCAACTTCCAATCCATTAGGGGCTGGAAGCTATAGTGAGCTTCGATTGGTCAATAACGTTGTGATATCGTAGAGTATTTGCATAAAGTTCAGCTTTCCCCAACTTCGGTCCGCCTTGTTCACGCACCCTCGCCCATGCTCGCGTCGCCCCATGGTCCCTCCGCCCACTTTGCTTCCCTCTATTGAAAATGAATGGGGCGTGGTTGTCTCATCGTCCCATCGTGTTATGTCGAAATGCACTGTAAGACATGACAACATCATCATAGGAATGAGGGCTTTGAGTGCATATTTCTCCTACCGAGTTTCCGTGTTCAAGGAGAAGGAGAAGGAGAAGGATGATGAAGTGAGATGAGGTAAGGGGAGGAGGAAGACGCCATCACATCTCTAAAGTGAAAATGTGATAAGAGCTGAAACTGACCAAGGAACATTTCCACCTTAACATCACACACACAGCACATAACAGATTTCCCTTCATTCATTCCCTCATTCTTTCTCAGTCAGATACACCACTTCCCTATGGATTGAGGTTTTAGCCAAATCTCCAGTATTTACAGAGGGCAATCACTTTCTTGTCCCTTTTTTCAGCATCGATATAGATGGGGGACCTGACTGGACCTGTAGTCTCACACTGGGTGTAGTTGTCAACCACTATAGGCCATCGAGAACAGGGGTACTTTCTGCTCATGAACAATTGCAACACAAGTTTCACTGCCATCTCAGCATTAGGGGGCATTTAAAGTTTTCGTCTTAAAAATCACCTACCTCCTACCATACAAACAAGAATATACTAGGCCAATGATGTTATCCATGAGTAAAACAAAAGCATTTTCTATTTTTAAAAGCTGCATAACTTGTTCCAAACCAAATGCAGAGGCCAGAGACCCATCCACCTGAATGTTAGAATTACAATTTGATCAATATCCTAACCACAAGACTGAAGCCAAGTGTACATTTCCAAAACAACTGACAGCTACACTCTATTCTACAGAAACCATATATAATACTATTGCAAATATTCGGACTAACAGTAAATGAGATCATGAATGAAAAATTAACCACAGGCTACAGACACGGTGGCCTAACTAGCCTAGATACCAACTTCCCCTTTGGTGTGGGGTGGTTTGCTGGGTGAAAGGTTGTGAGTCTTGTAAGAACTGAACTAACTAAACAACCTTTCGGTCCTGCTCTAGCCTACAAAATACTTTCTATGAGTATTTACTTTTGAGAAGTAAATCCCATGATTCAAGTCTGAACAGTACACGTGGCGAATTGCTAAAATGGTGGTCAGTGTCACAAAGGAGCATACACAAGCTCCCCCATCTCTTCCTTTAGATTGTCCAATAATTTACCCACACAGCAGAGGTGTGTGAAGTAGACACAAAGACATGTACAGCAATATGAATATCATTCCCCATGGGTATGTTCTTTGTTTAAGTGTCTGCGGGTCATTGCCCAACTTCATTGCTAAAGAATGGACAATGTCCACTAGACTAGCCATTTGCTCTCAATCATGTCAGTGGTTAGAGCAGGGTACTGGTAAAAACAGAGCTGTGGGTTTGATTCCCCCATGGACCACATACAGAATATTTTACTCCATGTTAATGTAGACAGTTCTGTAAGTTGCTTCGGAGGTAAGCGTCTGCTAAATTATCCTATAGACAGGACAGACAATCTAAATACTCTGGGCTTCTGGACTGGAGGAAAGGGGGAGGTCTGTTAATGGTGAGAGCAGAAGTGAGTTACCCAACAACTCAAAGTCACCTCATCCCCAAACTTCTCTTTCTAGTACAGTGACATAGTTGGAATCCTTGGATTGTGTTTCATGTGTTGTAGCCTACATGTCAGGTTGGATTTGACTTATGAGGAAATCACAGATTCCATTACATATAGAACATGGCTAAACAGCTTTTCAGACCAAACTCTCTGAATTGCTGTTGGTTGTAATTTTATTTCTACCAGAGCCGCAGTAAAACAATATAGCATTGAACTTGGCCTAGATATTTTACTTGGTAATATGTTCATGTCATGTGTGTGCATGATGTCATTAGTCACATATTGCTCTGTATTGTGTACCAGTGCCACAACATATTCAAGGACCTAAAAGGAAATTACAAGACTTAAATGTATAGGTCTCTTTACTATACAAGTCAATAGAATAGCCTTTCTGCTTAGATAAACTTGATCTTGTAGCCATGTTTTACTCTTGAAGAAAGAGAAGGGTGGGTGTTTTTTGAAGAGTGTGACCCTCACCTAGACAGATGATGCCAGTTGGGATGCTGATGCTTGAATACCTGAAGAAGGCAAGGGCACACTAACTGAGACAAATGGCATGGGCATTTCCTATCTTTGCTGACAGTCATGCATGAAAGAAGAAAAACAGACTAGGCTGACTAGGAAGATCCTAACCTATATTAGCTCTAATCTAATAGACCTAGATTTACTAAAACTATTACTGTACAGGTTTTTCTAGACTGGGATTGACTTTTCTCAGCCACTCACTCAGAATTATGTGTTGGGACAAACCACTTTTATTATGATGATGTACATAGGATAATGAGACTGGCAAACAATTACAATAGCCAAAGTTACTCGTGAAAGCTTAGCTTTAGTGTCAGCACACCCATCCCTAATCAACTTTCTTTATACAGCTAAAGTTAACACCTTTGACCAAATCAGTCTCGACATTTGAAGTAGTTGAAGTTCGTTCTTAAAGATACATGCGTGTTGAAGGTGGATAAAAACATTTTTTTTTCTGCATGCATGCCCTCACCTGAGGTTTGGTGGGCTGTATTAGAAGTCGCTCCAGGGTTGCAGTGCTGAAGCTCTTGACAATACCCACTAATTAGCCAGCGCTGAACTTTTCAAATGATTTCTAGGTAACTGTATAACCTTTTTCGCTACTAAAATGCTCACCCTCCAGCGAAGTCACCGCGCGCTAGGATGAAATTGAATGGAGTGTAGCCTACACAATGCAAACCCTCTTCTGACCAGAAGCTGATGCTGTTTACTACTTCTACTTCTTCTTTGATGAGTTTTAACGGCGGTTGGCATCCAATAATAGTTGCATTACCACCACCTACTAGACTTGAGCATAACTCCTTTGAACTTTACTTGAAAAAGTAAAATAAATCAACAAATACCATATCATCTACCCCTACACTCATTAAAAACTCACCACCCTACTCCCCTATTTAAACCTATCTAGTCCTACCTCAGGCCAACAGTCTGAAAGGACGGGACACTACCACTCATCACCCCTTCAAATCTCGTACACCCAAATACTTCTCTGCAGCTGCCACCACAACCTCTATTTTTTGCGACGTACGTTCCGTCCCTGCAGTACAGTTGATAACCATTGCTATGAATGCTAAAAAGGGAATCTTACTGAAGGATATATCACTCGTTGGCCCATCCCTCTGTAGTAATACAGATCTACTACTCACAAAAATCCTCTCAGGATCCCTCCCCCTTGACCCATTTTTCTCAACTTTCTTCACTGCCTCAGCATACGACACCTTCTGCTCTACTCTTATAACCTCAACCTGCCTCTCTCGCAACAGACTTTTCTGATTCCCAGCCCCATGGACACCCCTTACAATTAACACATACCGCTTTCCCCAATGCTACACATTACTTTGTCTCATGCCATTATGCACACTTCTCACACCTAGAAACCTCCCTCCTATACGCTGCTGCCACATGCCCATAAGCCAGACACCTGTAACAACGTAATGTATTTGGCGCGTGAGCTCATAGGATAACTGAAATATCCTTACATCACTTTGTCGGGCAGAGATTCAACATCAAAACTCAAAAGAACAGACAACGACTCTTCTGTTTCACCACTCACGCCAGCCTGTCTGCGTCGTACCAAACGACGAGCATCACAAACACCGGAATCTTTCCCTTTACTTGGTCCACTTTCACATTTACCGCTACCCCAGTAATCACTCCATTCAATGGCACCCTTTTATTGAGAGCAAAACAAGTCACATCTCTTGTCCCCATTCATTTGGTGTGAAGCGCCTGCTCCCTCTGAACAGCAGAAACACAAACAATTTTCACAAGACCACTTCTGGTTACCCTCACCGGTTCCATAGCACCCAACTCCTTTTTCACCCACCCTGAAACCACAAATGGATCAACCAAAAGGCAAGGGTCCACTTTCTCCAAAAATGGTCACTCCTACTGTCACAGACTCATCTTTATTCTGACCACCGGTGCAAGCCTCAGGTTCAGAGGACTTCACCACACCTGTCACCTCCAATAATTTGTCCTCATTCGCTTCCATTTCTCCTCCAGACCTCGATTCGTCATACGGTTCACTCTGCTTACACTTCCTACCATTCTTCTCCGACAAACCATCTCCTTTTTCCCCCACCATTTTTACATGACTCAAGCTCACCCATACCTCTCTCTTCGACCTCCTCTGCCTCTCTTTTTCCCTGCCTCTATGTCTCCTTATGATCATATTGTACTTCTCCTAACATTCATCTCATTCTTGCCATCTCAAGCGATGCCATTTTCTCCTGATGCTGTTTGCCACGTGTTGCCCACTTCATAGGATTTCAATCGTAAGCAGGGTCATTCCTTTATGCATTGCCTTTCCGAAAAACATATTGGAGCATTTTCTAACCTGTTAGGTGCATAATTCTAACAGGGTGGAAATTTGGAGCCTAGATCAGCTATAGCTCTGTGAGTGAGAAAGATTGAGCTAGCATAATGTTGAACACTTGAACAGGCTTATAACTTCTCTATCAAACACATTTTAACATTTTGAAATGTGGTTAAGTTTTGCCATAATTTAGCCTAACAGGGTGGACATTTATGAGTGGGACATACAGACTAACAACATGAAACATGGAAAAATAGATAAAACTGTGTTTATATTTATTTAGCTTTGCACCATTGTTTTCCCACCAAAGACAAACAAAAAAATCTTAAATAAAAAAAGAATACATGCAATAATCCTGAAAAAACATTAGTGATGAGAGAGAATTTATCTAGGACTATAAAATAATGAAGAAAGATTTTAAATATTGCATTATTTTATGGCTTATATTTTTCATGGAAGTTGATGAATAACACCTGGGTCATGCCAAAAACTCCTTCATCCACTGAAAAAAAGCGCAGAAAATCCAGTTTCAAGATTCATATTTTTGTGTTAAGGAAAAGGACGCCTGACTTTATATTTAAAGACTTTTGGAATCCACATTTTACACCAAATAAGAAGTGATATTTCCTGGGGACAGAAAAGGCACCGCATAATAGGAATGACCCAGCAGGTCTATGGGTGCCAGGCAGGAGGATCACATAAGGTTATGGAATTGCAATAAAAGTCAGATTTAAATGAACAAGATTAAATATAATGTTTTATATATTTGTCAAATACTATAGGTTTGATGCTTGTACACAATGTCCCCCCCAAAAAATGTTGTTCTCTACCTCCAATTACTTAATAAAAGAGAGCCTAATACAGTAAGTTATTCAGTTGTTGGTTTACCTATGTCCAAGGTTTTTGCACGCAATCAGTGTTGGAGATGGGCTGATCTGCTTTCAGCTTGAGCAAACTGACAGTGACTTGACCTAATCATTCTAAACCCACGCCACTCATCATTGTTGTCCATCCCCTGCTATTGAGACCGTCCTAGATGACCATTCACTGAGACAATGTTTCCACAATATTCATTTGATGGAGTTCATTATCCTCCTACTGCACATCTTTAATGAACCTTTACATTTTTTTCTCTGACGTATCTTTTTCCCCACCCTAGATATGCATACTTTCAGGCTAGAAGGGTGGAGATGGACAGACAGATAGACAGACAGAGGAGACAGATCCCATCACCTGCCCATTGCCACACAGAATGTATCATGAAGGATTCAGCCAGCCTGGTTTCACCAAGGGGCCTCTCTCAGCATAGGCTAATTGGCACTAGGCTACTTGCTGTTGATATCTGAGGAACAGAGGGAAGCATCAACTGCTGCAGAAGTTGGAGATAACAATGTAGTGTTATACATTTTTCACGTCTGCCATAATTTAATTTACATAATCCTAATGTCTTTTTATTATACAAGGGAACACAGAGTTTTGATCAGTCACTTCAGGGACAAGTTAGCTCTTTGCATGGTGCCTCTCTCTCTCTCTCTCTCTCTCTCTCTCTCTGTCACACACACACGCACACACAAACACACACACACAGTTGCTCCTTACATTTTTTTATTACCCTGTCACATTCTTACAAAGTAATATACTGGCTGAAAGCAATCATATGTCTTTCAAGCATCAGGATATTACCACAATGCATTAATTTGAGATGTTACGATTAAAGGGAAAAAATGAAAAATTATGCAGCTTGAACAGGATGTGTGTCACTGTTTCTTCCTTCCCGATAACTTCATTTGTTACCCAACTCTCTGGTGTTAATTCCGCTCACCCTCAGCTCCCTCTGTTGCCATGGATATGCTATTCCTATGGCAACTACGGGTCTTTGTGGACGGCCTCAGGTCCCGACCACAGAGGACTCTCAGAACCTTTCATTACATTCCTTTCTAGCTCACAGACGCTATCAATGACAGTGTTCTCTCTTTCTCTCTCTCTCTTTCTTCCCCTCTCCCTCTCTCCTTTTCTTTCCCTCTATAGTCTCTCTCCTCTCATCCTCTCTCCACCCTCTCACTCTCTCTCCTTTCACTTTCACTCTCTCTCTTTCTTCCTCTCTCGCTCTTGCTCGCCCCCCTCTCTCTCGGTCTCTCTCTCTCGCCCCCTCTCTCTCTCCACCTCTCTCTCCTGCTTTTCTTTTGCATAATCACAAGCATGCTGTTACCTTAATCTCAGAGCACATTGCACATGTCAGCCAGGGTCTCAAGAGCAGTAGGCAATGTGACTGTGCATTTATGCTTTATGACACCCAGCCTTTTACCACTGTATTATAGAGAGGGGTACTACAGACGCTCTGTGACCACTCTCAGTTTAGTCCTAATTACCATCACTGACTGAGCTATCAGTGGTCTAAGTATTCCTGTGGGGGAGAGGGAGGGAGGAGCAGCTGTGATCAGATTTATAGAGTAGTTTGTATATCCCTGTCTGGAGGGTGAATGAATGAACGGTGGCAAAGGGAAACCAGAGCCATGTCTTTAATGATGCATGAGGAGTCTTGAAGCAGGCCAGAGCAGAGACAATGCCTGGCTGGCAGCGAAAGGAGTCCTGTGACAGTGAGAGTGAGAGTGGCGGTGGATACTTGCAACTAGAGTTGGTGCTGACACAGGTGCTACAGTTGGGTCTGACTCTGAAGGCCCAAGTTAGATCCCGTCTGTGCCAGTCCTAGTCCCTCTGCGTGTCTAGGGCCTTAAGCGGGCAGCGGCTGGTGACCAGGTGGGGGGTCTCCTCTCCACCTGCCGAATGAGCGCTGTCAGCATTGGGGGGTACCACGGTCTGCGGGTGGGCTCGGCCCTGCTCAGCATCGTGGCGGGGTGCATCATTATCGGGGTGTCGAGGGAGTGTGATGCGGATGCCGTAGGGGGAATCTTCCTCGGTGCGGGGGGGCTGGGTGAGTACATCCACAACTCCAACTAGTCTTTGATTTTGTTGGGTGCTATGCAATGTGCTATGTAAAACATGCTATGCAAAATTCCATTGGTACTGGCAGGGCATAGCATTGTAAGAGGCATGCAGACATTATTTATAGCTACAGTATACAGCTTGCCTACAGAAATGTACTGGTAGCTTATTAAGTTCAAAAACTACTGCCTCTTTGATGGTGGCATTTCCCCAATAGATAAAACTTCATGCAAATTGAATATACTCTTTTTAATCTCTCTGGTCTATCTTGAAAATATTTACACTCCAGGCTGTCCTTTCTTTCTTAAACAAAAACACATCTATCTTTTTCCTAACTGTAACTGAGGGATTTTATACTGCAATGTTGAAACGGTAGACAATTGTATCTCAATCCTAAGGTGTCGTATGGGTCTAAGAGGCTTTCCTTTCTCAGGTGTACAAGGACGGCTGCAATGTGTAATATTTGTGAGGTCCTATTGTAGACTGTGTGAATGATCAGTGGCCCTTGCCATTTTCCATCCACTTCCATCAAAAACACACCCGGGGATCATTTGATCCGCTGGTGTAATCTAAGACAGTTGATAGCAGCATGGGGAGCAGGGTATTCCACTCAACCCAGGAGATTAAGTGCAGTGTCAGAGAGTAGAAAACTAGTGGCCAGCTTTTGATCTACACTGACTGCAGAGTATAAGTCATTCAAAGTCAACTTTGACCGCTGATTTTGAACATCCCAAAACTAAAACTAAAAACTTTTGTGGCTTTTCCTTGTAATTAAACAACAACTTATTGCTTCTTAACAAAAGAATATGGTAGCATCTTTGACATTTTGTATGGAGAATTACGTCACACAGACAACCCCTTCTTGCACTGCAGAATCAAATGTTGTTTCCTGAAGTGCAGGTGTCCTCTTATTATTTGCTCCAAAGAGGACAATCACTGATTCATGTAGGCTACATCTGTGGCTATGAACTGACTGAACAAAACTCAGTGTTCTTGGGAGGATCTTTCCACTCCTGTTGCCGCCTGGCGACTGGTGAGATGTTCTGACAGCATAGACAAGCATCACACACAGGCACCCTCAGGACCAGCCACTGTTCAATAGCAGCTCTCTCTGTGGTTCAGAAGGGAAATCAATAAGTGTGTTCAGCCTGCCTGCCCAAGGGTTGCTAGAGCTATTTGGATGCATTAACAAGTCCTAGTGGGCTCCTGAAACTGCAGGAGGGTCACGGTAAGAGAAAATCCACTTAGCCTACCAGTAGGCTAACCATCATATGGGAGCTAACTTGTAGTTGAGTAGCACCAAATCTGTCTCCTTTTTTCACACTGACCATGATGCTGATAAAAATCAATTTCAGGCAAAAAACATCTTAAAAACACTTGAAGGGAAATTTCAAAAATGTTCAACTTCATATTCATCATTTTCAGCACCACCCAACATCAACATATTATATGTAAAAATTGTGGTTTCTATGTTTTGTAGTAAAAAAAAAAGATACTGGAAGAGAAGCGTTTCCAGTGACATCATCGCCTACTAATTGCCAACCAGTATACTAATATGTTGATGATGTCATTGGAAACACTTATCTTCCTGTATCTTTTTTTTACTACAAAACGTAGAAACACGCCATTGGGGTGGTGCTGGAGAGGATGAATATGAAGTTCAAACATTTTCAAATGTCCCTTTAAAATTAAGTTAGCAGCTTGTCATTAAATACAATATGCATCAGCAGGGAGATAGTCATTTAGGATTGTGTTTGTTGAGCCACTTGAAGGAAATGTAATATCATTTTAATGAGATATGCCTCCGATATCTCCCCAGTGTATGTTTGTGCTGTCCCTATGTCATTTTAACTTTCTTTGTTTATCTGCCATTTGTTTTTTGAGAACCCACAATGGAATATACTAATCAGTGATTTTATTACATCACTAACTCTGGTCCGTGCTCAACACCAAACACTAGCTTCCATCTGTTTGTTAATTGACATTTACAGTATCCAAAAGTATATTTGAAACCACCCTAATGTGCTACAATCAATACAAACCAGTCAAAGAAGGTAAACTCCTACACTTGCAGTACTACACTCTTATTAGAAGTTCAACACCATGGTCAACCGATATCAATTAGTGTCAACATGGTCTTTCTTTTCCAGGCCTCCTCATCGCTGTCTTCCCCTTCATAAGAGCCTGGCTCAACATTAACAACATTCTCCCCACCTTGGGCAAGTTATTAATGTCTCCCATTATATCTGATTTCAAGCAAATCCATTGGTAAGAAAATTGTTTCTTAAAAAAAAAGTCCTCTGCTCTTCACAGGAAACTTCAGAGTGCACCCTACGCCTGCTAACCTTCCTGGCCCTGAGCAACCAGAGACACTGAAACGAGAAGGTAAATGTCAGATGGCTATGCTTGTAGTTTTTAGTTGCTGTGGTTCAATTGCTGTCGTCCCCGGTGTTGGAGTCAGTTCTACGTGGTTCAAACTCATACAATTCATTGTAGAGAAAACATTTTTTGTGAACAATATTGACAGTTAATCCATGATACCTTGGCAGAGATCTGACTAAATCTGCAGGCTGGGCCAGATAGGACATGATAATGAACTATGCCAGGAGAGTGTGTGATGAAAGAGCATGCCCATTACATTAGAGAATACTCATCACACCCACTCCTTTATACTCTTTGATGAGATGGAGATTGCGTTGAACAACAGCAATTGGGCTGGAGAGAGTTATGTCTGATGGATGCTCCACAGGCACCGCAGTCACTTACCATGGCAGTTTGTCTATTCTATAATAAAAATGATGTGGAGAGATGGCTAGACTAAGTTGTATAAGCTACAGATAGCTAAGGACAGCCAAACCATTGCATAGCCAGTAGTGTTTACATTTCTCTCATTTCTCAGACAGGCATGGGCTAATAATGCATATTTAATTCACATTGTATATGAACATATATTTCGCTTCAGTTAGATGTTAGATAATGAATATGTATACTTCATAGATACTCCGATTGGTCAATGTGACCGAGGTTGTTGTGGTGTTCCCTTTCATCTGACAGCGACTCAGAGCCAGCTGAATCTGGAGCGCTCTAAGAGCCGGATGGGGACATTTGTTGATGCCGGACCGATGGCTGAGGCCTCCGCAGATGAGGGGTGAGACATGGCAGACAGATGGACACGGAGACACACACAAACTTGGGGACACACACAGACACATGCATGTCTGGATATTTTTTCACATTTGAAATATACATGTACATTTTAGTTTCACAGTGTATCCTGGGGAATCCCTTTTCTTGTGAATGTAATCAGCTGATGTCTAGCTAACAGACAGCCACTCAGTGGCACTCCAGAGCAATGGAATGATTTGGTTTGCAGCCTGCTTGTATGTATGCTGCTATCCTCCTGCTTGCTTCTTTCTCACCCAGTTCAATAAAGGTGTTTGATAGTCTCTGATGGGACCAGGTGAATGCTAATGGAATCACTTGGAGTCAGTGGCACTGGCAGACTACCCTGCTTTGTGTTGCTACTACCGTGACCTTCTCATGATAACATTTAGCTATTATGAACATAGAGGATAATAGCAGAGGATGCACACAGCGTTAAATTAAATCATAAGGCAACAGTGAGAATATAGAGGCTAACTGTTGATGTAGAAAATGAAACAGTTAAGCACTGAAGCATATAAAACATTAGCATTGCTATCTAACAAATGTATATTTTCATAGATCAAGTGTGTTTCATGTGTATTCTTTCTCCCCCCAATAATAAGGAAAAATGATCAGAACCAATTCAGTACAAAGGACCGATATGGCTGTCCTGTCTCCTAAGTCGATTAGAACAGCACTATGAGTACCTGTCACGGCTGTCAAAAGGAGCGGACTGTCGAAAGGAGCGGACCAAAGTGCAGCGTGGTTGTAGTTCCACATTTGATTTAATCCGTGAAACTTTGCAATACATAAATAACTGAATTTGACAAAACAACAAACCGTGACACAGAGAGAATTGGAGATCAACCCCAAAAAAACAACACAGAAATAGAAAACTAGAACTAAACATAGATATAGAAAACAGACAAAAAAACACAAAACAGCCCCTGTCACACCCGGACCTACTCTACCATAGAAAATAACTTACTATGGTCAGGACGTGACAGTAACCCCCCCAAAGGTGCAGACTCCGAATGCCACTAAACAAAACAAACAAAAACAAAAGGCAGGGTTGGGTGGGTAACTCCTATCTATGGCGGCTCTAGTGCAGTCCACATAACCTTATCCTCCAGCAGAGGAGGCGGCTCCGGTTCGGGGCGTAACCCCCGCCCCACCCGCTGATCCCTCTGCTTTAGTACCAACGGACCGTGGATCGTCGGAGGACGACCCGGGCTGCAGGCCGCCGCTGGAGGTTCCGGGCTGCAGGCCGCCTCAGGAGGCTCCGGGCTGCATGCCGCCTCAGGAGGCTCCGGCCTGGAGGCTCCGGACTGGGGAGCATCGCTGGAGGCTCCGGGCTGGGGAGCGTCGCTGGAGGCTCCGGGCTGGGGATGCCCACTGGAGGTCTGATGCGTGGGACTTGCATAGGTGGCGCCAGACTGGTAACACGCACCTCAGGGCGAGTGCGGGGAGGAGGCACAGGACGTACTGGGCTGTGGAGGCGCACTGGAGGCCTGATGCGTGGGACCGGTACAGGTGGCACCGGGCTGATGACGCACCTCAGGGCAAGTGCGGAGAGGTGGCACAGGATGTACTGGGCTGTGGAGGCGCACCGGAAGTCTGGAGCATATGGCTGGCACAACCCGTCTTTGCTG
This sequence comes from Salmo trutta, assembly GCF_901001165.1. Lineage (NCBI taxonomy): Eukaryota > Metazoa > Chordata > Actinopteri > Salmoniformes > Salmonidae > Salmo > Salmo trutta. Next base: position 27,500,138 of record NC_042977.1, read on the forward strand.
GATGCTCAACCCAGCTTGACAACTGCAGGGTGCAGGCACAGATCACACCAGCCTGTGAGTGCGCACTGGCGACACAGTGTGCATCACCACATAACACGGTGCCTACCTTGTCACTCGCTCCCCACGGTAAGCACGGGATGTTGGCTCAGGTCTCCACCCTGACTCCGCCAATCTCCCCGTGTGCCCCAAATGTTTTTGGGGGGCTGCCTCTCGCACTTGCCTCGTGGTCGGTATAGTGCCTCATAATTTCGCCGCTCCGCCTACCGCTGCCTCAATTTCCTCCTTCGGCCGGCGATACTCCCCAGCCTGACTCCAGGGTCCTTTCCCGTCCAGAATTTCCTCCCAGGTCCATTTCTGTTGCTCCTGGGCACGCTGCTTGGTCCTTTGATGGTGGGTTATTCTGTCACGGCTATCGAAAGGAGCAGACCAAAGTGCAGCGTGGTTCTAGTTCCACATTTTATTTAATCCGTGAAACTTTGCAATACATAAATAACTGAATTTGACAAAACAACAAACCGTGACGCAGAGAGAAACAAACACTACTCAAAATATAATAACCCACAAAACCCAGGAAGAAAAACCCCTACTTAAATATGATCTCCAATTAGAGACAATTAGGACCAGCTGCCTCCAATTGGAGATCAACGCAAAAACAACAACATAGAAATCGAAAACTAGAACTAAACATAGATATAGAAAACATAGAAGAAAAAAAACACAAAACACCCCCTGTCACGCCCTGACCTACTCTACCATAGAAAATAGCATCTTACTATGGTCAGGACGTGACAGTACCAAAATGTACTGAAGAGAAGGATACTTCTATCCCTTGTCATAACCAAGAAATCAAGTTGCTCTGGATACTGTTGCCTTGGTAACCAAGAGACCGCTGATTTCACTTGCACACGCATCCACACACGTGGGCATGCATGTACATGCACACACACACATGCAGTACCTCACAAACAAAAATGTATTCATCATGAGCTCTACTAACACTCCCACTATTCTATTGCAGGACATCCTCAGACATGCCAGACATCTTGTCCAGACGAAAGTTCAAGCAGACCCTCCCTGATCCAGACCTCCCGTAAATTGGTTATATAGCAGCCAGACAGCACACATCTCTCATGCACGCCTGCTCAGATTTGAGTTCACCTTCAAATGGACTTCACACGTTGGTGAATCAGATGTTTACTTACTTCAACAATACAACTCAAAAGCTACATAGTGTGCCTTCTCATAACTATCCAGAGGAATACATATTTTCTTCCACAATGTCTCATTTTATTAGCAATATTATTCTTATCCTAGAGAGAGAAAAAACGAGAGAGAAAGAGAGAGAGAAAGAGAGAGAAAAAACGAGAGAGAAAGAGAGAGAGAAAGAGAGAGAGAGAGAGAGAGAGAGAGAGAGAGAGAGAGAGGGAGAGGGAGAGGGAGAGGGAAAGCGAGAGAGAAAGAGGGAGAGAGAGAGAGAAAAAACGAGAGAGAAAGAGAGAGAGAGAAAGCGAGAGAGAGAGAGAGAGAGAGAGGCATAACGCAAAGAGGTATCAACCAAGGATAATCAAGTAGTGGATAATAACAGCTCAGCTCATCGCACAAGATAATAAAAGAATCCCAGTACACGGACTGAGAAGGCTGTTTTCTAATGTTGAATTGTAACTGACATAGTGAAAAATACACACTGATTTCATTTTATATCCCACCAGGGGCAAGTCTGGTGTTTTTAGAAGGAAGTCAAGCTATATTAGATCAAATCCAGACAGAAACAATTATTTTACCCGGCAACCTAAATTATATATTAGATAAGATTGACAGACGTAGCAATAAAAAAGGCAAATTCAAGGAGCCTCCAAAGAGTCTGAACATTATCATCTCTACAAATAATTTACAGGACACCTAAAATAGTGAAATTGGATCATTCTCCGGTATCATGCTTAATTACACCAACATAAAATACGCTTAGCAACAGTATATGGAGAATGAACAGAGTGCATCTTCAAGACCCTAAATGTATTAAATCCGTAAATGAAAAGATTTCAACCTTTACCATTACAAATGTAGACATAGAGGACAGACAAAATGTGTGATGCTTTTAAGGCATATATTATGGGAATGATAATCTCATACTCGGCAAAAGTTAAATCTGAGTTAGAAATTAAATACAAATTTTTAAAAATCACTATCTTAGAAAAAGTCCATAAAAAAATCTTTACTAGCTAAAGAAGAAAATGACATTTCTGAACTTAAACAGGAATATGATATTTTACTTTTGAAGAGAGCCAACAACTACAGGTTAAACTCAAATAAAGCATACTACTTCATGGAAAATAAACCTGGTAAAAATCTCACAGCCTTCACAAACCAATACACGCCAAACCAGTTATAATCTGAAAAGATAAAGATATAAATGCATTAGTTAGAAACAACAATGCAATTTAATGACAATTTTAAAATCTTCTATGAAAATCTATATAAATCACAATTTAACAACAGCTGGACAGATCCTACAGCCTTGGTAGACACAATAACCCTGAAGCAACTATCAGCAGATCAAAAATAATCACCAAAAAATGGAAATCAACTAAAAATTAATATTAGACACTTTTAAAAATATATATATTCAAAACTTTGGAAGCATTCAACTTTCCAGCTGAAATAATATATTTAATAAAAATATTATATAAATATCATAAAGCAAAAGTGTACACAAATAATACATTATCTGATGAAATTGCTTTAGAAAGGGACATGAGACAGAGATGTCCTCCCTCTACCCTCCTGTTTGCACTGGCAAATTAAACTGCTTTCAGAAAGAATTAGGCAGGACCCAAACGTAACAGTTATCAGTATTGGTAAAAATGAATATAAACTCAATTTATTTGCTGAAGATCTCCTGATATACCTGAATCATACAAATTTTAATAATGGCAATAGGAAAAATAATACCTCGTGCTCTACAGCAATCCTTTCAGTGGACCACAAAAAATATGAAAGACTTAGGATGCTTAACAAATATGTAAAGGTAACTTTATCACATTATTCAATAACATGAAAGCAGAACTATTTAAATGGAACAATCTTCCCATAAATCTTACAGGTAGAATAAACCTCTTCAGAATGGCATGGCTCCCAAAATTTATATTTTTTCTCGGTAATACCAATTAACCCACCAAAGACATTCTTTAAAAGAGTATACTCAGACATAACAGACTTTATATGGGCAAATAAAACTCAGAATAAGAAGGAAAGTTTTACATGTCCCTAAATCTGAGGCTGGTTTTAACTTTTCAGTTTTGGAATTGTATTAACTTGCCACACAAGGCTTTTACTTGCAACATATAAGTGCACTAAAGAGGAACAATGGGTACATATTGAAGATGTGCATTCTCATTCCCAGAATCTTTTCACGTGTCTATTTTCAAAGAATGGAGCTAAGAACATTAACAACTTCATAGTTAAGTACAACATAACAACATGGAAGAAAGTGAAACAGATTCTACAAGAACCAATATCACTCCCTAAAAGGAGACTGATATGGAACAATCCTTGGAAAGCTTTTCAGAATTTACCAATAAATTGGCCCACAAATTTTATAACACGCAATTTCAAGCTGATAGCTTTGGACATCAAAGCAATGTTGAGGAAATCCTATTTGAGTCAGAAAATTATATTCATATGATAGGTAAGATATACAAAACTTTACAGATAGCATATACAACTAACAATCTCTTAGAAACAAATATACATTATTGGAACCAAGACATACAAATAACTGATATTAGCACAAGATGGAGGGAATGTTGGAACATAACTAAGAAAATTACATTTAATCGTTTACGTTTAATCCACTATAAACTAATGTATAGAATTTATAATACAATAAACAAAATTCACAAATTCTACAGCACAAAAGCAGAGTCACGTCTTAAGTGTAAAACTAACAATGACTCAATAATCCATGCCTTCTGGGAATGCTATAAAGTTAAAAAGTCATGGGCAGAGTTGTCTGTCAGAAGTATTTCAATGTAAATGTACTTTTAATCCATCTGTCTGCATATTTCATGGCATATGAGGGTGCAGTGGACTATACTTTTCTCTTCAATCATTTTGAAAAAAACGTCTACTTAAAAACTGGAAATCAACGCATCCTCCATCGTTAACACAATGGAAAAGTCAAATGCTTTATTATCTAAATGTTCAAAGTGCGTGGGTGACGGAGGGAAAAATATGGTGCAGTTTGAGCTGGTAGGTCTGGGCAGGTGTGATGTTCTTGATCTTTGTGTGCATTTCTATGCATATGTTTTGTATTGTTAAAAAAACAGGATTCAAGTGGTGATTATGGCTTTTAGCAATTAGCAACGGTCATCGAAATTGTTAAAAGTTTTTAAAAACAATTATAATAAATCCAACAGTGGGACAATGGATGGAGATACTCCCAACGTTTAGAATTTGTACAATCCATCAGATATTTACAGAATTTTAGTACATAAAACATTTTACTGGCTTGGGAAAATAATATATGGAGTTCAGTGATTTTGATGGGAATTGAGGTATTCAATTTATTGTAAAATTTCACTTTTTTTCTTAGGATACACTCATATGTACCGTTTATTATTGTATCAGGTATTTTATTATATTTTGTGTTCAATAAAGAAAATTATTTGTACCTCATTTACATACATACAGACACTTATAATTCACTGTATTACAATTCCAGTGGGTCAAAAGTTTACATACACTAAGTTGACTGTGCCTTTAAACAGCTTGGAAAATTCAAGAAAATGATGTCATGGCGTTAGAAGCTTCTGATAGGCTAATTGACATAATTTGAGTCAATTGGAGGTGTACCTGTGGATGTATTTCAAGGCCCACCTTCAAACTCAGTGCCTCTTTGCTTGACATCATGGGAAAATCAAAAGAAATCAGCGAAGACCTAAGAAAAAAAATTGCAGACCTCCACAAGTCTGGTTCATCCTTGGGAGCAATTTCCAAATGCCTGAAGGTACCACGTTCATGTGTACAAACAATAGTACGCAAGTATAAACACATCACATTTACATTGACGTCATTTAGCAGACGCTCATATCCAGAGCAACTTACAAATTGGTGGATTCACCTTATGATATCCAGTGGAACAACCACTTTACAATAGTACATCTATATATTTTTTGGGGGGGAGGGTAGGGGGGGAAGGTTAGAAGGATTACTTGATCCTATCCCAGGTATTCCTTAAAGAGGTGGGGTTTCAAGTGTCTCCGGAAGGTGGTGATTGACTCCGCTGTCCTGGCGTGAGGGAGCTTGTTCCACCATTGGGGTGCCAGAGCAGCGAACAGTTTTGACTGGGCTGAGCGGGAACTGTGCTTCCGCAGAGGTAGGGAGGCGAGCAGGCCAGAGGTGGATGAACGCAATGCCCTTCTTTGGGTGTAGGGACTGATCAGAGCCTGAAGGTACGGAGGTGCCGTTCCCCTCACAGCTCCGTAGGCAAGCACCATGGTCTTGTAGCAGATGCGAGCTTCAACTGGAAGCCAGTGGAGTGTGCGGAGGAGCGGGGTGACGTGAGAGAACTTGGGAAGGTTGAACACCAGACGGGCTGCGGCGTTCTGGATGAGTTGTAGGGGTTTAATGGTACAGGCAGGGAGCCCCACCAACAGCGAGTTGCAGTAATCCAGACGGGAGATGACAAGTGCCTGGATTAGGACCTGCGCCGCTTCCTGTGTGAGGCAGGGTCGTACTCTGCGAATGTTGTAGAGCATGAACCTACAGGATCGGGTTACCGCCTTGATGTTAGCGGAGAATGACAGGGTGTTGTCCAGGGTCACGCCAAGGCTCTAGCACTCTGGGAGGAGGACACAATGGAGATGTCAACCGTGATGGCGAGATCATGGAACGGCAGTCCTTCCCCGGGAGGAAGAGCAGCTCCGTCTTGCCGAGGTTCAGCTTGAGGTGGTGATCCGTCATCCACACTGATATGTCTGCCAGACATGCAGAGATGCGATTCGCCACCTGGTTATCAGAAGGGGGAAAGGAGAAGATGAATTGTGTGTCGTCTGCGTAGCAATGATAGGAGAGACCATGTGAGGATATGACAGAGCCAAGTGACTTGGTGTATAGCGAGAATAGGAGAGGGCCTAGAACTGAGCCCTGGGGGACACCAGTGGTGAGAGCACGTGGTGCGGAGACGGATTCTCGCCACGCCACCTGGTATTAGCGACCTGTCAGGTAGGACGCAATCCAAGAGTGAGCCGCGCCGGAGATGCCCAACTCGGAGAGGGTGGAGAGGAGGATCTGATGGTTCACAGTATCAAAGGCAGCAGATTTGTCTAGAAGGATGAGAGCAGAGGAGAGAGAGTTAGCTTTAGCAGTGCGGAGAGCCTCCGTGACACAGAGAAGAGCAGTCTCAGTTGAATGACCAGTCTTGAAACCTGACTGATTTGGATCAAGAAGGCCATTCTGAGAGAGATAGCAAGAGAGCTGGCCAAGGACGGCACACTCAAGAGTTTTGGAGAGAAAAGAAAGAAGGGATACTGGTCTGTAGTTGTTGACATCGGAGGGATCGAGTGTAGGTTTTTGAGAAGGGGTGCAACTCTCGCTCTCTTGAAGACGGAAGGGACGTAGCCATCGGTCAATGATGAGTTGATGAGCGAGGTGAGGTAAGGGAGAAGGTCTCCGGAAATGGTCTGGAGAAGAGAGGTGGGGATAGGGTCAAGCGGGCAGGTTGTTGGGCGGCCGGCCGTCACAAGTCGCAAGATTTCATCTGGAGAGAGAGGGGAGAAAGAGGTCAAAGCATAGGGTAGGGCAATGTGAGCAGGACCAGTGGTGTCGTTTGACTTAACAAACGAGGATCGGATGTCGTCAACCTTCTTTTCAAAATGGTTGACAAAGTCATCCGCAGAGAGGGAGGAGGGGGGAGGGGGAGGAGGATTCAGGAGGGAGGAGAAGGTGGCAAGGAGCTTCCTAGGGTTAGAGGCAGATGCTTGGAATTTAGAGTGGTAGAAAGTGGCTTTAGCAGCAGAAACAGAGGAAGAAAATGAGGAGAGGAGGGAGTGAAAAGATGCCAGGTCCGCAGGGAGGCTAGTTTTCCTCCATTTCCGCTCGGCTGCCCGGAGCCCTGTTCTGTGCGCTCGCAATGAGTCGTCAAGCCACGGAGCAGGAGGGGAGGACCGAGCCGGCCGGGAGGATAGGGGACATAGAGAGTCAAAGGATACAGAAAGGGAGGAGAGGAGGGTTGAGGAGGCAGAATCAGGAGATTGGTTGGAGAAGGGTTGAGCAGAGGGAAGAGATGATAGGATGGAAGAGGAGAGTGTAGCAGGAGAGAGAGACCGAAGGTTGCGATGGCGCAATACCATCTGAGTAGGGGCAGAGTGAGTAGTGTTGGAGGAGAGCGAGAGGGAAAAGGATACAAGGTAGTGGTTGGAGACTTGGAGGGGAGTTGCAGTGAGATTAGTAGAAGAACAGCATCAAGTAAAGATGAGGTCAAGCGTATTGCCTGCCTTGTGAGTAGGGGGATGGTGAGAGGGTGAGGTCAAAAGAGGAGAGGAGTGGAAAGAAGGAGGCAGAGAGAAATGAGGCAAAGGTAGACGTAGGGAGGTTAAAGTCACCCAGAATTGCGAGGGGTGAGCCATCCTCAGGAAAGGAACTTATCAAGGCGTCAAGCTCATTGATGAACTCTCCAAGGGAACCTGGAGGGCGATAAATGATAAGGATGTTAAGCTTGAATGGGCTAGTGACTGTGACAGCATGGAATTCAAAGGAGGAGATAGACAGATGGGTCAGGGGAGAAAGAGAGAATGTCCACTTGGGAGAGATAAGGATTCCAGTGCCACCACCCCGCTGACCAGATGCTCTCGGGGTATGCGAGAACACGTGGTCAGACGTGGTCAGACGAGGAGAGAGCAGTAGGAGTAGCAGTGTTTTCTGTGGTAATCCATGTTTCTGTCAGCGCCAAGAGGTCGAGGGACTGGAGGGTAGCATAGGCTGAGATGAACTCTGCCCAGTTCCAGAAGCTGCTGGAGACCTGGAATTCCACGTGGGTCGTGCGCACTGGGACCACCAGGTTAGAGTGGCAGCGGCCATGCGGTGTGAAGCGTTTGTGTGGCCTGTGCAGAGAGGAGAGAACAGGGATAGACAGACACATAGTTGACAGGCTACAGGAGAGGCTACGCTAATGCAAAGGAGATTGGAACGAAAATTAACTAAACAACTGGGGGAAGCGAGACAGCAGGGCCTCCCTCACTAACCATTCACTGAAACACTCAAATATAACTTTCCAACTTCCACTTTAGAAACTATAATTGATGTAAACTACAGTGGTTCAGTGTTTCCAGGAATAGGCTCAAACTTAGTTTATGCAGCTAGATAACTTGGTACAGTATTCTTCCGTGAAACCCACCCAGTGCACCGTGGGATCACGCAGCCGTCAAATCGCTCAGGAAGGAGACGCGTTCTGTCTCCTAGACATGAACATACTTTGGTGTGAAAAGTGCAAATCAATCCCAGAACAACAGCAAAGGACCTTGTAAAGATGCTGAAAGGAACAGGTACAAAATTATCTATATCCACAGTAAAACGAGTCATATATCGATATAACCTGAAAGGCCACTCAGCAAGGAAGAAGCCACTGCTCCAAAACCGCCATAAAAAAGACAGACTACGGTTTGCAACTGCACATAGGGACAAAGATCATACTTTTGGAGAAATGTCCTCTGGTCTGATGAAACAAAATAGAACTGTTTGGCCATAATGACCATTATTATGTTTGGAGGAAAAAGGGGGAGGCTTGCAAGCCGAAGAACACCATCCCAACCGTGAAGCACATGGGTGGCAGCATCATGTTGTGGGGGTGCTTTGCTGCAGGAGGGACTGGTGCACATCACAAAATAGATGGCATCATGAGGCAGGAAAATTATGTGGATATATTGAAGCAACATCTCAAGACATTACTCAGGAAGTTAAAGCTTGGTCGCAAATGGGTCTTCCAAATGGACAATGACCTCAAGCATACTTCCAAAGTTGTGGCAAAATGGCTGAAGGACAACAAAGTCAAGGTATTGGAGTGGCCATCACAAAGCCCTGACCTCAATCCTATAGAGAATTTGTGGGAAGAACTGAAAAAGCGTGTGCAAGCAAGGAGGCCTACAAACCTGACTCAGTTACACCAGCTCTGTCAGGAGGAATGGGCCAAAATTCACCCAACTTATTATGGGAAGCTTGTGGAAGGCTACCCGAAACGTTTGACCCAAGTTAAACAAGTGTATGTAAACTTCTGATGAAAGAAATAAAAGCTGAAAGAAATAATTCTCTCTTCTATTATTCTGACATTTCACATTCTTGAAATAAAGTGGTGATCCTAACTGATCTAAGACAGGGACTTTTTACTGGGATTAAATGTCAGGAATTGTGAAAAACTGAGTTTAAATGTATTTGGCTAAGGTGTATGTAACCTTCAGACTTCAACTGTATAACGTGATTTGATGTAATTTTATCTATGGCCATTTATCAACGGAAAGCCAATAGAGGCCATTACTGTTTGACAGGGCATTACATTTCTGTGGTTGTAATGTGAACTGGGAAAAAATGACAGGCACAAGCAAGAGTAAGAAAGAGTAGCAGGAGTAAAATAAAAGCAATCAATACAGTGCAATTTAAGTGACAAGTTGTTCTTGCAATATATAGATGACTGAAAAAGACAGATCCTCAGGTGGGTGGGGCATCGGCATTGCTACTATTTGAAACTGATGGGTGAACCCTTACATGATGTCTAGACCGGGGGTGCGCATGTTGATTTTGTACATCCACTCCAGACGCGATCCAGACAGCAGGTTGAAATATCAAAACAAATTCTGAACCAAGTATATTAACTTGGTGACAGGTCGAAACACATTACATTCATGGAAATGTAGCTAGCTTGCTTGCTTTTGCTAGCTAATTTGTCCTGGGATATTTTACCTGAAATGCACAAGGTCCTTTTTTCTGGATCTTTGTAGATTATACAGACCCTGATTTGAATCCAGGCTGTATCACATCCGGCCGTGATTGGGAGTCCCATAGGGTGATGCACAATTGGTCTAGCGTCGTCCAGGTTTGGCCAGGGTAGGCTGTCATTGTAAATAATAATTTGTTCTTTACTGACTTGCCTAGTAAAATAAAGGTTAAAAAATGTTTTAAATAGAAAATAATAATAATAATTTAGTACCCCTTTTTCGTTATATCCAATTGGTAGTTACAGTCTTGTCCCATCGCTGCAACTCATGAACGGACTCGGGAGAGGCGAAGGTTGAGAGCCATGTGTCCTCTGAAACACGACCCTGCCAAGCAGCACTGCTTCTTGACACACTGCTCGCTTAACCCAGAAGCCAGCCTCACCAATGTGTCAGAGGAAACACCGTCCAACGTGCCCACACCCGACCTGCCACAGCAGTCACTAGAACGTGATGGGACAAGGACAACACTGGCCAGCCAAACCCTCCCTTAACCCGAACAATTGTGTGACGCCTCATGGGTCTCCCGGTCGCAGCTGGCTGCGACACAGCCCGGGATCAAACCTGGATCTGTAGTGACACCTCTAGCACTGCAATGCAGTGCCTTAGACCCCTGCGTCACTCAGGAGTCTTTGTAGAATTCTGACCCATTTTGAAGCACACAAAATCATGTGTTCTCTACTCTGACATTTAATCCACAGATAAAAGGGGAAACTAATAAATTCTAGTAATCTCTCCTCCTTCAGTAGTAGTAGTAGTAGTAGTCTTCTTCTTCTTCTGTGGATTTTATATTACCAACTTTAAGGTGCATTACCACCACCAACTGGACTGGAGTGTGGACCTCATTTCTCTTTCAATCACCCACATCTGTATAAGCTCCTAAAAACCAATGAGGAGATGGGAGAGGGGTACTTGCAGCATGTTAAGCGTCAAAAATATAACCAATTTCTATTTTAGCGCCTGGCTACACAGACGCTAGTTGAAGCGGGCGAGCCGTTTAGACGAAATTATTGAATAACATGTATGTGCGCACACAATGCGACCGGTGTAGTCAGCATGTTACATAAGGAAGCGACGTTAAACCAACACCTACCAAACTCGTCAAGGGCTTTGGACCTCTTGGCATAATGGTGAAGGCATTGGCTTGACGGTCCCTGGACCTGGGTTTGAGTACCGGTCAGAGCTTCCCCCTGAATTCGCTACAATATAAATATCTTACACTCTGTAGGGAGCAGCACGATTACAACTTATTTTATCGTCGCTCACATTTTATGACTGAACACCATTCGCTGACATGCTCACACCCAAGCACATGCACGCACGCACACCACAATGCACCCTCATAGTGAAACACAATGCATTTATATTCAGGAGAGGCAGAGTACAGTAGGCAGAGTGACTCCTTCATGCATAGCGGTGTGGGGAAAACGCTGTGCTCTGATGTAGACTAAAGCATGATGTGTGCTCTGAGCCTGGGATTGAACAATGCAGTATTGTGCTGGCTTCTTGTCTCACTGTGAAGATCTTTAAATCCACAACTTTATTTGAAATTAGGAGTATACATCTAAGTTATTCTCTACCACAATACCTATTTTCATAGCAGGAGACTGTGGCTGAAGTTTCTGTCTGATTTGGAAGAAACCTCTAATGAATATACAACGTTTCAGTAAGGCTACATTTTACATAATTACAACTAATTTCAAATGCAGGACTTTTCCTTTACAGTGCCTTTATCACTGAATAACAATGCAAATACTTGGAAATTACTGTGTTTCCATTGTAGGCATTGAAAGATGGTCAAATAGGATACAATTTCAAGGTGTGGACTAGATGCCATTGCTCTTTTGAGGTTACATGAGGACACTTTCTCTCTGGGGAGCATATGTTTTTCAGATGTAGCTAGTTTCGAATTTCAAATGCTTGAAAGAAGAATGGTTTATTCCCATGTGTTTATAGCCTGAATGCCAGTCTGTTTGTGCTATCATGCCAACTCCTTGTCGCTCATTGTCATGCCAAACAATAATAAGCAATGGAGTTGGCTACAACACAAACAGATCATACAGTATCAAGGTGCTCAAAAAAAGTATGGCTAGCCTACTTGCAATATGTTCAATGAGGTATTAGCTTTGAATAGCTTGTTTTAGGACCGGGATCTGTCAACCGTCGTCGTTGCCCCCCCTCCCGTTCTCCACTACACCAAGGGGAGCGGGGAATATCATGGTGTTGTATGGAGGCAACACACTCGTTATCACACATAGTCAAATCAAATCAAATGTATTTATATAGCCCTTCTTACATCAGCTGATATATCAAAGTGCTGCACAGAAACCCAGCCTAAAATCCCAAACAGCAAGCAATGCAGGTGTAGAAGCACATAGTATATTGTGCTACCCAATGAGGAGAGGGAGGACGTCTCAAGCACTGAGAAAACTAGATCTAAGTACTTTTTAAAGACTGGATCCTTCGCAGAAACCTTACATAGCCTACCTCAAAAACATGAGCGTTGTCATTCACAAAACTGGCGGGATTATGGAAACGCACCGATGCTTTTCTCTAAAGAGCACCACCTTCTTGAGCAAAGAATATTACGATAATTAGACAGGTTTTATGTAGGCTACATTGTGAACAATGCTGCTATTTCAATGGACATAATCTTGTTGTGTACATTTTCGGATTGAAAATGCGTGTTGGCGATGTTATTCTTCAGGAATCTTCAGGTATTCTGAATATCAGCACAGAAGGTAGGATGAAACGCTGAAATCAGTTAATTTAAATGTTATATGCAACAGATCATTACAACTATGAATACAATTATATTTGATTTGATTGCTGGGCGCGTTCTACAACAATGCCCAATGCTCAGATAGGATATACAGCTACACCAAACATGCCATTTCATTTTTTCGGGGGCAATAGATAATAGCAAACATAATCTGTATGAAATCATAGGTTTAAAAAAATAAATCCTAAAACCGTCTATGCACTTGTGACTGATTTTCATTTCATTTTGGTGGGGTGTAAGTATGAGGATGAATGAAAAGGGTCTGTTTGGTTGCTACTCAGCAATTAAAACCGTATTCACTTACAAGCCTGACATGAATGAATGCAGTCACTGTTCAGTACATTTACATATAATATTGTATATCTACGTAAGATACATTATGACTTGTCTGTTGAAGTATTTACTCAGTCATTAGTTATGATCATCATTTTATAGGTAAATGGCTCAAATGTAAATACAAATGTAGATAGGCCAGGGTTTCCCAATAGGTGCCCTGTTGGTGATTTTATTTGGCCCCCCAAGTTTTCTCAGCAAAACCATTATATTTATTTAAAAGTTTGTTGTTGGACATAGGAATGTAAAATCACCAGAAAATTATCTCAAAGTGATTTTAATTTAGGATGAATCAGTTCAAAGTTATTTCATTTTTGTTTTTATCTGTTCCCAAGTATTTCCACGCATTAACAGAGAAGCATATGTGATCGTGTCCAAATGTAGAGCATGGTGTTTGCAACGCCAGCATGGTGTGTACAACTCCAGGGTTGTGGGTTCGATTCCCACGGGGGGGCCAGTACAAAAAAAGGGGGAAAAATGCATGAAATGAAATTAAATGGATGCATTCACTATTGTAAGTCACTCTGGATAAGAGCATCTGCTAAATGACTAAAATGTAATATAAATGATTTTGTTTTTGTCAAATAACCTAATTTGTTTGGTATTCTTATGGTCAATTTGCAGTGTACAAATTATGTATAACTATGTCCCGGCCCCCTAACCATCCGCTCAAGGAAACATTGTCCCACAGCTGAATGTAATTTTGGGACCCCTGCTAAGGCTGTACTTTCCAAAGTCCACTGATAATTAGTCACTGCCACTGGTCAATCAATACTTTACCACTTCTTGATGTAGAGACTGAGGCTCCATACCATTTCACCTCTTTTACACCCATGCATTTTTTTTTATCAAATCGAAGTATAATTTCCCACAATGCACGTTACACATTAAGATATTCATGAACAATAAATATTCACACGTGGACCTGCCTCCAGTAATTGGTTATTATAGAGGTCTGTCACATGTTAGCCATGTTGTTGAATAGAGCCAGGCTATACTGTAATGTGCAGTGGACTGGACTGGAGAGTATTCAGTGTTGTATGAGCCAGAGACCGAGTTAAGTTAAGCACGACATGAGCTTCCTGACCAAGGGCCCTTGATGGGCCTCTTGATAGCATTTTAATTGTGTTTTAGTGTTCAAACCAAGGCTAGAATTATCATCATAATGTCATTATATAAACTACAATCATCATTGAAACACTGTGGTGAATGAATTACACTATCATTGAACATGAGTTCCGTATGCTCCTTTCCAGTGTCCTTGTCCTTTATTTTTTCCCTACTCTAAATCTAAATCTGATATAGCTGAAAACACATGTAACTTAATCAGTTTTACATTTTATTTCCTGCTCTGATTCAGGTGCTTTTACACTGTGAACAATCAGTCAGCACAGCCATGGCCTCCCTCGGTGGTCTGTTGCCAAGGGGAATAGTCCTGGCTGAAGGATAGAGAGAGAAGGGGAGAGAGAGAAAAAAGGCAGCCTTGCGGTGCAGAAGAAGAGATGGTCATCACTGACAGGAGCTCCAGCACTCCTGGGCCCAAGAAGAAGGAACCGAAGAAGAGGACATCCCGCCCCCATGGCCTGCCCTCCCCGGCACTGTGCTGCGCGTGCGGCTTGTGCATCATGCTGGCAGGCATCAACATCACTCTGGTGGGGGCGTTCGCCTTCAGCACCATGGTGCCCTCTGCCAACCCTCCCATCATCATAGGGCCCATCCTGCTTCTGGTGGCCTTCTCTTTCTTCGGGGCATGCTGTGTCTGCAGCCGCCTGCCCCCTGCCCAGGGCTCCCGGAGGTCTAAGGTGGGTGGAAGGAGCATGGGGATGATGGGGCGTAGAGGTTTAGCCGGGGGAGCGACGTTTGAGATTGAGACGAGTGAGCACACATTGCAGGACACGACAGCAGTACAGCTCAGCCCCTCAGCCTCACCTGGGTCATCCCGGGCATCCAGCCCCGAGCGGGATGCTTCTCCTGAACCCGCCCCCCCAGGGACCTTCAAGCTCTTCACCATGGAGACCAATGGCCCCACCTCCGCCACGGCCTGCTATTCCGCCTCCTCGGCAGGGGGAGGGGCTGTGAGGCTCAACCTGCCACGTGATGATGTGGCCACCTAGCACACCCCTGATTAACACACTGTAACATGAGCCTCCTGCCCCAGGGGACTGACGCAAAACTATGTAAATATGGGCTGTGACGGTCATGGAATTTTGGATGACAGTAATTGGCCAGCCAAGTGAGTACGGTCTCCGTAATAACCATTCGAAAAGCAAACATTTTTAATAAATAAATAATTATACATTTCATGTTGCTAAAAGGTCAGTCAAGTTCTTCCACACCGATCTTGACAAACCATTTCTGTATGGACCTCGCTTTGTGCATGGGGGCATTGTCATGCTGAAACAGGAAAGGGCCTTCCCCAAACTGTTGCCACAAAGTTGGAAGCACAGAATTGTCTAGAATGTCATTGTATGCTGTAGCGTTAAGATTTCCCATCACTGGAACAAAGGGGCCTAACCATGAAAAACAGCCCCAGACCTCCTCCTCCACCAAACTTTACAGTTGGCACTATGCATTAGGGCAGGTAGCGAATGCCAAGAGGGTGCAAAGCTGTCATCAGGGCAAAGGGGGGCTACTTTGAATAAACTCAAATATTAAATATATTTAGATTTAACACTTTTTTCTTAGTTACTACATGATTCCATATGTGTTATTTAATAGTTTTGATGTCTTCACTATTTTTCTACAATGTAGAATAATTGTGTAGGTGTAAGTTTGGACACACTTACTCATTCCAGGGTTTTCCCTTTTTTTAGAACTATTTTCTACATTGTAGAATAATAGTTAAGACATCAAAAGTATGAAATAACACATATGGAATCCTGTAGTAGCCAAAAAAGTGTTAAACAAATCAAAATATATTTAATCTTCAAAGTAGCCATCCTTTGCCTTTTAATTTTTATAATTTAACCTTTATTTAAGTAGGCGAGTCAGTTTTTATTTAAAATGACGGCATATCCCGGCCAAACCCTAACCCGGACGATGCTGGGTCAATTGTGCACCGCCCTATGGGACTCCCAATCCCAGCCGATTGTGATACAGCCTGGAATCAAACCAGGGTCTGTAGTGACACATCTAGCACTGAGATGCAGTGCCATAGACTGCTGCACCACTCGGGAGCCTTGATGACAGCTTTTTACCCTCTTGACATTATCTCAACCAGCTTTGAGGTAGTCACCTGGAATGCATTTCAATTAACAGGTTTGGTTGTTAAATAGTGGAATTTGGTGAAGCTACATTGGGAAGAAAAAGTATGTGAACCCTTTAGTATTACCTGGATTTCTGCATAAATTGGTCACACAATTTTATCTGATCTTCATCTAAGTCACAACAATAGACAAACACAGTCTGCTTAAACTAATAACACACAATTATATTTTTTAATGTCGTTATTGAACACACTGTGTAAACATTCACAGTGCAGGGTGGGAAAAGTATGTGAACCCTTGGATTTAATAACTGGTTGACCCTCCTTTGGCAGCAATAACCTCAAACAAGCATTTTCTGTGGTTGTGGATCAGACCTGCATAATGGTCAGGAGGAATTTTGGACCTTTCCTCTTTACAAAACTGTTTCAGTTCCACAATATTCTTGGGATGTCTGGTGTGAACCACTCTCTTGAGGTCATGCCACAGCATCTCAATCGGGTTGAGGTCAGGACTGACTGGGCCACTCCAGAAGGCGTATTTTCTTCTGTTCAAGCCATTCTGTTGTTGATTTACTTCTGTCTAATGGGTTGTTGTTCTGTTGCTTCACCTATCTTCTGTTGAGCTTCAATTGGCGAACAGATATCCTTACATTCTCCTGCAAAATGTCTTGATAAACTTGGGAATTCATTTTTCCGTCGATGATAGCAAGCTGTCCAGGCCCTGAGGCAACAAAGTAGCCCCTAACCATGATGCTCCCTCCACCATACTTTACAGTTGGGATGAGGTTTTGATGTTGGTGTGCTGTGCCTTTTTTTTCTCCACACATAGTGTTGTGTGTTCCTTCCAAACAACACAACTTTAGTTTAATCTGTCCACAGAATATTTTGCCAGTAGCGCTGTTGAACATCCAGGTGTTCTTTTGCGAACTTCAGACGTGCAGAAATGTTAGAGAGATGTTAGCATGTTCCAGAGTTTTCTGTAAGTCTTTAGCTGACACTCTAGGATTCTTCTTAACATCATTGAGCATTCTGTGCTCTTGCGGTCATCTTTGCAGGACGGCCACTCCTAGGGAGAGTAGCAACAGTGCTGAACTTTCTCCATTTATAGACAATTTGTCTTACCGTCAACTGATGAACATCGAGGCAATTAGAGATACTTTTGTAACCCTTTCCAGCTTTATGCAAGTCAACAAATCTTAATCTTAGGTCTTCTGCCATCGCTTTTGTTCGAGGCATGGTTCACATCAGGCAATGCTTCTTGTGAATAGCAAACTCAACATTTTGTGAGTGTTTTTTATAGGGCAAGGCAGCTCTAACCAACGTCTCCAATCTCATCTCATTGATTGGACTCCAGGTTAGTGGACTCCTGACTCCAATTAGCTTTTGGAGAAGTCATTAGCCTAGGGGTTCACATACTTTTTCCAACCTACACTGAATATTTAAATGATGTTTTCAATATAGACAAGACTTAGATCAGATCAAATTTTATGTCAAATTTATGCAGAAATCCAGGTAATTCCAAAAGGTTCACATACTTTTTCTTGCCACTGTAGTTGAGGGAATGCCAAGAGCGTGCAAAGCTGTCATCAAGGCAAAGGGTGGCTGCTTTGAAAAATCTAAAATATATTTTGATATTTTTAACACTTTGTTCGGTTACTACATGATTACATATGTGTTATTTCATAGTTTTGATGTCTTTACTATTATTCTAAAAAATAAAGAAAAACCCTTGAATGAGTAGGTGTGTCCAAACTTTTGACTGGTATTGTATATATTTAGATAATTGTTTTTACGGTTATGGCGGTTATTTTATGTTCATGACGGTCTTCATCCATAACCATCGGTTATACAGTTATACCGTAATTGTGCCAGTCCTATGTCTAGCCATTTTGTGAAGTGCCATTTTTCATATTTATGACAAGCTATAAACAGAGCTTTTGTTTTTCTTTTGTGCAGCAGCCAACCAGTAATTAACATCCAATCCAATGTTGAAAGAACGTGGATGATGGTTCTGTTGCAATTGATGTTCCTACCTCAGAGCTGTTCTCTTCAGCTCCCTCTCTTAACATCCATGGGGCATTATTGTAAGCGGTTTCTAACTGGAAAGCAGAATGAGAGAATTGAAGTGTTTTCTCTGTGGCATTCCTGAGGGGTAACACACAAAGCGATGTGTCCATTTTTTTTGACCGTCTGGACCTCTGTGCTCGACATTTCAGCCCATTTTTCTGAAGCAAATTTTTCGTTGTTGCCAGAACTGAAAGATTTGACACGAAATTGCAACATGTTTAATGCCATAATTTCAATGCCTATAGTTACGTTTGGTTTGGCATTACAGTATGTGCTGCTTTGGTCTTAAATTAAATGCAAATAACATATGGTCATGGGTTCGATTGTGTATGCATGACTGTAAGTTGCTTTGGATAAATGCATCTGCTAAAAGGCATTTATTATTATGGAGTCACACGGTTCCTATGCAATATAATCTCAGCTGAAAGGATCAGCAACAGAGGACTAATGTTACTTTCTTCGCATTAAGTTTTCCGAAATTGTTTCTACGGTCAAAACGTATTATGTATGATATACAATGTACACTGTATGTGTTGGGTTCATATGGTGAGTATATTTGAGTAACATGGCAGCATCCACGGAGTGTTCATAATATCACTGAGTGGAAATCCCGCCTGCATTTACTGTGTGACTATTTTGTTCTTGTTTTTACCGCTCCCCATAGGCTTACTATAAAGAGTTTCATATTAGAGCCAATTGAGTTCACAGCACTCACTGCCACTTTGACAGAATACATAAACAGCCATTGTGTTTACAAAGGAAAACGCTATCAACACTACGCTTAAAAAAAGGAATGAATAGTATTTGCACATGTGCCCTACTAGCATTCATCATTTACCAACACATTTCTTTCTAAACCTCACTGTATAAGCTTACCAACAACATTATATTCACTATAGCTCTGTTTCCAACATGGGGCTCAAACCAAGATGCAAACTTATTTAATATTTATTCAAAAGGTTGAATATTTTTAAACTTTCTATACAGAATAAACTCCAGCCAAGTATTTGTATTATTTTGGATTTGGCTCCCCTGATGATCTGACAGTTACTCCACCGAGTTGAAGTGTCCAAACATAGCAATCTGGACTCAGGGGTAGATAGTGTGTATATATAAATGTTATGAGAATTCTGTTCCCAATGTTCATAAACTGAACTTCAATTAAACTACTCAGTCTGCACCCCAGAGTTTATACGATTCTGGTTAAATGACACAGACGGAGGCCCAGCTTACAATAATCAACCAAGTTTATTCACGAGAGCTCTCCATATCATACAATGTACACAGCCTTTTATACCTAACATTTGGTCATACCATATGTCATACCCCTTACAAATGCCCCCTCCTCTTCTTTAACACTGTCAATGCTTATTTACAATTCTTCTCCATCACATACATTGCTTATCATATCCTGCCCCATGTTGCATAATCTACTGCAAGCCTAAAGGTTTCTCCCCTCCCTGGGTGGGGAGACCTTCCTGTTATCAGTTTCACAGTAGTCACAAGTTGTCTGTCACAAGCTGTCTGTTAACAGTTTCTCTTTTCCTTGAATGTCTCAGCTTGTCCTATGCACACACATTTATAGAATTAGTATGATAATCACTCAGTTATACATTTTCAGGGTGGAATCATTTAGTCAAAACCTTAAACATATAAATTCTTTTATCAATAAATCCAGGACACTCCAACTAGTATAATATGTTACCTTTCCCATGGTATCTATTCCATTGTGGATGTCCATCCTTTTCGTATGATATGTTATGAATTACAATTCATACAATATGTTGTGAACTGCAATTCGTTATGGCTAACGTTAGCTAGGTGGCTAACGCTAATATTAGCTAGGCAAGGGGTTAAGGTTAGGAGTCAGGTTAAAGGCTATGTGTTAGGGGAAGGGTTAGCTAAAATGCTAAGAAGTTGCTAATTAGCAAAAATTCTAAAGTTGTCCATGATAAGATTCGACACAAAACCTTTGGTTTGCTAAACGCCTACTAGTGATGCGCGGGTTGACTCATAACCTGCAGTCCCCGCGGTTATATATCTGCAGGGCTGGTGGGATAGGTCGTGAAATATTGTGTGGATGAAGGGCGGGTGGGTGGCAGGCGAGTTGAATAAAGAAAAAACAATACCTTAAAAAATCCATACATTTCTTATGTAATTTATATCTATAGACTACATGAGGTTTTTCTGTAATTATTTTAGGCTATCTGGCATTAGTGCGTAAGCCCTAAAGCTTAGGCTTAACTGTACACATGGCAAATATCCTACACGCCAATCGCCAAATTGCTTTTGGGAACGAAGACAAAAAGGGCAATGTCTGAGTTTAATTAAAAAGAGAAGAGCTGCGAAATGGAGAAAGTAGGGCCAGAACTCATGTTTGGGAAAGATTTGTTGATGTGGTAAAAGAGGATGATAGCAGTGCCAGATGTTATGTGTGATGATGGAGGCGCTATGCAAATTTGAAAGTCACAAGATGGGGACTTCAAATAGGCCCGTGGCGTGTCAAGGCAACAGTAGCCTACTGATTAGATGGGTTTGGACACTGACTGTAGGTCTATAACCTCTCACATAGCCTTTAATATTAACTCCTGTAGAATTAAGCATTTCTTGCGGTAGAATTATACACCAAATGTAGTGTGTAATGTTTACACGGGAACAGGAGTGGAGAAATATGATCTGTCTTTCTGCATCTTGAAAAAAATATGAATGCGCATTTAGATAGCACCTCTACATGTGCCATCTTTATCAGTATCATAAAAACTGATAGTAATTCAACCTCATTAAATATGCACCCAAGCTGAACTGAAATCTGATCAGAAACATGTTGGGTCATTTTCACAGATTTCTATTTCCTTACAAAATGGTCAAACTGATGTCATTTGAAAATGTTGCACAGACAGTCTTCCCTGTTTTATTTTGCCGGTCCCTAAACGCTTTCGACCGCAAAAGAAGCAGAGATGACAGAGAACTACTGATGTCAACTAGATTGAAACATTCCTTCTATCGATTTATGACATTCTAGTGAGCATGGGTTTATTCTAGGACGACATATAATGACAGAAGAGAAGCTGCATGTATCTATTTATAGACAAGTTGACTAACAAAATGTCAAATTATAAACCAAAACATCTAAATCAGGCCAAGAAAAATCTGCACCACCTGCCAAAAAATAGTTCTGCCATCTGACTGTAGCCTACAGCACATGTTCTATTAGTTGGTTAGGGTTGTGTGCAGGCATCAGGGTTTCACCTTATCACATAGAGTCGGGTGTTTGTGGATGGGTTATTAGCAATTGCGGGTAGGTGCGGCTGAACAAACAGCTTACCCGCGCACCACTAACACCCACCCACCCCGACCAACCACCCTACTTTGTTTTTGCCTTAAGTATCTTTCTGTCTTATGTAACCATACCAAACATAACATATACTAATTTGAGTGTCCCGGAATTATGTTTACTATGTTACGTCTAGTCTTTGAGACCAGGCTGAACATAGACACCTACAGTATCCCAGATTCACTTTGAAAGTAATGCTGCCTTAGACTGAGATCTCAGGATCAAACAAATTAGGGCTATTTTAATGTGTGTTGACATTGTCAGGAGAAATCAGTTTGTATCACAGCAGGATGATATTTTCAACTTTTTTTATTCTCCAATATTTGTCCTATATTGTCATTTGTTTTGAAAACAAAAGTGCCATGCAGCAAATTTTGCAGGACACGTTTCCATGTTAATATCAAGAAGGGGGTAATGTCTTTGTAAAGTAATTTATATTTTATAGGAACAACCTCCCCTAAGGAAAAGAGAAAGGTCATAGAGTTTAGAGTTTAAGGGATGTCATACAGTATGAGCGTGATTTACACGTCCAGGGAGAGAACTTGTTGTAAATGTGTAGTGTCAAGATGTGTTTGAAAATGTATTCTGTTTTGACAGCATCTTTAACAATGTATTATTTTTGTGAATTTTATTTACTTAATTTGATATCAATACATGTGATACTTGTGAATACAAAACATATAAATATGTTCATATAAAAAGGATCACAAAGAGAAAGTTTGTTGCAGTAAACTGCGTGAGTTTCTTCTCAATTAAAAGATACCTACAAATATTCCTTTGATGGAAGCACAGGCGGTGGTTGTTTGCACTTCATCGGTTCCTGCGGCTGCATCTGTTCTTGCTTCTGCTGGGATGGCTGGTTGTCTGTGGAATGGTGTCTCTTTTCAGACTGGCTTTTGGGTTCCTCGAGGTAGAGACATCGCCATGTCCCTTCTGGTTCACATCCTTGTCAGACCCTTCCTGTCCAGTCACTTGCTGTGTCTTTGTTCCAGCTGTGTGTCCTGGTCTAGCCTCTTCCTTAGTGTCTTGGTCCTCTGTCTGGTTCAGGTGCAGCACAGAGATGGGGCCGCTGTAGATGCTAGGGCACCTCTGACCTCGACGTCTGTGCACTTTGGCTGTACTTGGGAGCTGGTCGTTTGGTAGAGGTAACCACATGCCCTGTCTCCTCTTCCTCCTATTGATGAACTTTAGGAACTGCCTCCAGAACTTCCTGAGTTGCTTTATTAGACTGAACACACTGAACAGACTAACCACCAAAGGGGCCACACCAAACATCAGGATCATTCCTATCATGTAGATGATGTAGAAGATCAACAAGCTGAGACTGCGTCTGCAGAGAGTCACCCTCGATGAAACAGGTTGGCAAATAGAATCGACCCTCAGAGAGGGAAAGAGTGACTGAACATCTAAAAGAGAGCAGAAGATTTCCATGACTGGTGAGCAAAAAGACTTGTCTTATTTGCCAGTAAACGGTTTCTACTGAATGTCAACTTTAACCAACATGCTACTACTTCAACAGTAAACACGATGATGCTCCCATAGTGACATTGTGACACATCAATTCCAGCAAGATTCCAAAAAGGTATAGAACAATATATCCATGCAAGATTTTGCCCATAGAATTAGGAACACCGTCTTTTTTTCTCAGATGAGCCCTGCAAAACACATAAATATACACTATACACATCATGCCCCCAGCCTCTGGAATGCCTTCCTGGACCACCACAGACCTTTCTCTTTAGGAAGGTTTCTGTTGATAGCTGTGCTCCTTGGTGTCCTTGTTCCACCACAGACCTTTCTCTTTAGGAAGGTTTCTGTTGATAGCTGTGCTCCTTGGTGTCCTTGTCCCTTGGAGCATCAACTGGGTTCTTTGTGTCAGTTGCCCGGTCTAGTTGTGTACATTTTAATTGTATTTGTTTTATGCTCTTTGAGATTATTCTGCATAATGAAAAGGGCTTTACAAATGTAATTTATTATTATATCAATATTCACTTAAATGCACTAAAAGCACTGCACTGATCAATAAGCTCAGATGGTCAGGTGGGGTACCTAGATGGGACAAAATCCTGCAGTATCTGCTGCTCTCCCAGAACAGGGTTGCCTACCCCTACTCTAGAGACACCAATTCATCAAATGTTGGAGATTTTTTCCACACATAAGGTGCAAAAAGACTAAAATCAGATTTACTTAACTCAGTGGAGATTGAAGGGATCTCCAGAGTTAGCCATCTCTGAGACTGGGTCTGATATCGCGTACGTCTGTCTAGAAGTTAACAATGAAGTAAGGTACAGCAGACGTTTATGCAGGAGGGCAAAAAGAGTTCAATGCATCAATCTACGAGATTTCAAAGAGGGCTAGCCTACTTTGTTACAGAATGCAGTGATGTGTACTGAACATATCACCCGTGACAAGCGTAGTGAGCTATGATCAACTGTGTCCAATGGCTTCAATACAGTGGCAGCTGCATTCATATAGACTTTTTCCATAGTCTATAACCGTTATGTCAACTTAAATGATTTGTTTTCTGCTATTAAATTAAAGGCATGACCTGTTCTTATAAAAATTGTTACAAATTTTAAGAATTAAAAATGTGCTTAACTAAATCAACATGCTTTTTGAAAGATAGCTTTTCGTCAATCCAGATGGCCAAATATTTATAAGCGGGGACACGATTAATGAGGGCAACATCCAATAAATAACCAGATATATTTGTACGTGAATTGGAGAATAACGTATACTTAGTTTTACCTGCATTAATTAAGTACCAATTTCAGTTCAGCGAAGGCTTTCTGCAAAGCAATGAAGGCAGATTGAGGCTCCAAAAGAGCCTGGGTCTGGTTTCCCAAAAGCATCTTAAAGGTAGAATACTGTATGCAGAAATCGCTCCGCCATTTCCTGGATGCTAAAAGTCTAAATAGTTCACCTAATTTCATTTTATGTGACAAAACAAGCAGTCATTGTGTAGAGAATCATTGTACCATTTAAACTTCTGGGAAAAATATTTTCCATAACCAAAAATATTGTATTTTTAGCTGTTTCCATGGTGTACTAAACCAAAAGTAAAAAAATGCAAAAACTGAACTTAAGAACAGAAAGCATAGAAATAGAATAGGAAAGATTTACCACTTCTTAGACTTGTATTCTGAGAATGATAGATCTATAAATCATTTCTATGCAAATTTGGTCAGGTCACCCAAAAAGTTGCATATTGCAGCTTTAAGGCTAAGTTAATTGCATTTTAAAATTTGAGCCGTTTCCCAGAACCATCTTTACTAACGTTGCACTTGAATTTGCACGTAATCTAACGCCTGCCTCAGACCACAGCTAAATGCATCGTTAAATCACTGTTTGTCCTCCTACGTCATTTTACACACTGACAATCTAAATATGCAATGAAGATGTTTATCTGTCTCTCTGTGACAGCCGAAAAGTTCATGGTTGAATATACAGTGAGTATACCAAACATTAAGAACACCTTCCTAATATTGAGTTGCACCCCCCCTTTTTGCCCTCAGGAAAGCCCCAATTCGTCTGGGCATGGACTCTACAAGGTGTCGAAAGCATTCCACAGGGACGCTAGCGAATTTTGACTCCCAAGCTTCCTACACTTGTGTCAAGTTGGCTGTATGTCCTTTGGGTGGTGGACCATTCTTGATACAGATGGGAAACTGTTGAACATGAAAAACCCAGCAGAGTTGCAGTTTTTGACACAAACTGGTGAGCCTGGCACCTACTAACACTCATTCAAAGGCACTTACATCTTTCGTCTTGCCCATTCACCCTCTGAATGTCACACAAACACAATCCATGTCTCAAGGCTTAAAAATCCTTCTTTAACCTGTCTCCTCCCTTCAGCTACACTGATTGAAGTGGATTTAGCAAGTGACATCAATAAGGGATGATAGCTTTCACCTGGTCAGTCTATGTCAGGGCTGCCCAACCCTCTTCCTGGAGATCTACAGTCCTGTGGGTTTTCATTCCAACCCTAATTTAACACACCTGATTCTACTAATTAGCTGCTCAACAAGACCTTAACTAGCTGAATCAGATATGCTAAATTAGGGTTGGACTGAAAACCTACAGGACAATAGATCTCCAGAAAGAGGGTTGGGCAACCCTGGTCTATGTCATGGAAAGAGCAGGTGTTATTAATGTTTTGTATACTCAGTGTGTAAATAGCCTAAAAAGTGTGCCATGTTATATGTAATAGCTAAAATATTAGGCTTAATATTGACACCACTTTCATGTATGTGCAATAGGATAGACCTACCTAGTATTAAGCCATTAGGCTACATCTGAGCCACTTCAATATTTGTATCTATTAGGCCTATGGGCTACTTTTATCTAAAAACTCACTGTAGCCTAATCTAAAGGTCAACATATTAGGTCTGTGGCAACGTCGCTTAACTTTCTACTTAATGGTTAGTTATTTAAATTGTTTAATTGTAAACTATCTGTAGGCTTACATGAAGCTCAATTCCTGCCTGCCATTAGGCTGCAACGGGTCTTGTGTGGCTCAGTTGGTAGAGCATGGCGTTTGCAACTCCAGGGTTGTGGGTGCGATTCCCATAGGGGACCAGTACCAAAAAGTATGCACTCACTACTGTAAGTCACTCTGGATAAAAGTGTCTGCTGAAATATGAATGATTTCTTGAGCAAGTATGAAAACCATTGTCATCATATCCTGTTTTTAGGTCACATTGATATTTTCTATAGCGAACGAAGGAACGAGCGACTTTGACTTTATTTATTCTTGCTCACAGTTTACACAAACTGAAGAAATACAGAATTTAGGCCTCCGTAATAAAACATTGTATACAAAATAGTATGAGAAAACACTTAGAATACATAACAGATTGCAAAATAATAGGCTTCCAAACACTTAAATACATAACAGGCTACAGATTGGAAAACTGTATTGTGTAAAAAAAGATTACTTTGAATAGCCATAAATAATTTAAGAGCTACAGCAAGCTCTTTAGCCTATATCCTGGAATCATGGGACAGCTCCTGTAAGGACACACTTAAGTTTCATTATTTTTAAGTTCCATCATTATCGGGAAACGAGGCACTGGTGGTCAACCAGTGCTCCAAGGCAATAGCAGACAAAACAGTGGCATCTGCATACAGGTGTAGCCTTTATAAATAAATACAAATCGCATAGTAAAAAGTACAGGACCTAAAAGTGATCCCTGTGGGACAACTTTCATAATATCAAGGAAATCTGACTTAACATCATCAGAAAAAACACTTTGTGTACTTTCAGTCAATGATGCCTGATCCATGCTGATAAGTCAATTAAATTATGGTATAAAAGGTCAGACATTTTGCTAAGGGAGTTGGCCAACCATGGTCAGCAAGTGCTGTGATAAAATATTGTGTAAAACAATGAATTTGAAGATTTTCTGCATGATATGTTTGTTACTTAGCTAGCCAGACAGTTTTAAAGGAATGATTCCATCATTTTTTCTAAATAACTGCCAATATGCCAACATTCAATGCAAACAATGCAGTCAATCCACAGCCATACACTGGCTGAAATCATTTAAGGACTTAGCCAGACAAGTTGTAAATGCAACAAGTACTGATTCTGTATCATATAATAACACTCACAGCATTCCAAGAAAACAAACGGAGACACTTATGGTCTATTTACATATCTTTTAGAGGCTATTTATACAGAAAATGTGTATAAAACTTATATAAACTGTATTTATAATCAATATTATATTGCACCTTTTCACATGCTTTACTTTTATTTGCCTGCATAATTAAAAGCAGGAAATGTATCACCTACACTTCTACTACCATTCATTTCAATTCAACTGGTTTGGATTTCTCCCTGCCATTTTCAGACCATTCTGGAACTTTGAGGGTTGATGACAGAGCCCCTCTAATAATTACATTTCTATGATTTTGCCTGCATGGCTGTCATGCTTGTAAATTCTATGAATATAGAGCGTCCGTATTTATCCATTGTTCTCAAATGATGTAACGATGTCATTTTCAATAGAGCCAGTAGGTGTCAGCAGAGCATTAAAGTTTATGTCAGACTATGCAGACTGTGTGAATGTGGGTGTGACAGTGTCTCACCTAAATGTATGTCAAGGTATTTGCACTCGCATGGCATCTCGAAACATAGTGATAATGTTTGATGCCACAAATGTTAGCAACATGTTTATTTCTTCACTAATAGCACAGGGGTCTTATGTCCCAATCATTCACAGCATTTCATCAGTGACCACTGATTAAACAACACGGTAGTGGCTTATAATAGACATCACAAATCACACCAAGTTTACCATCCTGTGATATTAATTGTTGATAAGGAGACCTTGTTGTAGATACATTTTGAAGCGCTTTTGGATGCTGCATGGGCTTGATCAGAACCACTTCAAAGAGCAGTCAGTCTTTCCCATTTTTAACACTTCACTGTGATAATGAGCCTTATTTTTATAATTTAACTAGGCAAGTCAGTTAAGAACAAATTATTATTTACAATGACAGCCTACCCCAGCCAAACCCAGACAACGCTGGGCCAATTGTGCGCTGCCCTCTGGGACTCCCAATCACAGCCAGATGTGATGCAGCCTGGATTCAAACCAGGTACTGCAGTGACGCCTCTTGCACTGAGATGCAGTGTCTTAGACCACTGCGCCACTATTTGAAGTCACCCCTAGGCTTTGTAGGCTATCAACTGGCCATTTGATGGGGAGTTTTATATGATAATGACATAAAAATGCTGTCAATTAATGTTGCATAACAGCAACAGTGAATATGAATATCATTATATTTGACCCAGTTTCCTCTTTGGTGCTTATTCTAGGGCTCCTCCATTAAGTTCAAGGACCCTGTGTATATACTGGACTAAAAACAGTGGTACTCTATCCATATTAATTAACTGTAGTAATACATGCAGCATCAACAGTGTTATTTTTTTAACCCTTATTTTACCAGGTAAGTTGACTGAGAACACATTTTCAGCAACAACCAAGGGAATAGTTACAGGGGAGCGAAATGAGCCAATTGTAAACTGGGGATGATAAGTTGACAGCCAGATTGGGAATTTAGCCAGGGTTGACACCCCTACTCTTAATATAAGTGCTATGGGCTCTTTAGTGACCACAGAGAGTCAGGACACCCGTTTAACATCCCATTTGAATGACAGCACCCTACATAGGGTAATGTCCCAAATCACTGCCCTGGGATTTTTTTCAGACCAGTGGAAAGCATGCCTCCTACTGGCCCTCCAACACTACTTCCATCAGCATCTGGTCTCCCATCCAGGAACTGACCAGCACCAACCCTACTTAGCTTTAGAAGCAAGCCAGCAGTGGGATGCAGGGTGGTATGCTGCTGGTTATTGCCTCACCTTTGCCTACTATTTTACTTCAGCAGTACTAGGAACTCTTTTACAACAAAGGCTTTGAAATTATCACTATATCATACAAAGTCTGTGATAATCTCCTAGTAAGAGCTAACAAAAAAGCTCATATCAAGAGTTATCAACAAACCTGTGTCTACAGTAGAGATATGGTGTGTAGACAGTTGTAGAGTGTCAAATACATCTGTTAAGACACTGGCCTGATCGATGAACTCTGAAAGCTGGTTAGCTGTGCCTAAAAGCAAACATTTCAACTGTTCCAGGGACCAAAAAGGAATGATGAGAACAATTATGATACTGTAGTTTCAGCCAAACCCAGAAACAGCCATCAAATGTATTCTTAAGTCACATAGAGCAACTGTTGAGAAATGGCTGCACACACAAATGCATGCATGCATGCATGCACGCACACAAACACAATCACACACTATAGTCACACAAGCATACAATCCCACTTCATACACACACACACACACACACACACACACACACACACACACACACACACACACACACACACACACACACACACACACACACACACACACACACACACACACACACTATAGTCACACAAGCACACACACACACACAATCACTCACTATAGTCACACAAGCATACAATCCCACTTCATACACACACACATACACACACCGAAGATGGAGAGGACCTAGTGCTTCCAATCTGCTCTTTTTCATTTGGATCCCGATGCTCTGTGTGTTGCTTGGTTGTTTGTGTGTCCTGCGTGGCTGTGTATGAGCGATAGATCCTCAGCAGTTTGAATGAGTCAGGGAGGGGAGGGGGGATGTGAGGGAGTAATCAGGCAGAAGAGATCAGGGGAAGACGAGCTGCTGTGCTGAAGAGAGGATCTACCGTGGTTACATAACCCAAATAACCCAGTTTACTTCGCTCTGTGTCACGCCCTGACCATAGAGAGCTCTTGGTTCTCTATGGTGTAGTAGGTCAGGGCGTGACTAGGGGGTGATCTAGTATGTCTATTTCTATGTTGGTGCTAATATGGTTCCCAATTAGAGGCAGCTGTTTATCGTTGCCTCTGATTGGGGATCATATTTAGGTAGCTATTTCCCCACCTGTGTTTTGTGGGATATTGATTGTTAGTGTGTTTTGGCACTACGGCCTCACGGTCTATGTAAGTGTTGTTATTTTGTTTTGTTAGTTTCACTTAAATAAATATGTGGAACTATACTCACGCTGCGTCTTAGTCTGCTCATTTCCAAGACCGTGACACTCTGCTCCTCTCCACTCTGGAAGGAAGACTGCAGAGGAATACTGAAGACTTTCACTTGGCTGATGTTTGTTTGACTTTTTGTCCCCAGAAAATATGAAAAACTTAAATCTTAGGTCTATACATTCTATTGCATATTCTTGATGTTTTTTATTCTGTTTGCTTGTATTAACACTGGGATTTAGATTCTCAACTGCTTTTTCATCACATTGTCTAAGGGTCCTTGACAAACAATTGGATTGTTTCTTTTTTCAGTGCGAATGAAAGAATACAAGAGGATATAAACACTTTATGACCTAAAGTTGTTTATTCTATTTCAGTGAGTCATATCTGTGTGATCACCCAAGTAACAAACATGTAAAAGTAGGAATGACATTCATTCCCAGAGCAAAGCTGACTATATACACAACAATGCTACAGAATAATGGACATATGTATGGGTCTTAAAAACAAGATCAAGCAATAGATGAAACATATGATTTATGAACCAAGGCACAAAAGCCCTCCGAAGCCCTTAATAAGAGTAGACATGTTTTTATTTCAATTCTAAGTTGCTTTGATTACAGTATGTTACTGTGCAAAGCAGTAAATACAGGAAACTTCCTGAGTTAAGATGTGGGGATGTTTTGATCTGCCACAGCATGGCTATGTCCACTGCCTGTTGGACTATTGGTCTCCATGACAGGAGCTGTTGTGGGGCTACGTGGAGAAGAAAGACCACTACAGATCTGTGAGCAGATTATGATCTAAGCAGCAACAGAATCTTAATACCAATACCGTGCTGCTGTGAATACTAATGGTCTCCTGCAATGCCTCTTATGCCTCTCCATTCACTCCCATTAAACACCAGTTACTCAAGTGACCAATGCTGTTGCATAACCTCCTTTTCACCACTCACTCCATATGTTCGAGCCCTGGGGAATGAAAACAGATGTAGTTTTGTTTAAAGGGAAAGAACAGATTGTACAGTATTTCCAGAAAAGCAATTTTGACCCCTTCTTTCTGACACAGCGAAATAAAGGCATCACCGTGGAGACTGTGAGGTACTTAATGAGCCTGTCAGCGTTGTGTAAACTGCATTGATGCTCTGGTACACAAATCAATTAGCCTTTCATATATTCCACCATTAGCAAAGTCGATCAATCACATTCCATTTTTGCTCCAGTAAGACACACTGGCTCCCATATACTGCCGTATGCTAACTGTGGTAATGGGAATTCTCGTTTTTATCTGAACTGGGGATCTTTGACCTGGAGCTCCTCTGTAAATGTTATCCTCCACGGTTGGTGTGCTGCCTATTCAAACAGATCAATATTTTAGCTCAACCAAAATAGTGTACTGTTGCACA
This sequence comes from Salmo trutta, assembly GCF_901001165.1. Lineage (NCBI taxonomy): Eukaryota > Metazoa > Chordata > Actinopteri > Salmoniformes > Salmonidae > Salmo > Salmo trutta. Next base: position 27,531,818 of record NC_042977.1, read on the forward strand.
AATGTCTTAGTGTTGTTAGTGGTGATAACCCTTTGACAACATAATGCTGCAGTGAAGAGAGTCACTTAGATGAACTCTCTTTTAGTGACTCTGGTTGTCTGTGTTTTTACATTTAACAGTATAGACCTATTAAGTATAGTCAGACATATTCAGATTGTTTTTCCAGTCCTGGATTGAGAAATGGGTCACCTAAACATGTATGAACAAAATGTTCCATTTCCATTTCATGTTTGGCACTCCTGCAGGGGCCATTTTGGGTGCAAAGGCAGGCTGGTAAACAACATGCATTAATGGTCTTCTCCAGCAGAGGCCTCTATCATTCATAGAACTGATGCAACAATGAAAAAAAACATACTTGATGTGTCCAAAGCAGATTGCTTCAAATCAGTTTTTGCATTGTGTGTCAAATAAAAATTGTGTTAACTATCTTCACATTGCAAGTTTATAATGCTGCCTTTACTGAATAACTAATGTAACCATAAAGCCATTGGCTATAATGTCACATTAGCCAAGGTAAGTCAATGTATTCAAGTAAAAAGTAATATGTTATACTTTACTCACTCTATTAAGTAAATAATTTAAAAAATTCAAGCAGGAACACTATTAAATCATCTATTTCCTTATGTATTGTATTTACACAGCGATGACAATATTATACTCATAGCACTGCTATGTAGTGCTAATGGTGCCAGAGGAGAAGGCTGCCGTTTTACGATCCCCTAACCAACTGTGCTATTGTGTGTTTTTTCGCGTTATTTGCAACTTATTTTGTACATAATGTTTCTGCCACCGTGTCTTATGACCGAAAATAATTTCTAGATATCAGGACAGTGATTACTCACCGCGTACTGGAGGAATACTTTTTCTTTAATGAGTTGGACGGGAAGGATTTACTTCAAATGCCCGACAATCCCCGTAATTCGCGGGAGAAAGAGATATCGGGGACAAAGGTCTGAGTGCCTTGTAAGTATCCGACGGCGAGCGGGTAATCTCCCTTTACCATCGATCCTATTAGCCAATGTACAATCAATGGAAAATAAAATAGACAAACTACGATCACGTACATCCTACAACGGGACATTAAAAACTGTAATATCTTATGTTTTACCGAGTCGTGGCTGAACGACGACATGAAAAACATACAGCTGACAGGTTTTAAGCATTTTCGGCAGAATAGAACAGCGGCCTCTGGTAAGACAAGTGTGGCAGTCTATGTATATTTGTAAATCAGCTGGTGCACGAAATTTAAGGAAGTCTCGAGGTTTTGCTCACCTGAGGTAGAGTATATCATTATAAGCTTTAGTCCACACTTTTTACCAAGAGAGTTTTCATCTATATTCTTCGCAGCTGTCTATTTACCACCACAAACCAATGCTGGCACTAAGACCTCAGTCAATGAGCTGTATATGGCCATAAGCAAACAGGAAAATGTTCATCTAGTGGCGGCGCTCTTAGTGGCCGGGGACTTTAATGCAGGGAAACTTAAATCAATTTTTACCTCATTTCTATCAGCATGTCAGAGGGAAAAAAACTCTAGACCACCTTTACTCCACACACAGAGACGTCTACAAAGCTCTCTCTCACCCTCCATTTGGTAAATCTGACCATAATTCTATCCTCTTGATTCCTGCTTACAAGCAAAATCTAAAGCAGAAAACACCAGTGACTCGGTCATTAAGAAAGTGGTCAGATGAAGCAGATGCTAAGCTACAGGACTGTTTTATTAGCACAGACTGGAATATGTACCGGGATTCTTCCGATGGCATTGAGGAGTACACCACATCATTCATTGGCTTCATCAATAAGTGCATTGATGACCTCGTCCCCACAGTGACTGTATGTACATACCCCAACCATGTACATTACATTTACATTACATTTAAGTCATATAGCAGACGCTCTTATCCAGAGCGACTTACAAATTGGTGCGGGGGGGGGGGGGTTAGAAGGATTACTTTATCCTATCCCAGGTATTCCTTAAAGAGGTGGGGTTTCAGGTGTATCCGGAAGGTGGGGATTGACTCCGCTGTCCTGGCGTCGTGAGGGAGCTTGTTCCACCATTGGGGTGCCAGAGCAACGAACAGTTTGGACTGGGCTGAGCGGGAACCGTGCTTCCTCAGAGGTAGGGGGGCCAGCAGGCCAGAGGTGGATGAACGCAGTGCCCTTGTTTGGGTGTAGGGCCTGATCAGAGCCTGAAGGTATGGAGGTGCCGTTCCCCTCACAGCTCCGTAGGCAAGCACCATGGTCTTGTAGCGGATGCGAGCTTCAACTGGAAGCCAGTGGAGAGAGCGGAGGAGCGGGGTGACGTGAGAGAACTTGGGAAGGTTGAACACCAGACGGACACCAGACCAACCAGAAGCCATGGATTACAGGCAACATCCGCACTGAGCTAAAGGGTAGAGCTTCCGCTTTCAAGGAGCGGGACTCTAACCCGGAAGCTTATAAGAAATCCCGCTATGCTCTCCAATGAAGTGTCAATACAGGACTAAGATTGGTTCGTACTACACCGGCTCCGTCGCTTGTCAGATGTGACAGGGCTTGCAAACTATTACTGACTACAAAGGGAAGCACAGACGCGAGCTGCCCAGTGACACGAGCTCACCAGACGAGCTAAATTACTTCTATGCTCGCTTCAAGGCAAGTAACACTGAAACATGCATGAGAGTATCAGCTGTTCAGGAAGACTGTGTGATTACACTCTCCGTAGCCAATGTGAGTAAGACCTTTAAACAGGTCAACATTCACAAGGCCGCAGGGCCAGACGATTTACCAGGACGTGTACTCCGAGCATGCGCTGACCAACTGGCAAGTGTCTTCACCGACATTTTCAACCTCTCCCTGTCTGTGTCTGTAATATCAACATGTTTCAAGTAGACCACCATAGTCTGTGCCCAAGAACACTAAGGTAACCTTCCTAACTCACGTCTGTAGCCATGAAGTGCTTTGAAAGGCTGGTCATGGCTCACATCAACACCATTATCCCAGAAAGCCTAGACCCACTTCAATTTGCATACCGTCCCAACAGATTCACAAATTATGCAATCTCAATTGCACTCCACACTGCCCTTTCCCTCCTGGACAAAAAGAACACCTATGTGAGAATGCTATTCATTGACTACATCTCAGCGTTCAACACCGTAGTGCCCTCAAAGCTCATCACTAAGTTAAGGACCCTGGGACTAAACACCTCCCTCTGTATCTGGATCCTGGACTTCCTGACAGGCTACCCCCAGGAGGTAAGGGTAGGTAACAACACATCCGCAACACTGATCCTCAACACGGGGGCCCCTCAGTGGTGCGTGCTAAGTCCCCTCCTGTACTCCCTGCTCACTCATGACTGCATGGCCAGGCACGACTCCAACACCATCATCAAGTTTGCCAATGACACAACAGTGGTAGGCCTGATCACGACTACGATGAGACAGCCTATAGGGAGGAGGTCAGAGACCTGGCCGTGTGGTGCTAGGACAACAACCTCTCCCTCAACGTGATCAAGACAAAGGAGATGAATGTGGACTACAGGAAAAGGAGGACCGAGCACGCCCCCATTCTCATCGACGGGGCTATAGTGAAGCAGGTTGGGAGCTTCAAGTTCCTTCGTGTCCACATCACCAACAAACTATCATGGTCCAAACACACTAAGACAGTCCTGAAGAGGGCACAGCAAAACCTATTCCCCCTCAGGAGACTGAAAAGATTCGGCTTGGGTCCTCAGATCCTCATAAGGAGTTCTACAGCTGCACCATCGAGAGCATCCTGACTGGTTTCATCGCTGCCTGGTATGGCAACTGTTAGGCCTCCAACCGCAAGGCACTACAGAGGGTAGTGTGTACGGCCCAGTACATCACTGGGGCCAAGCTTCCTGCCATTCAGGACCTCTATAACAGGTGTTGTCAGAGGAAGGCCCTAAAAAATGTCAAAGACTCCAGCCCCCCTAGTTATAGATAGATTTTACTGGGTGACTTTCACTTTTACTTGAATCATTTTCTATTAAGGTATCTTTACTTTTACTGAAGTATGAAAATTGGGTACTTTTCCACCACTGTTTGCTTCCAGGTAGAACCCTTTTGGGGTTTATTTTAAACCCTTTCCATAGAGGGTTCTACCCTGAACCCAAAAGGGTTCTCCTATGGGGACAGCTGAAAAACCCTTTTGGAAACCTTCTTTCTAAGAGTGTAGGATGATCATGGTAACGTAGGAGTGGGAGCAGACTCAGTTGGGTCAGTTTATAACTAAATGCATGGCATCTCCTCAGGCCTCTCAGCCAGTCACCTAGTGTCGCATAACAGGTGCTTGCTGGATCTTTTTAAATAGACGATGATTCAGTGATCTTTGGTCTATCTCTGTCTAACTCTGTGTGGTGTAATAAAATATTCACCTCACAACTCACTACTAACCACCTCCCTCCACACAACCAACCTCAACATCTGAAGGCCCTTTCCTGCGCTAAGAAAATTAAAATTTACTGCGTCGCTGGTGGACGGTGGCCACCTGTAGAGGAACGGATGTGTCTCTGAAAAGTGTCTGGCAGGCTGGTTCTTAATGGCGCAGCACGGCGGGCAGGGTTGCTGGTTCACCATGGTAGCACTGGGCAGTCGGTGTCACCACTCATTACCGTCGAGGAGCTCATCGGATCCCTCTTCCAGGAGTCCATTAGAAAAGAATAAAGGGAGGTGCTTTACACTTTAATGACTTTCCCACAGAGGCTCTCTCCAAAACAACAGCCCCCTCCTAGATTGCTCTGCCTTGGCCGAAGCTGGAGGGTAGAGAGAGAGGATATTCTTCAGTGGACTAAAGCTGTTGGATGAATACAGGGTCCAGTGTCTGTCCAGTTGGCTGGGCCAGTCAACAGGGGGAATAATCGGGTCTTTATGTGGCATCCATGGGGCTTGCTAGGGACAGCCACTGCATTGTCCCTCCCCCCCCTCGTCCTCGCCTGATTGTCCTCCACAGCCAACATGGGGTCACGTTGGGGCACCCCCTCCAACCTAAAGTTGGTGTGTCTCCACCCCCCTGCTGTCCCCCTTCAATACAAAACACATGGATTGTCCCTCCAGGTCATTCAGCTAATGACACCACAAGGTTTACAAGGCACCACAAGGTTTACAAGGCACCACAAGGTTTACAAGGCACCACACGGTTTACAAGGCACCACAATGTTGACAAGGCAACTCTTCCTGGACCAGTTTTGGCAGATAAAATGGCTAAAAGGAAGGGGCTGCTTTCAGAGCTATGATTTACATGGTTGCATATAGGATGCAGGGTGTTGAAACGGAAGCCAACTAGTCTGTTTAATGGTAAAACATCACTGATGCTGGGTGTCATTAGAATTGCAGAGGAAACGTTCCATCGATTTAACTACTGCTGTAACATCTATACATGTCGGTAGGGGACTATAAGGTGTTACCAGTGTGTGACCTTGTCTCGTCCCGTGCTTTTGGGAGAGGACTGAAATTAGAATACACTAATTTACTGCCTCAGATCTCGATGGGGCTGTTTTTAGCATTAATTATCATGCTATCAGGTTTATTTTAAAGCTTGTTACGTAACTTCTCAAAGAACAGTACTTTTTTAAAGTAGTAAGAACAAGGCAGGATCTGTACACCTCCCCCATGCCACATCTCTAGGGCTTTCTAGATTTGTTATTTTATTTGTTACATCACTGTTTCATCTCTCAAAAAGTCCTCTCACATCCTCTGGACAGTTTGTGTTGTTTTACTCTGTCATCTACAGGTCAGTGATTGAAGTCAGGCTAGTAAAAGGCTGTCTTAGGACATCTAAGAAACCCAGCCGCTGAACATATGTGTCCTGAAATTGTGCAACAAATCCCCATTCATGTAGGCACATTGAATCATTAGATACCATAAAGTATTAGGACACTAAATGCTATTACTTTGAACATAAAGCTGTTTGAAACCTTGAGGAATTACGCAAGATTTTAACAGTTTGTCTGCTAACGCTTACACTTAAGTAGCAGTAAGTATGGTGGCATACACCTTCAGTACCTGGAATAACAAATCAAGTTAATAACAAATCACTAATCAAGTAAAAACAATATATATACGTTTTGCAATCTACCCTACAGTGTGCTACCTCTTCAAAAGATTCTATTGAAAGACATTATCATAATTCATCTCTGAAAGACACTTGTCTCCTAGCTGTGCTGTGCTATGATCTAATGACATATACAGTAGGCAGTCCCACTACAAATATGCTGACCATAGTTATTTACTTCCATGGCTCATCATTGCTCATCATGGAGAGTACCATAGTCAGATGTAGCAAGCAAGACAGAGATGCTTAAAGTTGCACAGTTGCTAGGCAACACATATCACCCCCTGTTAACTGCCTTGGCAATGAAGCTGTGGCTAGTTCCCTTTTTAATCAAGGTTTTCAATGCAATTGATTTACTCTCATTTGATAGAAACTCATCTTTCCATCAATTGGTGACACTTGAAGGTAGTACAGAAGGAGAGTAAGAAACCACATAGAAGCCCATCAAAGATGAATCAAATCAGAATAATAATCAGTGACAGTGTTTACCTAAGGCCTGCCTCGGCCAACTTCCTTGTTATGGTGTCCTGGTGTTACACCACAACATCCTTACCCTATCATGTTGCATCAGCTTACTGTACAATCTGCATTAACCTTTCAGTAATGTATGTTATACAATGGTTTACTACTATACACACCAAAGTAGCATTCTAGTTTGACTCTCTTTCTACTGAGATCACTATACAGTACTTTAGTTGGATGATGTTTTGTTGAACCTGTGTGAAAACATGAAGCTGTTGATGTGGATCAGAGCAAGAGATGGTGTATGTAATACAACATAATCGCATACCAGTTAACAACACTGATAATCTGTGTTGTCAGGTTAACATACACTTAGGTTGGAGTCATTAAAACTCGCTTTTCAGCGACTCCACAAATTTCTTGTTAACAAACTAGAGTTTTGGCAAGTCAGTTAGGACATCTACTTTGTGCATGACACAAGTCATTTTTCCAACAATTGTTTACAGACAGATTATTTCGCTTATAATTCACTATATCACAATTCCAGTGGGTCAGAAGTTTACATACACTAAGTTGACTGTACCTTTAAACAGCTTGGAAAATTCCAGAAAATGATGTCATTGCTTTAGAAGCTTCTGATAGGCTAATTGACATAATTTGAGTCAATTGGAGGTGTACCTGTGGATGTATTTCAAGGCTCACCTTCAAACTCAGTGCCTCTTTGCTTGACATAATGGGAAAATCAAAAGAAATCTGCCAAGACCTCATAAAAAAAATTGTAGACCTCCACAAGTCTGGTTCATCCTTGGGAGCAATTTCCAAATGCCTGAAGGTACCACGTTCATGTGTACAAACAATAGTACGCAAGTATAAACACCATGGGACCACGCAGCTGTCATACCGCTCAGGAAGTAGACGCATTCTGTCTCCTAGAGATGGAAAAGTGCAAATCAATCCCAGAACAACAGCAAAGAACACCATCCCAACCGTGAAGCATGGGGGTGGCAGCATCATGTTGTGGGGGTGCTTTGCTGCAGGAGGGACTGGTGCACTTCACAAAATAGATGGCATCATGAGAGGGAAAATGATGTGGATATATTGAAGCAACATCTCAAGACATCAGTCAGGAAGTTAAAGCTTGGTTGCAAATGGGTCTTCCAAATGGACAATGACCCAAAGCATACTTCCAAAGTTGTGGCAAAATGGCTGAAGGACAACAAAGTCAAGGTATTGGAGTGGTCATCACAAAGCCCTGACCTCAATCCCATAGAAAATTTGTGGGCAGAACTGAAAAAGCGTGTGCGAGCAAGGTGGCCTACAAACCTGACTCACTTACACCAGCTCTGTCAGGAGGAATGGGCCAAAATTCACCCAACTTATTGTGGGAAGCTTGTGGAAGGCTCCCTGAAACGTTTGACCCAAGTTAAACAATTTCAAGGCAATCCTTCCAAATACTAATTGAGTGTATGTAAACTTCTGACCCAGTGGGAATGTGATGAAAGAAATAAAAGCTGAAATAAATCATTCTCTCTGCTATTATTCTGACATTTCACATTCTTAAAATAAAGTGGTGAGGATTAAATGTCAGGAATTGTGAAAAACTGAGTTTAAATGTATTTGGCCAAGGTGTATGTAAACTTCCGACTTGAACTGTATCTTGTGGAAGACTGAAATAGTATGAATAAATTAATGAAACTAAAATGGGCCTAACAACACCCATGCCAATATATCCTACAAACACCGGCTTCTCGGGTGTTATCATTTAAATAAAGTAGTGTTCTCAGACAGTTTAAAGGTTCATGGTACAGAACTACACTGTCTCTGACCTGGCCAATGACAAAGTTTGGTCACACAGTTACTCCTTTGGCTGCCGAGTCTCTATTACATCCTGGGCTTTCACTGTGTCCTCATGGGTAGGCTCTTTCACACAACAAGGTGCTGCTGTGCTGTCCTTCTCACCTGTACCCTCCGTCTACGATCTGATTACATTCACTCCCCCTCTCAGTCCAAAAGCAAGAGAGCTAGAGAAAGGAGAGAAAGGAAGTCAGGAAACCTGAAACCAGACATTATGTTAAACTGACCATGATTATGACAGAAGACGAGTAGAATGAAAGTAATACCCCCATTGTATCAACCCCTGTTCACACAGAGGTCAAGCTGTAAGTCTAGACTCTGCTATTGGAGCCAGTACTTACAGTATACTGTACGTGTAAAGTTGTGTAAAATTGTTTGACTATTAAAAACTTTGGTCAATGTGCTCATGTAAACCTCCAAAAGTTGTATCTCATGATCTCTAATATTAAAATCTTAAAAAGATTCACGTTTGAATATCTTAATTCCAGGAATTTATTTTAAAAATGTTGTTTTGAATGTTTGCAAAGTAGGCTATTGTAACTTAATTCCACCAGATGTCTCTCAACAGTGTTTACAATTATTCTGTTAAGGAAAAGTCATTAATGGGTAGCACCAGGCATGAAGGAAACACCTGTTTCCGGGGTTTCCCCAGAATCAGTGCTGGCCACACAGACACAGCTGACTCATGAAAGCCAAGAAACAATAAGTTACCCCTCCTCCTGCTCTGTGACATCAGATGACACATGAACAATACTTCACTGACCTGAGGAGTGTGGGAGGAAAGAATTTGACTGAGCCATGGAAACACACCCTTTATCACACAATCTAGGCAGTTGGGTAAATGTCAATTCAAATCAAAGTTTATTGGTCTCAGATGTTATCGCAGGTGCAGCGAAACGCTTGTGTTTAGCTCCAACACTGCAGTAATAACTAGCAATACAAAACAATAGACACATAATCGAAAAAGTTAAAAATAAAGAAATTAAGAAATATCAGAACAAGCAATGTCAGAGTCTGGAATATCAATATACAGTATAATGGTTTGTATAGACAGTATGGACAGTATATGAATAGAAAAGGTGTGTACAGTAGTAGTTATATATGACTAGAACACAGTACATACAGTACCAGTCAAAAGTTTGGACACATCTACTCATTCCAGAGTTTTTCTTTATTTTTACTATGTTCTACATTGTAGAATAATAGTGAAGACATCAAAACGATTAAATAACACATAAGGAATCATGTAGTAACCAAAAAAGTGTTAAACAAATCAAAATATATTTTATATTTGAGATTCTTCAAAGTAGCCACCCTTTTCCTTGATAATAGCTTTGTACACTCTTGGCATTCTCTCAACCAGCTTCACCTGGAACAGGCCCAGATCCACGCCTTTTGCTTGAAGAAAAGACATTGGAAAAGTGGCCGCAGATCGGGCACCCTTCTGAGAATCTGAAGTTCGAGGGAGTAAACTCCCATTGCCTTCCATTTTTCTTGCTAACGTGCAATCATTGGAAAATAAAATTGATGACCTACGATTAAGATTATCCTACCAACGGGACATTAAAAACTCTAACATCTTATGTTTCACCGAGACGTGGCTGAACGAAGATACGGACAATATAGAGCTAGCGGGATTTTCCATGCACCGGCAGAACAGAGACGCTACCTCTGGTAAGACGAGGGGTGGGGGTGTGTGTCTTTTTGTCAATAACAGCTGGTGAGCAATGTCTAATATTAAAGAAATCTCGAGGTATTGCTCGCCTGATGTAGAGTACCTTATGATAAGCTGTAGACCACACTATCTACCAAGACAGTTCTCACCTGTATTGTTCATAGCCGTCTATTTACCACCACAAAGCGAAGCTGGCACTAAGACCGCTCTCAAACAACTCTATAAGGCCATAAGCAAAGAAGAAAATGCTCACCCAGAAGCGACGCTCCTAGTGGCCGGGGACTTTAATGCAGGCAAACTTAAATCAGTTTTACCAAATTTTTACCAAAATGTCACATGTGCAACCAGGGAAAAAAATCCTAGACCACCTTTACTCCACACACAGACATGCATACAAAGCTCTCCCCCACCCTCCATTTGGCAAATCTGGCCATAATTCTATTCTCCTGATTCCTGCTTACAAGCAAAAACGAAAGCAGGAAGTACCAGTGACTCGCTCAGTATGGAAGTGGTCAGATAAATGCTAAGCTACAGGACTGTTTTGCTAGCACAGACTGGAATATGTTCCGGGATTCATCCAATGGCATTGAGGAATACACCACCTCAGTCATCGGCTTCATCAATAAGTCCATAGATGACGTCATCCCTACAGTGACTGTACGTACATAACCCAACCAGAAGCCATGGATTACAGGCAACATCCGCATCGAGCTAAAGGCTAGAGCTGCCACTTTCAAGGAGCGGGAGACTAATCAGGACGCTTACAAGAAATTCCACTCTGCCCTCAGATGAACCATCAAACAAGCGAAGCGTCAATACAGGATTAAGAATGAATCCTACTACACCAGCTCTGACACTCGTCGGATGTGGCAGGGCTTGAAAACTATTACGAACTACAAAGAGAAACCCAGACGCGAGCTGCCCAGTGACTCAAACCTACCAGACGAGCTAAATGCCTTTTATGCTCACTTCGAGGCAAGCAACACTGAAGCATGCACGAGAGCACCAGCTGTTCTGAATGACAGTGTGATAACGCTCTCAGTAGCCGATGTGGACAAAACTTTTAAACCAGACGGATTACCAGAACGTGTACTTAAAGCATGCGCGGACCAACTGTCAAGTGTCTTAACTGACATTTTCAACCTCTCCCTGACAGAGTCTGTAATACCTACACGTTTCAACCAGACCACCATAGTCCCTGTGCTCAAGAAAGCAAAGTTAACCTGCCTAAATGTTTACTGCCCCATGGCACTCAGGTCAGTAGCCATGAAATGCTTTGAAAGGCTGGTCATGGCTCACATCAACAGCATCCTCTTGGACACCCTAGACCCACTCCAATTCGCCCCAACAGATCCACAGATGACGGAATCTCAATCGCACTCCACACTGCCCTCTCTCACCTGGACAAAAGGAACACCTATGTGAGAATGCTGTTCATTGACTACAGCTCAGCGTTCAACACCATAGTGCCCACGAAGCTCATCACTAAGCTAAGGACTCTGGGACTAAACAAACTGGATCCTGGACTTCCTGGTATGGCAACTGCTCGGCATCTGACCATAAGGCGCTACACAGAGTAGTGTGTACATCCCCAGTACATCACTGGCTCCAAGCTTCCTGCCATCCAGGACCAATATAATAGGCGGTGTCAGAGGAAAGACCATAAAACTGTCAGAGACTCCAGTCACCCAAGTGATAGACTGTTTTCTCTGCTACTGCACGGCAAGCGGTACCGGATCGCCAAGTCTAGGACCAAAAGGCTCCTCAACAGCTTCCCCCAATTACATAAGACTGCTGAACAATTCATAAAATCACCACCGGACAATTTACATTGACCCCCCCCCCCCATTTTCTACACTGCTGCTACTCGCTGTTTGTTTGTTACCTATGCATAGTCACTTCGCCCCCACCTACTTGTACAGATTACCTGAACTAGCCTGTGCCCCGCACACTGACTTGGTACCGGTGCCCCATGTATATAGCCTCAGTATTGTTAATTTTTTACTTTTTATTATTACTTTTTATTTTAGCCTACTTGGTAAGTATTTTCTTCTTCTTGAACTGCACTGTTGGTTAAGGTGACTACCTCATGAAGCTGATTGAGAGAATGCCAAGAGTGTGCAAAGCTGTCATCAAGGCAAAGGTTGGCTACTTTGAAGAATGTTAAATATACATTTGATTTGATTTGTTTAACACTTTTTGGGTTACTACATGAGTCCATATGTTTTATTTCATAGTTTTGATGTCTTCACTATTTTTCTACAATGTTGAAAATCAATGAGTAGGTGTGTCCAAACTTTGGCTGGTACTGTATAAAGTGGGTAAAACAGTATGTAAACATTATTTAAGTGACCAGTGTTCAATGGCTCTGACATTATGCAGCAGTCTCTAAGGTGCAGGGTAGTGTCCCGGGTGTTAGCCGCCTAGAAACAGTGACTAAAATTCAGGGCAGGGTACTGGGCGGAGGCCGGTTAGTGATGACTGTTTAACAGTCTAATGGCCTGGAGATATAAGCTGTTTCTCAGTTTCTCAGTCCCAGCTTTATTGCACCTGTACTGTCTTCACCTTCTAGACCGTAGTTTGCCCCCGGTTATGCGTGGGCTGATCGCACCACCCTCTGGAGAGCCCTGCGGTTGCGGGTGGTGCAGGAGGGTGTTAGGAGGGTGTTAGGGGCCAAGACAAATTTCTTCAGCCTCCTGAGGTTGAAAAGGAATTGTTGCGCCTTCTTCACTATGCTGTCAGTGTGGAGGGATCATTTCCGGTCCTCTCTATTGCGGCCACGTCGATGTGGAAGTGAGCGTGTTCTCTCTGCTGTCTCCTGTAGTCCACGATCAGCTCCTTTATTTTGCTGACATTGCGGGAGAGGTTACCACTATGACAGGACACTCACCTCCTCCCTGTAGGCTGTATCATTGTTGTTGGTAATCAGGCCTACAGTACCACTGTTGCGTCATCAACAAACTTGATGATTGACTTGGAGACATGCGTGGCCATGCAGTCATGGATGAACAGGGAGTACAGGAGGAAGCTGGGGCCGCCTGTGTTGATGATCAGCATGGCATAGGTGTTGTTGCCTACCTTCACCACCCGGGGTCAGCTCATCAGAAAGTCTAGGACCCAGTTGCAGAGGGCGAGGATCAGACCTAGGGCCCTGAACTTCGTGATGAGCTTGGAGGGCACAGAGGTGTTGAAGGCTGTGCTGTAGTTGATGAACATCATTCTCACATAGCTATTTATCTTGTCCAGGTGGGATAGGGCAGTGTGCAATGCAATGGAAATTGCGTCGTCCCTTGGGGCAATATGCGAATTCTGTTGGTTCTAGGGTGTCAGGTAAGGTGGAGGTGATATGATCCTTAACTAGCCTCTCAAAGCACTTCATGATGACAGAAGTGAGTGCTACGGGGCAATAGTCATTTAGTTACTTTTCCTTCGCTTTCTTGGCTACAGGAACAATGCTGGGCATTTTGAAGCAGGTGGGGACAACAAACTGGGATATGTAGAGATTGAATATGTCTGCAAACACTCCAGCCAGTTGGTCTGCACATGCTCTGAGGACAGCTTGGGGTGCCATCTGGGCCGGCAGCCTTGTGAGGGTAGACAAGAGCAGCGCTCCACCCAGTTTTCTCATGCTAATACTGAGTAAATCAATATGAACACTTTGCTTTAAATATATTATGTGAAGAGTGAATAAGAGAGAGAAAGTGTGTGTGTATGTGTGTGAGAAAGAAAGAAAGAAAGAAAGAAAGAAAGAAAGAAAGAAAGAAAGAGAGGGGGGGAGCAAAGGGGGAGAGAGAGGGGGGTGCATGAAAACATTACACAATAATGTGGAACCTGATGAATGAAATAAGGTACAAACAGGAACGTATTAATGTGTCATAATTTGAATTCCTGACTCCTGATTCAATGTGAGGGGTGTTGAGGTTACTGGATTTTAGGTTTTGTTTTACAATTTCACAATACTTCTTTCAATTCAACTCACTATTAATTGCGCTAATAGTGGTTCCCACCCTGTGTTGCTGCACCCTTCATTCAACGAGATGTTTGCTTACGGTGGATAATGTCAAGCACAGTTCTTTGTAGCTCAGAATGTCACAACCCTCCAAGGTCATCTCCTTCCGGTCACACAGTCAATTCTGGAAGCTTTTTGCAACATTTAATGCTTTGCTAGTGCGTGAAAATGTAGTACTTTGATGATGCGTGAAAAATGTTCCCTTGCTAAAAAAGTCCCTAGCTCACAGAATTGACTGTGTTGAATCAATACACTTGTTTGATGTCCATATCACCCCTTACAAATTCATGTGGACATGTCGATGGAAATAGACTCTCTCTATTCGGGAAAAGTAGCAATAAAAACATCCGTTCAAGGCTTTTCAAAGGATCTAAATGAATGTGACATCTGGAATGGGTGCATGCATGTCCTTGTGGAAGTGTAGGGTGAAATCAGCATTAGTGGGACACTTTTTGGTAGATCGCTATGTAGAAAATCACAATCAGTCTACCACAAATACAAATGTCCCACTACACCTGATGTCCCACCAATGCAGACTTCACCCTATACAACAACATAGTGCTCCTGCAATGATACTGAGAAAGGGAAGCCTGTGCAAAACCGGTCTGAGTATATTCCGTTACATAACCGAGTTCTGCAGGAGAGGAGGGGGTTGCAGAGGGGCAGTGAATAGAGGAATACAAATACAGTTTCAGCTCGGACCAGATTCGACCAGTTTGGGCACAAGCACCCGCATCCCCCTGTGTGTGTGTGTATTTCTTTGTGTAAAATGGGTAGTGGACATATTCCCATTTTTTCCCATCTGATTTGTAATACTTTTCTTAATAGAAACATTATGTGATGTGGTCCTTTCTTGTGCATGTCATTAGTTTAGCATGTTACGCATGTGGTGGATTGTCATGCAGTGTAACCAATGCATCCTGCATAAAATAAATACAAAAAATAATAGTCTTAATATTCCAGTATAACTACCTTATGTCTACCTGTGCAGGAAATTAATGAAATTCATTCACAAGCTATGAGTTATTATTTGAGTAGCAGATCTTTTACTTTGAGTAGCACTTTGTGCCCAGACAGTTTTACATAACTGCCTGTCAGTGTTCCACTCAGTGTTCCTCCCCTCTGTAGAGATCAAAGGGTTGATCGATAGATGCCATGCAAGAAGGCTGCGCCCAGTGTCAATGTCACTCACCCTGTGATTGACATACGGCTAGACTTGTGACACTGCCAGCGTGATAGTGATGTCAGCATACTCCAGATGCCATAAAGAGAGCCTTCCATTGACACAACTAGACAAGGGATAGGTAGTTCTTATTTTTGAAGTTATGAGGATGTTTTCATGGTCAGTAAAGACAGAAGCTCCAAAGGTGATGAAGTACTTAGCCCTCACATGACATTACATCATATGTTCTCTGACAGAAAGAGAGGCAAATGAATACTGGCCTATAGTGTATTCAAAAGTGATAGAATTTACCTTGATAATCACAATTCCACTGCTTTGGTTTTGCATTCAGTTCTGCATCCTCAGAAGTGTAGTAGACCTGAATATGGTGCAAGTTATTAAGTCATAGGTCAGACAGACATAATAATAATGTGGTGTTTGAAGACAATCAATCAAACCAAAGTCTTTACATAATGTGTGTGAAGTACTAGAGACATGATGATGAGTATTGGCGAGAGGAGAGAGGTTTGAAACATCTGCCACCTGAGCTTTAATCACTTGTTCTATGCAAAGAATATCAACCAGTTTAACATCAATACAACAAATAGATTGTTTAGGGTATCAGAGGAATGCGGGTTGTTTGGGGCCCAAAAAACATTCATATAAATGCTGTTTTTGTATGTATGAATGTAGATCTGTTTACATGTAGAAATATTTCTTACATAAAATCTATTCTGATCGAGAGGAGAGGAGAGGAGAGGGGGGAGGAAGGAAGAGGGGAAGTGGTTCCAGGATTGGAATCCCTTCCCGGAGCTAACCACGCTGTTAATCCTGCTGTGGCTTTCATCTAGATCTACTGTATAGACGGAAGAAACAGGCTTGCCCGAACCAAATCGCCTGACTCTGAACCTCACTGGTGGTGGGGCACTGTTTTAATAACTGTTATGAAGAAACCACTCTCTCGGAGTAGCATTCTCTGTTTAGGTAATTTGTCCATCATAACACTAGTATAAACCGTTTAATATAGACTACCTTATGCAGTGTATGGCCTGTTTCAATATGATTCTAAAAATGTAACAAATACACTGAAGATTTTTTCCCGCATTTTCCTGGAAATGGGATTTGAATCAACAACCTTCTGGTCACACAAGGTCATCTCCTCCAGCCCCTGAGCCTCTGCGTGGCCCATAGCTGTTGCTGTACCTGGTGCATGCAGTGTCTGGTGCAGCCAGCACCATCACCATAAGAGGCTTACAGGAAACAGCTCTTAATGAGGCTTGACACGTTACAGCACAAGCCCCCGCCAGGAACAACACCACAGCTTTGTGCCCTCCTCTCCTTTGTGGCACTGTGGCTATTACTAGCTAGCTAACACCAGAGTGAGATTGTGTGCAGAACATACCGGAAACCCTGGGATCCGTTATCAGGATCACTGAACAGGTCAATGGAAAAGTCCTCAGCCGTGCCTATGTTACTGCGGTGTTCTGTGATGTTACAGGGTATGGGTGAGTTACGCCACCTGGCTTAAGCCCATATGAATAAAGCCCCAGCAAAACAGCTGATCTCAGGTGTTTCCAAGAATGCACATCAAAAGAGGATACGGATGCAGATTGCTGCCTGCTACACCCTCATTCTAACCCCACACATACATAAACACACACACACACACACACACACACACACACACACACACACACACACACACACACACACACACACACACACACACACACACACACACACATCACATCACATGCAGGTAACTGCCAAAAGAAGGGAAACACCAACATAACGTGTTTTAATAGTCCGTTGGGCCAGTACAAGCCAGGACAGCTTCAATGCAACTTGGCATAGGTTCTACAACTGTCTGGAACTCTATTGGAGGGATGCGACACCATTCTTCCACAATAAATTCCATAATTTGGTGTTTTGTTGATGGTGGTGGAAAACACTGTCTCAGGCGCCGCTCCAGAATCTCTCATAAGTGTTCAATTGGTTTGAGATCTGGTGACTGAGATGGCCATGACATATGGTTTACATCGCTTTCATGCTCATTAAATCATTCAGTTACCACCCATGCCCTGTGGATGGGAGCAATGTCATCCTATGGGGGCATAGCCATGATAGCCAAAATAATGGCCAAAATAATGGCCTGCCCAGCATTTTTATAAATGACCCTAAGCATGATGGGATGTTAATTAATGAATGAACTCAGGAACCACCCCTGTGTGGAAAACACCTGCTTTCAATATACTTTGTATCCCTCATTTACTCAAGTATTTCCTTTATTTTGGTAATTACCTGAACATTCTCACACTGTCTCATTCACTCCAACAACAAAAAAACATTTACGCACGTACAGTCAGTGTAATTTAATTTCAGCATTTTCATTCAGACCACCAGGCCAGTGTTAGTGTGCATGGCCAGGCGAGGGAGGGAGGACTTCTTATGTTTGAAGTTTGAAAAAGGCTTTAACAGTGCCCCAATAATGAAGCCAGTGAAATCAAAAGGGGGCTTTCGCACAAACTGAACACACTATGAATAAACAAGCCACTCTTATATAATAACATATTCACAATACACAAGGATGGAAATCCTCATTATCATAGGGGCCACACAATGGGCTTCAGAGTGGCATTTAATGGTGTCACATTCAGTTTGAGACCTTCACCCTTGATGGCATTGGCCATTTATTGACACCCCCATCTCCTGACGCCTCACCCTCCCAGCGGCAGATCAGAGACATGGTATTACGGTTAAAATGCACAAAGCGTCCATCTGTTTGAACGTATGTTAATCCATGTTCTCCATGTGAGATTATAATGACAGATTGCACGACACACTGAGGGTTAAAGTTAAAGGGACTTAATGGGGATTGAAGTTTGGTATTGTGCTCAATACTGTACTTCACAGAAAAGGTTCTGCACCAAATCTAAATGAGTTTAATCAGCTTACTCTACTATTTCCACAACTACTTCTTAGCACTGCTTCTTCTGCAGTGCTAATACATGATTATTTCTACAATAACCATTACTATTAATAATACTACTACCAGCACTGTACTTGTGCTATAGGGGTATTTATTTTCCTCTCAGGGTGTAGTTCTAGTTCATGCCCCTAGGTATTGACTGGGTGTCCCATACTATTATCACTGCTTTATCAGACCTTCTAAATAAGTTAACCCTATAGCCTCTCTTTGACCCAGTGCAAACAACGTGGTTATACACAACTGCTCTACTAAAGAACAGTAGCGGCATAGCTACATTCTTTCAGGTAAATCTTTCACCACATCTTTTTAACTTTTTTGGGATAGGGGGCAGTATTCGGAAGTTTGGATGAATGAGGTGCCCAAAGTAAACTGCCTGTTAATCAGGCCCAGAAGCTAGGATATGCATATGGTAGTATTGGATAGAAAACACTCTAAAGTTTCCAAAACTGTTAAAATAATGTCTGTGAGTATAACAGAACAGATATGGCAGAGGGAAATCCATCCAGGAAGTGGGATTTTTTTGATGTGAGTGCTTTTCAATTGTCTGTCTATACAGTATGTAATGGGTTAGGACCCAGATTGCAGTTCCTATGGCTTCCACTAGATGTCAACAGTCTTTAGACATTGTTTCAGGCCTGTTTTCTGAAAAATGAAGAAGAATGAGACCATTTTGTAAGTGGACTGTAGAATCAACCTGAGCTGGTTTGCGCGCGTGACCGATTGCGCGCCATTCGTTGTTTTTCCTTTCTATTGAATACGCTATTGTCCTGTTGAAATATTATCGATTATTTAGACAATTGACAACCTGAGGATTAATTATAAACATTGTTTGACATGTTTCGACGAACTTTACTGGTACTATTAGGATGTATTCGTCTGCATGTCGTGACCGCCTTTGAGCCAGTGGATTACTGAACAAAACGCGCCAATAAAAATGTGTTTTTGGGACATAAAGAGGCACTTTATCAAACAAAATGAACATTTATTGTGTAACAGGGACTCTTGTGACTGCAACCAGATGAAGATCATCAAAGGTAAGTGATTAATTTTATCACTATTTCTGACTTTCGTTACTCCTCTACTTGGCTGGAAAATGTTTGTTTGCTTTTGTAAGCGGGGCGGTGTCCTCAGATAATCGCATGGTATGCTTTCGCCATAAAGCCTTTTTGAAATCTGACACAGCGGCTGGATTAACAAGAAGTTAATCTTTTAGCCGATGTATAACACTTGTATCTTTTATGAATGTGTATTATGAGTATTTCTGTATTTTGAATTTGGCGCTCTGCAGTTTCACCGGATGTTGTCGAGGTGGGTCGCTAGCGGAACGCCTAGCCATAACAGGTTTTTAACCAGACCAGTGTAAGTCTAGTGAGGCCCCTCGCATGGTCAGGCATTGACAGGCAGGTATGAACCATAAAGACTGAGATCAAAGTTAGCCAGATGAACTGTTGAGTGGAACAGAACAGATTTAGCGGGAGCACGTGGAGTCCAACTGTATTTACAAGCCATAATAGTTATAGATTTAAAGTAGCTCTCTGAGATGCCCTGACCCTGCCAAAATACAACATATGTTTGTAACTCAGCTGTCACAAAGGTTCACCAGCTGCAGGTTCAAAGTCATCTTTCATAAAGTTAAAAAGTGCTGAGTGTTGCCAATTGAACTGTTTGAGCAAGGAGACTTTGACTTTTAAAAGCTCTTCATTCAATCATTCATGTCAAACAGAAGATAATTAAACAATATGCAAGGAGAAGACAAACAGAACAGGATCATGGGAAGGTTAGTCCGATCCACCGGCAGGCAGCAGTCACCAGGGCCAGACTCACTGCACTGCACTGCCAGCCATGGGTCACCACCATGGCTCACGTTCAAGTGTTGTCCACTCAAAGCTCTGGGTACATAAAGCGCCCGTTGTTGGCATTGTATTAGAGTTTTAATTAAGATGGTTCAGCTAAATGTTTTTGCCATTGTGTGCCTGGAGCTGGGTATCCTGAATAATGGTGTTTTTGAGGCATCTACCCGCTCGGGCTGATGGCAGATGGATGTGATACTGTAGAAGGCTCCCAGTTCTACTGGTTTCGGGTGACCTGGGTGAAGTTAAAAAGGCTGCTGCATGCCGAGCTTCTGAATTGGGTCTGCTAGGAGGAACAATTCCTGTTTTATACTGAAGTCCTTTCTGGTGTCTATTTTACCACAATGTAGCTGCTTTGGCTGATGCAGTTCCCACGGTATAGTGGGCATGCAGGGGCTCAGTGTGTGCTTGCGTACGTGAATGCGCGTACGTGCATATGTGTCTGCATGAGAGTACCTGTGTGTGTCTTTACCTGAATGTCGGCTGCTCTTTATTTCTCTTTAGCAAGAGAGGTGATTGTACAAAAGAGACTGGACCACTGACAATAGAGAAAGAAAGGGCTATGGTGGAAAAAAATACCTTTCAAGGCAACAGTGACGGAAAAGCAATCAAGGTAATTTTGAGTTTGTGGTGTGTTATTGTCAATCTGGTCTTGGGAAGGCACAGGGAGAACGGAGAAAATGCCAAGAGAGGAAGTTCGTTTTTACCTTAACAGAAAGAGGGACATCCCACTGGGCACAGACATCAATTCTACTTCTATTCCACGTTGGTTCAATGTCATTTCTTTAAAATGACATGCAAACAACGTTGATTTAACCAGTGTGTGTCCAGTGGGGTTGTATTGTTTTTTAGGTCCGCTTTGCTATTCTCCTGAAAAATCAGACAGCCATATGGTTCTTATGGAGAGCTGTCTTGGTTTTTGTATTCAAGGAATTTGACATTACTCATTTCGGGCAAGTTCATGGACTCCAAAGCAACAACCCAAAACAAAATATCATGATCCTCCAAGTATGACCAATTTTCAATCTGATACTTGAGAATTTGCACATTAACATAGGCCTCTTTGTCAGCCTTGGAACGACTGATGGATAATTGGAGAGTTGTTTTTATCAGCAACATGAGGTTGGACAGGAACAGGATAAGTTCCAAAGGCTAGAACTAGGACAAGAATGAAATGATAACCAGTTGGGTCATTTAAGTACAAACTCACTGTTTGTCTGTTCAGCCATCCAGTCAGAGGGTAAGATACATGTTGTTATAGTGCAAGTAGCAGTCATAGTAATGGCAACAAAATCAAGTATTTTGGAAAGTTGCCATCATCCTTCAACCTGAGAATGTTTGGGAACAGCATTTGTGTAGACAGAAAAACACATTTGTGCCCAAAATATTATAGGTTCTCTAAGTTCTAATGCCTTTACTACAGTGTTGTAGTTGTGCAGCCCTTTCTGTGTAATGATGACAGATGTACCGCACCAGGCCATGCAATGCTGAGCCACCTGTGACACTTTAGCACCATCCTGCTCCATGTTGCCCCAAGGACGTGTCCTATTTCCATGATTCCTATCAACAGTGGCCACTGGAGGGCAATCCCTGGCCTACAGGACCAGTGTTTGTAGCTGCAAGCCTGCCTGGGGCAGAGATTCAGCATAACCAAGGCTGAAAAACAACACAAGGCCAGTACAAAGTCAAAAACACTTGCCAAATCTGAGATGATGATACACAAATAGGGAGGGCTTAGTCAAATGGATTGTAAACTTGAAACTCACTGACATTGATTGGGTTACATTCACATTGATAGTGGGTGATTTGATAAATATACGGAGGCCTAATATTTGTAGAACTACTTTAATTGTATCACTTAAATAATAAGACATAAACTGAGCTGGAGAAAATGCCCATATAATATGTATCTCTCCTTGAGTCACCATTAGAGCTAAATTCAAACATCTATAGCGGAGATTATGGTCCTTCTCCTCACAAGTAGTAATCTCCATTGGTTCACCTTGCTGCTATTGACGTAGGTTCTCTAACATAGTACAGTTGTTCTTTTCACATGAAATCATTGATATGGTGCACTTTCATTTTCCTTCAGTACAGACTGGCTCACCATCTCAACAGGCTGTTCAGTACAGCCTTCAAGGTTATACTCAGGGCTTTACTGTATGAAGGGCCAGACATTTCATCTGATACACTGCAGTCAGGTTTAATAGGCCTTAAAGTTATTTTTGGAGAGTTGCATACACTGAGTATACAAAACACTAAGAACACCTTCCTAATATTGAGTTGCAACCCCGATCCCCCTTTTTCCCTGACTTGGGACTTGAGTGCTAAGACTTGAGACTTAATTGTGACTTGTAAAACAATGACTTGGTCCCACCTCTACTACCATACCCCATTCAAAGGCACTTAAATCTTTTGTTTTGCCTATTCACCCTCTGAATGGCACATACACACAATCCATGTTGTCCTTCCTTAACCTGTCTCCTCCCCCTTGAAATTGCCTACCCTGATCCTAAACCTGCCTACCATCCCGTACCTTTACCCCACTACTCTGGATTACCGACCTCTGCCTGCCCTGACGCTAAGCCTGTCTGCCGACCTGTACCTTTACCCCACTACTCTGGATTACCGACCTCTGCCTGCCCTGACCCTGTCTGCCGAACTGTACCTTTGCCCCACTACTATGGATTACCACCCTCTGCCTGCCCTGACGCTGAGCCTGTCTGCCATCCCGTACCTTTGCCCCACTACTCTGGATTACCGCCCTCTGCCTGCCCTGACACTGAGCCTGTCTGCCGACCTGTACCTTTGCCCCGCTACTCTGGATTACCGACCTCTGCCTGACCTGACCCTGAGCCTGTCTGCCGGCCTGTATCTTTACCCCACTACTCTGGATTACCGCCCTCTGCCTGCCCTGACCCTGAGCCTGTCTGCCGACCTGTACCTTTACCCCACTACTCTGGATTACCGACCTTTGCCTGCCCTGACCCTGAGCCTGTCTGCCGGCCTGTATCTTTACCCCACTACTCTGGATTACCGACCTCTGCCTGCCCTGACCCTGAGCCTGTCTGCCGACCTGTACCTTTACCCCACTACTCTGGATTACCGACCTTTGCCTGCCCTGACCCTGAGCCTGTCTGCCGACCTGTACCTTTACCCCACTACTCTGGATTACCGACCTTTGCCTGCCCTGACCCTGAGCCTGTCTGCCGACCTGTACCTTTACCCCACTACTCTGGATTACCGACCTCTGCCTGCCCTGACGCTAAGCCTGTCTGCCGACCTGTACCTTTACCCCACTACTCTGGATTACCGACCTCTGCCTGCCCTGACCCTGTCTGCCGAACTGTACCTTTGCCCCACTACTATGGATTACCACCCTCTGCCTGCCCTGACGCTGAGCCTGTCTGCCATCCCGTACCTTTGCCCCACTACTCTGGATTACCGCCCTCTGCCTGCCCTGACACTGAGCCTGTCTGCCGACCTGTACCTTTGCCCCGCTACTCTGGATTACCGACCTCTGCCTGACCTGACTCTGAGCCTGCCTGTCTTCCTGTACCTTTTACTGCCCATGTTCGAATTAATAAACCTTTGTTACTTCGACATTGTTTGCACCTGGGTCTTACCTTCAAACGTGTTAGTACGAACTGGCCATTACTGACCCAGCAGACCCGGGCCAGCTGCGCAATGCCATCTCCTCCCAAGGCACGAGGGACTGCTTCGTGGCCTTATGGAGGGGGTCCAAACGTTGGCTGAACGCCATGACCGGGCATTGGACAATTTGCTGGAGCAATTCCACGGGTTGTCTGGGAGGCAGCCTACCACGGTGGTAACCCCACAGCCCCTCAGTAACCCAGCTGCTAGCATCGCCGTCTCATCGGTCACTCCACCTTCTCGGGAGCCCCGCTTTGCCCCAGAACGCTTCAATGAAGAGCCAAGCACCTGTCGGGCATTTCTAGCTCAGTGTGCCCTCGTTTTTCGAGCTTCAGCCCTCCTCCTTCCCCTCGGATTGCTCCAAGATAGCCTATCTCATCTCACTGATGTCCGGGAGGGCTCTCACCTGGGATACTGCTGTATGGAAACAACAGCCGATCATATGCGTTAGTCTGCAGGGGTTCGTGGGAGAGGTGAAGAAGGTTTTTTTATGCCCCATTCTCCGGGAGAATGGGAGATGCTACCCTGGCTTCTGAGCTGAACATCCCCACTCAGCCCCTCTCCAATCCCATTTCTGTTAGAGCGCTATACGGGCGCTCTGCAGGCCGGTTCACACATTATACCACTCCCATCAACCTACGGGTGTCAGGGAATCACAGCGAAACTATTCAATTCCTGCTCATCAGGTCTCCTCATATTGCTGTGGATTTGGGATTCTCCCGGCTCCAGCGACACAATCCCCTCATCAACTGGTCTGCTGGTGCCATCATGGGCTGGAGTCCGTTATGCCACGCCCATTGTCTGAAGTCAGCACAACCTGCCCGGGACGTCTTCCTGGGGGTTCGGAAGGTGCCCCAGACCTCTCCACCATTCCTGTGGAGTACCAGGACCTTTGGGAGGTGTTCAACAAGGCCTGGGCCATTTCACTGCACCGACCATATGACTACGGGATTGACCTTCTCCCTAGCACCACTCTGCCCGGGGACGACTGTACTCGCTGTCGGGACCAGAGACCAAGGTTATGGACACCTACATTGGGGACTCCCTAGCTGCAGGATTTCTACGTCCTTCGTCCTCTCCCGCCGGCGCAAGGTTCGTCTTTGTGGAGAAGAAGGACAAGACCCTGTGCCCGTGCATCGACCACCGGGGACTCAATGACATAACGGTGAAGAACCACTACCCGCTACCACTCATCTCCTCGGTGTTCGAGCCGCTCCAGGGGGCCACCATGTTTTCCAAGCTGGATCTATGGAATGCCTACCACCTGGTGCAGATATGGGAGGGGGATGAGTGGAAGACCACCTTCAACACGGCCAGCGGCCACTACGAGTATTTGGTCACACCATTTGGCCTCACCAACACCCCTGCTGTGTTCCAGGCTCTGGTAAATGATGTTTTCCACGACATGTTGAACCAGTTCGTCTTCTTCTACATTGGTGACATCCTCGTCTTCTCCCGCTCCCCCCAAGAACATGTGCTCCACGTCTCACAGGTTCTTCAACACCTCCTGGAGAACCGGCTGTTTGTTAAGGCAGAGAAGTGGGAGTTCCATTGCTCCACCATCTCCTTTCTGGGGTACATCATCTCCGCTGGGAGTGTCCAGATGGATCCCGGGAAGATGAGAGCGGTGGTGGACTGGCCTCAGCCTTCATCCAGGGTGCAGCTGCAACGTTTCCTGGGGTTTGCCAACTTCTATCGCTGCTTCATCTGGGGTTACAGCACCCTGGCTTCCCCCCTGTCAGCACTCACCACTTCCAAGGTCCGTTCACGTGTTCTCCTGCGTTCTGGGACCTCAAAAACCACTTCACCACTGTTCCCATCCTGGTTCATCCTGACCCTTCCCATCAGTTCATGGTGGAGGCCGATGCATCTGATTTAGGAATGGGGGCGGTCCTGTCCCAGCGTTCTGCCCTGGACCTGAAGCTACATCCCTGTGCCTTTTTCTCCCATCGCCTCAAAGCCACGGAGAAAAATTACACTGTGGGAAATCGTGAGCTTTTCACAGTGAAGATGGCGTTGGAGGAATGGAGGAACTGGCTGGAATGGGCGGAACACCCGTTCATCGTATGGACCGACCATAAAAATGTGGAGTATCTCCGCACCGCCAAACGCCTCAACTCCAGGCAAGCTAGATGGGCCCTGCTGTTCACATGGTTCCACTTCTCCCTCTTATATCGTCCGGGGTCCAAGAATGTCAAGCCGGATGCACTGTCTCGACCTTATAGCCCCAGCGGCTATTACCCCAGAGACCGAGACTATCCTTCCCACCTCATGCCTGGCGACGGCACTCAGCTGGGGTATAGGGAAACAGGTCCGAGAGGCACAGCGTTCCCAGCTGAACCCCGGGGGGTCCAGATAACCGGATGTTCGTGCCTGACGCAGTCCGCTCCATAGTCCTGGAGTGGGCCCACTCCTCCAGACTGGCTTGCCACCCGGGCTCCCGCCGGACCCTGGCTTTTGTGCGACATTGCTTTTGGTGGCCCACCATGGTCTCTGACGTCTCTGCATTCATCACCGGCTGCACGGTGTGTGCACAAAACAAGACTCCTCGACAAGCTCCGGCTGGTCTCCTCCAACCTGCCTGTCCCTCACCATCCCTGGTCCCACATCTCCCTGGACTTTGTCATGGGTTTTCCCCCATCTGATGCCATCCTCACTGTGATGGATCAGTTTTCCAAAGCTGGCCAGTTCATTCCTCTCCCCAAACTTCCCTCTGCCAAGGAGACGGCCCAGCTCATGGTACAGCACGTCTTCCGGATCCATGGACTACCGGTTGACATGGTCTCTGACCGGGGCCCTCAGTTCTCGTCTCGGTTCTGGAAGGCGTTCTGCACTCTCATTGGGTCGTCAGCAAGCCTGTCCTCCGGATTCCACCCCCAATCCAACAGCCAGTCGAAGCGAGCCAACCAGGATCTAGAGACTACTCTGCGCTGCCAGCAGCTGATGTGAGTCAAATACGCCTGCAACACCTTTCCCTGCTCTGCCACGGGCCTATCTCCTTTTGAGTGTTCCCTGGGGTATCAGCCCCCACTCTCCCTGAGCAGGAAGAGGAGGTCGGCATTCCTTCTGCCCAGATGTTTGTCCGTCGCTGTCGTCTTACCTGGAGGAGAGCCCGGTCGGCCCTCCTCAAGACCTCCTCCAGGTATCGACGACAAGTGGATCGCCACCAGACCCCGGCTCCCCGGTATCATCTCGGGCAGAAGGTATGACTGTCCACCCGGGATCTGCCCCTCCAGGTGGAATCCCGCAAACTCTTCCCCCCGGTTTATCGGTCCGTTTCCCATCTCCAAAATCATTAGCCCATCTGCTGTTCGTCTTTTGTTGCCACGGACCCTTTTTATACATCCTACCTTTTATGTGTCCAGAGTTAAACCCATGTCTCACAGCCCTTTGTCTCCTGTTTGCCCCGCTACTCTGGATTACCGACCTCTGCCTGACCTGACTCTGAGCCTGCCTGCCGTCTTCTACCTTTGACTGGCCATGTTCAAATTAATAAACTTTTGTTACTTCGACATTATCTGTACCTGGGTCTTACCTTTAAACTTGTTAAATATAGTGTATAAGAGGTCATACAATAAGTTTTGTAGCAATTCCTATGTTGTTGTTGTAAATAATATTTGTTGGTCCGTGGTGTGTAATGAGGAGCAACTAGACACTGCACTTCACACATTTATGAAGTTGCTTATCCCAGTTACTAATAGGCATGCACGGATTAAGAAAATTACTGTAAAACCTTTGAAATCCCAGTGGATTGATGAGGAATTGAAAAATTTTATGATTGAGAGGGATGAGGAAAAAGAAATGACAAATAGGTCTGGCTGTACAACTGATTTACAAGAATACTGCAAATTGAGAAATCATGTGACAAAATTGAATGAAAAGAAGAAGAAACTACATGATGAAACAAAGATAAATGACATAAAGAATTATAGTAAAAAGCTCTGGAGCTTGAAAAAGGCAAACTCCGCTCCATTCATTGAATCAGATGGCTCATTCATCGCAAAACCCACTGATATTGCCACCTACTTTAATTATTTTTTCATTGGCATGATTAGCAAACTTAGGCATGGCATGCCAGCAAGAAACGCTGACACTACACATCCAAGTTTATCTGACCAAATTATTGAAATCCGTAAAGTAAGTGTGGAAGAGGTGTACAAAATTATTGTTAACTATCAACAATGACAAGCCACCAGGGTCCGACAAATTGGATGGAAAATGACTGAGGATAATAGCAGATGATATTGCCACGACTACTTGCCATATCTTCAATTGAAGCCTACTAGAAAGTGTGTGCCCTCAGGCCTGGAGGGAAACAAAGGTCATAACTAAGGATAGTAAAGCCCCCTTTACTGGCTCAAATAGCCAACACTTTGTCAACTTTTGGGAAAAATTGCTATTTTACAGTAAACAAGGAAACAAATTGACAATTAACTTTCAGCACGCTCATAAGGAAGGACATTCAACAAGCAAAGCACTTACATAAATGACTGATGATTGCCTGAGAGAAATTGAGGATAAAAAGATTGTGGGTGCTGTTTTGTTAGACTTCAGTGAGGCTTTTGACATTATCAATCTTAGTCTGCTGCTGATAAAATGTATGTGTTATGGCTTTACACCCCCTGCTATCTTGTGGATAAAGAGCTACCTGTCTAACAGAACACAGAGGGTGTTCTTTAATGGAAGCCTCGCCAACAAAATCCAGATAGAATCATGAATTCCCCAGGGCAGCTGTCTAGGCCCCTTACTTTTTTCAATCTTTACTAACGACATGCTACTGGCTTTGATTATGTATGCGGATTACTCAACACTATACACATCAGCTACCACAGCGACTGAAATGACTGCAACACTTAACAAAGAGCTGCAGTTAGTTTCAGAATAGGTGGCAAGGAATAAGTTGGTCCTAAATATAACTGTCATGGTCAAAACATGTTGATACAACAGTAGCTAGGATGGGGAGAAGTCTGTCCATAATAAAGTGTTGCACTGCATTCTTAACAGCACTATCAACAAGGCAGGTCCTACAGGCCCTAGTTTTGTCATACCTGGACTACTGTTCAGTCGTGTGGTCAGGTGCCACAATGAGAGACTTAGGAAATTGCAATTGGCTCTGAACAGGGCAGCACGGCTGGCCCTTGGACGTACACAGAGAGCTAAAATTAATAATATGCATGTCAATCTCTCCTGGCTCATGTTGAGTGCACTGAGCTGTCTGATTGAACTACTGGCACACAGCTCAGACACCCAGGTCTCTTCACAGTCCCCAAGTCCAGAACACACTATGGGAGGCGCACAGTACTACATAGAGCCATGACTACATGGAACTCTATTCCACGTCAAGTAACTCATGCAAGCAGTAAAATTTGATTTTAAAAACAGATAAAAATACACCTTATGGAACAGCGGGGACTGTGAAGAGACACAAACATGGACACAGAGACACATGCATACAAACACACGATAACATACACACTATACACACACGTACACATGGATTTTGTGTTGTAGATATGTGGTAGTAGAGTAGGGGCCTGAGGACACACACTTAATATGTTGTGAAATGTGTTGTAAATGTATTGTAATGTTTCTAAAAATGTAGAACTGGCTTAATTTCGCTGGACCCCAGGAAGAGTAATGGGGATCCATAATAAATACAAATAAGGGGTCAAAGCTTTCACCTGGTAAGTCTATGTCATGGAAAGAGCAGGTGTCCTTAATGTTTTGTCCACTCACATTTTAGCAGATGCTCTTATCCAGAGCGACTTACAGTAGTGAATGCATCCATTTCATACTTTTTTTTCCCTTTTTTCTCCATACTGGTCCCCCGTGGGAATCGAACCCACAACCCTGGCATTGCAAACACCATGCTCTACCAACTGAGCCACATGGGACCACAACTCAGCCCTCTGGGACAGTGACCCTATTGCCTACCAACCCCAAGACACACACCAAGAACGGGTGCTCGGGGGAACATGCATCATCCCTGCCTCGTGTGCATCATTCTGTTTTGATTACTGCGCGGATTAGAGTAAATTCATTCTCAGTGAAGACAATCTTCGCAACTGCAAACAGAAAGACGCAACATCTTTTAATTTTTCTCCCTTTCCCCTTTACCCCAGTCTTTGTGCCTGATTTAGGCAGTAGTGTGTATTGGACGCAAATCCAATCACTCTGTTCTGAGGAAAATAAAGGATTTGTTGGGATTAGGACTATACCACCAGAAGAATGGTTCTGTAAAAACTGATGCGCCACCATCAGATGCATGATCAGGCCTTAATCTCAATATCACTGGGGCTCAAGGGGCATTTTTCCCTTTCTCCATGTAATCATGTGTAACTCTTTGGGTCAGAGGGAGGACGAAAGTGCTCAGTTCAGCAATGTGTCCATTGTTGTTGACGTAATCTCAGAGCATTGGAGTATTTTAAGAATGTTGACCTCTTCACAGAAAATAATATTACAAAAGCTGACAGATTGTGGAAGAGTCTTCAAAACTCAGACACATGTCTGTCTGCCAGACATGGTCATGCATGTCTTGGGTGCATGAAGATAAACAATTGTTTCAGTGCGTGTGTGCATGTGTGTGTACGTATATGTGTACATGTGTGCTGACGTCTGTCTAAAATGACTTGATAACCCTGACACACTGTTGGCAATTCTGATCTAATCTGTTTCAGGGTTTTACATCAGCAATTGTGGTAAACCATCTAAGCACACGGAGAACAACTTTAACAGTTTTATTCATGCACAGTAAAATACACTGTCATCTGTGATTGAATTGCCATCTACAGTATGTAGAGTGCATTCGGAAAGTATTCAGACCCCTTGACTTTTCCACATTTTGTTACACACAATACCCCGTAATGACAAAGCAAAAACTGGTTTTTAGAAATGCAAATGTATATTTCTTTTTTTACAGAAATGTTACATTTACATAAGTATTCAGACCCTTTACTCGGTATTTTATTGAAGAACATTTGGAAGCGATTACAGCCTTGAGTCTTATTATTATACTTTTATTTCAACAAGGAACACAGACTGAGACCAAGGTCTCTTTTACAGCTGGGCCCTGTGTATACATGTTTACACATACACATCTTCTTGGGTAAGACGCTACAAGCTTGGCATACCTGTATTTTGGGGAGTTTCTCCTATTCTTCTCTGCAGATCCTCTCAAGCTCTGTCAGGTTGGATGCGGAGCGTCGTTGCACAACTATTTTCAGGTCTCTCCAGAGAAGTTTGATCGGGTTCAAGTCAGGGCTCTGGCTGGGCCACTCAAGGACATTCAGAGACTTGTCATGAAGCCACTCCTGCATTGTCTTGGCTGTGTGCTTAGTGTCGTTGTCCTGTTGGAAGGTGAACCTTCGCCCCAGTATGAGGTCCTGAGCACTCTGGAGCAGGTTTATCAAGGATCTCGCTGTACTTTGCTCCCTTCATCTTTCCCTTGATCCTGACTAGTCTTCCAGTCCATGCCGCAGAAAAACATCCCCACAGCATGATGCTGCCACCACCATGCTTCATAGGAATGGTGCCAGGTTTCCTCTAGACGTGATCCTTGGAATTCAGGCCAGAGTTCAATCTTGGTTTCATCAGACTAGAGAATCTTGTTTCGTATGGTCTGAGAGTCCTTTATGTGCCTTTTGGAAAACTCCAAGTGGGCTGTCATGTGCCTTTTACTGAGGAGTGGCTTCCGTCTGGTCTCTCTACCATAAATGCCTGATTGGTGGAGTGCTGCAGAGATAGTTGTCCTTCTGAAAGGTTCTCCCATCTCCACAGAGGAACTCTGGAGCTCTGTCAGAGTGACCATTGGGTTCTTGGTCACCTCCCTGACCAAGACCCTTCTCCCCCAATTATTCATTTTGGCTGGGTGTCCAGCTCGAGTAAGGTTTTTGGGTGGTTCTAAACTTCTTCCATTTAAGAATGAGGTTGGCTACTGTGTTCTTTGGGACCTTCAATGCTGCAGAAATGTTTTGGTACTCTTCCCCAGATCTGTGCTACGAGACAAACCTGTCTCGGCACTCTACGGACAATTTCTTCGACCTCAAGGCTTGGTTTTTGCTCTGACATGCACTGTCAACAGTAGGACCTTATGAAGACAGGCGTGTGCCTTTCCAAATCATGTCCAATCAAGTTGTAGAAACATCTCAAGGATAATTAATGGAAACAGAATGCACCTGAGCTCAATTTCAATTCTCATAGCAAAGGGTCTGAATATTTATGCAAATAAGGTATTTCTGTTTTTTATTGTTAATACATTTATTTTCGCTTTGTTATTATGGGGTATTGTCTGTAGATTCATATCCATTTTAGAATAAAGCTGTAACGTAATAAATTGTGGAAAAAGGGATGGGGTCTGAATCCTTTCCGAATGCACTGTATGTGCACTACAACCATGTTGCATTTATTATAAACATGGCTAAGAGGGGACTTGATGAAGTTTGGGGCATTGCTGAATAATGTGTTTGAAATGGTGTATTTTTTCCCCATATGGACGGTAAGGCACAAAGTGTTTCTGAAATTTGTAAGCATGTGTGCAAACTTGTGTCAAAACAGTGTGGCTATACAGATATAGAATCTTAATTTGAGCCAGTTTGTTACTGCAAGAAAATAATCCTGCATCAACAGCAAATTGTGAATTATTACGTGGATTATAAGGAATTAAAATTTTGTAGGGGTTGATACATGTTTTGTAAGGGAAAATCAACTCAGAAATTTCAAAGTGGAAACTTCAAACTTCAGATGGCTTTTTACACCTCAAATACACAACACGTTTTACATTTCCTGTTCTCCTGCAACACGGTGATCAAATGAATATCCTACACCTGTACATTGTGTCAATACATACATACATATTGGCAGTGGTGTAAAGTACTTAAGTAGTACTTTAAAGTATTTTTACGTAAGTCGTTTTTTGGGGTATCTGTACTTACCCATTTATATTTTTGCCAACTTTTACTTCACTACATTCCTAAAGAAAATTATGCACTTTTTACTCCATACATTTTCCCTGACAACCAAAAGTACTCGTTACATTTTGACAGGAAAATGGTCCAATTCACACACTTATCAAGAGAACAACCCTGGTCATCCCTACAGCCTCTGATCTGGCGGACTCACTAAACACAAATGCTTCATTTGTAAATTATGTCTGACGGTTGGAGTGTTCCCCTGGCTATCCGTCAATAAAAACAAAGCTAAATAATTGTGCCGTCTGGTTTGCTTAATATAAGGAATTTGAAATGGTTTATACTTTAACTTTTGCTGTTGATACTTAAGTACATTTGAGCAATTCCATTTACTTTTGATACTTAAGTATATTTAAAACCAAATACTTTTATACTTTTACTCAAGTAGTATTTCACTGGGGGACTTTCCCTTTTACTTGAGTCATTTTCTATTTTAAGGTATCTTTACTTTTACTCAAGTATGACAATTTAGTATTTTTTCCACCACTGCATCTTGGACCTGATGTTATCCTGGTATAGTTCAGCATCATTCATGTGAGAATAGCAACTGAATTCATTTGGTGCTCATTTAGGATATTGGAATTATTGCATACTGCCCCATTACCTTCACAGTACTGCGTCTGTGATGACTATATTTAGTTGTGTTCTATGCTGGGCAATTAAAGGCAAAGGCAACGACTACAGGCGCTGGGAAGAGTGGCTTGGCAAATCTACAATATTTGATAAAACATCTTAATGGTTTTACATTCTTATGTATGATCCAACATCTTATATTTTGATCACAGTGCTATTATGATTCCTTTATGCAACCTAACCCTGTAATGCCCTATATGGGACTCATAGAGGGTACACAGGTCTCAGTTAGGCCCTTTGCTCTGATCATGCATAGACTCTGCTGAGGCAGAAAGCATGAGATTGGGGCAGACCTTGGCAGAGCCTGCTGTCCTTAACCATGATTACATGATCAGGAACCCAGCCACTGTTGCCTACCTGGATGGCATGTTAAACTGACTGCTCCCCTACTTTACATTGCATATGTGTCCTTTTGTGTGTGCAAGCACGCATTTATTAAATTGAACCTTTATTTAACTAGGCAAGTCAGTTAAGAACAAATTCTTATTTTCAATGACGGCCTAGGAACAGTGGGTTAACTGCCTTGTTCAGGGGCAGAACGACAGATTTTTACCTTGTCAGCTCAGGGATTCAATCTTGCAACCTTTCGGTTTCTAGTCCAATGCTCTAACCACTAGTCTACCTACCGCCCCGTGTGTGTATGCATGTGTGTGTAGTTATTCTGATAAACATTGTGTCTCTAACTTTAAATTGCCTATTGATCAGTCATTGAGAATGAATTAATGAATAAAATAATAGGATCAAGAAACACTCGGCCAGTTAGAACCAATCAAATTGGATCATATCCTTTCAGAGATGCAACTGATTTGTTTGTGATCTTCATTTGCCTCGAGATGTTATTGGCCTGACCCAACCTCATAAAAAGAAAGCAGTCTGTCTGAAGCATGAGCTTATCTCTGTTTACAGCTGTTACTTTGGCCGCATGACTAGCCATATAATCATCGCCCACCTTGGTCAACACTGTTGATGCGTTATTCTGAGCAGAGTGAAAACCACCTCATCAGCTTTTCCCACGTCATCACACAGTCCCCTATTCACCTGGCTATCTATGGTGCTTATCTGGTATTACATAAAAGAACAGCATACAGGGCCCTCCATCATTTCTGGCTACCTATGGTGCTTATCTGGTGTTACATAAAATAACAAACTACAGTTCCCTCCGTAATTATTGGGACCGTGAAGCATTTTTTTCTGCTTTTGGCTCTATACTCCAAAAGTTTGGATTTGAAATCAAACAATGACTACGAGGTTGAAGTACAGACTGTCAGCTTTAATTTGAGCGTATTTGAACTGTTTAGAAATATCACACCCCCACGACATGCAAACCTATCACCATTACAATAACAGGGGAGGTTAACATTTTTGTCGGGGTATGATATTTGTGTGTCTGTAATGTTCTCACTCATCATTATTCACAATTCATTCAGAATCATCCATAATCATTGCAGCATCCACATTAATTTAGATGTGTTTAGAAACATATTCCATTCTTATTTACAAAAAAACGTACTCTAAAAGGACACAATACATTATTTACCATTCATTTCTATTGGGAACAAAATAATGGAACGAAACACAACTAAAGCAAAGTCACAAGCTTGATGTAGTCATTGCGTGCTATGTATATGGGACCAAATACTTAACTTTTTACTACTTTAATACACATATAAGGGAATTTGTCCCAATACTTTTACTGCCCTAAAATGTGGGTACTATGTACAAAAAGTGCTGTAATTTCTAAATGGTTTACCCGATGTGGATTAAAATACCCTCAAATTAAAGCTGACAGTCTACACTTTAACCTCATATTTATTGTTTGATTTCAAATCCGAACTTTTGAAGTATAGAGCAAAAGAAGAAGTAATGCTTCACTGTCCCAATAATTATGGAGTGCACTGTACATGTAATCTACTGAATCTGTGTCTGACTGTTGCCAGAACAAACAATACCAAGATGAAAGGATTTTGTGTGGCCTTCATTCTCCCCTCCTCCCTCCCTCTCTCTTGTTTCTTATCTTAATATTTACAATAAATAAAAGAAAACATAGGCAGATCTTTGTGTCATTATGAGATTTATACACAGCAGCTGCTTACTGTTTCCAGTACCAAATCAAATCAAATCCAATTTATTTTGTCACATACACATGGTTAGCAGATGTTAATGCGAGTGTAGCGAAATGCTTGTGCTTCTAGTTCCGACCATGCAGTAATATCTAACAAGTAATATAACAATTCCACAACAACTACCTTGTACACACAAGTGTAAAGGAATGAATATGAATATGTACATAACAATATATACCAAGTGTTACCTGCAGGGGCAGGAGTAGCCCCTTTATCAAAAACTTGGGTGTGTGCGCACTTTAGGTCCTCTACTGAACGTGTGTATCTGCCTAAAGGCTGGTAGCAGGATAGGCAGACATATCACATCACATACATGTCAGGGACAGTGTCTGGAGGAATAAGCATAATTGTTGTTGAGTCAGTGACAGCACAATAGTAGATCCATTGGAACTGGGCCAATAGAGTAAAGACAAACAGAGAGAAATAGAGTAAAGACAAACAAAGACAAATATAAACAGGCTTCTAGTCCTGGTGAGGACTAGAAGCCTGTTTATATTGCTGAGCAGCACAAACAACAGACATCGTTGCCTGGTCGTTTCCTCTCTCTGTGTGTCTGTGTCACACTGCTATGGGAGTGCCACCTATTCAGCATGACGTCGACAAAAGACATTCCCCCTGACGCAGAGAGGTTTACTGGCTATTCAGTAAGTGTGTCATTTAGTGTGGAGCTAGGCTTATATGTTTCCCATGACACGTTAGTACGTAACTGTGGCCTTGGGCATGACTTAAGGTGTCTTTGGCCAAGTGAAAGTTTCTTGATTACCTTTAACCCTCCTTTCACCACACCTTCAGTGTCTAACATTGAGACATAAGCTCACTCAAGACTACAGAAGTTATCGGGTGCAGTAAGGTTACACTATTGTTTTGTCTTTCCTTATGAACTTCTCCAGGGAGATGTACATACAGTTGAAGTCGGAAGTTTACATACACCGTAGCCACATACATTTAAACTCAGTTTTTTACAATTCCTGACATTTAATCCTCGTAAAAATTCCCTGTCTTAGGTCAGTTAGGATCACCACTTTATTTTAAGAATGTGAAATGTCAGAATAATAGTAGAGAGAATGATTTATTTCAGCTTTTATTTCTTCAGCTTTTTATTTCTTCCAATACCTTGACTTTGTTGTCCTTAAGCCAGTTTGCCACAACTTTGGAAGTTTGCTTGGGGTCATTGTCCATTTGGAAGACCCATTTGCGACTAAGCTTTAACTTCCTGACTGAGGTCTTGAGATGTTTCTTCAATATATCTTCAGAATTTTCATTCCTCATGTTGCAATCTATTTTGTGAAGTGCACCAGTCCCTCCTGCAGCAAAGCACCCCCACAACATGATTCTGCCACCCCCATGCTTCACGGTTGGAATGGTGTTCTTCGGCTTGCAAGCCTCCCCCTTTTTCCTCCAAACATAATGATGGTCATTATGGCCAAACAGTTCTATTTTTCTTTCATCAGACCAGAGGACATTTCTCCAAAAAGTATGATATTTGTCCACATGTGCCGTTGCAAACCGTAGTCTGGCTTTTTTATGGCGGTTTTGGAGCAGTGGCTTCTTCCTTGCTGATCGGCCTTTCAGGTTATGTCGAAATAGGACTCGTTTGACTGTGGATATAGATACTTTTGTACCTGTTTCCTCCAGCATCTTCACAAGGTATTTTTCTGTTGTTCTGGGGTTGATTTGCACTTTCGCACCAAAGTATGTTCATGTCTAGGAGACAGAACGCGTCTACTTCCTGAGCGGTATGACAGCTGAGTGGTCCCATGGTGTTTATACTTGCGTACTATTGTTTGTACAGATGAACGTGGTACCTTCAGGCGTTTGGAAATTGCTCCCAAGAATGAACCAGACTTGTGGAGGTCTAAAAAAAAATCTGAGGTCTTGGCTGATTTCTTTTGATTTTCCCATGATGTCAAGCAAAGAGGCACTGAGCTTGAAGGTAAGACCTTGAAATACATCCGCAGGTACACCTCCAATTGACTCATATGATGTAAATTAGCCTATCAGAAGCTTCTATAGCCATGACATCATTTTCTGGAATTTTCCAAGCTGTTTAAAGGCACAGTCAACTTAGTGTATGTAAACTTCTGACCCACTGGAATTGTGATACAGTGAATTATAAGTTAAATAATCTGTCTGAAACAATTGTTGGAAAAATTACTTGTGTCATGCACAAAGTAGACGTCTTAACCGACTTGCCAAAACTATAGTTTGTAACAAGAAATTTGTGCAGTGGCTGAAAAACAAGTTTTAATGACTCCAACCTAAGTGTATCTAAACTTCTGACTTCAACTGTACATACATTGTCATACGGTTTAAACTGTATATTTCTACAGCTGGGTATCTTTACTAGAGATACACATTAAAGGCAAAGTGCTTTGAGGGCTAAAACACACTTAGAGATCCTCATGTTCAGTGTGACTTCTGTTTAACAATCTATTTCCCTGTAGTCTGGCTGTCTGTGTGTGCTGAGTGAGAGGTATGATGAAATGTAGGGGAATTTCATTTTCCAAGAGAACAAGAGACACGTTTCCCTTCTGTTAATATGACCTAGAAGAATTAATTCAATGACTCACTTGTTTCAGCGAAAATACCACTATTTTTCGATTACGTGTTTGTACTGTATGTGTGAGTTCAGTCAATCTGTATATATATATATATATATATGGCTCCTCTGAGTTCAGTTGGTGTTTGTTTAACCTCATAGATAGATCAGGCCCTAAATAGTACTCCCTGTAGGCCCTGGACTGGGTGTTAATGCTCTCCGACACTATTTGCAGTATCAGCAGGATTCAACATTCACCTCTCACCTAGGCCAAAACCCCAAAATAGTTCCTACTTAGACTGTGCCCTCAGTTTCCCTCTCTGCCCTGGATTCTGACCTACATATCATGGTTCATTTGTTTCCCTTTCCTTGTCATTTTTTTGTGCAATGAAGGATTTTTATTCTGCCAATGTTTCCACTTAAATGCATATATCTGCAAGTATAGTATATATTTTACTTTTGTCACCCGCAAATCAGTCTCCTTATTCTTAGTTTTTTGTCCAGCTGCAAAACTGTGAGAAGAAGAATGCTGACTCAGTGTTTTAAGGACATTTTGTGTTGCGTCGTTTATGACCAGCTTTTAGAATCTGACTGTGATTGTAAACTGATTGACACCCGTTTAATGTGATGCAATGAGATATACTCTGCTCTGATTACAGGATACTATAACGGTCAATTATGTATATGTAGCTCTATCTGCCCTGGTTTACGATCAATGTCCTCCTACCAATAAACAAGAAAACCTAATGAGTGTCCTTGTAGCAGCTGACTGTGCATGCTATTCACTGACTGCCAAAGCTGACTACAAAAAAGGAGACTTGGGAGGAGAACATAAACTGTCCCTTTAAGGAATCAGGAACAACTTGTACAAACCTACTGTGCGTGTTACTAGCAGGATGAGGTTTATTGTCATTAATTTTGCCCTGGAGGCAGCACTGATCAATTTCCACTAGATGGGCCAGCTGCAGTGGCGACCCGTCATTCAGGGCAGGTGGGGCAGATCCCCACCTGTTTTGAGCGCCACACGTTTAGGCTTGCCTGTTTTGCTTGTTATTTTGGCATCAATAGGTGTCACATATCAGTTTGCAAACAATGTAAAAAAAATGTATCATTGACTTAATAAAGCCGCATACGAACATGGTCTCCTTTTTGCTTTCTTGAGTAAGGCAGCTCCAAAATGCAGGTGTTTCAGCCTAGCTTAGTGCTTTCTGTGGTGATGGGACTATCCAGCAGAAAATACAGAGCATTGTGCCTGATTGGCTCAGTTTTCTGTCATGATTGGCTCAGTTTTCTGTCACTCA
This sequence comes from Salmo trutta, assembly GCF_901001165.1. Lineage (NCBI taxonomy): Eukaryota > Metazoa > Chordata > Actinopteri > Salmoniformes > Salmonidae > Salmo > Salmo trutta. The sequence continues at coordinate 27,571,089 of NC_042977.1, forward strand.
TGGGACAGTACGTCATCCCCAATTCTAAGGTTAGAGCTCGAAAATGTTTGCCCCTTGGGTTCTGCCATAGAGTTATATTACAAGTGCCCATCCAAGAAGGCTCAAGGTCATTGGCCACAGATAGAATGACATCAAATCACGTTATATCTACAGAGGCTTTGATTGGACTGAACATGTCAACATCTTACATTCAAAGTCTTAACTAGCAGTCATCATCAGTTGTCGTCAAGTTGACAATCTACTGGCATTTCCTTTTTAATCCTTGTCATATGAAGAGAAATAATGAAGAGAAATTATAGATAAAAACGTATCGGTGGTCAACGGCCATTGGAATTCGCAAATTCAACAATGGGTTGTCTGGTAGGAATCAGTGGCTAACTGCAAGCATTGCAAAAAAACCACTAACGTTAGCCTCCTATTCAATGGAGTAGCTGTTTTTTTCCCTGAGTTCCCACCATAAATCCAGAGAATGCCAGACTTTGATGACAAAGTTTGATGACAAAATTTGCCCACAAAGGACCGCTGCTCCACTTTCTCAAGGTGAGTCCAAAAATGTCTTATATGCTACTGCATAAATTATGTAATATACCAGGGAGATATGTATACTGTAGCTAAGACAGTAATACTAAGTGTATGTTGTGTAGTAAGCTGTTAGTAGCCCATGTACCTCACCCTAATAATTTGGTCTATTTTTTATTGTAAACACATAACTTTAGTAGTTGTGGTGCTTGGCTTGCACATGCAAATTCAGCACACATAACATTCCATAATAAAATTGTGTTATTTGATGTGTCAAATGAAAAGCTTATTTAACGCTTCAAATAGTGTTATATGACGTGTATCTATTTTTGACACGCAAAAACCCAAACGGCGTTCAATGTGCCTCACCTTAATAATTTTGGTCTATTTTCACCTCTTAATTTCGTCTACTGTTCTAACTTGGTGGTGCACAAATAGCCTATTACCTTTTTTAGAGAAATGTAATCATCTAATATTGTAAGAGCTTTCATTTTCTGTTAATATGCCCCATTTATTTATCCCATGGTTCTGACTGGTACAGGGAGCACACTGTAAGAACGGACCATGTTCTGAATTCTGTCGCTGTACATTTCAAAAGTGCTGAACAAATAGTTATATTGACTACGTCCGTCGTCGCTCGCTCATTAATGTCTTAATCAAAATTACGGATTGCCTCTTATCTGCTTGTTGTCCCCTTATGCCATAGTGTGTACATCTCAATTGTCAGTAGAAACCACATTTGTTTAAGCGTCAGCCATATCAGCTATGTTTTTTTAAAAGACAGTAAATGAGGCTGAATGAACTGTTTCTCTGCCAGCTGAAAGCCAGGTTTAGCAGTGGTAAGGTGTTGGGACCTTGCTGTTGGGACAACATTATGTAGGCCTTAACAGTTTGTGGGCACCGTTTGTCACTGTTATAGTGCAATTAATGTATTTTTTTGTGTTGTGTAGTGTAGTGACTTTGCTGGTATGCATCCCACATTTTATTGTTTTGCCCCACCAAGATTTACATGCTAAAATCGCCATTGGCCAGCTGTAAAGTCAAAATTGGCTATATCATACAATTTCATGAAAACTAAAATGGCATTAGATTAGGGTTAGCAGTGTGGGTAAGGTGTGGTTAAGGTTAGGTTTAGTTTAAAATCTGATTTTATGACTTTCTGGTTGTGCCAGCTAGTGACCACACTGCAGAGCTGCCTTCAGGGCAAGTTCATGACAATAAATACCAGCCTGTGGGTTACTACCCACTGGCCACAGGTGTAATTTCAATGTCTAATTTTGATTTACATTTGATTGAGTTGTCAACTAATGTATATTCAATGTGAAATTAACAATAATTCTAACCATGTCATTGGATTTAAGTGAAAAGTTAGGTGAAAACTTTTCACCTAAAAAAAATACAAAGATGACTGAAATTCCTTTACGTTGATGACTTTTTACAAATCTAATCAGTTTTCCATATTGATTTAAAGTCAACACATTGATTTTATTTGTTGAAATGATGTAGAAACAAAGTTGATTCAACCAGTTTGTGCCCAATGGGTAACTTCTGTCAAAGCCGCTCTAAATCTGAAACCCAACACCTCAAAAACATCTACATAGAAAATCTATCCACCTCTCTCTCCAATGAATGGTTTTGCACCAGCTCTGGTCTAGCGCCTATCCTTCAGTCCATGGAAAATTCCGCTATTATGGGACATACAGTTAGAAAGAAAGGGGGTGTTTTTTTCATTGTTATGTGACTGAAAAAAAGGACCCCTATAGTTAAAAACACCAGAAGGCTGACTTCGACCGCGAGAGGGGAAGACTTTGTGAATGGAGCCAGCCTAGCGGTAGAATAGATCCTGACTGAGCTATTTCTCACAAGAAAACTCCCTCCATACAGCCAGACTCTGTTAAATAAAAAATGTGCTCTATATCAGTGCACTAATCTCACCAATGCAACTGGGTATTTATGGCTTAGAAGCGTAGCTATGCGCCATGTATCGTGAACCAGCTGAACTCTGACGCAGCCTTACAGTTATAGGTCATGCTCAGCAAAATAGTTGTATATAAACTACATTTGCATGCCAGTTATATAGACTTTCAACAGAGTCTTCACAACCTTACTGAAGGAAGTAGTCAGAGTAAATCATTGCTCACGTACCAAAAAGACTTGTATGCCGTTTACATGCTTCGAAAAAAACAGGTGTAGAGTAACAGTGAAACGCTTACTTACGTGCGCTTCCCAACAATACAGAGAAAAATACAATAGAGAAATAATAGAAAAGTATAACACGTATTAATAAAAGTAATAATAACTTGGCTATATACACGGGTTACCAGTACCGAGTCGATGTGCAGGGGCACGAGGTAATTGAGATAGATATGTTCATATAACTAGGTGTCCAGGTGGGAAAGGGCAGTGTGGAGTGCAATAGTGATTGTGTCATCTGTGGATCTGTAGTGGCGGTATATGAATTGGAGTCGGTCCAGGGTGTCTGGGATGATGGTGTTGATGTGAGCCATGACCAGCCTTTCAAAGCATTTCATAGCTACAGATGTGAGTACTACGAGGCGATAGTTATTTAGACAGGTTACCTTGGCATTCTTGAGCACAGGGACTATGGTGTTCTGCTTGAAACATGTAGGTATTACAGACTGGGTCAGGGAGAGATTGAAAATGTCAGTGAAGACACTTGCCAGCTGGTCAGCGTATGCTCCTAGTACGCGTTCTGGTAATCCGTCTGGCCCTGCGGCCTTGTGAATGTTAAGTTGTTTAAAGGTCTTACTCACATCGGCTACGGAGAGCGTGATCACACAGATCTGTTGTTCTTACAACAAAGCCTAGGCTAAAGGATAGCATTTGTCATTTCATTATGACTATGATACACCGAGAGCAAAGCACATACCTCACAATGAACACAGCACATACCTCACAGTGAACACAGCACTATCATGAACTACCGAACTATCATGGTCCAAACATACCAAGACAGTCGTGAAGAGGGCACGACAAAACCTTTTCCCCCTCAGAAGACTGAAAAGATTTGGCATGGGTCCCCAGATCTTCAAAAGGTTCTACAGCTGCACCATCGAGAGCATCCTGACCGGTTGCATCACCGCCTGGTATGGCAACTGCTCAGCATCTGACCGTAAGGCGCTACAGAGGGTAGTGCATACAACACAGTACATCACTGGAGCTAAACTTCCTGCCATCCAGGACCTATATAATAGGTGGTGTCAGAGGAAAGGCCATAAAATTGTCAGAGACTCCAGTCACCCAAGTTATAGACTGTTTTCTCTGCTACTGCATGGCATGCGGTACCGGAGCGTCAAGTCTAGGACCAAAAGGTTCCTCAACAGCTTCTAAGACTGCTGAATAATTATTAAAATCGCCACTGGACTGTTTACATTGACCCCCCCCCTCCCCTTTTGTACACTGCTGCTACTCATTGTTTATTATCTATGCGTAGTCACTTCACCCCCACCTACACGTACAAATTACCTCAACTAACCTGTACCCCCGCACACTGACTCGGTACCGGTACCCCCTGTATATAGCCTCGTTATTGTTATTCTTATTGTGTTACTTTTTATTATTATTTTTTACTTTAGTCTATTTGGTAAATATTTTGTTAACTCTTCTTGAACTGCGCTGTTGGTTAAGGGCTTCTAAGTAAGCATTTCACAGTAAGGTCTACACTTGTTGTATTCGGCACATGTGACAAATAAAGTTTGATTTGATTTGAGCACATACCTCACAGTGAACGTGGTCAAAACAGATTTTATTCCAATGATTTAGAATGGAACCTGTACAGCATTAGAGAGTGACAGTCTCATGTGAAACAGGGTTCAACGTTTCTGCTGAGCTATTACTGTAGGTCAGGACAGGAGAGAACCCAGTCGTCATGCTGTGGAACTTCAGGCATGGGGCTAGCTAGCGTGCTCTGATTTACAACACTTACCAGCTACCCATTTGGCCAGTGTTTAGTGTTTGTCTATCTTGGACCAAGGCTGTTTGTTTGGCTCCTCTCTTAGAAAAAAATATGCTATTTAGAACCTTAAAGGGATCTTTGACTTTCCACAGAGGGTTCTACATGGAACCCAAAAGGTTTCTACTTGGAACTAAAATGGTTCTCTTATGGGGACAGCCAAAGAATCCTTTTGGAACCCTTTTTTCTAAGAGTGTAGCTTCCATTTGTGTAGCTTCCATTAGTCAGCATGTTTGTGTCGTCCTCAGTGATATCCATTCTAATCAGAGAAGATGGTATGTGTCCTAGACTCTCAGAAAGTAATTTGCTATCTAGAACCAAAAACTGTTCTTCAGCTGTCACCATAGGAGAACGCTTTGAAGAATCTTTTAAGGTTCCAGGTAAAACCCCTTTGGTTCCAGGTAGAACCCTTTTGGGTTCCATGTAGCCCAAAACGGTGCTACCTGGAACCAAAAAGGGTTCTCCTACTTTGAATACAACCGAAGAACCCTCATGGAACCCTTTTTTCTAAGAGTGTAGGTAAGTCAAGTCCACTTCAAACCCTCTCTCCAACCCTAATTTGTTCCAATGGTTTTGAAAGTCACTTTCACTATTCGAGGCGTAATAAACAGAAGTGTTGCGCTAACCACACTGCACCCTCTCAGTCAAACAGGGACAAAGAAACTGTATCTCTCAGTAGTCTACGAACTGTAGCCTAGTGACAATTGTGTCACTGTGTCATACATAATGGTTTGGCCAATCCTGGTGCAGGTGAGTGAGCGTGGCCTATTAGCATCAGTCCAATCACACCACAATGCTCAACCAATCAGGCGGCTACTAGCATGCAGAGTGCCGCCTCTGTCTGTCTTTGTGAGAATGTGTGTCTGCTGTATGAGTGTTCTGTCGTGTTAATTTCCACCTACAGTATGTGCACATGCCTGTGTTTGTAGATCAAATCAAATCAAATTTATTTATATAGCCCTTCGTACATCAGCTGATATCTCAAAGTGCTGTACAGAAACCCAGCCTAAAACCCCAAACAGCAAGCAATGCATGTGAAAGAAGCACGGTGGCTAGGAAAAACTCCCTAGGAAAAACTCCCTAGAAAGGCCAAAAACCTAGGAAGAAACCTAGAGAGGAACCAGGTTATGAGGGGTGGCCAGTCCTCTTCTGGCTGTGCCGGGTGGATATTATAACAGAACATGGTCAAGATGTTAAAATGTTCATAAATGACCAGCATGGTCAAATAATAATAATCATAGTAGTTGTCGAGGGTGCAACAAGCACGTCCGGTGAACAGGTCAGGGTTCCATAGCCGCAGGCAGAACAGTTGAAACTGGAGCAGCAGCATGGCCAGGTGGACTGGGGACAGCAAGGAGTCATCATGCCAGGTAGTCCTGAGGCATGGTCCTAGGGCTCAGGTCCTCCGAGAGAAAGAAAGAAAGAGAGAAAGAGAGAATTAGAGAGAGCATATTTAAATTCACACAGGACACCGGATAAGACAAGAGAAATACTCCAGATGTAACAGACTGACCCTAGCCCCCCGACACATAAACTACTGCAGCATAAATACTGGAGGCTGAGACAGGAGGGATCAGAAGACACTGTGGCCCCATCCGATGATACCCCCGGACAGGGCCAAACAGGCAGGATATAACCCCACCCACTTTGCCAAAGCACAGCCCCCACACCACTAGAGAGATGTCTCCAACCACCAACTTACCGTCCTAAGACAAGGCCGAGTATAGCCCACAAAGATCTCCGCCATGGCACAACCCAAGGGGGGGGCGCCAACCCAGACAGGAAGACCACGTCAGTGACTCAACCCACTCAAGTGACGCACCCCTCCCATGGACAGCATGGAAGAACACCAGTAAGCCAGTGACTCAGCCCCTGTAATAGGATTAGAGGCAGAAAATCCCAGTGGAGAGAGGGGAACCGGCAAGGCAGAGACAGCAAGGGCGGTTCGTTGCTCCAGCCTTTCCGTTCACCTTCACACTCCTGGGCCAGACTATACTTAATCATAGGACCTACTGAAGAGATAAGTCTTCAGTAAAGACTTAAAGGTTGAGACTGAGTCTGCGTCTCTCACATGGGTAGGCAGACCATTACATAAAAATGGAGCTCTATAGGAGAAAGCACTACCTCCAGCAGTTTGCTTAGAAATTCTAAGGACAATTAGGAGGCCTGCGTCTTGTGACCGTAGCGTACGTGTAGGTATGTACGGCAGGACCAAATAGGAAAGATAGGTAGGAGCAAGACCATGTAATGCTTTGTAGGTTAGCAGTAAAACCTTGAAATCAGCCCTTGCCTTAACAGGAAGCCAGTGTAGGGAGGCTAGCACTGGAGTAATATGATCACATTTTTTGGTTCTAGTCAGGATTCTAGCAGCCGTATTTAGCACTAACTGAAGTTTGTTTAGTGCTTTATCCAGGTAGCCGGAAAGTAGAGCATTGCAGTAGTCCAGCCTAGAAGTAACAAAAGCATGGATTAATGTTTCTGCATCATTTTTGGACAGAAAGTTTCTGATTTTTGCAATGTTACGTAGATGGAAAAAAGCTGTCCTTGAAACAGTCTTGATATGTTCTTCAAAAGAGAGATCAGGGTCCAGAGTAACGCCGAGGTCCTTCACAGTTTTATTTGAGACGACTGTACAACCATCCAGATTAATTGTCAGATTCAACAGAAGATCTCTTTCTTTCTTGGGACCTAGAACAAGCATCTCTGTTTTGTCCGAGTTTAAAAGTAGAACGTTTGCAGCCATCCACTTCTTTATGTCTGAAACACAGGCTTCTAGTGAGGGTAGTTTTGGGGCTTCACCATGTTTCATTGAAATGTACAGCTGTGTGTCGTCCGCATAGCAGTGAAATTTAACATTATGTTTTCGAATGACATCCCCAAGGGGTAAAATATATAGTGAAAACAATAGTGGTCCTAAAACGGAACCTTGAGGAACACTGAAATTTACAATTGATTTGTCAGAGGACAAACCATTCACAGAGACAAACTGATATCTTTCCGACAGATAAGATCTAAACCAGGCCAGAACTTGTCCATGTAGACCAATTTGGGTTTCCAATCTCTCCAAAAGAATGTGGTGGTCGATGGTATCAAAAGCAGCACTAAGATCTAGGAGCACGAGGACAGATGCAGAGCCTCGGTCTGACGTCATTAAAAGGTAATTTACCACCTTCACAAGTGCAGTCTCAGTGCTATGATGGGGTCTAAAACCAGACTGAAGCGTTTCGTATACATTGTTTGTCTTCAGGAAGGCAGTGAGTTGCTGCGCAACAGCTTTTTCTAACATTTTTGAGAGGAATGGAAGATTCGATATAGGCCGATAGTTTTTTATAACTTCTGGGTCAAGATTCGGCTTTTTCAAGAGAGGCTTTATTACTGCCACTTTTAGTGAGCTTGGTACACATCCGGTGGATAGAGAGCCGTTTATTACGTTCAACATAGGAGGGCCGAGCACAGGAAGCAGCTCTTTCAGTAGTTTAGTTGGAATAGGGTCCAGTATGCAGCTTGAGGGTTTAGAGGCGATGATTATTTTCATCATTATGTCAAGAGATATAGTACTAAAACACTTTAGTATCTCCCTTGATCTTAGGTCCTGGCAGAGTTGTGCAGACTCAGGACAATGGAGCTTTGGAGGAATACGCAGATTTAAAGAGAGGTCCGTAATTTGCTTTCTAATGATCATGATCTTTTCCTCAAAGAAGTTCATAAATGTATTACTGCTGAAGTGAAAGCCATCCTCCATTTGCGAATGCTGTTTTTTAGTTAGCTTTGCGACAGTATCAAAAATAAATTTCGGATTGTTCTTATTTTCCTCAATTAAGTTGGAAAAATAGGATGATCGAGCAGCAGTGAGGGCTCTTCGATACTGCACGGTACTGTCTTTCCAAGCTAGTCGGAAGACTTCCAGTTTGGTGTGGCGCCATTTCCGTTCCAATTTTCTGGAAGCTTTCTTCAGAGCTCGTGTATTTTCTGTATACCAGGGAGCTAGTTTCTTATGACAAATGTTTTTAGTTTTTAGGGGTGCAACTGCATCTAGGGTATTGCGCAAGGTTAAATTGAATTCCTCGGTTAGGTGGTTAACTGATTTTTGTCCTCTGACGTCCTTGGGTAGGCAGAGTGAGTCTGGAAGGGCATCAAGGAATCTTTGGGTTGTCTGAGAATTTATAGCACGACTTTTAATGCTCCTTGGTTGGGGTCTGAGCAGATTATTTGTTGCAATTGCAAACGCAATAAAATGGTGGTCCGATAATCCAGGATTATGAGGAAAAACATTAAGATCCACAACATTTATTCCATGGGACAAAACTAGGTCCAGAGTATGATTGTGGCAGTGAGTAGGTCCAGAGACATGTTGGACAAAACCCACTGAGTCGATGATGGCTCCGAAAGCCTTTTGGAATGGGTCTGTGGACTTTTCCATGTGAATGTTAAAGTCACCAAAAATTAGAATATTATCTGCTATGACTACAAGATCCGATAGGAATTCAGGGAACTCAGTGAGGAACACTGCATATGGTCCAGGAGGCCTGTAAACAGTAGCTATAAAAAGTGATTGAGTAGGCTGCATAGATTTGATGACTAGAAGCTCAAAAGACGAAAACGTCATAGTTTTTTTTTTTGTAAATTGAATTTTGCTATCAGAGATGCACGGGGGGTATGGTCACTAGTGTTACCAGGGGGTGAGGCCTCATTTAACACAGTAAATTCATCAGGCTTAAGCCATGTTTCAGTCAGGCCAATCACATCAAGATTATGATCAGTGATTAGTTCATTGACTATAACTGCCTTGGAAGTGAGGGATCTAACATTAATTAACCCAATTTTGAGATGTGAAGTATCACAATCTCTTTCAATAATGGCAGGAGTGGAGGAGGTCTTTATACTAGTGAGATTGCTAAAGCGAACACTGCCATCTTTAATTTTGCCCAACCTAGATCGAGGCACAGACACGGTCTCAATGGGGAAAGCTGAGCTGACTACACTGACTGTGCTAGTGGCAGACTCCACTAAGCTGGCAGGCTGGCTAACAGCCTGCTGCCTGGCCTGCACCCTATTTCGTTGTGGAGCTAGAGGAGTTAGAGCCCTGTCTATGTTCGTAGATAAGATGAGAGCACCCCTCCAGCTAGGATGGAGTCCGTCACTCCTCAACAGGCCAGGCTTGGTCCTGTTTGTGGGTGAGTCCCAGAAAGAGGGCCAATTATCTACAAATTCTATCTTTTGGGAGGGTGTACACATGTGCATGCTTGTATGTATAGTACCTATGTGTGAATGCATGTTCATGTCTGCATGATGTGTGTGTGTATGAGTGTGTACCGGACCTGGTGAGCATGGACACAATAGCAGTGGCGATTTTAGCATGTACATGTTGTTGGTGGGGGGGGGTGCATGCCAGCAAAGCCACTACACAACACAACACTAAACAATACATTAATTGCACTATAACGGTGACAAACGGTGCCCAGAAACTGTTAGGGCCTACATAAAGCTGTCCCAACAGCAGAGTCCCAACAGCAGTCCCAACACCTGCTACACCTGGCTAACAGCAGAGCCTTGTCTGGCAGTGAAACAGTTAATTTACTGCCTTTTAAATAAACATATCTAATATGGCTGACTTGCTTTAAACAATGTGGATTCTACTGACAATTGAATGTACAAACTATGGCATAAGTGGACGGCAAGCGGAGAAGAGGTAATCCGTAATTTTGATATAGTCAATATAACTATTTGTTTAGCACTTTTGAAATGTTTTATGGCAATTTTTTATGTCTACCCTTACTACTTGACCGTGACGTAGTGTCCCCATGAGCGACAGAACAGTGAGCCAATCACGGCGCAACGCTCCTATTTTCTGCTGGCTTGCCCCACAACCACAGAAAGCACTGAGCTAGGCTGAAACACCTGCATTTTGGAGCTGCCCTTACTCAAGAAAACAAAAAGAGCATGTTCGTATGCAGCTTTATTAACTCAATGATATATATATATATTTATTGTTTGCAAACTGATATGTGACTCGTATTAACGCCAAAATAACATGGGAAACAGGCAAGCTGTCACGCCCTGACCTGAGAGAGCCTTTTTATGTCTCCATTTAGGTTTGGTCAGGGTGTGATTTGGGTGGGCATTCTATGTTCTATTTTCTATTTTTTGTATTTCTTTGTTTTGGCCGGGTATGGTTCTCAATAAGGGACAGCTGTCCATCGTTATCTCTGATTGGGAACCATACTTAGGCAGCCCTTTTTCCCACCTGTCCTTGTGGGTAGTTAACTTTGTTTGTGGCACTTTGCCCTGTAAGCTTCACGGTCGTTTTGTATTGTTTATTGGTTTTGCTGGCGACATTCAATAAAAAGGAAAATGTACGCTCACCACGCTGCACCTTGGTCTACTTCATCCGACGGTCGTGACACAAGCTCTGCCCCACCTGCCCTGAATACATTTTTGTTAGGGCAAATCAAGTCTGACATTTTAAAGTGGAAATTACAAACTGCACAGGAAAATTATCTGCGACAAGAGAGTGATCAAATTAAGATAGCAGATCTGTATGAAATATGTGCCCAGTCATACAGGGCTCTGACAGAGAGGGGAATGCAGCAAATCCCTCTCTTCAAACGCCCCTTAAATATACGCTGCTTTTTCTTAATAGGATTAAATGGATTCCTTGCCAAGACAGAAACATTTCTTGCCTAGTCTGCATTTGGTCTATTTCTGCCACATGGTCCTCTGCAGAATCATATTAATTCCATCTATTCTCTCTTTTCTCTGTCTTTTTCAATGTCTATATCACACCATTCTATGTCTAACCTGGTTTACAGCTAACGTGCAGTATGTCATCAGATGTTTGTTATCTTGACTTCTGACTCACTGTGCATTTGAGTGGAAACGGTGAAGCACTGGATTGTACTGGCATAATGTGTGTTACACAATGGCCAGTGTTTTTACCATGCAATACAATGCAGAGAGACGATTGGCAGAGCTTCAACACAGCTGATTTATGGCTCTGATGGCTCTAAATGCAACGATATGCTGTTTTTAACACTGACACTATGCCAATAAAGGGCAAAGTGGGGCGGAAATCTACACTGACAAATAATTGCATGAATCTTTGAACCGGGCTATGCTTGCGGGTATTGTACAAGGTCCTATTTGGAAGACCTGATTCTGTTCATTTTTCTCCATGTTACATAACAAGGATGTTTTTTTTTTTTTTACCCCACCCCACTGCTCTCGCCTCCCAGTCGATACAAGAACCATCTCGACCAAGCCTGTACATTCCGGTGGTCGTCATAGCAACAAAGCAGCACCATCCCTCCCCGTCCTTTGTCCAAGCGGCTCCCTCTCTGCATGGCTCCATTTTCTCAGTGAAGAGGCTACTGAGATTTTATATGCAAGGATCCCCTAATTTAGCTTTCAAGAAGGGGGTGTGGAGGGATGGACATGTGAATGGTGGTGGTATGGCTGCTGTCCAACCAAGGGGCTTGCTTAATGACACTGTAAACAGAAATGCAGATATCCTCCATCCCCTCCCCTGCCTATATACACTCTTTCTGTTAGGTAAGAGGATAACCAGCACAAACTAGAAAACCGCTAGACATGCATGGGTCAGATGGAAGGATGTGTTACAAGCAATACAGCCATTGTTCCATCCACAAAGCAATTGCATCTTGCCATGTTGACTAGGAGTTCTTCTAAGGCAAGGATTGTTGATGCAAATATATCAATTACTCTATTGCATTAAATTCCTCAGCATTTTAATTGTACTTATGCTAAGGGAATCAGACTTAATAGTGGGGTGGCGGATAGCTGGTTAACTGTAAATGCAATGCTTGATGCTTGCAATGTACTTATATGGTGGCATTTTATCTTATTCCTCCTTAGTCCATTGATTCTGAGGTAACAGTATATCCTGAATTGGATTGTGAAACATGGGAAGTGAACAGGACATACTCAAATCAAAATCAAATCAAAAGGTTTTATTGGTCACATCCGCCGAATACAACAGGTGTACAGTAGACTTTACAGTGAAATATTTCTGTACGAGCCCAACAATGCAGAGTTAATAAGTAAGACAAATATTTGCTGAATAAAAAAGGAAATAGTAGCACAATAAAAACACGAGTATCAGTACCGAGTCAATGTTCAGGGGTACGAGGTAGTTGAAGTAATTGAGGTAATACAGTATGCACATGTGGGTAGGGGTAAAAGTGACTAGACAATCAGAATCAGTGGTGGAAAAAGTTAAGTAAAAGTAAAGATACCTTAATAGAAAATGACTCAAGTAAAAGTAAAAGTCACCCAGTAAAATTCTACTTAAGTAAAAGTCTAAAAGTATTTGGTTTAAAATATACTTAAGTATCAAAAGTAAATGTAATTGCTAAAATATACTTAAGTATCAAAAGTAAAAGTATAAATCATTTCAAATTTCTTATATTAAGCAAACCAGATGGCACCATTTTCTTGTTTTTTTAAATGTATGGATAACTCCAACACTCCAACACTCAAACATTATTTACAAACGAAGCCTGTGTGTTTAGTGAGTCCACCAGATCAGAATCAGTAGGGATGACCAGGGATGTTCTGTTGATAAGGGCGTAGATTGGACCATTTTCCTGTCCTGCTAAGCATTCAAAATGTAACAAGTACTTTTGGGTGTCAAGATCAATGTACGGAGTAAAAAGTGTAAGATTTTCTTAAAGAATGTAGTGAAGTAAAAGCAAAAGTAGTAAAACAAATAGTGAAGTAAAGCACAGATACCCCAAAAAACTACTTAAGTAGTACTTCAAAGTATTTTTACTTAAGTACTTTACACCACTGATTAGGATATAATAAACAGAGTAGCAGCAGCCTGTGTGAAAATGTGTCTATGTGTGAGTGTGTGCCGTCAATATGCATGTGTGTGTGCGTTTTGTGTGTGTGCGTGCGTGCGTGTGTGCGTGTGTGTGTGTACTGGAGTGTGTGGGTAGTCTAGTGAGAGTGCATAGAGCCAGTGCAAGAGAGTCAGCGCAAAACAATTAAGATGAATAAATAATAAAGGGGGTGAATGTACATTTTCCGGCTAGGCATTTGATTAACTGTTCAGCAGTTTTATGGCTTGGGGGTAGAAGGTGTTCAGGTGCCTTTTGGTCACTGACTTGGCGCTCCGGTACCGCTTGCCAACAGTCTATGACTTCGGTGGCTGGAGTTTTTGACAGTTTTTAGTGCCTTCCTCTGACACAGCCTGGTATAGAGCCATTCTGTTGTGCTCTTGTAAAAACCCAGAAAACTTCAGTCAATTCCAAGATATACAGATATTTTTGTTTTGATTCATTTTCTCTCCAGAATGGGGTGGGGCCTGTGTCAACAAAGATGTCCTACAATGCATTTTTGATGATACCTGAAGATTTATAAAGTGTAGGAAAACTTCTAAACATTGCATTTCTAATGTTTGTGGTACTGATTTGACAGTCTAGTAAAGGCAGCAAAAACACTTTGATATAAAACATATAAGCACAAGATATGGGGTGTAATCATCAGTCTAAACAGTTACAAAACAAATTCAGGTAGGTCCCTCCCCATTTTGTTCTGTTTGCTTCCGTTTAAGGAAACATTTTGCAACAGAATCAGGGTCATTTATATGCCCCTGCTTTGGTGCAGGTACTTCTTTTTTGATATTGAGGGGAAAATGCCAAGAAAAACATGACAAAGGAAAAGTACACGTCTAGGGAATTTGCCAGCCAACTTTTCTCCGTAGTGACCTGCTTTCTACTTTATGATTGGCTGACTTGCTTCTCACTGAGCCAATCAGTACACTTTGTAACTTTTTTGTTGTAGGGGCAGATAGGATGTAGGTAAAAGGTCCGACAACAAAACTTGCCAGAACTCCCTTTCCCGCAGGCAGGCAGGCAGGCAGGCAGGCAGCAGAGGGAGGAGGACAGGCTAAGTCAATATTTATGTCCTGTGAAGTGTCGATGTTCCTGCACCTCAAGGGGAAAAAATCCCCCCTTGTTCCCTTACAGAGTAAACACATTTTTCTACCACGTGACTGACTGACATCTTCCTTGGCTAAAATACTTATTGGTTCTGGTCCAGTCTAGCCAAGGGAGGGGACAGTGTTGAATCAGCGGAAACACAGGCTGCCGCTGCAAGCTCAGCAAAGAGATCAGTAGGATAATTCGGTATTTCCCCAAGTCCTAGAAGGAGCTTAAATAGATATACAAACATTGAAGAGGATGACATAATGTTATTAAGATATCAGTGGAGCAGTCAGGTAACCTAGTGGTTAGAGCTTTGGGATTGCTAATTTGAATCCCCATGCTGAAAAGGTGAGAGAGAAAAATCTGTCTATCTGTTTCATGTTTCTCAGGAGAAGTTGGGTTATGCAAAAAATGTCCAATACACATGTGGAGTAGGACAAATATGAGCACCCTCCTATTCATTATCAAATCAAATGTGGATCAGTAACTGGGTAACTTCGTAAAAAATACATTGGACTTCACCTCATTTGAACATTATATCATAAAGAGCACATGTTCAACTTCATAAAAAAACGAGTTTTCCAATCTCAAGAGGCTAAATTAAAAATATATATATAGGGAAAGGGGGATACCTAGTCAGTTGTACAACTGAAATGTGTCTTCCGCATTTAACCCAACCCCTCTGAATCCTAGGGGTGCGGGGGGCTGCCTTAATCGACATCCACGGCACCCGGGGAACAGTGGGTTATCTGCCTTGCTCAGGAGCAGAACGACAGATTTCTATCTTGTCAGCTTAGGGATTCGATCCAGCAACTTTTCGGGTACTGGCCCAACGCTCTAACCACTAGGATATCGTATGTTTCTATTAAGTGTCAAGTGCCAGGGTTGACTGTTACAGGGTCAACGACTTCATCTTAAATCAGCCATAAATCCCCTTGTGACAGGGAAAATGGAAGCTTGTTGTGTGCAACAGGGAGGGGCAATTGAATGCAAGCTTCATGAAAAAAAAAAACATGGTTGATGTGTTACGCTCGACCCGCTCAGTTTTCCACTACAAAACACCAGAAAATGGCCAGAAAGAGTAGAACCAGCTCAACTGCTTTACACTAAGATTTGACTATTAGATACGGATGCTCAATACAGAGGTGGTCCGATGAAGCGGATGCTAAGCTACAGGACTGTTTTGCTCACACAGACTGAAAAATATTCCAGGAGTCATCCGATGGTATTGAGGAGTTTACCACATCATTCACGTCTCCGTTAATAAGTACATTGACGACGTTGTCCCCAAAGTGACTAGAAGTACATATCCAAACAAGAATGGATTACAGGCAACATCCACACTGAACTAAAGGCTAGAGCTGTCGCTTTCAAGGAGCAGGACACTAATCCAGACGCTTATAAGAAATCCCCCTATGTGAGAATGCTGTTCCTTGACTACAGTTCAGCGTTTAACACCATAGTGCCCTCCAAGCTCATCAGTAAGCTAAGGACCCTGGGACTGAACACCTCCCTTTGCAACTAGATCCTTGACTTCCTGACGGGCCGCCCTCAGGTGGTGAGGTTAGGCAACAACACATTTGCCTTGCTATAGGAAGACAGAGACCTGGCAGTGTGGTGCCAGAACAACAACCTCTCTCTCAACATGGTAAGACAAAGGAGCTTATCGTGGGCTACAGGAACGGAGGGCCGAATACTCCCCCATTCACATCGACGGGCTGTGGTAGAGCGGGTCAAGAGCTTCAAGTTCCTCGGTGTCCACATCACTAAGGACCTATCATGGTCCAAAAACACCAACACAGCCGTGAAGAGGGCACGACAATGCCTCTTCCCCCTCAGGAGGCTGAAGAAATTTGGAATGGACCTCAGATCCTCTAAAAAGTTATCGTATCCAACCAAGGAGCTACAGAGGGTATATGGTCAAGTACATCACTGTAGCCGAACTCCCTGCCATCCAGGACCTCTATACCAAGCGGTGTCAGAAGGCCATAAAAAGTTGTCAAGACTCCAGCGAAGTCATAGACTGTTCTCTCTGCTACTGCACGGTAAGCAGTTCCGGAGCGCCAAGTCTGGGACCAAAAGACACATGAACAGCTTTCACCCCCAAACCATAAGACTGCTGAACAGTTAATCAAATAGCTACCCTGAAAATGTACATTGACCCCCTTTATTATGTATTTCTTTATTTTAATTATTCAGCACCGACTCCCTTGCACTGGCTCTATGCACACTCACTAGACTCTACCCACACACTCACACATACTACACTAAACTCCAACACGCACGCACACACACACGCACGCGCTGCTGCTACTCTGTTTATTATATATCCTGATTACCTAGTCCCTTTTACCCTACCCACATGTACATACTACATTACCTCAACTACCTCGTACCCCTGCACATTGACTCGGTACTGATACTGCTTGTATATAGCCTCATTGTTTTTGTGTTACTATTTTGTACTTTTTTTAAAGCAAATATTAGTCTTACTTTTTAACTCTGCACTGTTGGCAATGGGCTTATACAGTGAGGGAAAAACGTATTTGATCCGCTGCTGATTTTGTACGTTTGCCCACTGACAAAGAAAGGATCAGTCAATAATTTTAATGGTAGGTTTATTTGAACAGTGAGAGACAGAATAACAACAAAATAATCCAGAAAAAACGCATGTCAAAAATGTTATATATTGATTTGCATTTTAATGAGGGAAATAAGTATTTGACCCCTCTGCAAAACATGACTTAGTACTTGGAGGCAAAACCCTTGTTGGCAATCACAGAGGTCAG
This sequence comes from Salmo trutta, assembly GCF_901001165.1. Classification (NCBI taxonomy): domain Eukaryota; kingdom Metazoa; phylum Chordata; class Actinopteri; order Salmoniformes; family Salmonidae; genus Salmo; species Salmo trutta. Next base: position 27,588,317 of record NC_042977.1, read on the forward strand.
ACGTTTCTTGTAGTTGGCCACCAGGTTTGCACACATCTCCGGAGGGATTTTGTCCCACTCCTCTTTGCAGATCTTCTCCAAGTCATTAAGGTTTCGAGGCTGACGTTTGGCAACTCAAACCTTCAGCTCCCTCCACAGATTTTCTATGGGATTAAGGTCTGGAGACTGGCTAGGCCACTCCAGGACCTTAATGTGCTTCTTCTTGAGCCACTCCTTTGTTGCCTTGGCCGTGTGTTTTGGGTCATTGTCATGCTGGAATACCCATCCACGACCCATTTTCAATGCCCTGGCTAAGGGAAGGATGTTCTCACACAAGATTTGACGGTACATGGCCCCATCCATCATCGATTTGATGTGGTGAAGTTGTCCTGTCCCCTTAGCAGAAAAACACCCCCAAAGCATAATGTTTCCACCTCCATGTTTGACGGTGGAGATGGTGTTCTTGGGGTCATAGGCAGTATTCCTCCTCCTCCAAACACGGCGAGTTGAGTTGATGCCAAAGAGCTCCATTTTGGTCTCATCTGACCACAACACTTTCACCCAGTTGTCCTCTGAATCATTCAGATGTTCATTGGCAAACTTCAGACAGGCATGTATATGTGCTTTCTTGAGCAGGGGGACCTTGCGGGCTCTGCAGGATTTCAGTCCTTCACGGCATAGTGTGTTACCAATTGTTTTCTTGGTAACTATGGTCCCAGCTGCCTTGAGATCATTGACAAGATCCCCCCGTGTAGTTCTGGGCTGATTCCTCACCGTTCTCATGATCATTGCAACTCCATGAGGTGAGATCTTGCATGGAGCCCCAGGCCGAGGGAGATTGACAGTTCTTTTGTGTTTCTTCCATTTGCGAATAATCGCACCAACTGTTGTCACCTTCTCACCAAGCTGCTTGGCGATGGTCTTGTAGCCCATTCCAGCCTTGTGTAGGTCTACAATCTTGTCCCTGACATCCTTGGAGAGCTCTTTGGTCTTGGCCATGGTGGAGAACTTTCTCATGGCTTCTGGAGGGAAACGCTGTAGGAATGCTCAACCGGTGTCGCTTATTCAGCCGACAGAAACTTTCAACCGGTTCTCCCCATTAAGCGAGTCGGAGTCAGAGGCCGAGACTTCTCTGGTCTCTACTCCTCCCGCTGTGGGGTCTGAGACGCCGACGGCTCCCACCATTAGCTCTGACAAATTGGAAACCCTAGTCATTGGCGACTCCATTACCCGCAGTATTAGACTTAAAACGAATTATCCAGCGATCATACACTGTTTACCAGGGGGCAGGGCTACCGACGTTAAGGCTAATCTAAAGACGGTGCTGGCTAAAGCTAAAACTGGCGAGTGTAGAGAGTATAGAGATATTGTTATCCACGTCGGCACCAACGATGTTAGGATGAAACAGTCAGACGTCACCAAGCGCAACATAGCTTCAGCGTGTAAATCAGCTAGAAAGATGTGTCGGCATCGATTAATTGTCTCTGGCCACCTCCCAGTTAGGGGGAGTGATGAGCTCTACAGCAGAGTCTCACAACTCAATCGCTGGTTGAAAACTGTGTTCTGCCCCTCCCAAAAGATAGAATTTGTAGATAACTGGCCCTCTTTCTGGGACTCACCCACAAACAGGACCAAGCCTGGCCTGTTGAGGAGTGACGGACTCCATCCTAGCTGGAGGGGTGCTCTCATCTTATCTACGAACATAGACAGGGCTCTAACTCCTCTAGCTCCACAATGAAAGAGGGTGCAGGCCAGGCAGCAGGCTGTTAGCCAGCCTGCCAGCTTAGTGGAGTCTGCCACTAGCACAGTCAGTGTAGTCAGCTCAGCTTTCCCCATTGAGACCGTGTCTGTGCCTCGATCTAGGTTGGGCAAAATTAAAGATGGCAGTGTTCGCTTTAGCAATCTCACTAGTATAAAGACCTCCTCCACTCCTGCCATTATTGAAAGAGATTGTGATACTTCACATCTCAAAATTGGGTTACTTAATGTTAGATCCCTCACTTCCAAGGCAGTTATAGTCAATGAACTAATCACTGATCATAATCTTGATGTGATTGGCCTGACTGAAACATGGCTTAAGCCTGATGAATTTACTGTGTTAAATGAGGCCTCGCCCCCTGGTTACACTAGTGACCATACCCCCCGTGCATCCGGCAAAGGCGGAGGTGTTGCTAACATCTACGATAGCAAATTTCAATTTACAAAAAAAAAACTATGACGTTTTCGTCTTTTGAGCTTCTAGTCATGAAATCTATGCAGCCTACTCACTCACTTTTTATAGCTACTGTTTACAGGCCTCCTGGGCCATATGCAGTGTTCCTCACTGAGTTCCCTGAATTCCTATCGGATCTTGTAGTCATAGCAGATAATATTCTAATTTTTGGTGACTTTAACATTCACATGGAAAAGTCCACAGACCCACTCCAAAAGGCTTTCGGAGCCATCATCGACTCAGTGGGTTTTGTCCAACATGTCTCTGGACCTACTCACTGCCACAGTCATACTCTGGACCTAGTTTTGTCCCATGGAATAAATGTTGTGGATCTTAATGTTTTTCCTCATAATCCTGGATTATCGGACCACCATTTTATTGTGTTTACAATTGCAACAAATAGTCTGCTCAGACCCCAACCAAGGAGCATTAAAAGTCGTGCTATAAATTCTCAGACAACCCAAAGATTCCTTGATGCCCTTCCAGACTCCCTCTGCCTACCCAAGGACGACAGAGGACAAAAAATCAGTTAACCACCTAACCAAGGAACTCAATTTAACCTTGCGCAATACCCTAGATGCAGTTGCACCCCTAAAAACTAAAAACATCTGTCATAAGAAACTAGCTCCCCGGTATACAGAAAATACACAAGCTCTGAAGCAAGCTTCCAGAAAATTGGAACGGAAATGGCGCCACACCAAACTGGAAGTCTTCCGACTAGCTTGGAAAGACAGTACCGTGGAGTATCGAAGAGCCCTCACTGCTGCTCGATCATCCTATTTTTCCAACTTAATAGAGGAAAATAAGAACAATCCAAAATATATTTTTGATACTGTCGCAAAGCTAACTAAAAAGCAGCATTCGCAAATGGAGGATGGCTTTCACTTCAGCAGTAATAAATTTATGAACTTCTTTGAGGAAAAGATCATGATCATTAGAAAGCAAATTACGGACTCCTCTTTAAATCTGGGTATTCCTCCAAAGCTCCATTGTCCTGAGTGTGCACAACTCTGCCAGGACCTAGGATCAAGGGAGATACTAAAGTGTTTTAGTACTATATCTCTTGACAAAATGATGAAAATAATCATGGCCTCCAAACCCTCAAGCTGCATACTGGACCCTATTCCAACTAAACTACTAAAAGAGCTGCTTCCTGTGCTTGGCCCTCCTATGTTGAACATAATAAACGGCTCTCTATCCACCGGATGTGTACCAAGCTCACTAAAAGTGACAGTAATAAAGCCTCTCTTGAAAAAGCCGAATCTTGACCAAGAAATTATAAAAAACTATCGGCTTATATCGAATCTTCCATTCCTCTCAAAAAAAATTGAAAAAGCTGTTGCACAGCAACTCACTGCCTTCCTGAAGACAAACAATGTATACGAAACGCTTCAGTCTGGTTTTAGACCCCATCATAGCACTGAGACTGCACTTGTGAAGGTGGTAAATGACCTTTTAATGACGTCAGACCGAGGCTCTGCATCTGTCCTTGTGCTCCTAGATCTTAGTGCCGCTTTTGATACCATCGATCACCACATTCTTTTGGAGCGATTGGAAACCCAAATTGGTCTACATGGACAAGTTCTGGCCTGGTTTAGATCTTATCTGTCGAAAAGATATCAGTTTGTCTCTGTGAATGGTTTGTCCTCTGACAAATCAATTGTACATTTCGGTGTTAGTCAAGGTTCCGTTTTAGGACCACTATTGTTTTCACTATATATTTTACCTCTTGAGGATGTCATTCGAAAACGTAATGTTAAATTTCACTGCTATGCGGACGACACACAGCTGTACATTTCAATGAAACATGGTGAAGCCCCAAAATTGCCCTCACTAGAAGCCTGTGTTTCAGACATAAGGAAGTGGATGGCTGCAAACTTTCTACTTTTAAACTCGGACAAAACAGAGATGCTTGTTCTAGGTCCCAAGAAACAAAGAGATTTTCTGTTGAATCTGACAATTAATCTGGATGGTTGTACAGTTGTCTCAAATAAAACTGTGAAGGACCTCGGCGTTACTCTGGACCCTGACCTCTCTTTTGAAGAACATATCAAGACTGTTTCAAGGACAGCTTTTTTCCATCTACGTAACATTGCAAAAATCTGAAACTTTCTGTCCAAAAATGACGCAGAAAAATTAATCCATGCTTTTGTTACTTCTAGGCTGGACTACTGCAATGCTCTACTTTCCGGCTACCCGGATAAAGCACTAAACAAACTTCAGTTAGTGCTAAATACGGCTGCTAGAATCCTGACTAGAACCAAAAAATGTGATCATATTACTCCAGTGCTAGCCTCCCTACACTGGCTTCCTGTTAAGGCAAGGGCTGATTTCAAGGTTTTACTGCTAACCTACAAAGCATTACATGGGCTTGCTCCTACCTATCTTTCCGATTTGGTCCTGCCGTACATACCTACACGTACGCTACGGTCACAAGACGCAGGCCTCCTAATTGTCCCTTGAATTTCTAAGCAAACGGCTGGAGGTAGGGCTTTCTCCTATAGAGCTCCATTTTTATGGAATGGTCTGCCTACCCATGTGAGAGACGCAGACTCAGTCTCAACCTTTAAGTCTTTACTGAAGACTTATCTCTTCAGTAGGTCCTATGATTAAGTATAGTCTGGCCCAGGAGTGTGAAGGTGAACGGAAAGGCTGGAGCAACGAACCGCCCTTGCTGTCTCTGCCTTGCCGGTTCCCCTCTTTCCACTGGGATTCTCTGCCTCTAACCCTATTACAGGGGCTGAGTCACTGACTTACTGCTGTTCTTCCATGCCGTCCATGGGAGGGGTGCGTCACTTGAGTGGGTTGAGTCACTGACGTGGTCTTCCTGTCTGGGTTGGCGCCCCCCCTTGGGTTGTGCCATGGCGGAGATCTTTGTGGGCTATACTCAGCCTTGTCTTCGGACGGTAAATTGGTGGTTGTAGACATCCCTCTAGTGGTGTGGGGGCTGTGCTTTGGCAAAGTGGGAGGGGTTATATCCTGCCTGTTTGGCCCTGTCCGGGGGTATCATCGGATGGGGCCACAGTGTCTTCTGATCCCTCCTGTCTCAGCCTCCAGTATTTATGCTGCAGTAGTTTATGTGTCGGGGGGCTAGGGTCAGTCTGTTACATCTGGAGTATTCTCTTGTCTTATCCGGTGTCCTGTGTGAATTTAAATATGCTCTCTCTAATTCTCTCTTTCTCTCTTTCTCTCGGAGGACCTGAGCCCTAGGACCATGCCTCAGGACTACCTGGCATGATGACTCCTTGCTGTCCCCAGTCCACCTGGCCATGCTACTGCTCCAGTTTCAACTGTTCTGCCTGCGGCTACGGAACCCTGACCTGTTCACCGGACGTGCTTGTTGCACCCTCGACAACTACTCTGATTATTATTAGTTGACCATGCTGGTCATTTATGAACATTTTAACATCTTGACCATGTTCTGTTATAATATCCACCCGGCACAGCCAGAAGAGGACTGGCCACCCCTCATAGCCTGGTTCCTCTCTAGGTTTCTTCCTAGGTTTTTGGCCTTTCTAGGGAGTTTTTCCTAGGGAGTTTTTCCTAGCCACCGTGCTTCTTTCACATGCATTGCTTGCTGTTTGGGGTTTTAGGCTGGGTTTCTGTACAGCACTTTGAGATTTCAGCTGATATACGAAGGGCTATATAAATAAATTTGATTTGATAGTTTGGAATCTGATTGATTGATTGCTTCTGTGGACAGGTGTCTTTTATACAGGTAACAAACTGAGATTAGGAGCACTCCCTTTAAGAGTGTGTTCCTAATCTCAGCTCGTTACCTGTATAAAAGACACCTGGGAGCCAGAAATCTTTCTGATTGAGAGGGGGTCAAATACTTATTTCCCTCATTAAAATGCAAATCAATTTATAACATTTTTGACATGCATTTTTTTTGATTTTTTTGTTGTTATTCTGTCTCTCACTGTTCAAATAAACCTACCATTAAAATTATAGACTGATCATTTCTTTGTCAGTGGGCAAACGTACAAAATCAGCAGGCGATCAAAAACTTTTTTCCCTCACTGTAAGTAAGCATTTCACTGTAAAGTCTACACCTATTGTATTCGGCGCATGTGACCAATAAAATTGTATTTGATTTGATGTTCAATGTTTCTTTTGAAAAATATGTAAAAATGAATAATTTCACCATGCTTTACAATGATGGTAAAAAGTCAGAAATGTTAGCGTTAAGGGGCTTAAAAGTCAGAGGATGCTTAAAGGGACATGTCAAATTCAGAATTTTTGCACTTTAGCAAGTCTTTATTCATGTTAAAATCTGATTTATTGAATTTTACATGTGGTATATGTTAAAGGACACTTCATTTAATATAAAAGGCTTTTAAAATTCAACATTTGTGCACAGTTTCAACTTAAAATAACAAAGGGACACAAAAGACACTCATTTCGTGGAACTACCAAACTGTGACACTAGGGTAGAGTTGAACATGGCCTGGGCTTCCGAGGCTAAATTTAACATAATCAAGTCATAGAGGTTGAAAGCGAAGTTTAACCTCCAGGTCTGCTACCATGCCGGAGCACAAGGCTGCTTTGTCTGAGAAGCCCTTCCTTGATACAATATCTCTAGCCCTTTTCTCCACACATGACCTAAGGCATGCAAGGAATACCCTCACCTCTCAGACAGAAAACCAGTCTCGCAAGTACACCACATACAATCTATTCCATCCCTAACACAAAGTAAACTCGTCACTCAAAACATGATTAGCTATGGTCTGTGAAACTGTTCTTATGGGATGCCAAAGAAATCAGTGCCAACATAAAGTAAATAGTAGGCAGCTGCCTGCCACTTGATGATTAACTTGTCAGGAAACGCTCACATTTGGGCGTGAGAGCAGGAGCATGTGTATGACAGGTTATACTGGATGTTTTCTAGTCTTAGTCCCAGGTGTGATATTAATAGCACTGGCAGGGGAAGATTGCTTTTTTCTTTGTTTTAAATCTCAAAGTAGCTGGGAAATATTCTGTGACACACATTGCGTGAAACAGCAACATGGCCAGCTGTAGCCCAATACGCAACACTATCACACCATGCTAACACTTACGGTCTAGAGAAGGTACAGTCCAGATCAGGTTTAAGCTTATGGTCCCAGATTCATCTTGATTGAAGTCTCCCTTGTGCATGTGCTGGTGAGAAATATTTAAGACTACTATTCTGGATTCAATTACTGTGATTATGTTCCTGGGCATCAATGCCAGAGAATACCCTACGGTGTTTGTTTCTCTCAATGTGTTAACTGCAATAGTGTCCACCAGAGACCCTTTCCTCAGTCAGCCAGCGTAGGGGGACTTCCAGTTTTGCGCTCAGTGGGAATTTCATGCAATGAGATGAATTTCGTCAAAGGAACATGGATGACCTTAGGATTTCACTTCTGAAATGCCCTGGTTCTGCTATACTGTTGCATTAGTCCTACATGCCACATTTTGGCATTTTAGTAAACTGGTTTTGAGACAAGAATCAAAAACAGTCAAAGTTGTGGTAAAATAAAGTTTAAATGTAAAAAACAAAAACCCGGTTCAGCAAATGCAGCTTTTACCAAATCAGGTGCTATAACAGTATATCAGTTGACAAAAAAGGATAAAACGCCTTCATGAGTCTTATAGGAACACTACAATTGGCAATACGGCTGGACGGACCCGAATGTTAAAGACAACAGTATTTGGAGCCAGACATCTAAAGTGTACCATACAACATGATCCAGAAATGTGTCAAATGTTTCCATTTAAATACACTTCCTAGTTATAGTTAACATTGAAACAGTAGATAGTTTGAAAGGCAGGTCAACATACAAAGTACACAAACTAGCCATAGGTTTTATTAAGAAAATGACACATGCCACCCAGCCCTAGTCGTCAGTGTCAATATGTGCTTTAGATCATTTCAGTTCAACAGACTGCAGGGAAAGAGATCAAATGAGGACTTAAAAACAGTTACGTTACAAATACTCCCCACTAGAAAACAACAAACACGAGAGGGGAAAGACAATACCCTGTCAGACATTCTCTTTCCCTCCCCCAATATGTTAACACCAGATTTAATTCCATGTTAAGTTGACCAGCCAACTTTAAGCTACATAAAAATGCAAGGTTAGAATCATTTCAGTGGAAAATAAAAATTACAAATACAGTACTAGTTTGACTTTTCAGCCATTTAAAAAAAAGAGGGTGAGGGGAAGGGGACTAAGTCCAGAGAGCTGTGGATCTCGTTGGATCTAATAGTCCACAGGTTCATCTCCCTCCTCGCTGAGCAAACAGGTGCGGATCAGAGCCTCCGTCACGGCATACGGGTCGCAGTTGGCCGACGGACGGCGGTCCTCGAAGTAGCCCTTCTTCTCCTGGCCCACGGTGCGAGGGATGCGGATACTGGCGCCACGGTTAGCTACGCCAGCAGAGAACTCGTGGATGTTGGAGGTTTCATGGTGGCCGGTGAGGCGACGGGCGTTGTCAAGCCCCCCTTTAGGGTCGTAGGCGCGGATGTGGTAGCTATGCCTCTTCCCCAGCCTCTCAATGGACTCCTCAATGGCCCTGAGCAGGAAAGATAATTAAATCACAGAAAAGTAGACAGGTGGGTCAGCACCATTTGCATTACCTAAAGAACATTCAAATAAGTCTGGCTTAATTCAACATCCAAAAGACATATTTGCTATTGAACAAACAAATGATGCATGCCAATTTCGCATTAAACCTTGCATGAATGCATCTTGATATGATCCAGTACTCACTTCAACCCGCCTTCTTCTCGCATCTCTTTGGTGCTGAAATTGGTGTGGCAGCCAGCACCGTTCCAGTTCCCAGGGATAGGCTTGGGGTCAAATGATGCCACCACGCCGAAGTCCTCACACACCCGGTGGAGGATGAAGCGAGCCACCCAGAGGTGATCACCCATGTTGATGCCTTCACAAGGACCAACCTGGAACTCCCACTAAAAATGGACAAAACAAGTGTTTGAGTGTGTCAGTCTTATGAGTCAGTCTTTTCTATTGGCAGATCCTATGCCATCACAGAAACGCCACATTTTTAAACAGGATTTGTGCTTACCTGTGCAGGCATTACTTCAGCATTGGTGCCACAGATCATGACCCCAGCATACAGACAGGCTCTATAGTGGGCTTCCACAATATCTCTACCATAGGCCTTGTCAGATCCCACTCCACAATAATAGGGACCTATAGAGAAACATGGTTAGATAACAATTCAGATATTTCAAACTAATGCATCTGCTGGGATAGCAAGTTGTATAAGGTCAGTCAAAGATCACTATGATGGGTCTTTACCTTGTGGGCCAGGGAAGCCGTTGTTGGGCCAGCCGAATGGGTGTCCATCAGTGCCTAGGATTGTGTACTCTTGCTCCATGCCAAACCAAGGGACCTGGTTCTCAACCATGTCCATGACTTTTTTACACGTCAAACGAAGGTTGGTTTCTGTTAAATAAATGTACCCATATTAGACACTAAAGCAAAAAAATAACAAATAAATAAAAGCAATCTTAGCAAGACCGATGCACACCAATAATTCAAGGTTACCTGCAGGCTTGTGGTTGTACTTCAGCACTTCACACAATACCAATTTGTTGGGGTCTTTGCGGAAGGGATCTCTGAACATTGCAGAAGGAATCAAATACATATCACTGTTTGAGCCCTCAGACTGGTAGGTGCTGGAGCCATCAAAGTTCCATTCTGGCAGTTCTATAGAATCAAAGCAAATTATTTAGTTAACGCAAGTCAGTCAAAACAACTAGGTAGGATCCTAAATAAATTTTGCCTACAACCCCCAGAACTCAAATGCCAACAAAGAAAAAAGTAAGCCCTTCCGTTCCAATTACATACCCTCGATGCTCTTGGGCTCCGAATCCAGCGTTCTGGTTTTGCAGCGGAGTCCCTCTCCGGTTCCATCGATCCAGACGTACATGACTTGGACTTTGTCTCCCTGAGGGAGTTCCATGTACTGCTGTTTAACAGCCTTACTCAGTTCGGCGCTGGCGGACATAGCCATCTTGTTTGTTATAAAACACCTAAGAAATGACGACGAAAAGACAACAGGTACGATGAGTCTACCTCAAAGCAGCCGCCTACTTGACCAGCATTGATTTCGTTGAATAAACATGACGTTGCATAACAGCCCGTTCGGAGACAGGGCTGTGTATTGTTCCAAAACAAATCAAAGCACGCACGCGAAGATAGCTCTTTGCCATGGATTTAAACTAAAGAAAATGGCTGAGTCAAAACAGATGTTTGCACCACTTCAAGTAGAGCAAGTCTGACACAAATACGTCAATTTCTGCCATATTGATCACATATTACCATTCCTAGATTGGTAGGCTGTGAACCACCATAATCCATGTTGCACTAATTAACACATTTTCCAACAACAATATTTTATCATCATCATCCTCCTTTATGACCCAATGAAACTAACTACCTCTTGTTTCAGCAATCCCCAGAAGATCCACCACCCACTGTAGTCAAACTTGGCTGCAATAGAATAGGTTAAGTAAAAAAGGTAGGCAGTAGCTATATCATAAGGAATAAATAGAAGATTACCTGGAAAAACGAGAATTTTTAAATAAAATGTAAAGGACTGGCAAGTCCAATATAATGTTAAAAAATATCCCGATAGTTGTTCTCTCATTCTAGCTTCGATCTCTTGTTTCAGTTCCATTTATAACAAGAGAGTTGGAGCTCGGAGTCTTTGATTGGTCAGAGAAAAACACGATTTGTTTATTCCAAAGTGAGTGACAGCACACGCGGCACGATCATTGGACAGGGTTCGAGTCGCAACGCCCTCTAGTATAGTTAAAAAGCATTGCGTGTCATTTTGTGTGACTGATACAATGCATCCAGTACGGTACAGTTTATACAATAACCAGTGTAGGCTATTTAGTACCTATACCATTACAAAGAGCAGAAAACTTTAGATTACATAAAGTACTACAATGGCTAGAAATATATGCATATTTAAAGCCAATCGAGATTTGATGGGAGATAGACCTAAATTCCATCTCAGGGAAAATAAAACTCCCTCAAAAAGCCTCTCATCACTATATCAACAGAAACGATGAGCTAGTTGACAGGAGCTATATTCCCAACGCCACCCTGTGGTACAAATAGGCTATTGATGTACTGAGAAACTAGTAGTCCTGGTCTATAATTACAAATAACTGAATACCAATTACATTCATCTAGTTTCTCAGCTTAGAAAATATTACATTTGATGAAGAGCCTTCGTATGCTATAGAAATCATTCACATTAACAATTGTAGGTAAATATTTCTCATTTCTGGAACATTGATCAAATAAGAGGTCTGCACAATGAATTAAATACTACTACAGGACCTTCATTTCTGTATTATTCTGAAGTAGGCTATATCATGGTCACTGTAGAGTAGCAGAAAAGTTGAAATCATCTCTTTGGCCTTGGGGTATTGGTTTTCCATGAGGAAGTGAGAGATGGTGTCAAGACATTCCAATTTCACTCAACAATGATACATTTGGAACATTTGCCATTTATGACATCACTTCAAGAATGCAAAACTTGTGAAAAGACTTTGCTGTAAAAAAAATACTAATGGTGTTCCTATAGGCCTAACTTTTATTTCTATATGGACAACTACTTAGTCTTACCAGAACGTCATTGATCAGACCAAAGGGATGCCTTTTGTAAGTTTAAGACGGCACACATCTCAAATGACACAAATAACAGGTGTGTAGCTATGACTGATGCACGTTTTTACTCTGTGTGTACTAGCTTAGATAAATAACATTTGAATTTCAAATGAAAATGTAACATTTAATTTAAGAAAATTGTCTTTCACTTTCTGTGGTCTACTTTTAGGATGACAATGTGATAAAGCACTTGCGGACCTTATCAAAGATTACAGTTTTTTGAATTTCTTCAACACATTTGAATTTGCCAGTATGCGCACATTTCTTCAGTTAAATCAGTAGCTACCATTGTTGATTCTGTATATCTTGGATGCACTTATTTCTCATGTATATCTTGGCCTAGGTGTTTGGTCAGACTCCGTTATGTGTTCTATCCTAAAACAATTGGTACTTGTGTCCTCAAATTCCATGCATCCAGGTAACCAAACCATCTTTAAAAAGTCAATTACTTACTCACACTGATTTAGGTTTACAAAACAATCAAATGATCAACAAGATTCCCACATTCAAGCTGATAAGTCAAATTGCTACTGAGTGGCCTGTCATTCATTGCAGGATGTGAGAAGAGGTGGGTTCCTGGTATGACAGATCATATCGGTTTGTTTACTTCAAAACAGACAGCTGTATCACTACTACATTTTGTGTAAAGAGTTCCTGCAGTTTTCGTCATGACAAGCTGAAAGTAAATATGTTTGGAGTAGAAAGATGAATAGGTTGTCATCTTGACACGTTGCAAGATTGTGCTTTTTTCCTGATTAAAAGAATGTTAGAAAATATTGAATATTCATTAGGCCCTAATCTATGGATTTCACATGACTGGGAAGGGGCACAGGCATGGATGGGCATGGGAGGGCATAGACCCACCCACTGGTGAGCCAAGCCCAGCCAATCAGAATGAGTTTTTACCCACAAAAGGGTTTTAATGCAGACAGAAATACTCCTCAAAGTTTCATCAGCTGTCCAGGTGGCTGGTCTCAGACGATCCCACAGGTGAAGCCGGCTGTGGAGATCCTGGGCTGGCATGGTTACACGTGGTCTGAGGTTGTGAGGCCGGTTGGACGTACTGCCAAATTCTCTAAAACGACGTTGGAGTCGGCTTATGGTAGAGAAATTAACATAAAATTCTCTGGCAACAGCTCTGGTGGACATTCGTTCAGTCAACATGCCAATTGCACACTCCCTCAAAACTTGAGACAATTGTGGCAATGTGTTGTGTGACAAAACTGCAGATTTTTAGAGTGGTCTTTTATTGTCCCCAGCACATGGTGCACCTGTGTAATGATCATGTGGTTTATTCAGCTTCTTGATATGCCACACCTGTCAGGTGGATGGAATATCTTGGCAAAGGAGAAATACTCACTTATAGGGATGTAAACACATTTGTGCACAAAATTTAAAAGAAAGAAGCTTTTTCCATATGGACAATTTCTGTGATCTTTTATGTCAGCTCATGAAGTATTGGACCAACACTTTACATGTTGCATTTATATTTTTGTTCAGTGTATTTTGTCTTCTCACCTGTCCATTGTGTTTTTCCCTTGTCAGATGAACTGAAGTGGACATTTGCGGACCAGTGGCTGCTGAAGAGATGCCTGGGCAGTGTGAGAGGGATGAGGCGCTTCTGCTCTTTTGTCAAAGGCACTCATGGTATGTATTTTTATTGTCTCAGATGATTTAGGTTTTAGAAACTACTTCACAATCTTTTACGGCCTTGAAAAGTATACATTTGTGTTCATACAGTTTTTAATCACTTTAGTGCAATTTTCACAAGTATGTGGTACATTTTCACAACTCTTAGTACAAAACTCAAAAGGATTTCCCCAGGTGCATGAACAATGAGAATATTTACCATGATTTCGATGAGAACCTTAGGCCAAATGCTCAAGACAGGCTTGTTGCAAACTAGCTCCTGCTAAACATTGTTTCTTTAATTTCTTTAAATTGTGAAATATGTCTTCAATGATCACACATGGGATCAAATTATGGAAATGTGATGTTCAGTCAATTTTAATGGGTAGTGAAAATGTATTGTCTAATGTGAAAACAGTGTAATGTACTGTAATTTACAGTGTCGTAGCATAATACGGTCAAAGGGCCATTTTTAAACATGTATCTTACATTTTTTGCTATTGGAATAATTAGTTGTTAAAATAACTAAATTGAGATGATATCATTATGTTGTGTTTTGGTGATTAAACCAATGTGCTTATTATATTTCACAGTAAACATACAAAATTAATGCAGAATAAACGTTTTTGAATGTAAAACTGGCTGCCTTACAAGTGTTACCAGTTTGGTGTTTTATTGTAAGAGTTTTGAAAATTCACCACATACTTGCGAAAATAGTACCAAAGCTATAAAAAAGAAAAAATATACCCGAGATAAGTTACTGAAATGTATGTGGGAGTAGCCCTTTGTGTGTGCGTGCGTGCGTGCCTGCGTGGGTGGGTGTGTGTGTCTCGTGTACCTGAAGAAGAGGAGCGGGTGACATTCACTGTGAGAGTGCAGTGCTCCAGATAGACTGGCAGCAGGATGAGACTCAGAGGATCCGCTACCAGGCCCCGCTCACTGTCATCAGGACTGTCCACCTCACAGAGGGCTCCAGCATCAGGACCACCTGTTGCATCCCCGCTGGTAACACAGGAGGGTCTGCGTCCCAAATGGCACCTTATTCCTTTATTGTGCACAACTTTTGACCAAAGACCTATGGGCCTTGGTCAATAGTAGTACTTTGAATAGGGTGCCATTTGGGATGCATTACAGGGGTTAGCCTAGTGGCAAGAGGGAGGGCAGAAGCAAGAGGAGGAAGTGGGAGCTCAAAGATACTCTCCTCAAAAAGTTGAGTTCTGTTACCTTTGGGTCCAGCACCGGCCCCCTCCCAGTCATCCGCCCATCCAAGAGCCTGCCCAGCCTGGACAGCAGGAGCAGTGATCCCATATTCCCCCCTCATGCCTGTATGGAGACCCCAATCTGCCCCTCCCCTCTGGAAATATGATGCCCTGGATTTACATGGCCAAGCAGAAATGATACCAGGTGGGTGTTACACCTTTGACTGCAGTATGTGCTTGACCGCAAAGTGATAACATGGACAGTCGTGTATTTTCTATACTTTTTCCTCACCCCTTGATTACAAACTCATGTATTCAGTGTCAGTACAAGGTTATCCCTTTCTGGATAAAGACAAACTAACTTCTAATCTTATTTTTAGAATAGAGGAATTTGGAAACAGCTACGCCAGATCCTCCTGTAGTTTTACTCCTCTATTGATTTCTCTCAGTTCACTCAGAATGAGGTCACGGGGAAAGTGAGTCGCGGAGTGACAGCGCCCTCTAGTGCTCCCACTGCTCCAAAGCAGGAGGTGAGGAGGACGAGGGAGGCTCTGGCTCACTGGCAGGCCTGTACTGAGCCTCTCACTGAGGAGACCTGAGCCTTGCTGCCCTTAGAGGACGTCAGGATGGAAGGCTTAATCCACCTGCACTACAGGAATACCAGTAAGAACATAATTAATGCCATTTGGTTGTAGTAGAAGTACTCTACGGACAAAAGTTGTACCGAATAATGCAAGGATACAACAGAAAGTTGTAATTGTGGATCTTCTCCTCAGATCTGTACGACCTTCCATTTCAAAACCATGGCTTCGAAGTACCCCAAGATGGCTGTGGAGGAGATCAGTAAAACTCATAGGCTCTACTGTGACTGGAAGCCAGTACAGGGTATGACAGAAATTACATTAAAGCTTTTCCTATCAGCTTCAATGATAAGTCAATGAAACATGCCATACTGTAAAAATGTGTCCTTTAGAGAAGCCAGTGGTGACATCCACCAGTAGTCCAGTTAAGAAGGACCACAGCTTTGCCCAAAGATCATCCATGAGACCAAGGTATTTAGGGAAGATGAAAAGTCCCACCAACCTGGAATTCTTCAAGCGTTACCTGAAGGCCTATGATGCTCACGGAGCTCTGAAGATCTACCAAGAGGTGGACAAGTTGCAGAACAGACCACCTTCGCCTCCAGAAGACCAAAATCAACAGCATTGTGGCCCGCTTCTTCAGATGATCAGACCATGGTAACCAGTGGTGGAAAATGTACCCAAATGTCATACTTGAGTAAAAGTAAAGATACTTTAATAGAAAATGACTAAAATAAAAGTTAAATCACCCAGTAAAATTCTACTCGAGTAAAAGTCTAAAAGTACTTGGTTTTAAATATACTTAATATGAAAAGTAAATGTAATTACTGAAATATACTTAAGTATCAAAAGTAAAAGTAAGTTCAAATTCCTTCTATTGGGGCGGCAGGTAGCCTAGTGTTTCGAGCGTAGGGCCAGTAACAAAAACGTTGCTAGATCAAATCCCCAAGCTGACAAGGTAAAAAAACATCTGTCCTTCTGCCCCTGAACAAGGCAGTTAACCCACTGTTCCCCAGTAGGCCATCATTGTAAATAAGAATTTGTTCTTAACTGACTTGCCTAGTTAAATAAAGGTTACATTTAAAAAAAATATTAAGCAAACCAGATGGCACCATTTTCTTGTTTTTTTAAATGTATGGAAATCCAGGGGCACACGCCAACACTGATCTGGCAGACTCTCCAAACAAAGCATGTGTGTTTGGAGAGTCTGCCAGATCAGAAGCAGTAGGAATGACCAGGGATGTTCTCTTGATAAGTACATGAATGGACCATTTCCTGTCTTGCTAAACATTCAAAATGTAACGAGTACTTTTGGGTGTCAGGCGAATTGTATGGAGTAAAAAAGTACATTATGTTCTTTAAGAATGTAGTGAACTAAAAGTAGTCAAAAATATTAATAGTAAAGTACAGATACCCCCAAAAAATAATTTTTACTTACGTACTTTACTGTTGGTAACCACACTGAATAGATAATATAATAGTTTGCCCTCTGACAAGGAAATTCATTTCCTGCCTTATAAGTTCATGAATAATCACATTTGAATCAGATATACTGCAGGCAATGTTGTCACTATGGGTATCACACTCACGAATAAGACTCCCCTGTGTGCGCTGGACTTAATGACATGCGCATGCCAATATAATTAGCCTACTATTTTTAAGCAAGTGTAGGCCTACAACTGCTAAATACTCTCCATTGCTAACAAGTTTCAGTTCTCTTTGTAGATCCAGTATATCTTTTTTTCAAAAGTTGCCAAAATGCTACGTCCGTCCACTTATTGTATGTCAGTGTATTCGTAACAACCTAGCCAGTACGAATTTATATTAGATCAAACAAGCCTCAGCGATTTAGAAATTCTATTTGTTGACCAATTTCGACACTCATTGACCTCCATACAAAAATTCCAAATTTTGTGGTCTTACCTTCCTGGACAGATGCCTCTTCCTCTCTGGTACGGCCACACACCCGCGGTTACTCCAGAAGCGCGCACCCCTTTTTCCTGCGGATTTTGACGAGATCTCATATTGAAAATATATACAGGTTTGATTGAGAAAGGCCAATGAATATTGTGGCGTTATAACAGTCTACATTGCCTTCAGTTTGTAAATTAGGTTTCAACCAGATTATGTATTATGTTTGCCCTGCTTGTTGAGGCAATGATTTTGCCAAAGGAGTGATATGAGGTAGGCTATGGCCTTTTCTCCTTTCGGCAAAAGTTCGTAATCTCTCCTCCATGACCCAGCAACCGGTTGAGTGGCATAGAGATTCATCTTTGTATCAGTGCCATTATAGTGTGTCAGAGACGGACAATCTCCATTTTAAAGTAGTCCATTTTGTTCATTGGCTGATTGCTCCCAACTCATATCCCCACCCAGTTGACTACTTTAAAAATGGTGGAAGGCCTCAATGGCAATGTACATGCTAAAACGGGTTATTGCCATGATGAGTCCTCAATCGCTCTCTCTCTCTCTGTGTCGATGAGTGTGTCAATTCCTTAGTAGACAAACGGAAGATGGTCCTCCCTTACTCGATAGCCTCCTTTTGGCAAGGTAGACAAGTGAATCCTACTGCGGAAGAGTTCTGATATCTGCCACACCCCCTTTGTATCAGACGTAGGCTATTGTCGGAGAAAAGCATGCGCACATTTAAAATCTATATTCTCCTTTGATTATATATAAAATGTATTTCACAACTAACTTAATTTGTTTAGCACTTTACAAATGTGTTGGGCCCACCCCTGTAAAACATAATTTGCTCATTTCATACAAGCCATTTTCGTTCTCTCCTCGCTGCCTCCACGATTGCCATTGACGTTTTTCCAAAAGGAGGCGAGAGGACAGAGGAGAAAGAACGCAGAAGTTGCGCAAATCTAATTGAGAAAATTAAATGTTCTACTTGGCATTGCCACTTCTGTAAGTTCTGAAGGCCAGGAGCGAGTAATCGTATAAATAGATAATTCTCACGAAACTGTCCCCAATTTTTTTTCTTCAAATTTAAAAAAATGACTGAGATTAGGATGTGTACATTGTTTCATAATCCCTATTTTTTTAAATCAGATACGCATTTGACCAACATCTTAACAAAAGTAGCATTACTGCAACAGTTTCACGTCCAATAAAGTAATAAACAAATTCATATTTCAAATATTTTTAAAGATTTCATTAGGGGAGCAAAGGCCTGAGTTAAACATAACACTGAAAATATATATATTTCAAATGAAATTGTACAATTATATATATTAAAAAAAGACTTTTCCCAATTTGAGCTCTTTACCTGTCTCGGTAATGAGAAGGCCAAGTGGGATAAAGGGGGTGTTTGAGAAAAATAATCTAATTCTGAAGAGAATACATTTACTTAACTTGTGCTCATCTAAGGACTAATCCTTTACTCTAAAGATGCATCATGGGTGAATACAACTTTATTTAAAAAATGTAGTGGAGTTCACACAGGAACTTCAAAGTGTTACATAATGAGATGTGTCCACAGACACTGTACATAATAAATATAGTTTAATGTCAACTTTGACTAGTATATCATTATGATTCATGGACAAACTACAGCAACATGTTTTGTTCAAATAAGTTAGGTTTTTCGAAATATAATTTTTAATAAAATGACCCAAGAATGTCATCCGGACCTATTTTGGTAATGAGAATTTAAGGTGAAAGTGTAGAAAATTGAAGCGAAAAGTTAATTTATTTAAAATGACACTTTCCCAAAAACTAGACATCTTAGTCCTCAGAATGATAGTTGATTTTTACAGATGCATCATGGTTTTGTAACTCAATTAGCTAGAGACAACTTAAAACTGGTTTCATGAGAATCACCACTGGTAAGCTGTTTTTTGTCTTGACGGTGCCTGTAGACTCGACATATTTGCAGACATGATGTAGGATACCTATACCAATTCCACTGTTATTTTGTTAAACACCCAATGCTGCCATTATTATATCAATATCAACTCATTACTGGGTAACAAGTACCTTCCCATTGGGCACACCATATTTCAACATGTACATTTGGGTAAAATTTGGATGATGTTGATCAATGACATTTCAACCTTTTATTTTCCCACTCAAAAAGACAGCCAACATTTATTTTTTATTTTTGTACTATCGAGTTCGAAAACTATACTATACTAATAATAAAATACATTTAAAATGTTGGAGTGAGCTTGAGAACACGTGATCTTATTTGACCAAAACACTCCATGAATTCAACAGGGATTATTGCCAATCCATGAAGTGTGTTGATTAGATGTTTAGAAGTGGTTGCCATTTTATGATGTAGGCTTTTTTTAAGGATAAGAGCCTGAGATAAGAATAGGAAAACAAACTATCAACCAGGACCTTTCTGATATTGCACAGTCTTGAAAAACACCCTGATATTTATAATACAATTCTATTAATGATGGAGATGATTGTGGACTATAGGAAAAGGAGGACCGAGCACGCCCCCATTCTCATCGACGGGGTTGCAGTGGAGCAGGTTGAGAGCTTCAAGTTCCTTGTTGTCCACATCACCAACAAACGAACATGGTCCAAGCATACCAAGACAGTCGTGAAGAAGGCACGACAAAACCTATTCCCCCTCAGGAGACTGAAAAGATTTGGCATGGGTCCTCAGATCCTCAAAAGGTTCTGCACCATCGAGAGCATCCTGACTGGTTGCATCACTGCCTGGTATGGCAACTGCTCGGGGATAGTGCGAACGGCCCAGTACTGTACATCACTGGGGCCAAGCTTCCTGCCATTCAGGACCTCAATACCAGGCGGTGTCAGAGGAAGGCCCTAAAAATTGTCAAAGACTCCAACCACCCTAGTCATAGACTGTTCTCTCTGCCACCGCACGGCAAGCGGTACCGGAGCGCCAAGTCTAGGTCCAAGAGGCTTCTAAACAGCTTCTACACCCTAGGCATAAGACTCCTGAACATCTAATCGAATGGCTACCCAGTCCATTTGCATTGCCCCCCCCCCCCCCCTTTACACCACTGCTACTCTCTATTGTCATCTATGCATAGTCACTTTAATAACTCTACCTACATATACATACTACCTCAACTAACCGGTGACCCCGCACATTGACTCTGTATCGGTATACCCTTATATATATAGTCTCGCTATTGCTATTTTACTGCTGCTCTTTAATTACTTGTTACTTGTATCTCTTCTTATGCATCTTTTTTTTGAAACTGCATTGTTGGTTATGGGCTCGTAAGTAAGAATTTCACTTTAAGGTCTACACCTGTTGTATTCGGTGCATGTGACTAATAAGACTTGATTTGATTTAATGGTGCAAAATGTATCTTCCATACTACTGTTGGCTATGCTACTGTTGGCATAGACCTGTCCATGGAAAAAAACGTTTTTTTGTCAAAGTCAGGAACAGTTGAATGGCGCTGCAATGGATAGCAGCAGTTTAATGGGCTCCTGACCAATTCTGTTAGTGTTTTTTGTTGTTGTTGCTGATCTTAACATTATGTACCAAAGAAAGTTTCTGCCATTGTTTCCTATGACCGAAAAGAGCTTCTGGACATCAGAACATCAATCACTAACCTCGATTTGGATGAAGATTTCTATTTCAATGAGTCGGAGGCGCAGGACATACGACTCACACTGGACCAGGCTCTAATCCCAGAGACTCGGAAGAGGAGAAGGTGGCGTAACAGAGGCAGACGTGCAGGCACCCTGACGAAACTATGTTGGCAAGTACATAAACCACCTCTACCCTCCGTTCTATTGGCGAACGAACAATCACTGGAGAACAAACTGGATGAGCTCAGTTTGAGACTATTAATGGGACCTGAACTGCAATATCTTATGCTTCTCGGAGTCGTGGCTGAACAATGTACAGTACATCTAGCTGTTTTTTCTATGCATCGGTAGGACAGAATGGCAGCGCCGGGTAAGCTCAAGGCAGAGGTGTGCTTGTTAACAGCTGGTGCGCAATCTCTAATATTAAGGAAGTCTCGAGGTTCTGCTCACCTGAGTTGGAATACCTCATGATAAGCTGTAGACCATACTATTTACCAAATTAGTTCTCAGCTACACTCAGTGTACATCTCTTTCCATGACAGACTAACCAGGTAAAAGCTATGATCCCTTATTGATGTCACGTGTTAAATCCACTTCAATCAGAAGGGGAGGAGATCAGTTAAAGAAGGATTTTTAAGCCTTGAGTCTTTTTTTTTATGTGTGCCATTCAGAGGGTGAATTGGCAAGACAAAAGTGTTAGTGCTTTCAAAGTATTCATACCCTTTGATTTATTCCACATTTTGTTTTGTTAGCCTGAATTCAAAATAAATTAAATACATTTCTCATCCATCTACACACAATACCCCATAATGACAAAGTGAAAATGTTTAGAAATGTTTGCACATTTATTGAAAATTAAATAGAAATATATAATTTACATACATTTTCACACCCCTGAGTCAATACTTTGTAGAAGACCTATTGGCAGCGATTACAGGGTAAGTCTATAAAGAGCTTTCCACACCTGGATTGCGCAACATTTGCCCATTAGTATTTTCAAAATTCTTCAAGCTCTGTCAAATTGGTTGATCATTGCTAGACAACCATTTTTTATGTCTTGCCATGGATTTTCAAAGTATATTTAAGTCAAATCTAACTCTGCCACTCAGGAACATTCACCGTCTTCTTGGTAAGCAACTCCAGTGTAGATTTGGCCTTGTGTTTCAGGTTACTATCCTGCTGAAAGGTGAATTCATCTCCCAGTGTCTGGTGGAATGCAGACAACCAGGTTTTCCTCTAGGATTTTGACTGTGCTTAGCTCCATTCCGTTTATTTATCCTGAAACTCCCCAGTCCTTAACAATTACAAGCATATCCATAACATGATGCAGCCACCACTATTTTTTATTTTGTACTTTTACCCCTTTTTCTCCACAATTTAGTGATATCATATTGGTAGGTCTTGTCCCATCGCTGCAACTCCCCTACAGGCTTGGGAGAGGCGAAGGTCGAGAGCCATGCATCCCCCGAAACACAACCCTGCCATGCCGCACTGCCATGCTGCTTCTTGACACACTGCTCGCTTAACCCGGAAGCCAGCTGAACCAATGTGTCGGAGGAAACACCGTCCAGCTTGCAACCGAGTCAGCTTGCAGGCGCCCGGCCCGCCACAAGGAGTCGCTAGAGCGCGATGGGACAAGGAAATGTATGTGTGGGGTACAGAGATGAGGTTGTCATTTAAAAATCATGTTAAACACTATTATTGCACACAGAGTGAGTCCATGCAACGCATGTGACTTGTTAAGCCCATTGTTACTCCTGAACTTATTTAGGCTTGCCATAAAAGTGTTTCAATACAACGTCAACAGTGAAGCTACTCCGGGATGCTGGCCTTCTAGGCAAAGTTGCAAAGAAAAAGCCATATCTCAGACTGGCCAATAAAAATAAAAGATTAAGATGGCCAAAAGAACACAGACACTGGACAGAGGAACTCTGCCTAGAAGGCCAGCATCCCGGAGTTGCATCTTCACTGTTGACATTGAGACTGGTGTTTTGCGGGTACTATTTAATGAAGCTGCCAGTTGAGGACTTGTGAGGCGTCTGTTTCTCAAACTAGACACTCTAATGTACTTGTCCTCTTGCTCAGTTGTGCACCAGGGCCTCCCAATCCTCTTTCCATTCTGGTTAGAGACAGTTTGTGCTGTCTGTGAAAGGAGGAGTACATAACGTTGTACGAGATCTTCAGTTTCTTGGCAATTTCTCGCATGGAATAGCCTTCATTTCTCAGGACAAGAATAGACTGACGAGTTTCAAAAGAAAGTTATTTGTTTCTTGCCATTTTGAGCCTGTACTTGAACCCGCAAATGCTGATGCTCCAGATACTCAACTGGTCAAAAGAAGGCTAGTTTTATTGCTTCTTTAATTAGAACAACAGTTTTTAGCTGTGCTAACATAATTGCAAAAGTGTTTTCTAATGATCAATTAGCCTTATAAAATGATCAACTTGGATTAGCTAACACAACGTGCCATTGCAACACAGGAGTGATGGTTGTTGATAATCGGCCTCTGTACGCCTATGTCATGACCTTGGCCTCTTTGGGTACAGGGAGGACAGTTGACCCCCTCCCCTTTGTACCATCCCCCAACCTACCTTCCCCAACCACCCAGGCCCTGTGTGAAAGGGTTGTAAAAACTCTAAGAGGAGAATCTCCTACCCCATGTTTCATAGAGAGACAAAGGAAATTCTTCCAACTCATAGAATTGGAGAACCGAGCGAAATTTGTGTTCTGGAGAAGGTATGGAAGATTGGTGAAGAATCCAGCTACGAACTGGTCCGCTTGGTACAATTTCGTGATACTCAGAAGAGACAATATAGCCATATTACCATAAAACTGTTTATATAATAGCCTCAGCGATGAGACTTGCATCCACATGGTTGTATAAAATGTATTAATAAGGATAAAGCTATTTATAATACATTGAGATGCTATGTACTGATGTTAATGTGATAGAATTGTATTTCTGTACCAAGCTTAACTCAGTCATTGGCACGCCCCCCAGGGACACAGACAGGACCAGGCGTCATGTGACATGTTCACTATAAAACTATACCCTGATTTACTTTCTTCAGACCAGGCCTCCACTCCATTAGTGAGTTGGCCAATAGGTTTTACCATCCAATTCCTCTACTGAAAGTGAACTACACCACGTGGTTAACTTTTAGACTATCGAGACCGACAGAATAAGAACAAGTCTTTGATATTGATTATTAGTCTGCAGCTACGTAAATTATATCATCGAACGCGAAGACCAACGAAACATCCATTCTATGACGACATTAATGAATGTCGCTCTGAAAGATCCATTCTAACCGAGAGAGAGAGAGAGAACGCGGACAAAACTCTCCAACAGAACGACGCTCCGACAAGGATCCCGGCGACACACTGAGCGTAAATATATATTGATTGCAATTGTTCCCGAATGAGTGAGCGTTCATGTGCAAATGATTAGCATATCAATTGTTAATATTAATGAACTCTGTGTGCCTCCACAGCTGACCTTTTATGATCCATTGTTCAACAGGCCGACCTGCCTGTTTAGCCCACAAGGGCACATTCCTCTACCAATTCTTTGTGACGATAATTACTGTTTGTATGTTTTCTGTTAATTACTTAGTGTAGTAAATAAATGATTTTAAGACAATTGATGTATGGATGATTTTAGTAAAGACTGGGTTCGTGCAGATACAACAATTTACGACGTTTGGAATGAGACTGAACGCGAGGTAAAATACACCATTTAAACCAGAAGGTAATCGGCCTATACTATAATATATAATGTTATAATATATAATGTTATAATATAGGAAAGTTATATTAGGAAAATTATAACTTTGTAATCTGAATATTTTCCTTGGTGCCCCGATCTCGTAGTTAATTACAATTAAACGATTAATCAGTTTAATCGCGTGATAATAATTACAGGGAGTTAATTGATAAACATGTCTTCAGTTTAATGGTACCCCAAAGACACGACATATATGGTGCCCCCGAGTGAGGACTCTAAAACTAAAACGCACGTTGGGCCATTTTGATAATACATATATGGAGCCTCCGTGCGAGGAATCTAAGATAGAATTGGACTTTGCTGTGAAATTCTATATATCAATTGTGCAAACAGAATTGTACAAACAGCCTGCTATCTAAACAAAGTGATTGTGTATTTTCCATTGGGAGAAGCTATTTAGAGTGGCTCCGGTCTTATGTCGATAGCAGTGAGGGATAAAT
Organism: Salmo trutta; assembly: GCF_901001165.1. Classification (NCBI taxonomy): domain Eukaryota; kingdom Metazoa; phylum Chordata; class Actinopteri; order Salmoniformes; family Salmonidae; genus Salmo; species Salmo trutta. The sequence goes on from NC_042977.1 coordinate 27,613,354, forward strand.
TCCAGATTTAGTCCGTTAGGCCAAACGGTACTATTTCTGTCGGTCAATATTAACTTCTAGAGTAAGGTTAGAAATTAGAAGTTAACTGTCCGGTAACCGAGCCGAATAATTTGCCTACCGCACTAAGACAGTGTGGGCAGACCGTATGCGTATCTGTATTTAAGTACCGTGTCGCTCCGGTCAGCATAAACGCTAGCAGAATATGCTGAATGGGATTAAGGTGAGACGTCACTAGAAAACCCACCCTTTCCATAGTGAAAGGACCCTATTTTGGTGCTTGGAAGGATACTCCTGAACCAAGTAGCAATAGCTTAGCATTACGGGCAAGCTAACAGAGAGGGAACATTTCCTCTCCCTGTGCCACGTTTTAATCTCTCCGCCTGGCGCGACGGAAGTCCCGACCTTTGTACTTCACCTGGTGGTGAAGAATTGCCAGTACATCTCTAGGGGAAATCCAAACGTGGAGCACGGTAACATATCCAGACAATCGCAATTGACTGGATATGACGTCTCATTCAATTTAACTAACAAGTGAAATTGCCAGATTTACCTTTTCAAGTGGATCTTTTAAATAATATCCAAAATTGATTGGGCGTCTACAATGAGACATGATTAACTTTTTCTAAACTTAACTTAGATGAAGCAATGCTCTCAGGTTAATTGAAAGTTAATTCCCAGATAGCCTATACAGGTTTGATATATCATAAATAGATTAATCAGTAAAATTTGCTTTAGCAAAGCACATTCAGTAAAACCCATTACTGACTGGAGTGAACCCCATGTGGCTTCGGCCTTAAGGGAAAGTATAGTGGTGAATGTACCTTAAACATTTAAACTACATTACTGTTATGATAACCCCGCAATCTGAATTGCTTGGGTATCATTGCCTCATTCAATTTATTTAGTTAAATTGTCGAACATACCTTTCTAGGTTCTTCCAACAAAATGAGACAACTTAAACTTTGCATATTAACCTTGATGAAGCAACCTCTCAGGTAATTCAAAGTTAATTCCCAGATAGCCTATACAGGTTTGATATATCATAAATAGATTAATCAGTAAAATCTGCTTTAGCAAAGCACAGTCACCAAACCCATTACTCACGGGAGTGAATCCCATGTGGCTTCAGCCCAGGGAGGAGCGTACCCTAGTGGTGAAGGGTCCCAACATTTGACCTACGGTTTACACTTATGATATCCAATCAATGGAGATTGTATGGATTATCGTCTCATTCAATTTAATAAGTTAAATTGTCGAACATTCCTTTCTAGGTTCTTCCAATTAAATGAGACAACTTAAACTTTGCATATTAACCTGGATGAAGCAACCTCTCAGGTAATTCAAGTTTAATACCCAGATAGCCTACCCAGGTAGGACTAATCATTGGCATTGATTAATTCAATTTGCTTTTGCAAATTCATTCACGTCCTACTTCCACAGTACTGTACAGTACTGATGGTTCATTAACGTCTATAAATAGATTAAAATCGTCTTTGCAGCTCCCCACATTCCAAAACCAAATTTTGGAAAATTAGGAAAAACATTTTTTCCTTTCAAATGTTCTAGTAATGTGCAAGCTATCAGAGGGGGTGGTCCCCACTCGCCCGCTAATTAGTGAACCTCCACCCGTAAATGGATTGATCTCTGACCTCAGCAGCGATAACAACCCTAATTATGCCATTAGTGGAAAAGCAGACAACAATGCTTTCCAAAATCAACCATCGGGCGCAGGCCTCGTAAAGGTTCTCTCCAGTCTAGCTCTGATGTCTTGCCATCCGAGATTGCCATCTGTCCAATACCGCAGTGCACAGCTGAAGCACGAGCAGGTAACGGTAGACATAAAGGGACAGGTGGAGAGAACCGGGAAACCAATGACCAATGCAGACAAGGGAAAAATTCTGCTAGCTATGGAACTGCGTTCGAAAACTGAACAATTAAATGTAATTGCAAAAACGTATGACGATGAACAAGCACAAGCTCTTCAACAAAATCGTTTTCTACAGGAACAAAATCATATGCTACAGGAACAACTCGATTTAGCCAAAACTAAATACGATGATGTCCACGCCAAACTAGATAAATCTGAAGAGTTATCTACAAACAGGAGCGCTCAACTTGACAACATGCATGCTGTTTTGTTGAATGTTACTCAAAATAACACGGTTCTCCTCAAAGCGCTGCAGACCAAAGACGATCAGTTAATGAACACAGTGACAAAGTTGGATGATTAATCAGCAGAACTTATTGAAGTCGCTGACCAAATGAATGATGAGAGAATTCAGGTGATGAGGATGGAAATATTGATTGCTAAGCAAGCAGAGGAAATCTCATCACTGAATCTCTCGCTCCGTACTCAAGACCTCTATCTGCAAACCATGACAGATAAGTTTGAGACCGAAAGGAGCAGGTGTGACACTCACGTGTCCAAAATCAGTACTCTAAGCGCTCAAGTGGACTCTGCAATGCAGCAGAATTCCACCCTTAGGAACCATCTGGAGGAAATCCAGAATGGTCACGCTCTACAGCGCGACTACCCATCCAAGCAACCGGAGCCCTGTACTCACAGGAGTGAAGACAATAGGTTTCAGACCTTGCCTCCCTCATGTGTCCCTCAGTCTTCTCCTCTTGGCCCTTTGGCCCTGAGTAATATGGCGCCTCTTGGCCAACAACAACAAGGCTTGGCTTCCTCTCTTGGCCTTTCGGCCCCAATCTCTCCACAGGATGAAGCCAACCCTCTCCGCCCGCTTGGCGCAGAATACCTTGACAAACTCGTCAAGAATTTCCCCACCTTTGACCCCGTTCCAGGTCAGCCAAACGATACTGAGACGTTCCTAGCTGACATAGAGGACGCGTTGGATGGCTACCCGAACGCTACGGGTTCTGACAGGGTTTACCTGTTGAAGCGAACGTCGAATAGACATGTGACGAGTTCATTCGTCTACAACAGCAACACGTGCTAAATGACTACGCTAAACTTGCCACAGCTTTGAAATTAGAATTCAGTGGTTCTGCGACTCGCAAACACGATAGCTCACTGGCTAACACCGTCAAACAAGCTCGGAACGAACACCCACAAGCTTACTATCATAGGCTTCGTTCAGCTTACTTTGGCCTACTCACTGAAACAGGAATGGAAGAGCTGTTACCATTCAAACAAATGTTTCTGTCAAACATGTATCCCACCTTCATTACCTACTTGGGCCCTGCAGCCCACGTTGGCTTGCCTATCTTACAACTCAGAGAGCTTGCAAGCACAGCTTTTGAGGCATCAAAAGTTCACAACGCTAAGAGCCCTGACCACTCGGTTTTGAAGTTTGACCAGGAGCACTCACTCCAGTTAGAGGGTGCATTATCAGGTATTGGAGCGTCGAGAGATGACGCACAACAACAGTTTCTACCACGAAACCATGGTTCCAATAACCTCCGCGGTCGAAATAACTGTAAAGTACGTAGCCATCAACATGACTACCGCTACAATCGACCCGTTCGCTACGTTCCTGCACCCAACCCACAAAAAGTGTCAGAGCACAAGGGTAACAAAGGGTTGAAGGACGATCAAAACGTAGACCAATGTTCTCCAGAAGTCCCACTACGGGAAGAACTTAAGCGAGAACAATTTGAGAAAAGGGTAAAAGATAAGTCACAAGAACTAGACGGGGAATTACTGGACACCAGGTCCGCAGGAATTAACACCCATAGCAAGGACGTTAAAGTTCAAATTTCTCCCGCTCTCATTCAAGACCCTATCCAGGGCCCGCTTGATCAAGAAACAAGCCCCCGGGCTCTGTCTATAGACTCTGATACAAAAGTTGCGAAGAAAAAGGTTAAACGCTTCGTTAAAGCCAAGCCCACTCAAAATCGGAAAAGTCAATCTGCTTCCATCTTGAACAAACATGGCACATCACGTCGTTGCGAACGACCACTCCACTTTGTGGGGAATATGTCCACTAACCACGAATCTAAACGGCCATACCTGGAAACAGTCCTGGAGGACTGCTTAGCTTGTCATGCGCTAATTGATTCGGGTGCGACAATATCACTCATCTCTCAAACATTGTTTGATGATCTCAAAAGGGCTTTGAAGCCAACTAAACGTTGGTTAAAAGTGGAACGATGCGACACTAAACTTCGAGGGGTCACTCAGACTACCTCGCCTCTCACATTGAGAGTTATGCTGAAACTACACTTCCAGGACGTATCGCTCGTTCACCCTGTGTATGTTACCAGCCTCGAAACTGTACCCCTGCTACTTGGAGCAGACTTGATGGATCGGTTACTCCCATTGATGGATTGGAAAACCAACCAGGTATGGTCACAGGCCACAGTGCCTTCTCCACTGACCACACTGTCTTCCCCTAACGCTAGCTGCAACGCAGTCCTTCACGAGGGGTATCTGTCGAAAGCACCCCTTGGGAAAAAGACGTTTAGAAACCTCTTGGTACAGAATCCGATCCATGGAGATATTACGATATCTCGACACATTCCATCAGCAAACCTGATTGACCATTCTTTTCATGATTTCGAGCCAGCTGTCTCTGTGAATGAGCAACTTCCCTCCTCCTTGCAGTCGTGCAATACAGTAGTTGAGATGAACTTCTCTTGTCCTTCGGACACTTCCGCAAGCACTGCGGCCGTCTCAGCAAGTAAAACATTGATGCACAGAGTATACTCTGCTTCCGATGATACACCTTCCGCTTTGTTGGGGACTGTCACCCCTTACAATGACACTAATGGCATCAGTCCAGCAACTGACCCGATGACTCCCACTGGTGAAACACTTTGCGATATCACAGACCGATATCCTCGTCTCAGTTCGCAGGTAATGAAGAGGTTGCCACACGCGGACGCGGTGGTGACTGACATGCCTCGACAGCCACTGAGCGTTTTGAAGCACAAACACCAGGAGATTTGGTTGAAAGGCTACAGCCATTCTCATAACAACGCGGCCGCTGAAAACTCGTACGTAGGGTCCGATCTTCTCGTTTGCGCATCGGACACCAACACCACCCGCTGGTGGGGGGGTCCCGAGGCACAAAGGGGGGGAATAGTAGCCCAGACCCATGATGAGCCTCATCGAGGCCGGTGGGGGGGTCAAGACATGGACAACACCGTACGAGGCCGCCAGAGCATAAATCAAATCTAGTTGTAAACTCCCCTATGAGAACAGTGAGGAGCAGACAGGCCCCTAGACGGGGATTATCTTAGAAGACATCTAAGAGTACTGAGGTGTAACACACTGGTCGTAAAGGAAGTCCAGTGGACTTGTCCACCTCCAAAACAAATGGCATCAATAATCATTCTTTGCCATGTGTAGGTTCAACTACAATACAACTAGTAAAATGCTCCAATCATGTGTTCCGGTAGATAATATTTCAGAATAATCGGTAGGATAACTGGTCCCCTTGAGTACCAGTACCAATACTAGCAACAGTCAGTCCCGCTACAATCAGTAAGAAGGTTAGAGACCTAACCAATCAAATTACCATTGACAACAGCGACATAGGAGTCACTCAGAGTGCAACACGTGGAGGGGAATCTCCAGTGCACTCTCCCAATGGTTAACACACATGTCACTAATAAATAGGACCCTCCATTCAGGAGGAAAATTATTAGAAGTCATGAACCATGATCACACCACGTATGACTGGTCCAATACTTAAAGAGTACTTCCGTCGTGAGGTTAGCTCCTCCGTGGATAACATAGCTATGAAATAGACTTCCTACCTATCGCCACTACAATAGTGGAAGACACAGTGACTTGTAGAAAAACTACTACAGACTCCCTTGACACCAATTCTGACTGACCTCCAGGCATTGACCTGAAAATTACCTGACTACGTCAGACTCATTCTGAACAAGTTGTAATCTGCCCGGATACTTGGTTTTCTTCCCTTGACATGCGCGCTTGTGTAAGCATAAGCGCACATGCACAACGGAACATCCAATTAGGATTTATGCTAGGACCACTTCAGGGCCCAAGCAATATACCAGCCTTAGTAAAGTTGAACATTTACTTCTAGGCCTTTGACTCTACAGCACTCACCAGTTTTCTTCCCAGAAGTCCATAGGTCATCCTGTAGACTGCACAAAACTAGTGCATTACAGATGTAGACTTATCATATAGTTATCAACTTAGGATAGCGCCTAAGCAACACACCAAGTAGGAAAACCCTAGATATGGCATTAGAGACAATGCCATGATAATCATTTTGCCAGAACATTGGACGTATATAGAATACAGTCCAATTAGATGATTTTTTTTGTGTGAGAACTATATTTTGTATATTTTTTTTGTTTATGCTTTCATTCCTTTTCGGTTCAGTTCCTTTGACACTTAGGAAGTGATAGAGCCATAAACAAAGTCCCCATACAACCATCACTTAGTGCCACAACGCCGCTCATTTGGGAATTAATGTAATTATATATATTTAATGAGTGTGTGTGCGTTGTTAACATCTGCCTAAGTTACTGCCCAGATCTTCCAGTCTGGACGACGGGTCCGGAACGGCGACCCCAAATCCGGACACCCACAGCCTATCCTTGTGGCGGCATGCCCGCTGTCAGAGAGCCTACCAAGGTAAACCACCAGAGGGGGGGGACCGCAACGGCGATCACCAACCAGGACATCCCCTGGCCCTTCCTGGGGTACTTTGCAGCTTCCAGGGAACCTACCAAGGTACACCACTAGAGGAGACAGCAACGGCGACCACCAACCGGACATCAACTGCCCATCCTTGTGGTGGACTGCTCCGTTTCCAGAGAGCCTATAACAGTTCAACCACCAGAGGGGACTGCAACGATGACCTACCAACGGGACATCACGTGGTCATGATTTTATGTTGATTTGTAACTTGCAGGATAAAGAAGATCCAAACCACCAGGGGGGGTATGTCATGACGTTGGCCTCTTTGGGTACAGGGAGGACAGTTGACCCCCTCCCCTTTGTACCATCCCCCAACCTACCTTCCCCAACCACCCAGGCCCTGTGTGAAAGGGTTGTAAAAACTCTAAGAGGAGAATCTCCTACCACATGTTTCATAGAGAGACAAAGGAAATTCTTCCAACTCATAGAATTGGAGAACCGAGCGACATTTGTGTTCTGGAGAAGGTATGGAAGATTGGTGAAGAATCCAGCTACGAACTGGTCCGCTTGGAACAATTTTGTGATACTCAGAAGAGACAATATAGCCATATTACCATAAAACTGTTTATATAATAGCCTCAGCGATGAGACTTGCATCCACATGGTTGTATAAAATGTATTAATAAGGATAAAGCTATTTGTAATACATTGAGATGCTATGTACTGATGTTAATGTGATAGAATTGTATTTCTGTACCAAGCTTAACTCAGTCATCGGCACGCCCCCCAGGGACACAGACAGGACCAGGCGTCATGTGACATGTTCACTATAAAACTATACCCTGATTTACTTTCTTCAGACCATGCCTCCACTCCATTAGTGAGTTGGCCAATAGGTTTTACCATCCAATTCCTCTACTGAAAGTGAACTACACCACGTGGTTAACTTTTAGACTATCGAGACCAACAGAATAAGAACAAGTCTTTGATATTAATTATTAGTCTGCAGCTACGTAAATTATATCATCGAACGCGAAGACCAACGTAACATCCATTCTATGAGGACATTAATGAATGTCGCTCTGAAAGATCCATTCTAACCGAGAGAGAGAGAGAGAACGCGGACAAAACTCTCCAACAGAACGACGCTCTGACAAGGATCCCGGCGACACACTGAGCGTAAATATATAAGGGCACATTCCTCTACCAATTCTTTGTGACGATAATTACTGTTTGTATGTTTTCTGTTAATTACTTAGTGTAGTAAATAAATGATTTTAAGACAATTGATGTATGGATGATTTTAGTAAAGACTGGGTTCGTGCAGATACAACAATTTACGATGTTTGGAATGAGACTGGACGCGAGGTAAAATACACCATTTAAACCAGAAGGTAATCGGCCTATACTATAATATATAATGTTATAATATAGGAAAGTTATATTAGGAAAATTATAACTTTGTAATCTGAATATTTTCCTTGGTGCCCCTAGTTAATTACAATTAAACGATTAATCAGTTTAATCGCGTGATAATAATTACAGGGAGTTAATTGATAAACATGTCTTCAGTTTAATGGTACCCCAAAGACACGACACCTATGTAGATATTTCATAAAAAATCTGCTGTTTCCAGCTACAATAGTCATTTACAACATTAACAATGTCTACACTGTATTTCTGATAAATCTGATGTCATTTTAATAGACAAATTTTTTTTTAAATAATTTCAAAAACAAGGAAACTTCTAAGTGACCACAAACTTTTGAACGGTGGTGTATTTTTGTTCAGTGTATAAAGCATGATAATGACATGTTTAAGCCACTGCAAATGGTTCTCAAAGTCAAAGCAATTAAGATCATTGAGTGAGCATTTGTGAAGCACTACCTGCCAAGTGAGTGAGACCATGTACAGTGCATTCGGAAAGTATTCAGACCCCTTGACTTTTTACACATTTTGTTAAGTTACAACCTTATTCTAAAATTGATTAAATATACTTTTTTCCCTCAATCTACACACAATACCCCATAATGACAAAGCAAAAAAGTTTGGAATGTAGTAAAAAAAATATTTACATAAGTATTCAGACCCTTTGCTATGAAACTAGAAATATAGCTCAGGTGCATCCTGTTTCCATTGATAATCCTTGAGATGTTTCTACAACTTGGTTGGAGTCCACATGTGGTAAATTAAATTGATTGGACATGATTTGGAAAGACACACACCTGTCTATATAAGGTCCCACAGCTGACAGTGCATGTCAGAGCAAAAACCAAGCCATGATGTCAAAGGAATTGTCGGTAGAGCTCAGAGACAGATTTGTGACGAAGCACAGATCTGGGGAAGGTGTACCAACATTTTTTGCAGCATTGAAGGTCCCCACGAACACAGTGGCATCCAGAATCTTCCTAGAGCTGGCCGCCCGGCCAAACTGAGCAATCGGGGGAGAAGGGCCTTGGTCAGGGAGGTGACCAAAAACCCGATGGCCACTCTGACAGAGCTCCACAGTTCCTCTGTGGAGATGCGAGAACCTTCCAGAGGGACAAACATCTCTGCAGCACTCCACCAATCAGGCCTTTATGGTAGAGTGGCCAGACGGAAGCCACTCCTCAGTAAAAGGCACATGACAGCCCACTTGGAGTTTGCCAAAAGTCACCTAAAGGACTCTCAGACCATGAGAAACAAGATTTTCTGGTCCGATGAAACCAAGATTGAACTCTTTGGCCTGACTGCTGAGCCCCACGTCTGGAGGGAACATGGTACCTACGGTGACGCATGGTGGTGGCAGCATCATGCTGTGAGTATGTTTTTCAGTGGCAGGGACTGGAAGATGAGTCAGGATCGAGGGAGAGATGAACGGAGCAAAGTACAGAGAGATCCTTGATTAACCTGCTCCAGAGCACTCAGGTTCTCAGACTGGGGCCAAGGTTCACCTTCCAACGGGACAACAACCCTAAGCACACAGCCAAGACAACGCAGGAGTGTCTTCGGGACAAGTCTCTGAATGTCCTTAAATTGCCCAGCCAGAGCCCGGACTTAAACCCGATCGAACATCTCTGGAGAGACCTAAAAATAGCTGTGCAGCGACGCTCCCCATCCAACCTGACAGAGCTTGAGAGGATCTGCAGAGAAGAATGTGAGAAACTCCCCAAATACAGGTGTGCCAAGCTTGTAGCATCATACCCAAGAAGACTCAAGGCTGTAATCGCTGCCAAAGGTGCTTCAACAAAGTACTGAGTAAAGGGTCTGAATACTTATGTAAATGTGATTTCAGTTTTTTATATATAATATATTTGCAAAAATGTCTAAAAAACTGTTTTTGCTTTGTCATTATGGGGCACTGTGTCACGATCACTGTCCTCGAACTCCCTGTCATAGATCAGCCAAGGCGCAGCGTGCCGGTAATTCCACATACTTTATTTGTGAACCCGAACAAAACAAGAAACAGGTGAAAACAGAAAGAAACGTGACGTTCTGGGGCTGCTCAAAGGCAGCTACACAAAAACAAGATCCCACAACTCAAGGAGGGAAAAAGGGCTGCCTAAGTATGGTTCCCAATCAGAGACAATGATAGACAGCTGCGTCTGATTGGAAACCATACCTGGCCAAAACATAGAAACAAAATACATAGAATGCCCACCCTTTATCACACCCTCACCTAACTAAACTGAGAAAAACGGCTCTCTCAGGTCAGGGCGTGACATACTGTGTGTAGATTGAGGGGGAAAAAAACTTCTTAATCCATTTTAGAACAAGGCTGTAATGTAACAAAATGTGGAAAGTGAAGGGGTCTGAAAACTTTCCAAATGCACTGTACATTGTACATGTATCACCATAGACACTCTTGCTCATCTCAACAAAGTGCATCAGCAAATGTTTGGCATAATCAAGGTCATGTCTCCTCCTGTCATCTGAATCTAGCAAAATTGACATGCCTATACTGCAGGACATAATGGTGATAGACCTCTTTGAAAACAACATCCTTCAATACTATTGGACACGTGTAGAGCAAAAACTGCCTGTACTCAGTGGCCTTCCATCGGTCAAGTTCTGCCAGTGACAGAGGTTGTCAGGCAAATTATTTTGGCAATAAGCCTCAAAAGGAGATCAGAGCCTCTGACAGTTTGGTTTTCTGAGAGGAAGATGGTCTGCATGTTTTTGGACCTCGTTTAAGGAAAATCAACATCCTCATGACACCTAGGCACACCATATAAATACAATCTAATGGAAACCCTGAAATACAAGAAACGCCAGTGTCTATCAATGGAGATGCAGCTACAGTCATTGATGGCTAGCCATATAGGCCAGCCATCATTTATCTCCCCTCAGAGTGCAACACTATCCTTCAGTTCCAAGAGCCTTTACTCTGATATCTTTCACATGCAAAATATCCAGTATAGAACTTGATAGATTTTAGCATGGCTCGCACTGGTGCATCAAAGAAAAGCTTTGATTGTGACATAACAATGACGATTTGTCAGATTGATACTTGAAACTATGAGCACATTCAACTCAGTACACCAGTCAGGTGATCATCCACAGGGACTGGCTTATCCTCTCCAGTGAATAAGGCAACAACAAAAGAATGGAAATCATTAAAGCTGCATAAAATAGGCCAAAGTTGGCAGCTAGATGATTTGGAGAGGAACACCAACATTGATTTTCAGATCCTCAATGAAATCTGAATGCTCAGCGTCTTCACTATACCCTGCTTAACACCATAATATGGATAGTTACCAGAGGTGTGGATTCGAGTCACATGACTTGGACTCGAGTCAGACTCGACTCACAAATATGATGACTTGCAACTCGACTTTGACTTTAACACCAATGACTCGTGACTTAACTTGGACTTGAGCCTTTTGACTCGAACTGACTTGATACCCTCCCCAAGCCCAGATATAAAAAATGATGCTATTTAAAAAAGTGTGCAGCGCATCAACTCTTCATTTAACGGATTACAGTTTGAATCGGACAGCAGCCAATCAAATTGTGCCAGCTGAGAAAAAGTGGCGCGTGGCAGTGCAGAGGAACGTCGGCGAGTGAATTCAGATGGAGCCCTTGGAAAGTTGATACCCAAAATTATTATTTTCGGATATAAAGACTATGCTGTGTCAACAAAAAACGGATTGCAACTTGCAAAACATGCAGGAAGTAAATGACAGACGGAGGCGCAACATTTTCCAACTTTGTTCGACATTTGAAGCTGCAAAAAGAACGGTAAGTCGTGGCTAATATAGCCAATGTTAAATCAATGAGCCTCCACACAGTCAGTCAGTGCGGGAACGTGTTCATTGCACCCAAGATTGAGCTACAACTGGCTAGGCAGTTGGTAGCCTAAATCCTGCCTGATGTTACTACTGTTCCAAAAGCCATTGACATATGTAAGCCTACTGTAACCAGCCATTGACATATGTTAGCCTACTGTAACCAGCCATTGACATATGTTAGCCTACTGTAACCAGCCATTGACATATGTTAGCCTACTGTAACCAGCCATTGACATATGTTAGCCTACTGTAACCAGCCATTGACATATGTTAGCCTACTGTAACCACACACTGTGTGTGTGTGTGTGTGTGTGTGTGTGTGTGTGTGTGTGTGTGTGTGTGTGTGTGTGTGTGTGTGTGTGTGTGTGTGTGTTAAGGTTGGGCGATTGTGTACAAGCCTGCATCGCCCCATAGCGATCCTCAATAGTCGATCGCTATTGAGGGGGGGGGGTCTTTCTTATGGCTATCCATGTATTTCCATGGAAATATAAAAGTTCATTTGGAAAGTAATAAATATATTTTTAAAAGCATTTATGATTTGTAATTAAAATTAAATGTAACATACTAACTATTAATCTTGTTAAAAATATGAAATGGTATTACATTTGGTGAAGAGCACATTATGACTTGTTTAGGACTCGAAACTCAAAGTTTAGGACTTGAGACTTGACTTGATACTTGTCGGTCTTGTCGGTCTTGACTTGAGACTTCGGACTTGCCTGTCTTGACTTGGGATTTGACTTGGGACTTGAGTGCTAGGACTAGAGACTTACTTGTGACTTGTAGAACAATGACTTGGACACAACTCTGATAGTTACCCCCACATTTCTCAATAGGGTTGTACTCTCTGGGTGCATGCTAGCCAGCAGATCCGACCCACTTGCTTACAGCTGCACTAGGGTCGGATAGACTTCCTGTGTAGATTAAGACATCGCAGAGTCAGAGTGAGATGTCTCTGAAAATATACCTCAATAAGAAATGCTTCGTACTCCGAATTGTCCCAACTGTTACCCGGGGGTGATTGAACGACTGCTACTTAACTAGAGAGAATTACCTCTCAGAGAATTACCAATTAACAACTTACCCAAGACGCCAGCTTCACACATATACCACCCTTTGTTGCAGTTTGAGAAGATGCTGCTTCACACACTATCAGACGACCTCTCAATCGCATCACTATCAAACAACCTTTCAGTATGATCACTTATAACACTGGAGGAGGTGTCACTCAAGTTACCATCTACACTAGTTTCAGTAGAAATGTCAGATGTTCCGTTACTGCTAGACTCTGCCAGAGCTACAGTAAAACATCTGCATGGAATTTACGCCACCGTTTATGATTAGCCAGAGCTAAATTGCAGTAATCCAACAAACAATCAAACTAAGTACCATTTGCATTCATAGTTGACCAAATTATTGTGTCTTACCTCTTCAGCCATTGTCGTCTTCTCCACAAGGCTTGATTAGCTTGAAATTGGTTGTGCTCTGTGTTAATGATCATAGGATACCCATACTAATAAGGCAATCATGTCATTCGGCTGCATCTCTCAGACGACGTCACAAACAGGTTGACAAGCAGCATACCACTCTGCATCTCACAGCTGGCTTGCTTCTGAAGCTAAGCAGGTTTGGTCCTGGTCAGTCCCTGGATGGGAGATAAGATGCTGCTGGAAGTGGTGTTGTAAGAGGCACCCTTTCCTCTGGTCTAAAAAAAAAATCCCAATACCCCAGGGCAGTGATTGGGGACATTGCCCTGTGTAGGGTGCTGTCTTTCAGATTGGACATTGAATGGGTGTCCTGACTCTCTGTGATCACTAAAGATCCCATGGCACTTAGTGTAAGAGTAGGGGTGTTAACCCTGGTGTACTGGCTAAATTCCCAATCTGGCTGTCACCTTATCCTCTTCCCTGTAACTATTCCCCAGGTCATTGCTGTAAATGAGAATGTGTTTTCAGTCAACTTACCTGGTAAAATAAAAACAAGATCTGTTTTTCACTAGTGTGGCAACACTTCATGCAATGTAAATCACAAAACATCACATGGGGACTTAGCCCTATAAATAGAATGCCAAATTCATGATAATACATTTGGATTTGTCTTATCCATATATATTATGAATAACATATTGATAAAGACAATATCTAATGGCAAAAGTTTATTATTAATATCATGAATTTGGCATGCTATTTATAGGGCTACTTTTGAACTTCTAAAGATCAATCATGAATGAATGATTGTATACTTATCTACACATTGAAATGATGGTGTGCTTTGGGCAAATCAGATGTCAATGTACTACATTGAGTGTAGCCTACATAAACCCAACCTCACTATCAATGTACTTTCACATAGATTGTGGAAAATAAGTTAACTTTCAACTATTCAATGTTAAGGTAGAGCATAGGTATGCAAATGAGTATGAAAGCTGATCACTTTTGTAGATGTTGTGTTGACATGATAGCTCAGTAGAAACGAACACAGCTTGTTTCCAAAGCTAAGCAGGGTACATAGAGGTAAGTATCTGGATGGTCGACATGTTCTCATATACCAATAGGAGTCACAGTTTAGGCAGGAATTGTTGACTGTGGCTTTAAATATACCTCTAGGTATCTCTTTATTTTGGTTGATGGCATGACATTGAAATAATGACGTTGATTCAAACATACATACACTATCAACATTGAAACAAGGTCAAATAAAATATGTCTAATCAAATATGAAATTCAACATTATTTCAACCACCCACCTTTTGAATATAGGATGAATAACAGATGTTGATTAAACAGTGACAATATACAAAAATGTCAACATCTAAAACATGAAAATGGGACATGGATTGTATGTTGCATGTTCAAAATATTTACATAACCACATGACTTGAATTGTGTTGTAATTTCCACTTAGATTCTACATTCAATTTTTTTCCATTCTACGTGGAATTTTCAATGCAATTTCAACATATATATAGTTTTGATGATTGTGTTAATGAAATTGATGTAACAACCTGTTAGTTAGGTTAAATCATTGTATTTAAGTTGAAGTTTTCCCCTAATGTCAATGCTGGTTGAAATGATATGAAAACAGTACTGGTTGATGACTATTTGCAAATCCAGATTCAACGTGATAATACACTGACAAATTACGTCGAAACAACATTGATTCAACCAGACTGTGCCCAGTGGGTTACTGTAATTTTCCATTAAAGTATTTCTCACGCAATCATTTTGCTAGGAATGTCTGGGAGTGGTCTGAGTGGGGAGGGGAAAACTGAAAACTTGCTGTTATTGACAGAGGTTTGGAACCATCTTCGTCTATATTAACTAAGCCAAAACTCCACCCATGTAAAACCTGCTGATTATAAGGTCCTGTGTAGATTGTATTTTCAACCAGCAACTATCAGGAAATAACAATGATAAAACAAATTACACACTTTTACAGTGTTAGATTCATCAGCTTTTGTACAATATGATTTTATTTTATTTTTATTAAAAAAAGCATTTTGACTGCACTGTGCCTTTAATAAAACCAACATTTTGGCACCTTATCCTTTGCCTCCTGCTGCCTGCCTGCCTTCCCTTGAGACCGTAAAACCTTTTCATACACTGAGCCAAGCTTATTATTAATAACCAGTATTATTTTGGTCCCCTGTCTGTGTGTCTGTCATTGTAGAGGATTATTTTCAGTGCAGTGCCAACCTCATCTCACAGATCCTGAAGATGAGATAGGTTCCTCCCAGCTCCCTCTTTGTTGCTCAGGATCTGGTTATCAAATCTCTGGAGGCAGACTGGTAGGCAACTGAAAGTTGATAAGTGGTATCAATTTTCCTTATTTATTACAGCAGTTTATATTATATTAGTTCATTTTTAATGCCCTTTTTCTCCTTGCTGTTCACCACATGTAGGCCAATGTGAATTTGAGCTATCTTTCGACACTATCTGCAGTATGCATGACACCTGCCTTTTACAGAGTGAAGTTGGATCATAACATGCACACAAAACAGAGGTAGGCAGCTAGATTCAGCCGCAGGCTGATTTTTGTTGGAGCAGATGGTTGGGGGGCCAGAACATAATTCAAATAATTTGTACACTGCAAATTGACCACAACTAAGCCCCAAAAGAGATTTTAAAATAATCATAATTTCATACCCTGATTACATTGAGTCATGATCACATTTGTCTCTTTTTTTATTCGTGGGAATACTTTGGAACAGATTTCCTAAATTAACAGGTTTTCCTGAATTACATATTCTTTTATGAATTCCTGGTGATTTTACAGTCTTTTCTGACCCAAAACTAAAATCCTTTCTTTGGGAGGCCCCCCAAAAAATCACTCACGGGACGGTTTTGGCTCACGGGCCGCAAGTTACCGATCCCTGCAATAAAACATGCATATTTTCCAACAGACGTTTGACTGATTGACTTCAAAGCATTAAAGTTTAATGGACACAGATGTTATTTTGTAAGGCAAAATTGTGCTGTCCTCTTTTGTACTAAGTAAACACTTAGATTTTTCTTTATAATTTATTAGGTATGGCACAGCAAAGTAGCAAAACATTATGATGTTGTACTATTATGATTAAGTCTATTTGAACAGGGACAATGTACAACAAAACAGAAGTCTCAGTACACTTGAGAAAATATGTGTAATACCAGATTTAGCCAACAGATCATTTCCGTCTGCAGTTCCCGGGCAGGTGAACATATAAACATTATTTACGAACAGACAACATCAGTACAAACATCAGACATACATTTTTTTCAATCTTTTTTTTAAGGTCGGGACATACAGATGAGTTTTTCCACCAAACTTTTGATTTAACATTCTGTCATAAAGAGCGCATGTTCAACTGATCAGAGTCCACCTGTAAGAATATACAGTAGTCCATAGTGTATACGCCTATTAGTGTGACATCACTGAACATTTCTGCTTAGATCCTCACAGTCTAAAGCAGTGGTTCCCAAACTGTTTATAGTCCCGTACCCCTTAAAACATTCAACCTCCAGCTGCGTACCCCCTCTACCAGCAGGGTCAGCGTACTCTTAAATGTTTTTTTTTTCCGTCATTGTAAGCCTGCCACACACACACTATATGATACATTTATTAAACACAAGAATGACTGTGAGTTTTTGTCACAACCCGGCTCATGGGAAGTGACAAAGAGCTCTTATAGAACCAGGGCACAAATAAGAATATAATAATAATCAATAATTTAGCTCTTTATTTAACCATCTTACATATAAAACCTTATTTGTTCATGGAAAATGGTGAATAACAGGTTAATGAGAAGGGTGTGCTTGAAAGGATGAACTCTGCAATGTTGTGTTGGAGAGAGTCTCAGTCTTAAATCATTTTCCACACACAGTCTGTGCCTGTATTAAGTTTTCATGCTAGTGAGGGTCGAGAATCCACTCACACATAGGTACGTGGTTGCAAAGGACATCAGTGTCTTAACAGCACGACTTGCCAAGGCTGGATACTCTGAGCGCAGCCCAATCCAGAAATCTGGCAATGGCTTCTGATTAAATTAAATTTTCACAGAACCGCTTGTTGCAATTTCGATGAGGCTCTCTTGTTCAGATATCGGTAAGTGGACTGGAGGCAGGGCATGAAAGGGATAACAAATCCAGTTGTTTGTGTCATCCGTTTCGGGAAAGTACCTGCGTAATTGCGCATCCAGTTCACTCAGGTGCTTCGCTATATCACATTTGACATTGTCTGTAAGCTTGAGTCCATTTGCACACAAAAATCATACAATGATGGAAAGACCTGTGTGTTGTCCTTGTTACCGCAGACAGAGAAGAGCTCCAACTTCTTAATCATAGCCTCAATTTTGTCCCGCACATTGAAAATAGTTGTGGAGAGTCCCTGTAATCCTAGATTCAGATCATTCAGGTGAGAAAAAACATCACCCAGATAGGCCAGTCGTGTGAGAAACTCGTCATCATGCAAACGGTCAGACAAGTGAAAATTATGGTCAGTAAAGAAAGCTGTAACCTCGTCTCTCAATTTAAAAAAACGTGTCAATACTTTGCCCGTTGATAACCAGTGCACATCTCTATGTTGTAAAAGCGTTACATGGTCGCTGCCCATATCATTGCATAGTGCAGAAAATACACGCGAGTTCAGGGGCCTTGCTTTAACAAAGTTAACTATTTTCACTGTAGTGTCCAAAATGTCTTTCAAGCTGTCAGGCATTCCCTTGGCAGCAAGAGCTTCTCGGTGAACGCTGCAGTGTACTCGTTACCACTCCACCATGTCTCTGTCAGTAGAATTCACACAAGAGGGTAACAGTTAATGTGATTGGATTTTAATCATTTGACTGGTCTACCTGTATTTAACATTGTGTTGTTATTTCGCTGAACACTAGACGGTTTAATTTTATTTTTGGCAGTGAAACGAGGCTACTCAGGCGAGAAAAAAACCTCACTCAAATGTATAGCCCCGTTGGAAAATATAAATGGACAGTTTGAAAATGTGAAGAAAAAAAATGTCAAAACATTTTTAAAATGTGAATCACATTTTTATTTGGCATTATCCCCAGTACCCCAGTTTGGGAATATCTGGTCTAAAGTAAATTCCCCTGAAAATCTTCATTTATAAGTTTTAACATTTTAAGAATATAGAGACATTTACATCAATACAACATCCCCAGTCCTTTATTCCACCCGCCCGCCCATCCCTTCCTCCCTCCCATGTACCCGCCCGCCCACCCATCCCTTCCTCCCTCCCATGTACCCGCCCACCCATCCCTTCCTCCCTCCCATGTACCCGCCCGCCCACCCATCCCTTCCTCCCTCCCATGTACCCGCCCGCCCACCCATCCCTTCCTCCCTCCCATGTACCTGCCCACCCATCCCTTCCTCCCTCCCATGTACCCGCCCACCCATCCCTACCACCTACCCACCCAACCAAGGCATCATACTAAAAAACAGCACAAGAACAATGACAGAAACAAAAAACTAAAAAAATATATGCAATTAATTAAATAAATAAGATACACAGAAGAGAAAATAAAATACAATGAATACAATAAAATAGGTGTCACAATAATAATGGAAACCTATTTACACAATGTATCCATTGACATATGACATCAGCCTATACTGAAAAAAACTATAGCCATTCTCCACTAGCAGAACAAACACCATCTGTCCCATAACAGCGTCCCCCAGTCCTGGCCCCCATCCATGCCCCCGCATCCAACTCACTCGACTCCAGTCAGAAGTTAGGTCATGAGTTGGTAAATTTAACCAAGTGTGCCGACGCTGGGGCAAGAACAAAGACTTGCACCCAGGACCAGGAGAATTCAGTCCATACAGAAAAAAGAAGGCAACAGTGCTTGGATGACAGAATATTAAAAAGAACAAAGATAATTAAACAGGTATGACAGTACCAGTGGATTCCTATTAACACATCACAGCCACTTACACAGGACATGACTGCCTATACTGACATGTGAGAGCTAAACTATGTGAAAGATAGGCTCTCTACATGTTCAAAGAAAGGGGACCAAACTTCTCTCGGGAGCCCCACACAGCGTATCTAACCATTGCTAGTGGCAGAGATGACATCACCTCCTTAACCCACTATGTAAGAGAAGGAGGTCCTGCCGACTTCCAATTAAAGAGGATAAGACGGCGAGCTAGAAGTGAAGGAACTGCTACTGCATTAGTCTGGTGGGTGGTAACAGTACAAGCCAAAGGTGGTATGCCAAAAATAGCACTGAACACATTGGGGCCAACAGTTTTGTTACATAGATGTGAAAATGCCTTAAATGTGGGGTCCCAAAACCCCCTCAGAGATTGGCATGGCCAAAACATATGCCCCACAGTTGCTGGACTCTGATGGCATCTCAAACACTTTGGGTCCACATTTGGATATATTTTTGCCAGTCTGTCATTTGAGTAATGGAGACTGTGTAAGACTGAATGAGTCCATGCCTTATGCAAAATGACGCTCTATACGACGTTGTCATATGTCATCGGGTAGCTCGCCACCCATGTCTTGTTCCCATGCAGACTTGGTATTTGTGCAGAAAGGCGCAATAATGTTCCGTATCCTAGGGGTTAAGGTCTAAGCACCTCTCAACGTGAATATTTGCAGGCAGGGGCGGAAATGATGAAAATGTATTTTAGCAAAGCTGCAAGTTTGGAGATACCTAAAAAAAAAGTTGGTATTGGGAATATTATGGTCAACCCACAGAGTTTCGAATGAGACAAATGTGTTATCAAGGTCAGTAAAAAAACACCAGGCCATTCCTATGTCAGGACTGGAATGCCGTGTCTATCTGCGATGCTGGGAAGAGATGTTAATGGGGAGAAGCAGCTTGCTTGGTTAAGTCTAAAGTTATTTTGGAACTGGGACCAGATTTTAAGGGAGTTCTTGACAATGGGATTCAAAACATGGGTGCCGAGGTTTATAGGCAGTGGCGAGCACAGTAATAAGACAGGAGAAGTTGGGAGGCTTGACTGTAACTCCATGATAGCCCAAGTTGGACCATCCTTGTTTTCAGATAAATCAAATAAACACATTTAGAAATGTTTTCTGACCAGTAGTAGTTTAAGAAGGTTTAGGTCTCTCTAGATATACCTTCCTCATTCTTGGATTTGACTTCCAAATGTAGTTGGAAATGTAGCTGTCCAGTTGTTTCAACATTGACTTTGGCAGAAAGAAAATGATGATTTGGAATAAGTACAAAACCTAGGTAGGACAGTCATCTTGACAGAGTTAATGCGACCTGCTAATGAAATGGGAAGAGACGACAGTCTTATGAAATCCTGCTTATTGCGTTCCAGGTGTGTTTTGAAATTTTGTTTAGTTTTTTTCTGCAGTTGGGTTAATACAACACAGTTTAATTCAAATGTATATAAATTGTCCTCATTACATGGTTATATCTATGAAATACAATGTTTATAGAAATTCTTGGAGTGAATTTGAGAATAAACAAAACCAATTTATATAGAAGCTGTATTTGTCTCTTCAACCTCGTTACCATCTTCAACACCATTACCCTACTCTCAACCTCGTTACCATCTTCAACACCATTACCCTACTCTCAACCCCGTTACCATCTTCAACACCATTACCCTACTCTCAACCCCGTTACCATCTTCAACACCATTACCCTACTCTCAACCCCGTTACCATCTTCAACACCATTACCCTACTCTCAACCCCGTTACCATCTTCAACACCATTACCCTACTCTCAACCCCGTTACCATCTTCAACACCATTACCCTACTCTCAACCCCGTTACCATCTTCAACACCATTACCCTACTCTCAACCCCGTTACCATCTTCAACACCATTACCCTACTCTCAACCCCCTTACCATCTTCAACACCATTACCCTACTCTCAACCCCGTTACCATCTTCAACACCATTACCCTACTCTCAACCCCGTTACCATCTTCAACACCATTACCCTACTCTCAACCCCCTTACCATCTTCAACACCATTACCCTACTCTCACATCTTCACCCATTACCCTACTCTCAACCCCGTTACCATCTTCAACACCATTACCCTACTCTCAACCCCGTTACCATCTTCAACACCATTACCCTACTCTCAACCCCGTTACCATCTTCAACACCATTACCCTACTCTCAACCCCGTTACCATCTTCAACACCATTACCCTACTCTCAACCCCGTTACCATCTTCAACACCATTACCCTACTCTCAACCCCGTTACCATCTTCAACACCATTACCCTACTCTCAACCCCGTTACCATCTTCAACACCATTACCCTACTCTCAACCCCGTTACCATCTTCAACACCATTACCCTACTCTCAACCCCGTTACCATCTTCAACACCATTACCCTACTCTCAACCCCGTTACCATCTTCAACACCATTACCCTACTCTCAACCCCGTTACCATCTTCAACACCATTACCCTACTCTCAACCCCGTTACCATCTTCAACACCATTACCCTACTCTCAACCCCGTTACCATCTTCAACACCATTACCCTACTCTCAACCCCCTTACCATCTTCAACACCATTACCCTACTCTCAACCCCGTTACCATCTTCAACACCATTACCCTACTCTCAACCCTGTTACATGACCATTTTGGTGATAAAATACTGGAATGTTTATGAAATATCAATTTAATGTTTTTTGAGCTCAGTCTGAAATATTTAGAGTAATAATGAGAATATTGATTTTAGTTCAAATTCTGAAGTGAAACCATACTTTTAATAAAAAAATTATGAGGCTGCTGACACACAAAGTGTCCATTACAGGCTTTAATATAGCAAAAGTGTGAGATTTTATATACATTTTATATTTGCAATTATTGAATTAGTTTGAGGGACATATGGGAAATGTTGATTTTATTACAAGTATCTTTTATAATCACATTCAGACAACGTCCATATTGTCCATAACTGGGTTGAAGACAAATGGTGTCCATATCAGAAGATAATGAATAATAATAGGTCTTTGATGCCTGAGATGGGAAAATATGTTTTCTTGGAGGTTAAATATGTCCTTCATGTCATGGGGTGTTCAAGAAAATGATTTATTTTGGTAAACAAATTGAAAAATGTAAAAGTCCAAATGGTACCGTTCTGGTGGAATGACCCACACATACAAACGATGACATCATACAAACATTAACTACATCACACCTGCCCAGACCCACTAGCCCTCACCCCTAACTCCAGCACCTTAATACTTTCCGCCACATGGCAAAACTGTCTCTTCATTGCACACGCATTTTCAATTTTTAGATAGTAAAGCATTTTACCTTTCCATTGCGTGAATATCAGAGGATAGGTAGATTTCCAGTTAAGAATTTGTTTTTTAAGATGATTGTTGAGAAAAGTATTGTCCAACCCATCAGGTATCTCATTGCACTCTCATATGCCATGTCTTGAAATAGGAAGACAGACAAATTAAAAGTACATTTACATTGTAATACTTCTGACAGCAATCTTTCCAACTACACCCTCAATTCCTATTGTGGCACGTCTATATTTCTCAAATGTTAACTATTCGTTTATCACAAAATGATTTCCTTGTTTTCTTCTTGAAACATGTGTTGAGCATCTTCTCAGGACATTTTGACCAGGAGCCAGTTTGAGGCCTACTTCAGACACAACTGGCGTGACTTCTCTCTAAGTAAGTTCCCCTGTTTAGCTTTGCCATTCCGGTATTTGACTTGTGGTGTAGCTAATGCTATTAGGGATAGATTTAGAGTTAGGGTTGACAGTTTATCCTCTGTCGCCCATCTAGTAACAAAGGTGTCTTTTCCCATGTTTCTCAGAGTGCATGCCGTTAATGAAAATGAGACCCTAGTCTCTGTATGACTTCTCTGTCAAAATAAAGGTTTTCAAAAAAATGGAAAGCCAGCAGATTGAATCAGTCAGCTTGTGTTCAGAGGATGGAGAGTCCTCCCACTTGAAGAGGTGGGTCGACAACCACAAACTGATAGCAGTGGAATTCCAAGTCAACGACCTGTCATTTTACCTGGAGCGAGAGAGTTGACTATTGACGATTGTTTTTTTTATTATTGAATATGGAGATGATTTTATGGAGAAGGATTGTTTACTAACTGTCACAGTTGTCTTCATGAATGGACCAAGGCGCAGCAGGTATGTGAATACTCATGGTTATTTATTACCAAAAAAAGGAGTAGAGCATCCACTTGAAAAACCCAATGACGGTGACAACAGTAGCAGTTTTACAGGCTATACATGCAGTGTAAAAACAACCACCCACAACCCCAAAGAAAAACACACACACCTATATAGGACTTCCAATCAAAGGCAACTATACACACCTGCCTTCAATTGGAAGTCCCAATCATCCACACAAACCTTTAACAAACACAAACCTGCCACGTCCTGACCCCAAAACTAAAACACTAGCTCCATCTGCTGGTCAGGACGTGACACTAACTTGAATTGAATTTTTTTTGTCAACTGAATATGGAAAACGTATTCATATTTTATGAATATTTTGCCTACTTACCATAATTGGATCATTAAGTGACAGAGGAACTATTTTTGTGTTTGTGTCTACTGTGAGGGCGTGTTCGTGTCAGGAACATGGCCGACTCAGGCCCTATAATGGCATCAGTGGGCATGAAGTGGAGAATGACCATGCCCTCCTCCACCAGAAAGCTGAAATGATCTGCAAACTGTTCCTCAAGTCAGAGATCTCTCCCGAACTCAGGGTATGTTTTCTTACTAACTCATACTCTGACTGTACTGTATCCCACCCCGCTCAGTCCCCCTGACCTCCCATTGGAACGCTCTTAACATATTACAGCTGATCAATAACATGTGAAGTACTTACCTTGCTATTTACATTGCAATTCAAGGAGGATGATATTAGATTAAAAACTAATGAGAACACAGATATAGTTATAATTCCATAATTTTAAATCCTCTATGTCTATCTCATCTATCTCATGATTCTGATTTACCGGTATCTGATAGTGTCCTCATTGTCTCCTATAGATCAACATAGCAGAGAGTGCCAGGGAGTCCATCCAGCAGGCCTTTGCCATGGGCAAGGTGGACTGAGGACTCTTCTATGAAGCCATTATGGCTATCTTCCCTAACCTTGTCTTCTGTTGTAAAAAGTGAGTGTGTGGGCATCATCTTGTCCCAAGTGTGCCCAGTACCTTCTAAAATGCTCCCCACCTTTTGCCCACAGGAATGATAAATTATGACTAAGGTCAAATGTTTTTTACCGACCATGTGACCTTTACTATCTGATGATGGCTGTATTTTCCTTGCAGGTTCTATAGCCAAAAGGTGAAGAAAGGTATAGTTGGAGATAATGCTGAGAAAGAAGCCTCCACAGCTCTTCCTGACTACCTCCATCCCTTCATCTCTGACTGGTACCAAAAGGTCCAAACTACCAAGACAGGTGAGTCCTGAGCGATGTTATTTCAACACAGTGTTTCATATAAAATGATGAACCCTTATATAGTTAGGCTTATGGAAAGCGAATTATTTAGTGGTGTGTAGAGTTTTGTGTTGTAAGTCTGTTTATTTAAATACACTAAGATTGTCTTCTATCTCTGTCCACAGACGAATACACCACCCTTAGGTTTACAGTGCATTGTGGTCTCAATATGGTCCTTGCTCAAATCCGCTCCTCAGAGTAAGTACGAAGTTCCCAACCCACTGTCATGAAGTAGTGGTGACCCATGCAGTGATCAGTTCAGTTGTTTCTCTGGGGTTTTATTGACTTCTGTACTTACTGTTCATCCGTTATCGTTTCTGTTAGATTTCCACCACTGGAGGTGTCCAACCAACACAGAGTCTGCATGTCCCATTCTCAGGTAAGCCTATAAAAGCACCTCATAGAGCTTAGTGGTACATATCTATTACAGTGCTGCAGAATCCATTTTGTTTTATGTTGTTTTAGTCCTCAAACGTCTCTGCCTCGTTCTGACCTAATCCACTCGTTCTCTGGATCCTCGCTCTCAAAAATCCAGGAGGACGACTAGTCTATCTTTTAAACAATAGAACTAAAGACTATATATTTTCTATATGAATGATACGGCAAGTTTGTTAAAATATTACATGAATGGTTAGGATAAATCAGCACCAACAGCTACAATACAGATGTGAATGGGAAAAGCCTTTTTAAACACGCCTGCTCATTCACCAGCAGGGGGAACCACTGACCAATACAGAACACTGCTATAACATCTAGGACATTGATTATTTGCCATATAGATTTTTAGCATACAATATTGTTTTGGTAGTTATTTCTCTAATTCCATTAGTAAGAAAATATATTTACTGTAGTCAAACGTTTAGTACGGACTGTGTGTTGAAGTGATGTGTGCTGAAGTGCCTCATCCTGTACAATAATCTCGCTATGGAGCTTTGTACTCTTTGTCCCAGGAGGGATAGAGGTTTGTCTGAGGCTAAGATCAGTAGAGACAAAGCATTAAGCGAGATTCACTTTCCATACAAGTCTTTCATCCATGACACTGACCCTTCCCTTCCCCCCAACCTCCCAACTGCACAGACTAAATCTTTTCCCCCTCTCAAAACACTCCTCCCCTCCCCTCTCTTCTTTCACCCATCATCCCCCTCCACAACCTCAACCCTTGTTGTCCCATGTCTGTCATATATCAGTATGTCTGGCGATACTCAGGACCCATCTAAGCTCAGGATAAGAGTCCACCTTCAAAATGAATGAGGCTAACAATGTGCCTGTCTCTTAGCTTTAAATGTCCCATGCATTATATCACTAAACCAATGACCCAAGGTCTTCCCCTGTGACTAGTCACCACTGGAGTTGTAAATCAAAGCTAAAGGGGTATTTTAGGATGCTGCTTCTCTAATCCGCTTAACAATTTATTTGGATCATCAATAACCAAAGACCATACATTAATTAATATGGCATCATTAAATACTGTAAATTGTGCTTGAAAAGGCCATTTGCACTAATATTGCTTGGATTCAATACTTAGTGCCGTGACTCAGATCACAAAGTGCATGATTTTCATTTAGAGTTTATTTTATATTGTGGTTACAGTGAGGTCCAAAAGTATTGGGACAGTGACACATTTTTGTTTTTGTTTTGACTCTGTAGTCCAGCACATTGGATTTGAAATGATACAATAATCATGAGGTTAAAGTGCAGGCTGTCAGCTTTAATTTGAGGGCATTTCATCCATATCGGGTGAGGTAAGAAAATTACAGAGGCATAAATATCATACCCCACCCCCCAAAAAAAAACAAATGCTAACCTCCCATTTATTGGTAGTGGAGGTTAGCATGTCTTGGAGGTATGATCTTTGTGCCTCTGTAACTTTCTCACTCAAAATCATTCATGATTCATTCAGGATTATCCGCAATCATGGTAGCATCCACGTTAATGTAGCATCCACATTAAGTGTTCAGAAACACACTCTACTGTTATAAAATTGACACAATACGTTATTTGACACAATACGTTATTTACCATTAATTTCTGTTGGGCACAAAAGAATCTGAAACACACCCAAAACAAACTGCAAATGCAAATGTGGTTGACTGTGAGCCAGGCCTAATCACCCAACATCAGTGCCCGACCTCACTAATGCTCTTGTGACTGAATGGAAGCAATGTTCTAACATCCCAGAAGAGTGGAGGTTGTCATAGCAGCAAAAGGGGAAGCAACTCCATATTAATGACCATGATTTAGGAATGAGATGTTCGACGAGCAGGTGTCCACATACTTTTGGTCAAAATCAAGATGTGATTTTTGAATGGAGACGTTGAGATTTAATTCCCATGATGCCTTCTAGAAGGATGAGGCATTCTACCTCTTCTATGTCAATATCAGAGCTGCTGACGGAGAAAGAGGCTCAGTGCTAGGCATCATGGGTTTTATTTAATCCAGCTATTTTCTTTGTGATAATAACTTTTTGCTTCATTCTGGACCTTGTCTGTCAGCTTGACATAGCAATATCTTCCAATTCCACTGTTTCATAGTCAGTTTCATTTATTTCAAAACACCATTTCACACCCTGCTGGCTTTAACTAGGTATAATACAGCGTTTGGGGAGAGGGCTGTAGATTGAATCGTGACAGAAACAAGGTCTTGTCCGGTGAAAAATAAGTGAATATTGTAAATGGCAGACTGTATAACATGTTTTTTTGTCCCTTTTCTCCCGATGATTTTTATTGTTTACTGTTCTTGTCTCTTATATCCGTGCTTTCTTTCATAACTTCATAAAATTCTGCTTGTTCAAAAGGCATTGCCATTCATTTTGTCTGTCATTATTGTTGGATTTTAGCATACACTGTACACTTTGGTGATGCATCTCCAAATCCATAGAAAACAATCAACACAAAGTTAGTTTTTTTTATCTCAAGCTTGTAATATTTCTTTGTAATATAATTGTTTAACCAATGAAGTTAAAATCAGAAGGGCAGATGTGAAGTTTGTCCATTGGATTCCTTTTTGTTATTTATAATACAGGAAGAAATGCACTTTTAAAGGTCCAATGCAGGCTTTTTTATCTCAAAAGCTAAATATTTTGGAGTAAAACTGAAGTACCTTACTGTGATTGTTTTCAATTAAAATGGTCAGCAACCAAAAATATATAGCTTCTTAGCAAAGAGCACTGTCTGGGAGTGGTCTGAGTGGGAAGGGGAAAACTGAAAATTTGCTGTTATTGGCAGAGAGGTATGAAACTCTCTTTCTTATTGGTCTATTAACGAATTTACCACATGGTGATGTCACCAGGCAGGCCCGAAGCTCCATCCCACCAAAGCAGGCGGGTGGTCTTTTGAAATAGCTCTTACACTAAAAGGGCATTATCATAATTTTCGCAATTTCACAGTATTATTCCAACCTAGTAGGTGGAAATATATATAAAACACAGGAGAATCATGTTTATGACTGTACTGGGCCTTTAGCTTTTTAATCTAATCCTCTTCAGTCTGTTCTTTTCCCTTTTGAGTTGTCTGATATTAGTCTGTCCTTCAGTAAAAACCCAGCCACTGGCAAAAGTCAAATATTATGCTAACATATTCTGCATCTTCCAGTGCCTCAGTGTATAATGAGACTAATATCCCCTAAGCATTACTGTGATTGGAGAGTTTTGGAAAGGGACTGCTGGAGTTTTGGCTGTTGCTTTGGCTGGGGGCACAGCTGTTGTCCTCTTTGACACACAAAAAAATAAAATAGTGTTTTGATGGCAGCTACTTCTCAGCTGAAGGTTGTTGAACTGTGGTGTGAGTCTTTGTGCTGTATTTATGAAACACATCTCAATAGTCGTGCATTCAAGTATCTTATTTAACCTTCAAACTAAACCATACAAGTAGCCTTCAGCCTCATCGCAGTACAATCGGGACTGTAGATTACTGGAACTCTCCTCAGCTTTGTACATTGAACAATTGCCAGGCAAACCCATTCTGACATTAACAGACAGTTATGGGTTTTACTGTCTGTGAAGTATTGATTCATACTTCATATCCTGCCTGTTTACAGTCTGATCATCACCTGGTGCTACCCTCCAGTGCCCCCCGGGGCCCCCTTATGGAGCGAGCTGCCCAGGGCCGGGTGTGCCAGGCCAGCCGGTGGTCCTGCCTGTGGGTGGGTGGGTCTGCTGGATTGGGTTCAGTCCCTCCTGCTGCTGCTGCTGACATATCAGCTGTGTTTATTAAGAGGATGACAAGTATATCAGGTCCCATAAGCAGGCCCTCATGCGCAGGAATTCCTTTGTTACTTTGCGAGGAGGGTGTCATCAATCTTGCTGCCAACGCTCCTCTCCTGAGCTGTTTATGTCAAACTCAGATTCCCTTCCTTTCTGCCTGGCCTCTTCCGCCTCTCCTCTTCTCGCCTTGCAGAGAGAGAGCTCCTCACTCTGACGGGGGGGGGGGGGGGGCAGGGACGGAGGGGGACCGAGCGTCAGCCACCACGGGTGGATAGGCTAGGTCTAGAAGTAAATGAGAAAATGTGATGAAAAGATATTGACAGGTGGTGCTTTGGTTTGTAAAGTTTCAAGTTGTGTTAATCGTATGTACAGGATACGCATAGTATACATCGTCCAACGAAATGCCTTCTTTCTCGACAATGCAACAACAATAAGAAATAGTAAAAAATAAGAATACAAACATAAAGTAAATGGCAGTAGAATAGAATAAACATTCTAGCATAAGTATAATACACGAAGGCTCAATTTACAGTACAATATTTACACATATATTAGAGAGGGAGGGGATGGGGAAAAGTGTATAAATTGATCAGTATAAGAAGAGTCTGGTAGCAACAGTGAGGTACGGTGTGGAGAATCAGAGCAGGTGGTCAGTCCAGTTCAAGTGTTCATTTGTCTGATGGATTGTACATAGAAACTGTCTCTGAGCCTGTTGGTATCAGACCTCATGTTCCGATACTGTCTGTCTGATGGTAAGGGAGAGAACAGCTCATGGCTCAGGTGTGTGGGATCCTTGATGATGCTACATGCCTTGCTCAGGCACCAGTTCGAGATTATGTCCTGGATTGGTGGATGCATGGTCCCAGTGATGTACTGGGCTGTCTTACTGCCCACTGGAGGGCCTTGTGGTCGTAAACGGAGCAATTCCCGTACCAGCCCATAATGCAACTGATGCTCTCGATGGTGCAGCGGTGGTACTTGGAGAGGACCTGGGGCGGCATACCAAATTTCTTCAGCCACCTTAGGATATAGAGACGCTGTTGCACCCTCTTGACAAGAGTGGTGGTGTTCTCAGTCCATGTCAAGTCCTCTGTGATGTGAAGATTCCTGAAGTCAACAATCAACTCCTTTTTCTTGAGTGAGAGGTTGTTGTCATGACACCACAATGCCAGTTCACGTACCTTCTCCCTATAGGCTGACTCGTTGTTGTTGGTTATCAGGCCTACAACCGTGGTGTCATGAGCAAACTTGATGATGGAGTTGCTGTTGTGTAAAGCCTCACAGTCGTGGGTGAACAGAGAGTATAGCAGAGGACTGAGGACACACCCCTGGGGGACCCCTGTGTTAAGAGTCAGTGTGGAGGAGGTGTTGTTGTCAAACCTTATAGCCAGAGTTGTGACTGAATACATACATTTCTCTCTGCTGTGCATTCTAACACACACACACACACACACACACACACACACACACACACACACACACACACATGCACACACACACACACACACACACACACACACACACACACACACACACACACACATGCAAACACACCCTTTCCAGGCAATTGGATACAATTGTGTTGTGTACCGTATGTGCTTCACATTTATTTCAGTATTTTAATTTGATCTTCTTATGTAATGAAATCATATCTTCCCACAAGTTCCCACAACCCATTATCCGTAGCAAGTGAATCCTTAATTCCCCTTAGCATGGCCACATGTGGTTGCTGTAGATGTATGTACAGTACTATATCTGTAGTGTCTCCCGTCCTCTACTGGACTCCATGTACTGAGCCTGAGACTCAGTGTGTTTAACAGAGATGGACTGTGATGTATGGCCTCCCCACTCTAGGATTGACGGAGGTCAATGACTTCATACATTTGTTTGACAAGTCTGTTATTTCTTTCTTTAGTGAAAGTTCAAATCAATACTCAGGGCAATAGTACTGCCAAGATATCTTATGATGGCTTTTCATTGTTGAATATTTGAAAGTTAGGCTGAAATGTTAAGGAGAGATGAGAGAAATAAGAGATGGAGAGAAAAGAGGAGGAGAAAGATAAGGTTAAGTTGTAATTGTGGCTGTCTCTTCATTCTTAAAAAACTTTCTCAGAATGTGGATGATGATAACCATAGAAATATAAGTTATGGTGATAAGCCAGACAATAATGTTCTGAGGATCACTGATTGTCTATGCAATGGAGGAGGGAACAGTCCATAGAAATAGAATTACTATTCTATTGAATTACTATTCTATTTCTATGGAACAGCCTCAGAGACTAGATTTCCATTTTATTCTCAAATCAAGGCCAAGCTGTTTCATTCGTCAGTCAACAATAGGCAATAACAGGGGAGGTGTGAGGCTGTGCTGCCTTTGTGTGCGAACTGTGCATACAACGCCAAAAATATCAAGTCAATCTCTTACATTAACATTGCAAATGTGTTTGCCAATGGTTTCCCAGACGCTGTATAATTGTCTAGGAGATATTGTTAGTTCAGGTGTTCCACGTAATTGAATTCTGTAATGACAATCCTGTGAATGTGAAACGGCAAAATCATTTATTGAAAATAATAATTGTGTATCTGAGGTTTCTTAGAAAGGGACTGATCAAACCTCTCTAGATTGGTGGGTTCATTTCTTTTCTCTATCAATGTGTAATATTAGATGCAATTATAGTTGCCTAATTGTTTGGCTAATGTATTTTACATAATCATGTGGAACACAATAGTTTTTTTTTCAAAAGTCCATAGTGGAATTGGTCCCCGTGTGTGAGTCCACGTTAATGGATGGTAGTTCGTATTCCTCATGTGTTCTCATGTTGATTATCACCGTCCTTAGTTAGACTTAGAGGAGCATAGTTGATCCAACTTTTTGATTAATAGCTTGTCATATTTCAAATGTTAGAGGTGGTTTTCAATTATAATTATGTCCCTGTGTAAGTGATTCGGTTTGCTAGTATTGTCGGGGTAACTTGCATTGTACTTCAAAGAAGACAGATTTGTACCATATTTCATTTTCAAATTAACAGACTCATTGAATGACATTATATTGATTACCTAGATTTATTGTTCATTTTCCACAACTACTAATATGTGTTCCATAAGTGTTCGTGTTTGTGTGTGTGTGAGAGCGTACTTCTGTGAGTGTGTCTGTCCCTCTTCATATCCACATGTGTAAGTATTAAGTTTACTGCATCCAGCTGGACGGAACTGTTGACAGAGCCAGACGATATATCTGATAATAGTTGGGGGGAAAAGCCTTGACTTAGTTTGATTCAGCTGCCCAGTGCTGACCTGCTGCCTCGGCCCAATCAGTCACCTTGTCCTCCCTTTGACTTCTCACCCCCTGATCCTTCTCTCCAGCCTCAGAGGACCAAGAGAAAACAACCAGAGAGCAGTTCGCCTGTCAACTATCTCTAGCCTTCCCTTAATCCCCTCCCAACTGCTAAAAGCTTTTAGTCACTTCCAAACTCCCCGTCTCCTCTCTGCTAGAAATGAGATTGGAAATGGAGGCGATTTGATATCTCAAGGCCCTAGGACAGTGAACAATCAATGTAGGGGAAAACAAACAAGAAACACCACATGCTGTGAGATAATGCTTTATATACTTTATACTGGAGTTAGGACCTCCTATGCATCATGACTTCTGAATCTGTGCTTTCTAATTCTATGATTGTGTATTTGCCTACAGCTCAACTCTTAGGGATAAGCCCTATATGGTATTTTTCCTCTGCATTTATTAGACAGTGTGAGTAGTGCCTAACAACGATCAATGACGGAGATGTTCCAATGACGGGACAGAGAGACAGAGTGCTATTTGCCATAACTGACATCTTCATTCGATAACTTTCCTTGTTTCTGCACCTTTGTGAATGCTGGCATCTGTGGTGTTTCCAGGTGGATACGCTGCAGTGGACTGGGAATTCACAATATTCAGACAAGGCCACAGCAGCTTGGGCAGGTGGAGAGAGAGAGAGAGAGAGAGAGAGAGAGAGAGAGAGAGAGAGAGAGAGAGAGAGAGAGAGAGAGAGAGAGAGAGAGAGAGAGAGAGAGAGACAGAGAGAGAGAGAGAGGTCTCTCCAAGACCGAAAAGAACCAAGACCTCCTTTGTGTTTTGGGTATCTCATCATGAATAAATACTGAAAAAGAGACAGCTAGTGAATAAAAGAACAACATGAATCAAAACCAAAAAGGAATTGATTGCGAGCAGAGCTGGCTGCTGGAAAGACTATTGTAGCACTTTATCCACTGAATAACAAAAACACAAATAGGAAAGTTGGAGAGAAAAATATATAAAAAGGCCATGCAGATATCAACCTTTCAAACACGTACCCTCGATAAATGCCAAAGTATTTCTGCACTCTCAGCTAGCTTACTCAATTTAATTAATTCCCCACAGTTTCGATTACATTTGAATATGATTTATACCAGCAAGTATGACAAACAGGCAAAAAAACTGGCTTCATAAATTGCATACAGTGCTCCTAGTAATAAGAAAATATTTTCCTTTGCTCTCATCTGATACACAATGTACTGTATGCCTTATCTGTACATTATATAGTATGTTTATTTTTATGAAACGTTTTTGCCTTGCCCTGGCTCAAAGGTTCATACAGTACGGCTCTGTTGAACCTTTTGTAGTAGAGAATAGCTTTTGTTCCTAGAACACTCGTAGACTACCAGTTTCAGGGCACGTTTGCTTTCTCTGTGGGGGAGAAACGTCTGGTTCGAGACTACGACACCAGAGATTGTCCTTCTTCACGTAACACATTCATATGGATTAGTATCTATCAATGTCCCCGCTCGCTATTTCTGCTCTAATTAGACAGTTAGACAAATGTGAAATAGATTAATTTGTAGATACACTATAATTATCTTGGACTTTTACGACTTGCAAGATGTAAGTTTCACATCTACTAGTTTTGGTCTAACCTCTAGGTCAGTGCTGACTCAAAGACAGACAGACAGACAGACAGACAGACAGACAGACAGACAGACAGACGCACGCACGCACGCACGCACACACACACACACACTGTCTCTCTTTTATCTACATCCTTTCATCTGTGCCGTCTTTATACTGCTCTCTGCTCCAGAGATGTTCGCTGTGTCCGACTTCCACACACTCATCCACTGGCTGCTTTGATATAGTCCTATATGATAAGTACTGTATATGAGATGTTTTCTGTGGTGCACTGTAAGGAATGTTATTGTACATACCCAGGGTTAGGGCCAATTCCATTTTAATTCCAGGCAATTCAGAAAGAAAACCAAATTCCAATTACAAATGTTCCTCATTGAAAAGCATTGAAAGGACTTCCTCAATGGACTGGAATTGAAATGGAATTGGCCCCAACCCTGGTACATACTCTGTTGAGGCATCAGTTCAGTCAGTACAATGCTACACAATTAGACAATAGAGCAGCGCTTCTTAAACCATTCTTGAATGCAGCTTTCTGAATCAAACTCATCAGAAACACATCAGTATGAAGCATTAAATGGCTTTATTGTGCATTATGACATCTGAACATCCTTCATGACGATATGGTTGTCTTGTTGGTAATTGAAGGACAGTAGTTGTGTCCTGGAGAGGGAATAACTTCAGGAGTAATTTGCGTCCTGCGAATGTCTTCAGTTATTTTTCGTCAGCACTTGTACAGACAGAGTGGATGTTTGTAAGGGTCAAGAGAGTAAACTCAGGCTAGTTAACAGAGCCTGTTGTGTTGCCAGAGACCCACGGTGTCTGACCCTCTCCTCTTTTGTCCTTACTGGCACTGTGCTCTGTTTTTCTTTATCTCCATGGCAACCACCAGTGCATGTCATTGTGTTGGTGTTTGTCCACTGCTAAGGTGTTGCCTGTGTGTTTGATAGACCACAGCAACACAAAGGCTTTGGGAACCACTCTGCATCTGCATTGCCCATTTTCCACAGTCTGCTAGCATGCCACAGTACATTCTGTGCCCAAGCTAAATTACTGCCCTCCCAACCTCTACCAACATATCAAAGGGTCCTTTCACTCAGCAGGCAGCGGGAACACTGACATTTGCATAGTGCGGAATAGAAAGGATATAACCTGTACAAGTGGTATACTGTAGTCCTATATTTGTGATTGTGGATTCATGTCATTATAATGTTTTTAAAATTGATTGACAGAGCCAGAGCAACGTTCCTGTCATGTAGCTCTATGGGTTTTCCGTCTGAAAAAATTGAGAATGCTTCTCCTCCATTATAGCTTTTACCATTTTCCTGCAATGAAATGTGAATCTAAGTCTTGCAGAGAAAAGCCATGTATTGTAGTTTAGGGAGACAATGGTGCATGGATTTAACAATCAATAATACAGAAAGCCTGTTAAAATGGCAAGAAATAATATCTGAGCCTAATGTGCCACAAATTCTCATCTAAGACCCGGTGTTCTAACCTCCTTAGCGCAGCCCCTTGAGGAAATGGGGGATATGATTAGGAATTCGTTAGCAGGCTTCTATTTTTATGCTGATGACACACTTTCTCCTCCCGGGCTCCCAATGTTGCTGGCTCTTGACTTTCTCACTGTCTTTCTAAAACTAGATCAGCTCTTTACCACCATGTTGAAACGTGACATGAAGTTCACTGACTCGAAGTGCCCAGAGGTGCAGAGTGATACCAGTAGAACTGAGGAAGGGGAAAAAATGAAATAAAAACCCTTTCATCTAGTCTGGTCACACATGTTGACTTCATTCATGATCTTCTTGGATTTTTTAAATAAGAAACAGCTACCAAGCACATATTGGCAGACTTGATTTAGATTTTATTCTTTAGAGTCCTGCGTGCAGCTCGATTAAGCCTATTGATGAAATGACACACAAAGGACAGACAAAACCAATACACAGAGTTAAATGGTTTTGTTGCTATTCAGCCTGTTTACATTGTGTGTGTATCCCATCATGTTTGGAGTAGATTACAGTGTCCACAGCCCCTCCTCCTCTGGCTTGGTCGAGCCCTCTGTGGTTCAGTTATTGTGTACTTTCCAGGCAGGCAAACATAGCCTTTTCACACTATCGTGCCAACCCGAGCCGTACTGTGCTGGTTTGGTTATTTTCCTTTCAGAGCACAATTCCTTTCCAGCGCAGTTCCAGAAACTATGGTGGATGCATAAGCGGTACAATACAGTTTAACTCTGCTTGGTTTGGCTTGGCTTAGTAGTGTGAAAAAGGTAAGGCTTGCCTTGCAGCTCATAGGCCCTGTGTGCTGAGGGAATGGACAGACAGTCACTAGCCGGCCGCAGCATTTGTTTCCCATTGAAAAGGATTACAGATCCTGACGGCCATGATTAATCACCCAGCAGCAGACATCTGAATACAGCCCGGGAAAGGTTCAACTTTTTAATTCATCCCACACGCAATCTATTCAAACCAGCTGTTGGCGGCTCTCCTCTATCCCTCTCCTCATTTCCCTCTCTCTCTCTCGCTTTCTCTCTCTCTCGCTCTCTCTCTTCTCAGTGACCACAGCCTTCTACCGTCTTTCTCTCCTCATCTATGCCTCACATAATTATCTGGGGAAAAATGCTTGTTGCAATTGTGCTGGTTTTGGACATCATTTGGGGCTTTTTTTCTGTTAGAGATGGATTTCTTTCTTCTTTTGTGAGAGAATAGTTAATTGACTTTTTTGTTGATGCGTTTTGGGATCACAGTTCTCTCAGCAATGAAGGACCTTTATGGAGCTCTGTGCATCACATTGTTTGCTATATGGGTGTGCAGGGTCCTCACTAGGAAAATACAGTTCTTCTCAGTACAAGGTGTAGAAACATCAGAGTCAAATAACTTTTGAAAAACACATTTTATTTTGAATCAATAACACATATATTTAGGGGTCATTATACTGTAAATAACTACTGTATATGTTTAGAAGCAAAGCTGTCACCATTTTCATAACCGGCAGCCATATGATCCTTATGAGTCTTATTAAGAGTCAGCAGGTTATATCATGGTACAGACAGATATCCCAGAAGCCAAATGAACAGGGACAGCTACACTGCTTAATGCAACGTAGCCTAGCAACAGATACCGTGATGGCTGTTGGAAACATACTCTCATATTTATGTTTACATGAGAGAAGGATTTGTCTGTCAGCCTGATGGTTCCTAATGTTCTCTTCTCCCAGGAGCATTCTCTTTGCAGCGAACCCTGGCTGACACTCACACTTAAGGACAGCCTGTCCCGTCCTCTCTTCCCAAAAGTCATGAATAGTTAATTCTTTAATACTGTAAGTATGTAAATACTGGGAATGGCATTTGATGTGGAGCAGGGTAGCTTGAAAAGCACTGAAAACAAGACGTGCGTTGAAAATTGTGAGCATGTGAAACAGTAAGAAATTGAGAACTTACAGTACAAAGAGAAGGCTTGTTGGCTGGATCAATAAGTAAGCACTATAAATATAACATGTGGGAGCAAAGAGAGAAAGTTATTTTACAATCAACCTATTCTTTATACCTGGGAAAAGGTTTTATGGCACAGCAAAGTGCATTTTACAGCATCCACTGAATCTGGTGTCATGTCCATATTAGCATTATATAACAATCTTGACACAAGCGTTGGATTTCCTGGATGACGATAATTAGTTTCTGAATAGCTTTTTTCTGGTCAGGTCACATGGTCAGAAAAAACTCCTAGTCATAGATCTATAACATCTTGGGCCTGTTTCCCAGTTTTCCGTGGAACATGCTTTTTACATAGTCTATAGGCTTAATCGTGTCCGGGAAACTGACCCATACAGTAGCCTATATGTACTGTATATATGACTTAACAGATCTCCTGTCTCTCTTTACTGTATGCAGAGATCCTCTAGGGACACACAAGGCCTACATCAACTCAATTAACTGGGCACAGCCCCAGTATTACCACCATAGATTAGATTTCACTGTGCGTTGTTTACCGGAGAAGAGTGGCCCGCAGAATAATATCTTTACAATTTGTGTTAAAGGAAAATGATGATGTTATCATAGTGCAGAACAATAAAGATAGACCTACTCCTGCGTCTGGGTTAGAGATAACGGCTGTAGGGGGGACTCGTAGAAATAGAAATCAACCTTTTGTCGCAGAGTTCATACCTACACCTGGGAAAGTTAGGATCTTGTCTCCATGGTTACATTAGTGCTGTTGAACTGGTGGAAACCAGATCGTTTAGCTGATGGACCTTTACATGGACTCTTGTCCCATCCTCTTTTGATTTTCAACCAGCATACAGTAAGACAAAATCAACAATCACAAATACTTTTAGGTATTTTGCCAGGACTGAAAGGCTGAAAAATAAGTGAAAGAAGTGTACTGCGCTTGACTAGTGGTTGACTTAGGAAAGGCAGAATGACAAAGTGTCATCTCATCCAGTGAAGGTCGTCTAAAACTGTCAGTCTCTGTCATTACAAACAGAATGCATGAACGCAGCTTTGGCTACGTGCTAATGGTTTCCCCTAAAGATCGATCATTGCTGTGTTGTTAGCCACATGCTAATGTATTTATATTATGAGAGCTCCTCAATGGCATGCTGTTAGCTTCATGCTAATGGCCTTAAAAGAGAGTTAATCACTGCTGTGCTGTTTGCCACATGCTCATCTATTGCTACAGCATCACAGTGATGTGTTCCAGAGGTTAGCAAAACAGTGACTTAACACATGATCGCTCTTTATGAGTCTGGGGCCAGGAAGAGAGAGAGGGCCCACAGACGATGCTAAAAAGACGCTAATGACAAGCCATTCAACGCAATCCAATTATGCAAAAGGGGGTCTAAACAATTCCATCATCCCCTAAATTAGATTGTCCTAACGAGATAAAGGCACCAATTAATCCTGGATTAATATCCACAGCTCATTTTCCCGCAGAAAACACTCTAATATGCAAATGAAAAATAGAGAGAGACATACAAGTGCCCTTCTGCAATTTCAGATAGGTTGTTGTGTTTTGGGTTTAATTGAGCTTAGCATAGAGGTCTGTCAAAAAGGAAGAAAGATAACAGGAAATGGGTGTTGGGAAAAGGAATAATTACTAACAAATCTGAATTGATTTCAGTGGGTTCAGTTTGAGAAAAGGGTCACAGGTGTTTGTGAAAAGATCCTTCACATACTAAGGGATTCTGACCAACTCAGGAAAGTGAGAAGAGCATCATTAGAGTCAACAAGTGTGCTTCTGCTTCTGCAATACTTAGGTTGGAATGTTAACTAAGCAGATTTCAAATGTCCATATATGCCTGGGATTTCTGGCATTACTTCTGCTTAAAATATTACATTTCAATAGATAATAATCGATTAAATAGATACATACAATTTAGACCTGAGCGCTGTGTAGGCCGTGCACTAGTCAGAATTTCCCTGCTTTCTTTAAAAACAAAGCAATTAAGAATTCAGTTCATCATCATCATCATTATCATCTTCACAGTCCTAATTGTTTGCCTGCCAGCTGTCGAGAGTGGTGATAATTGAGTATTCTGACAAATTTTTTACTATAGCTTTTCTCAAAACAACCTTCCATCATGAGTGAGCGCTTGTTTACAGAAAGGCACAATTTAGAAAGCTGTGATTCACATAGTTGGTTTTTAAGACATTCACTCAGATCTTCCATTCCCCTGATAACCTTATCATTTCAGTTTGAGACTAATGGTCGAGGGAGAGAAACAGCCATGAGTGCTGGTCTCACTAAAGGTGAAACATTTAACCCTAATGTGACAGGTTACAGGATTATCGTAATTTTTGACAAAAACTGTTCTTTACACTTTATAAAAGTACAGACTCGGAGCTTCAAAACTGGATATCATATGTATCCACAGTAAAACGAGTCCTATGTCGACATAACATGAAAGACCGCTCAGCAAGGAAGAAGCCACTGCTCCAAAACCGCCATAAAACCCAGACTATGGAGAATGGTGAATAAGAGCACCTCCTCCCAGCTGCCCACTGCATCGAGGCTAGGAAACGTTGTCACCACCGATAAATGCACTATAATTGAGAATTTCAATAAGCATTTTTCTATGGCTGGCCATGCTTTCCACCTGGCTACCCCTACCCCGATCAACAGCCCTGCACCCCCCACAGCTTCTCGCCCAAGCCTCCCCCATTTCTCCTTCACCCAAATCCAGATAGCTGATGTTCTGAAAGAGCTGCAAAATCTGGACCCCTACAAATCAGCCAGGCTAGACAATCTGGACCCTCTCTTTCTAAAATTATCTGCCGAAATTGTTGCAACCCCTATAAGATACCCAAAGATTGGAAATCTGCCGCGGTCATCCCCCTCTTCAAAGGGGGAGACACTCTAGACCCAAACTGCTACAGACCTATATCTATCCAACCCTGCCTTAATAAAGTTTTTGAAAGCCAAGTTAACAAACAGATTACCGACCATTATGAATCCCACCGTACCTTCTCCACTATGCAATCTGGCTTCCGAGCTGGTCATGGGTGCACCTCAGCCACGCTCAAGGTCCTAAATGATATCATAACCGCCATCAATAAGAGACACTACTGTGCAGCGGTATTCATCGACCTGGCCAAGGCTTTCAACTCTGTCAATCACCACATTCTTATCGGCAGACTCAACAGCCTTGGTTTCCCAAATGATTGCCTCGCCTGGTTCACCAACTACTTCTCTGATAGAGTTCAGTGTGTCAAATCGGAGGGCCTGTTGACCGGACCTCTGGCAGTCTCTATGGGGGTGCCACAGGGTTAAATTCTCAGGCCGACTCTCTTCTCTGTATACATCAGTGATGTCGCTCTTGCTGCTGGTGATTCTCTGATCCACCTCTACGCAGGCAACACCATTCTGTATACCTCTGGCCCTTCTTTGGACAATGTGTTAACCAACCTCCAGACAAGCTTCAATGCCATACAACTCTCCTTCCATGGCCTCCAAATGCTCTTAAATGCAAGTAAAACTTAATGCATGCTCTTCAAACGATCGCTGTCCGCACCTGCCCACCTGTCCAGTGTCACTACTCTGGACGGTTCTGACTTAGAATATGTGGACAACTACAAATACCTAGGTGTCTGGTTAGACTGTAAACTCTCCTTCCAGACTCACATTAAGCATCTACAATCCAAAATTAAATCTAGAATCGGCTTCCTATTTCGCAACAAAGCATCCTTCACTCATGCTGCCAAACATACCCTCATAAAACTGACCATCCTACTGATCCTCGACTTCGGTGATGTCATTTACAAAATAACCTCCAACACTTTACTCAACAAATTGGATGCAGTCTATCACAGTGCCATCCATTTTGTCACCAAAGCCCCATATACTACCCACCACTGCGACCTGTACGCTCTCGTTGGCTGCCCTCGCTTCATACTCGTCGCCAAACCCACTGGCTCCAGGTCATCTACAAGTCTCTGCCTTATCTCAGCTCACTGGTCACCATAGCAGCACCCAACCGTAGCACACGCTCCAGCAGGTACATCTCACTGGTCACCCCCAAAGCCAATTCTTCCTTTGGCTGCCTTTCCTTCCAGTTCTCTGCTGGCAATAACTGAAACGAACTGCAAAAATCACTGAAGCTGGAGACTCATATCTCCCTCACTAGCTTTAAGCACCAGCTGTCAGAGCAGCTCACAGATCACTGCACTTGTACATAGCCCAACTGTAAATAGCCCATCCAACTACCTCATCCCCATACTGTATTTATTTATTTATCTTGCTCCTTTGCAACCCAGTATCTCTACTTGCACATTCATCTTCTGCACATCTATCATTCCAGTGTTTAATTGCTATACTGTAATTACTTCGCCACCATGGCCTATTTATTGCCTTACCTCCCTTATCCTACCTCATTTGCACACACTGTATATAGACTTTTATGTATGTTTGTTTATTCCATGTGTAACTCTGTGTTGTTGTATGTGTCGAACTGCTTTGCTTTATCTTGGCCAGGTCGCAATTGTAAATGAGAACTTGTTCTCAACTAGCCTACCTGGTTAAATAAAGGTGAAATAAAATAAATACGGTTTGCAACTGCACATGGGGACAAAGATCGTACTTTTTTGAGAAATGTCCTCTGGTCTGATGAAAGAAAAATAGAACTGTTTGGCCATAATGACCATCGTTATGTTTGGAGGAAAAAGAGGGAGGCTTGCAAGCCGAAGAACACCATCCCAACTGTGATGCACGGGGGTGGCAGCATCATGTTGTGGGGGTGCTTTGCTGCAGGAGGACTGGTGCACTTCACAAAATAGATGGCATCATGAAGCAGGAAAATTATGTGGATATATTGAAGCAACATCTCAAGACATCAGTCGGGAAGTTAAAGCTTGGTCGCAAATGGGTCTTCCAAATGGACAATGACCCCAAGCATACTTCCAAAGTTGTGGCAAAATGGCTTAAGGACAACAAAGTCAAGGTATTGGAGTGGCCATCACAAAGCTCTGACCTCAATCCCATAGAAGGTTTGTGGGCAGAACTGAAAAAGTGTGTGCGAGCAAGGAGGCCTACAAACCTGATCCAGTTACACCAGCTCTGTCAGGAGGAATGGGACAAAAATCACCCAACTTATTATGGGAAGCTTGTGGAAGGCTACCTGACACGTTTGACCCAAGTTAAACAATTTAAAGACAATGCTACCAAATACTAATTGAGTG
Organism: Salmo trutta; assembly: GCF_901001165.1. Lineage (NCBI taxonomy): Eukaryota > Metazoa > Chordata > Actinopteri > Salmoniformes > Salmonidae > Salmo > Salmo trutta. Next base: position 27,655,941 of record NC_042977.1, read on the forward strand.
TATGTAAACTTCTGACCCACTGGGAATGTGATGAAAGAAATAAAAACTGAAATAAATCATTCTCTCTACTATTATTCTGACATTTCACATTATTAAAATAAAGTGGTGATCCTAACTGACCTAAGACAGGGAATTCTTACTAGGACTAAATGTCAGGAATTGTGAAAAACGGAGTTTAAATGTAGTTGGTTAAGGTGTATGTAAACTTACAACTTCAACTGTAGCTGTATCGTTTCAAAAATCAGCAAAAGTTGATCTGTAGTGAGCTCCAAAAGATTGGGACATTGACAGTTTTGGCTCTATACTCCAGCATTTGAAAGGGTACTATGAGGTTAAAGTGCAGACTGTCAGCACTTTAACCTCAAGGTGTTTTAATCCATATCGGGTGAAGCTTTTAGAAATTACAGCACTTTTTGTACATAGTCCCCCCATTTTAGGGGACAAAATGTATTAGATGAAAATACCCTCAAATTAAAGTTGAAAGTCTTGCACTTTAATAGCCTTACAGTCACTATCATTTAAAATCCAAAGTGCTGGAGTACAGAGCCATAACAACAACAAAAATGGGTTACTGTCCCAATACTTTTGGAACTCACTGTATATACTGACTGACCACGAAAGCCCCCATGCTGTTCTAGACAGAAGCCTGTAACATGAGAGACCAGTTAGGACGCATCTCTCAGCATATCCAGCCCCTCATTATCTCAGCTAATAATGTCTAGCCTAGAAGGATCCTGTCTTTCTTTTCAGATCACATACACATTTATAATTAAGGCAAATGAAAGTTCACGTGTAAGCCTAGTTTTGAAATGGAACAATATTTTTGTTAGACTTTGCACTTGGTAACGTTACTTTTTTACATGCCTATACTGATTGAATCTTTCTCTTTTCATTGACCTTGTCCCTGTCGGGAGAAGGGAAAACATTATTATTTTGTTTGACATCATAACTGGCTGTACATACACTGATGATGTTTCATAAAGTGACAACAAAGCGATCTAAACACAGCTGACCTTAGCACTGCTGTTCCTGTTATTGTGTCCGCTTTGACTTATCTCGGAACCCAGAACTAAATCTTGTGCCAGACTAGTTTGAGTGGAAAAGTGAGTGAGAAAGTTACAGATGCACAAAGATCATGCCTCTAAAACATGCTAGAATGTCACCATTACCACGGGGAGGTTAGCACTTTGGGGGGCCGGGTATGATATTTATGCCTCTGTAACTTTCTCACTCATCATCATTCACGATTCATTCATGATTATCCATAATCATGGTAGCATCCACATTAATGTAGAAGTGTCCAGAAACATGTTACATTCTTATTTACAATCAAAGTGACTCCAAAATGACACAGTACATAATCTACCATTAATTTCTGTTGGGCACAAAATAATCCATAGCACAACCAAAACAAAGTGCAAATACACCCAACAAGTTTGTAGAGTCACAAGCTTGATGTAATCATTGAGTTCCAGGAATATGGGACCAAATACTAAACTTTTGACTACATTTAAAATATTATAAGTACATTTGTCCCAATCCTTACGACACCTTCAAATTGGGGGACTAGATACATAAAGTGCATTATTTTCTGAACTATATAACTCACTCAAATAAAAACTGACATTTGATCTCAAATCCAAAATGCTGCAATTTAGAGCCAAATTAAAAGTATTAGCTTCACTGGTCAAATAAATATGTAGGGGAGGGAGTGTATATATTGTGTAAGTGTCATTTTCACATAGGGTTTGTTTACACTATGTAGATCGCTTACAGGGTCAGTAGTATTCTCTCTTCATGTTTTTTAGTCTGTGATGTCTCCTCGCTCACTTTGAGCCTCTGGAATGAGAGAGGAAAGACTAAACCAATGAACTGTGACATGGAGAAAAGATCATCAGAGATCAGAGCCTTTCTTTCTTCCCACCTCTCTCTCCCCTCACCTCTCCCCTGTTCTCCCTCTCACCCTTTCCATGTCTTCCTCTTTCTCTCTCTGTGCTGTGCAGTAGTTATTTTTCATCTCTGTGAGGCGAGGCAGTAAATACCATGCTCCTCAGACCATGGGCCCGATATGACCCTGCAACCTCTGTGTCTCCAACGTCTCTCCCAAGGTCCCTGGTTCCAATGCCCTCCTGATGCACCGATACTATGGCTGCAGCGCGGCCCAGGCATGTAATTCACCTTGCTGCTAGATCGCCTGCCAGCAGCTATTGATTTTTGTTTCCCCAATCTCCAGGAGAGAGGGAAAGAAAAGATTAAAAACACTTTGTCAGTTTGGTGGGGAATAAGAATTCTGTGCAAGGGGATACCTAGGAGGGCAAGGGGTCAGGGCTGAGGCACTGTATATCTTTATGGCTTTAACCGTTTCCCTGCCAAATACATTTGTAAAAACATCTCTCTCTATTCTGTCTCTATTCTGTTTCTGTGATTTCCTGCTTAGTGGGAAGAAAATACTGCAGTGTTGGAGAAGGGATGAAGGTAGGGGGCTTGTAACATTACCCCCCCTCCTGGTAGTCTAGCTTCTGCTTTATGAGTGTGTCTAATGGTTATGAGTCAACACCCAACATTTATATCACATCCCTGCCAGTTAGGAAGGGTGACATGATCAGGCCCTGTTCAGTGCAGAGTACTGTATGACATTGTCTTAACCTAGTGTTGATGTCCGCGCCCGCATGGAAATCTATTTAGCATAATAAAATTATCCCCATCAAAATTTGTCTGTTTAAACTAGAGATATCTTTTGCATGGGCTGCGTCTCAATTCATCGCATCTGCCAATGTCGGCTTGCCGCATCTGCGGTGGAAGGTGGCAGAGCTACAGCGGTGTTAGTTAGACCAGGAGACATCCCAAAAATCGTCCTTCTCACAAAACAATGTCTGTAGTGTCCGAACGGAATATGACCTCACCATCAATAGCAGAGAATCCCACGAACACCTACAGTACCAGTCAAGAGTTTAGACACACCTACTCAAGGGTTTTTCACATATGGAATCATGTAGTAACCAAAAAAGTGTTAAACAAATCAAAATAAGTTTTATATTTTAGAATCTTCAAAGTAGCCACCCTTCGCCTTGATGACAGCTTGGCACACTCTTGGCATTCTCTTAACCAGCTTCATGAGGTAGTCATCTGGAATGGATTACAATTAACAGGTGTGCCTTCTACAATGTAGTACACAAAATAAAAACTGGAATGAGTAGGTGTGTCCAAACTTTTGATTGGTACTGTATATGTTCACACGCTTCACGGAAGGTATCTGAAGTTGGTACCGCTGATGTGTCAACTTCTGTCTGTAGCGTCCGAACGGTTTGGGCTGCAAACTAATATGACCCCACCATCAAAATCCACAAGACTCACAATCCGTTCTTTTAAAGCTCAATACTCACAACACTCTTGAAGGTAACCCAGTACGAGTTTGAGGAATGAAACAAAAGAAGGGTTTAATATGGGTAAAACATATATATATATAATAATTTCCAGATCTTTTGTTATTGTCCTTCGGTGGCTTGCTTTTGGAGTCAGGTCCAGGAGTGGTTGTTAAGTCATAATGTCTGTGTTCAGATGGACCTACAAACAGTACTGTTAGGAGATCGGAAAAACCACGATGGGAAATATGATTATACTCTTAGGTAAAGTATTTATATTTAGGACAATATCGGTAGAAATGGTACAAATAGGGATGTTCAAGACCCTGGTAAGACATCATACTAAAATAGGATGTATTGCAAAAGGAAATAGTAAAATTGTAGTGTATTGGGAAAGATGGGTTAGTCTGTGGATATCTGAAAGTGGAATTAAGATTGTAGTCTTCAAGGAACAAGGCCTAACAAAACAAATAAACCTGGACTTATAAATCCCATACATTTTCTTCCATTTCTATAACCTTTTACTTCAGTGGACTAAATCAGGGTCACACAGTGTTTCTTGTTAGTCTTAAACAATTCTACCTTGAAACAAAAGTATACACCTCATACACATGGTTATGGGCTTAAAAAACATGACACCTGTACCATGTCAGATATAGGGCTCTAGTTTAACAAACCTAAAGCAATGATAAATCTAAGTGCTCTAGTTTAACAAACCAAACACAATGATAAATCTAAGTGCTCTAGCTTAAAACCTCTTACATCTAGATGTTCCGCTAGCGGAACGTCTGCTTCAATATCCAATGATGGGCGGGGCGCGAAATACAAACTCCTCTAAAATCCGAAAACTTCCACTTTTCAAACATATGACTATTTTACAGCTATTTAAAGACAAGACTCTCGTTAATCTAACCACACTGTCCGATTTCAAAAAGGCTTTACAGCGAAAGCAAAACATTAGATTATGTCAGCAGAGTTCCCAGCCAGAAATAATCAGACACCCATTTTTCAAGCTAGCATATAATGTCACAAAAAACAAAACCACAGCTAAATGCAGCACTAACCTTTTATGATCTTCATCAGATGACACACCTAGGACATTATGTTATACAATACATGCATGTCTGTTCAATCAAGTTCATATTTATATCAAAAACCAGCTTTTTACATTAGCATGTGACGTTCAGAACTAGCATTCCCACCGAACACTTCCGGTGAATTTACTAAATTACTCACGATAAACGTTCACAAAAAGCATAACAATTATTTTAAGAATTATAGATACAGAACTCCTCTATGCACTCGATATGTCCGATTTTAAAATAGCTTTTCGGATGAAGCACATTTTGCAATATTCCAAGTACATAGCCCGGCATCACAGGGCTAGCTATTTAGACACCCAACCAGTTTAGCCTTCACCAAAATCACATTTCCTATAAGAAAAATGTTATTACCTTTCCTGTTCTTCGTCAGAATGCACTCCCAGGCATTCTACTTCAATAACAAATGTTGGTTTGGTCCCAAATAATCCATCGTTATGTTCCATCAACGACGTTTTGTTCGTGCGTTCTAGACACTATCCCTATGGTAAATCACGGTCACGAGCATGGCGCAGAAAGTGACAAAAAAATTCTAAATATTCCATTACCGTACTTCGAAGCATGTCAACCGCTGTTTAAAACCAATTTTTATGCAATTTATCTCGTAGAAAAGCGATAATATTCCGACCGGGAATCTGCCTGTCTGTAAACTGAGGGAAAAACCGAAAGCCGGGGGCGGGGCATGTCGCGAGCGTAGGCATTTCCCCACTGAGAGACCACTTAGCTTTTGCTCTCCTTTGTTTCAGCCAGGGCTTTGAATTACGTCATTCCTGTTTTTCCCGGGCTCTGAGAGCCCATTGGAGACGTGGGTATTGTCACGTAACAGCAGAGATCCTTAGTTTTTGGAAGAGATGTCAAAGAAAGCAAATACATGGTCAGACAGGGTACTTCCTGAACAGAACCTTCTCAGGTTTTTGCCTGCCATAGGAGTTCTGTTATACTCACAGACACCATTCAAACAGTTTTAGAAACTTTGGAGTGTTTTCTCTCCAAAGCTAATAATTATATGCATATTCTAGTTTCTGGGCAGGACTAATAATCAGATTAAATCGGGTACGTTTTTTATCCAGCCGTGAAAATACTGCCCCCTAGCCATAAGAGGTTTACAAACCTAATTTAATGATAAATCTAAGTGCTCTAGTTTAACAAACCTAACGCAATGGTAAATCTAAGTGCTCTAGTTTAACAAACCTAACGCAATGGTAAATCTAAGTGCTCTAGTTTAACAAACCTAACGCAATGGTAAATCTAAGTGCTCTAGTTTAACAAACCTAACGCAATGGTAAATCTATGAGCAGGTGGTAGCGCTATAAGTACAGGGCTGTGTCAGAAATAGCTATGCTATTTTCACTATCACAGTTATTGGCGCACTTGCTGGCATTGGCACAAAAGGGCTGGGTTTTGGGTGTGTCAAGGCTAAGTTGTGGATGTGTTGAGGCTTGGCCCCTCACTGGCCAATCAGAATGTGCTCCATGGAGAAATACAGTTGAAGTCGGAAGTTTACATACAACTTAGCCAAATACAATAAATCTCAGTTTTTCACAGTTCCTGACATTTTATCCTAGTAAACATTCCCCATCTTAGGTCAGTTAGGATCACCACTTTATTTTAAGAATGTGAAATGTCAAAATAATAGTAGAGAGAATGATTTATTTCAGCTTTTATTGCTTTCATCACATTCCCAGTGGGTCAGAAGTTTACATACACTCAATTAGTATTTGGTAGCATTGCCTTTAAATTGTTTAACTTGGGTCAAACGTTTTGCGTAGCCTTCCACAAGCTTCCCATAATAAGTTGGGTGAATTTTGTCCCATTCCTCCTGACAGAGCTGGTGTAACTGTGTCAGGTTTAGTGGCCTCCTTGCTCGCACACACTTTTTCAGTTCTGCCCACCAATTTTCTATGGGATTGAGATGATGGCCACTCCAATACCTTGACTTTGTTGTCCTTAAGCCATTTTGCCACAACTTTGGAAGTATGCTTGGGGTCATTGTCTATTTGGAAGACCAAACTTTAACTTCCTGACTGATGTCTTGAGATGTTGCTTCAATATATTCACATAATTTTCCTGCCTCATGATGCCATCTATGTTGTGAAGTGCACCAGTCCCTCCTGCAGCAAAGCACCCCCACAACATGATGCTGCCACCCCCGTGCTTCACGGTTGGGATGGTGTTCTTCGGCTTGCAAGCCTCTCCCTTTTTCCTCCAAACATACCAATGGTCATTATGGCTAAACAGTTCTATTTTTCTTTCATCAGACCAGAGGATATTTCTCCAAAAAGTGCGATCTTTGTCCCCATGTGCAGTTGCAAACCATAGTCTGGCTTTTTTTATGGCGGTTTTGGAGCAGTGGCTTCTTCCTTGCTGAGCGGCCTTTCAGGTTATGTCGATATGACACTGGGCCGTAGCCTGTCTGTCGGTTAGTGAGGAGTCATGTAGCTCTTATATTAATGGTCATATAGTACATTTAATTTAAATGTACGTTCTTAACTAAGCTAAGTTTCACTGTGGATATAGATACTTTTGTACCTGTTTCCTCCAGCTTCTTCACAAGGTCCTTTGCTGTTGTTCTGGGATTGATTTGCACTTTTCGCGCCAAAGTACGTTCATCTCTAGGAGACAGAATGCGCGTCTCCTTCCTGAACGGTATGACGGCTGCGTGGTCCCATGGTGTTTATACTTGCGTACTATTGTTTGTACAGATGAATGTGGTACCTTCAGGTGTTTGGAAATTTCTCCGAAGGATGAACCAGACTTGTGGAGGTCTACAATTGTTTTTCTGAAGTCTTGGCTGATATCTTTTGATTTTCCCATGATGTCAAGCAAAGAGGCACCAAGTTTGAAGGTAGGCCTTGAAATACATCCACAAGTACACCTCCAAATGACTCAAATTATGTCAATTAGCCTATCAGAAGCTTCTAAAGCCATGACATCATTTTCTGGAATTTTCCAAGCTGTTTAAAGGCACAGTCAACTTAGTGTATGCAAACTTCTGACCCACTGGAATTGTGATACAGTGAATTTTAAGTGAAATAATCTGTCTGTAAACAATTGTTGGAAAAATGACTTGTGTCATGCACAAAGTAGATGTCCTAACTGACTTTCCAAAAGTATAGTTTGTTAACAAGAAATTTGTGGAATGGTTGAAAAATGAGTGTTAATGACTCCAACCTAAGTGTATGTTAACTTACGACTTCAACTGTATGTAGTTGCTTCAAGTTGTGTGTATTTACAGTCGTTTATGTATTGTCCTGTAATCAACTCCAATTCCAATGTTAGTCATTTATAGTTTGTTAAATGTCTTACAGAAACAAAAGAACAAAATGTAGACCTATCTTTGCTAAGTATGTTAATCATCAACCCTTTTTCATTCCACATTGTTTTGAGTGATTGCATGGCTTCAATAGCATTCACACTGATTTGGGGGCTAGGCCTACTGTAAATTACATTATGGCTGAGCGTGGACATGACAAAAATTGTCAATAAGCAAAATTAAATTCATTATTGATAAGGCCTAAAAAGAGAGAGAATAATTCCAGTGGCAACCCGTCATTTAGGGCAGTTAATAAATCTGCAAACAAACATGGTCTCTTTTTTGTTTTCTTGAGTAAGACAGCGCCAAAGAAAATGTATTGTATGCTGCTGCATAAATGATGTAATATGCCAGGAAGATATGTATACTGTAGCTAAGAAAGTTATACTAAGTGTATATTGTGTAGTAAGATGTTAGTAGCCCATGTGCCTCACCCTAATAATTTGGTCTATTTACCCCTCTTAATTTCACCTACTGTTCTAACTTGGTGGTGCACCTGTAGCCTATAACCTGTTTTAGATAAATGTAATCATCGAATATTGTAAGAGTTTTCTTTGTCTGCTTATATGCCTCCTTTATTTATCCTACGGTTCTGACTTGGTGTACAGTGAGAACACTGTAAGGACTGCCCATGTTCTGAATTCTGTCCTATACATTTCATAAGTGCTGAACAAATAGTTATATTGACTATGTCCGTCCTAGCTCGCTCATTAATGTCTTAATCGAAATTACAGATTGCCTCTTATCCGCTTGTAGTCCCCTTATGCCATAGTTTGTACATCTCAATTGTCATTAGAAACCACATTTGTTTAAGCAAATCAGCCATATCAGCTATGTTTTTTTAAAGGCAGTAAATGAGGCTGAATGAACTGTTTCTCTGCCAGACAAGGCTCTGCTGATAGCCAGGTGTAGCAGTGTTATAGTGCAATTAATGTATTGTTTAGTGTTGTGTTGTGTTGTGTCACTTTGCTGGCATGCATCCCACATTTTGTTTTTGCTCCACCAAGATTTACAACAACAAAAAAGGCGCCACTGCATATCAGCTATGGTTTTTAAAAGGTAGTAAATGAGGCTGAATGAACTGTTTCGCTGCCAGACAAGGCTCCGCTGATAGCCAGGTGTAGCAGTGATAATATTTTGGGACTGCTGTTAGGACAGCTTTATGTAGGCCCTAACAGTTTGTGGGCGCCGTTTGTCACCGTTATAGTACAATCCGTGTATTGGTTCGTGTTGTGTTGTGTAGGGGCTTTGCTGGCATGTATCCCACTTTTATATTTTTGCTCGACCAATATTTACATGCTAAAATCGCCACTGAATAATTCTAATCAAATTCTAAACAAAACGAAACAACTTATTTTAAATAGGCTATGTCACACTTACAAACACCATAATTTCTCCCATTGGGCATATAATATTAAAACAACGCGGACTACGGATGTTTTTACGCACATCAAAACGTTTCACAGTAGCTGGACAAAGATCCAATATAAATAGAAAGTGAGAATGTCCACTCGTCTTTATACTACTTCCAAATCGGCCTATGTTTTATGAACATCATCAGAACCATTTAACAGATCAGATCACAGAAGTTGCATTGCAAGCGCGCCACGGACATTGTCACCATTATACTAGGAAGGTGAATCATTCTAATACGTTTGGTTGTAATCAAATTAAACGAAAAACAAACAATATTATTTTTTAAACAACAATATGTAATGTAATGATATCATAAAATCTCCAGGATGAAAAGATACAACTTGCCGTTGACCAAGCCTCGGTTATAGTAGGCCTAAGGGAGGGCTTGGGTTTTGAACATTTGAAACGGAAAACAAGCCATTTTACAGGTTACAGATAACTTCTAAATATGAGGTTCATGATGGGCATGGACACGTAGCCTACACCATGGAGAGGTTTTTATGCACTTCCAAAACCGGACCTGCATAGCTAAAATAATATGGACCTGACTACGATGCAAAGATTAAAAGGGAATGTCAGCTCACTGTTTTACTCCTCTCAGAATTGATATTTTAATAACGCTTTGGTGATTAAGATTTATTTTGAAGCAGTCTCAGGAGGCAAACCCTTTATCGACAGTATTTTGGCAAATTGCATTGGGCAGACAAAGAATAAACCTTTGAGAGGAGGGAAGTTTTGTATATTTCAAAATACGAATTATACATGCACCAAAAGCGCATTAGTCTACTCTTGTTCCATGCGCCTATGGGCAGTGTGGATCACGGCTGGATAGGCTGCGTTTCCGCTGTCAAAATTCATACCATAACCAACTGCGTTACCGCTAAAACCAGCTTTTATAGTTGGTCTTAAATATCCCTATCAGTGCTGCCTGAAATTAGCACTTTGGATAATGTTTTTAAGGACACACCTCAAATATTCACACCACGCCAATCTGAGCGCAAGTGAGCTGATTTAAGACAGGTAAATTGCCGAACCTGGCGTTAGGGGTGGAAAGTGCCAGCGCACCAGTTTTTACAGGACCAAATTGCAAACTAACGTGTGTTTGACACTAGCGCTGCTTTAACGCCAGCCGAAAATAGAGCCCATAGAGTTGACATGTATTAAAAGTTGAGTTTGTGTCCCAATATTACACTTTATTTACATAACAGAAGATTGAAATATAACAAAACCGTTTGACATAGAAACACCAGATTTTCAGCAATAATTTTGTATGTATGTTTATGAATTGTGAAATGATGAAAAATATGAATAATATTCCACCCATGAGGCCACTAGGGCACTTGACTACAGGAAATGGCTACACTGTTGAGAATGAGTTGGTTGTCCCAGAAATTAGGGTTGATATCATTGCCTTACATGACCTTTATTCTTTAGAGATAAAATATGTATTTATTGGGGTGTAGGACACACTCCAAGGAAGCACATTTGAAATGTGAATTTATGGATTCGGCTGACATTTGTTCAATATTTGATGGGTTCTACAACTCTGTAATATCATGTCCCACCTTTAATCCGGATGTTCAATTTCCTATTGGGTTTAGATCAGTCCACCTGTCTTCAGTTTCTAATGTTGCATGCTAAGCTCTCTAGCTCTGAGTAGAGGTCTTGTCATGTCCAAAAAGTTGGACCCGTTCCAAAATGGATCCAGGGCTTTTCTGCCCAGATACTCCCCAAATAAATATATTTTTAATTATGGAGACCTGGTCCAAACAGACCCGAGGACAACTAGACCCGGCCCCGTATAGACCCGATCGTTCTAGATCCGGTCTGATCTGATCCGAGTAAGGGGAGGTAGCAGAAAACCTGTTGGCTCTTGGTCGTTATAGCCTATCCGTCTGATTTAACTTTTAATTCTTCCATTGACTGATCTAACTTGCTTGCCTTGGCACACACAGAGCCAGAGGCTATTTCCGCTTTGATTGCTTGTGATTGGCCAACAACAACAACAAGCTATGCTCACCACTCTCATAAAAAGCCTGAGCAACAGCTCTCTAGGGTCCTTACCGGCAAATCCGTTATTATTACATATACCCGAGACCCGTGACAATCAAATCAGATCCGACCCGGATCCAACAACACATTATGGAATTTCGGGCCGACCCGGTCGGGTCCCGGATAATCAGGTTTGGCTGGACCTGTGAATACCTCTATATCTCTGAGTATTTTCACTTAATCTTAGTGGAAAAAGTAACCCCTTATATTAACAGCCTCAGTAACAAAATATATGGGTTGGGTAAATTGTAAATGGTCAATTTAGAATATCCTTCTAATGAGAAGTCCAAGGAACCGCTCATGACTGATGTCCATCGTTCTGCTTCCTACTAAATGTCTGTCTGCACCATGATAAACTGTTGTCATGCAACACTTCTCAATCATATTTAGACATGTTTATTTGAATTTACTTTTTGATCAAAAATATTCTAGATTTTTTAACAGATCAACATCTCTTTAGCATAATTGAATGTATCTCATCAGCCCATAGAAATCATCCTGCTTGTGTTGTGTTGCGTGCTAACTGCCAACAGATAGAATGCTTGGAAGTACAGGTATCCTAAGAGAACTGGTGGTCTGCTCAGAGGCATATCGTTGTATTCTCTCATGCATATTCACTTATTAATATAAACCTCTGTGCATGCAGATTAGTCATGTCTCCACAGTGGACTCTTTTACCGTGTCCTGTTGTTTTTGTTTGATTATGTGCTATTTGTGCACCCTTTTGTACTGTGTGTGTGCGTGCATGCGTGCGCGCGGCTAGGTGGTACATGCTTGTGTGTATATGTGTGCATGCGTGCGTGTGTGCATGCATAGCTAGGTGGTACAGTACGTGCTCGTCCATGCCTAGACACATGGCTTTGTCTTGTCCTGGCACCATGCTCAGCTCACCAGATGTTCCCCTGTTTCATCATGCTCCTCTAGCACTATATGTTACAGAGGACAGTTGTGCTGTGTTAAGAGCTTCCCGCTGGCTGCTCAAAATACAACCTGCACTCTTTCATTGTAAAGTCTTGCTCTGTAGAGAAAGAAATGATATGGAATAATAGTTATATGGAATAATAGTGATTGACAATGTCTTGATAAAAAATAGGTCAAAGAAATAAAAGACCTCTGACTATGGCTGTTTTAATTAGCCTACCTGTGATCCTTCTGGGTTCAGTGACATGGTACAATGGGTTACCAACCGCATTATTAAGTGTTGTTTACTGTGCTCTGGGCCTCGCTGGTTATAAGATCACAGGTGGACCTTGTGTAACGGAGAATTGTCATGATAAAGGGGAAGGATACGCACGCGCACACGCACGCACGCACACACGCACACACACACACACACACACACACACACACACATGCTAAGCAGCTGAGATACACCCAGGTTGAATTGGAGCAAGCTGTCCCCCTTGTCCACCCCGCCAGTCACCCACCCTTCACACACTCACAAACACATAAAGTGGAGCTGTCATATAAGGCACCACTTGTTATGAAGGGGAAGATTCAGACTTATTAATTCAAAAATGAAGCATGCCTTGGGATTTTTGGAGGGAGGCAGACATGAAAACAAGGAAAACTCTTCTGACAAGGAGAGGAGTAGTCTCTTTATTAATGCAAATGAGTGTGTGAAAATTCAAGGAGCTGCTAGTGGGCTCTGAGGCTCCTACATCAGTCACATCAGCCTCCCACACCCCAGCAGGCATAATTAAAGCAGAGTGATCTATAAGACCTAGTAGTGTAACATTAAAGGGCCTATAGCTAATGTTAACAGGCTCATAGTGCATGGAAGTCCTGTGGCTGGCTAGCTGGCATTTGCTGTGTATATCATTGATTTCTGTTTGTTTCACAAAATTCTAATAATCCCTTTATACTTTTAACATTGGAAGTAAATGACCATGACTGGGTTTGTATGTGGCATTAGCAGCCATATACACCAGCCATGAACTTTCTCAACCTTCAGTCTCTTGACCGTCCATCTACTGATGATGATTAATGATGTTGTTGTTTTTAAATAGCTTGTTTTTGTTGTTGTTGCTTTACAGCAATTTGAGATTTCTTTATGTAATGAATAGCGCTATAATAATACATTATTATTATTATATTAGATTGCCATATCTGTATTCTGTATTTTTCTTGACTTGAGTACTGGAATAGAGGATCAGTGCAGTCCAGAACCTGAGATATGAAATGTTGAGTTCACTCCTGCCCTCTAATCTGTTTGAGGCTTGATTAAAGTTTAATTAGTGCCCATCTCGACCAAATACCACTGACTGTGTGTGTGTGGGGGGGGGGTTCACCATCGGTCGGTCGGTGAGTAGTTTTAAGCTAAGCTGAGGTCTTTTCTCTTTCTCTCTCTGGGCCCCACTTTATTCATGCCTGAGGGACACTGGAAGCAGCAAATAACTAAATTTTTCATCAAGGTTACTTCCCGGAGAGTTGTACTCTTATGTACCTTACAGTCATGACTTTCTACGTCAACCTGTATATAACTTGCATTTTCCTGACCTGCAGTTCTTTGCAGTGAGTTGTTTGATCATGGTACTGTTAGATAGGAGAGTGTGTACAGTAGTCTGTGTAGCTCAAGATAGGGATTTTGTTCAGGAAGTATTCGATACCCTGAAGTCTATCAGAGTCTGTATAGTCTTTTTTCTCATTCAAATGGTTTGGCTGGGGATGATTTTGTATAATTGGAGGCAATGAAACTAGCTCCTATTGCGACTGGGAATCTAGAACTGCTTAAATATGAAACGTTTTAGTTTTTTACGAAAACAACTCTTCCCATTTACTGTATGGAAGCAGGAAATATCAAATATTTATAAGAATATTTTTTTTGTGAGCTTCATTTGCAATTCTAATCAAATCGGGCTGAATCATTTTGGGAGACTTATAAACACTGCATCAACACATTAGGTTTTAATAGAGGGGATGTGCAATGTCAGTAATTTTTTTTCATTTCGGCTCCACTGCTGTTTTCCTGAATTTGGAAGTAGTGTAGTGCCACAAACAAGGTCTTGTTTATTCAGTTATCCTTCTAATATCTGTCTTATAACCGTAATGAAGGGATAAAATGCTTTTTAGAGAGATAGGTACTCCAGCTAACCGACTCCACTATTGGGCCGGTATAGCTCCAATCAAACATTTTACAAATTGAAACCACTGAACTTTTATCCCACTAACTTACACATATCTGAAATATATTATTTTCTCTTGTACATTAGTAAATAAACAGAATTGTGAATTTGAGTGGAACCTGTGAGTGACTGAGTGACATATGTGGGTCACCATTATGGGATCAAATTCCATTTCAATTTAAAGGCTGTTACACACAACATTCCACAATAGATTTATCCAACACTATTGCTCCACCTCAAGGCTCTTTGGAAAGAGATTACAAAGATAGATATATGATATGTTCATATGGCAGAAATATATCACAGTTTTATCACATAAAGGGGCTGTCACGACTTCTGCCGAAGTCGATGCCTCTCCTTGCTCGGGCGGTGCTCGGCGGTCGACGTCACCGGTCTTCTAGCCATCATTGATCCATTTTTCATTCTCCATTGGTTTTGTCTTGTCTTCCTACACACCTTGTTCCAATCCCATTCATTACATGTTATTTAACCCTCTGTTTCCCCTCATGTCCTTGTCAGAGATTGTTTTGTTTGTATGCTCATGTATTATGGATTGGTGCGCGACGGGTTCTTGTACCCACTTTTATTTATTATGTACTTTGGTTTTGGAGTTTTGTTAAACGCTATTAAACTACTCCATTTATACCAAGTTCGATTCTCCTGCACCTGACTTCCCTGCCACCTACACACACGACATTACTGTCACAATCGTCGTAAGAACTGGACCAAGGCGCAGCGTACGTAGCGTTCCACATCTTTATTATAAAGTGAAACTTCAGCAAATACATAACAATAAACGAACAAACGAAACGTGACGTTCTGGAGGGCTCACAGGCAACTACACAAAAACAAAACAAGATCCCACAAAACACAGTGGGGCAATGGCTGCCTAAATATGATCCCCAATCAGAGACAACGAAAAACAGCTGCCTCTGATTGGGAACCATACCAGGCCAACAAAGAAATAGACAACCTAGATTACCCACCCTAGTCACACCCCGACCTAACCAACATAGAGAATAAAAGGCTCTCTATAGTCAAGGCGTGACAATTACAGAATCTCTGACCAGTATATGGAGTCAGCAGGAGAAGGTACCTCCTTTCTCGCCTGAACCCAGTGGGATCCGTCTCACCTTGCCACAGGGGTACGACGGTAGTGCTGCCAACTGCCAGGGTTTCCTCCTGCAACTAAACCTCTATCTTGCCACGGTCCACCTAGCTCCATCAGACCGTGACAAGGGTTTCGCCCTCGTCTCGTGCCTCACCGGGAAAGCCCTGGAGTGGGCCAATGTCGTGTATAGAGGGGGAGATGCAGATGGACCATTTTGAGGAGTTCACCCGCCGTTTCCGGGCAGTCTTCGACCACCCACCTGAGGGCAGAGCGACGTGTGAGCGCCTCTACCATTTGAGGCAGGAGACGAGGATCGCCCAGGAGTTTGCCCTGGAGTTTAGGACCCTGGCTGCCGGCACGGGATGGAACAACAGGGCCCTGATCGACCATTACCGGTGCAGTCTGCTCGAGGACGTCCGTCGGGAGCTGGCCTGCAGAGACACCACCCTCACTTTCGACCAGCTGGTGGACATGTCCATCCGGCTGGACAACCTGCTGGCTACTCGCGGACGTCCAGATCGGGGTCTGGTGGTTCCATCCTCCCGCACCCCCTCTCCGATACCCATGGAGCTGGGAGGGGCGGTGCGCAGGGAGACCGGAGGGGGTTCCCGCTCGTGCACCATATGTGGCCGCAGAGGTCACACTGCTGGTCGGTGCCGGTTTGGTTCCTCTGGGAATCGAGGCAGCAGGCAGGGCGCTCTGGCGTCACCCCAGGTGAGCCGGCACCATTCTCACCCAGAGCCCTCTGTTGCATATATGTTTGTGTCTGTCACTTTTCCTGAATTTTCCCTGCATTCCCAGCATAAGGTGCTCGTAGATTCAGGCGCGGCTGGAAATTTCATTGATAGAACGTTAGCTCATAGTTTAGGGACCCCCATTGTTCCCGTGGATGTGCCCTTTCCATTCACGCCTTAGATAGTCGACCATTAGGGTCAGGGTTTATCAGGGAGGCCACCGCTCCTTTGGGCATGTTGACGCAGGGGGGTCACAAAGAAAAAATGTGTATTTTCCTTATTGACTCTCCTGCGTTTCCCATGGTGCTGGGCCTACCCTGGTTAGCTTGTCATAACCCCACTGTTTCTTGGCCACAGAGGGCTCTCACGGGGTGGTCACAAGAATGCTCAGGTAGGTGTTTAGGGGTTTCCGTTGGTGCTACTACGGTGGAGAGTCCAGACCAGATCTCCACCGTGCGCATTCCCCCAGAATATGCCGATTTGGCTCTTGCCTCCTGTAAAAAGAAGGCGACTCAATTACCACCCCATCGATGGGGGGATTGTGCGATAAATCTCCTGGTAAACTCTGCACTTCCCAGGAGTCACGTGTATCCCCTGTCGCAAGCGGAGACGGTGGCTATGGAGACATATGTCTCCGAATCCCTGCGTCAGGGGTACACTCGGTCCTCCACTTCACCCGTCTCCTCAAGTTTCTTTTTTGTGAAGAAGAAGGATGGAGGTCTGCACCCGTGCATTGATTATCGAGGTCTCAATCAAATCACAGTGAGGTACAGTTACCCGCTACCTCTTATCGCCACTGCGATTGAGTCAATGCACTGGGCGCGCTTCTTCACTAAACTGGATCTCAGGAGTGCTAACAACCTGGTGCATATCCGGGAGGGAAACGAGTGGAAGATGGCATTTAGTACCACCTCAGGGCATTATGAGTACCTCGTCATGCCGTACGGGTTGATGAATGCTCCATCAGTCTTCCAATCCTTTGTAGACAAGCTTTTCAGGGACCTGCACGGGCAGGGTGTAGTGGTGTATATCGATGACATTCTGATATACTCCGCTGCACGCGCCGAGCATGTGTCCCTGGTGCGCAAAGTGCTTGGTCGCCTGTTGGAGCATGACCTGTACGTCAAGGCCGAGAAATGCCTGTTCTTCCAACAGTCCATCTCCTTCCTAGGGCATCGCATTTCCACGTCAGGAGTGGAGATGGAGAGTGACAAGACTCTCGTTAATCTAACCACACTGTCCGATTTCAAAAAGGCTTTACAACGAAATCAAAACATTAGATTATGTCAGCAGAGTACCCAGCCAGAAATAATCAGACACCCATTTTTCAAGCTAGCATATAATGTCACATAAACCCAAACCACAGCTAAATGCAGCACTAACCTTTGATGATCTTCATCAGATGACACTCCTAGGACATTATGTTATACAATACATGCATGTTTTGTTCAATCAAGTTCATATTTATATCAAAAACCAGCTTTTACATTAGCATGTGACGTTCAGAACTAGCATACCCACCGCAAACTTCCGGTGAATTTACTAAATTACTCATGATAAACGTTCACAAAAAACATAACAATTATTTTAAGAATTATAGATACAGAACTCCTTTATGCAATCGCTATGTACGATTTTAAAATAGCTTTTCGGCAAAAGCACATTTTGCAATATTCAGAGTAGATATCTCGCCATCACGGGCTAGCTATTTTGACACCCACCAAGTTTGGCCCTCACCAAATTCAGATTTACTAGAAGAAAAATTGGATTACCTTTGCTGTTCTTCGTCAGAATGCACTCCCAGGACTTCTACTTCAATAACAAATGTTGGTTTGGTTCAAAATAATCCATAGTTATGTTCAAATATCCTCTGTTTTGTTCGTGCGTTCAAGACACTATCCGAAGGGTGACGAAGGGTGACGCGCCCGACGCGTTTCGTGACAATTTTTTTTTAAATATTCCATTACCGTACTTCGGAGCATGTCAACCGCTGTTTAAAATCAATTTTTATGCAATTTTTCTCGTAAAAAAGCGATAATATTCCGACCGGGAAACCCTGTTTTCGTTCAAAGACGAAAAAATAAAAACATGGTGTCGGCTCGTGCACGCACCCCAGTCTCATTGTTCTCTGATCGACCACTATCCAAATGCGCTACTGTTTTTCAGCCAGGGGCTCCAAAGGCATCATTCACCGTTCTGCCACCTTCTGAGAGCCTATGGGAGCTGTAGGAAGTGTCACGTTACAGCAGAGATCCTCAGTTTTCAATAAAGAGAGTGTAGAAGGCCAAGAAATGGTCAGAGAGGGCACTTCCTGTAAGGAATCTTCTCAGGTTTTTGCCTGCCATATGAGTTCTGTTATACTCACAGACACCATTCAAACAGTTTTAGAAACTTTAGGGTGTTTTCTATCCAAATCAAACAATTATATGCATATTCTAGTTTCTGGGAAGTAGTAATAACCAGATTAAATCGGGTACGTTTTTTATCCGGCCGTGCAAATACTGCCCCCTACCCTAGAGAGGTTAAGGCAGACGCACTGTCCCTGCTGTATGACGCACTGTCCCAGCTGTCCGGCACTACAGGGTGCCTGAGGATATAGTGTCTGATCGGGGTCCCCAGTTCACGTCAAGGGTCTGGAAGGCGTTCATGGAACGTCTGGGGGTCTCGGTCAGCCTTACCTCGGGTTTTCACCCCGAGAGTAACGGGCAGGTGGAGAGAGTTAACCAGAATGTGGGTAGGTTTCTGAGGTCTTATTGCCAGGACCGGCCGGGGGAGTGGGCAGAGATGGCCCAGAACTCGCTCCGCCACTCCTCCACTAACCTTTCTCCCTTTCAGTGTGTACTGGGGTATCAGCCGGTTCTGGCTCCTTGGCATCAGAGTCAGACCGAGGCTCCTGTGGTGGACGACTGGTTCCGGCGCGCGGAGGAAACATGGGACGCCGCCCACGTCCACCTTCAGCGCGCCATACTGCGCACCGCAGTGAGGCCCCGGTGTTCGCACCGGGTGACAGGGTCTGGCTCTCGGCCCGAAACCTGCCCCTCTGCCTGCCCTGCTGGAAGCTGGGTCCGCGGTTTGTGGGGCCGTTTAAAGTCCTGAGGAGAGTGAACGAGGTATGTTATACGTTACAGCTTCCCCCCGATTACCGCATTAACCCCTTGTTCCATGTGTCTCTCCTCAGGCCGGTGGTGGCTGGCCCACTCCAGGAGGCTGAGGTGCGGGAGGTTCCTCCGCCCCCTCTGGACATCGAGGGGGCCCCGGCGTACTCCGCGTTTGATCCATCCTGGATTCGAGACTTCGGGCGAGGGGCCTTCAGTACCTCGTGGACTGGGAGGGGTACGGTCCGGAGGAGAGATGCTGGGTTCCGGTGGAGAACGGGTTAGATCCTTTCCTGCTGCGAAAGTTCCACCGTCTCCATCCGGATCGCCCTGCACCTCGTCCTCCGGGTCGTCCCCAAGGCCGGTGTCGACGTGCTGCTGGAGCCGCGCGTCGGGGGGGGGGGGTACTGTCACGACTTCTGTCGAAGTCGATGCCTCTCCTTGTTCGGGCGGTGCTCGACGGTCGACATCACCGGTGTTCTAGCCATCATTGATCCATTTTTCATTCTCCATTGGTTTTGTCTTGTCTTCCTACACACCTGGTTCCAATCCCATTCATTACATGTTGTGTATTTAACCCTCTGTTTCCCCTCATGTCCTTGTCAGAGATTGTTTTGTTTGTATGCTCGTGTATTATGGATTGGTGCGCGACGGGTTCTTGTACCCACTTTTATTTATTATGTACTTTGATTTTGGAGTTTTGTTAAACGCTATTAAACTACTCCATTTATACCAAGTTCGATTCTCCTGCACCTGACTTTCCTGCCACCTACACACACCGTTACAGGGGCATTGGTGTAAAGAGAGGGCAAACTCCTGAGTGTAGTGTCAGGGTGCAGTATAGAGGTCGCACACACACACACACACACACTCACGCACGCACACACACACACACACATACATACATACATACATACATACATACACACATACACACACACACGCACACACACACACACATACACACATGCACACACATACACACACATGCACACTCACACACACACATACAGATGCGCGCACACACACATACACACACACACAGACATACACACACACACACTCTGCCCCATGTGACAATTACTGCCTCACCTCCTATTCAAAACTTTAGGAGAAAATGGACTGAAGGATTTAACTCTGGTCATAACAAGAGAGAAGGGCAGCGCCATGATAGCATAGATCAATTGTCCTGCTCTTTGGTATCAAAAACATCCAAAACACCAACTCTGGTGTTAACACAAATGTTGTTTCCACGGTTAGAACCAGGTCCTTTCATTTAAAGGAGTATTTATAATAACAGCACATACTATATCTATATAGACCTAAATACATAAATAGAGCTGTACTGAAAATCTGCTTTATCTATTTTAGGGTAAAAAGAAAAGTAAACATATTTTTACTTGGCATATTGATTGATTTGAATAAGTAATAGCCAGGTTAATCTGTAGTGGAACAAGACAATGCATTATTTCAGACAGGGGAGTGTCTGTTCCTTGTGACATAAAAAGCATACATCAGTAGCAGAGTGTTGGTGCCAAGCAAAATAATTTATTACATATTCAGTCTCTATCCATCATTGTATTGCCATGCACCCCGTCCAGACCCAATGTTAACCGTCATATCTCCTTACGTGTATTGCCGCGTCCCACCTTCCCGAGAAAGATGATCGACGTTTCCACAGAAGACCGAGGTAGGACTTACTTATTTTCTTCTTCTCCAATCGTGGTTTAGGGGGCGGAGGCTTTTATTCCATACTCTGGTTATGTCAGTTGCTAGACATAAGCGAAACAGTAACAGTTTACAGTTGGTGTTACTTTCAACATCTAACCCTCAGAGAGAGTGACTACATGTTTCGTCCATCAAGCTTTCAAGGAAATTGGGAATTGCATATTACATACAGGCTTTGCGCACGTCACTTTTGACACGACACGACCCTTTAAGTTGAATCTGCTTTTTTCTACAGTAGGCTAGCTGTGCAGGAGTGGTCAGAGCCAAAATCAGCTATTCAGATCGGATTTCACCCAAACCAGCTGGGAGAGAGAGCGGAGAGAGAGAGAGCATTTGTCATTTTGATTCCCTCCCGGATCCAGGAAAGCTTAGGCTACCAGGGAGAGAGAAAAGAGAGAGAGTGGGTGAGAAAGGAGGAGAGAGACGGGGGGGTTCCAAAGGAATTTCCAAGGATATTTATTCTGTTGCCGTAAGAAAAGTGTTGGTCAGTTGGGGGCGAGGCAGAGACCGCGGTCAAGGATGGACGAGCAGCCTCGGTTGATGCACTCCCACGGCGTAGGCATGGCCGGACACCCCGGCCTGGCACAGCATATGCAGGATGGCACGGGAGGGACAGACGGAGATGGAAGAAAGCAGGACATTGGAGACATATTACAGCAAATAATGACCATCACAGACCAAAGCCTGGACGAAGCGCAGGCCAGGTACGGTGGCATAGAAAATTACAATATGTTCAAAGCGTTATCAAAAGAACCTATTCATGAATTAAGACATAACTACTGTGCTGTAAACTGTAACAGTATGATGTGCGTTCATTTCAGTGGGCTATCCAACGAAAACAATTAACGCCCACCCCAACGCAACAACTACTCGTAGGAGATAAAGTGCGTGACGTTAAACTCCCTTCAGCCTAACAGTTTTTATCTTGTGAAAGTGAACTTTTATATTAACAGTGTTATCAAACATGTTTTAATGTTTAAACATGAATGACATTATTAAGCCACTGCAACTATAGCTATTCTGAACTGTGGAGCGGGTTGCAACCACTTCTCAATTTCCAAATCGCCTTATCTTGTTACAAATGAGATTACGCAGTAATTCTTCGCCGTAATACATGTTGCGGATGCATTTCTTTTGGATACTTTGTTTCTTTTTAGCCAATGGCAATAAGGATTATCAAAGCACCAGTGCTGTGCGTCGAAATTGAGCCAATGACATCTATTCACATGCTCCTGTGCAAGAATAGATTACATAGGAGAGACTGTGTCCTATTCATTACTGACATCCCACTGTGTTTTGAAATTGCAATGACCCTTTCATGTTAATAAATCATAGTTAATTAGGGATCAAGTGTAGTGGCACGACAAGGGTTCCAAATGTGGTTTGATGAGACAAAAGTATTTTCTCTATTGAAGAATAACACTATGCTATACAATAGGTATTTCGTTTAGATCACTTTGATAGAAGGGTTGGTTGGTCAAGTGTGTAAAATCCGAACAAATATACAATATCAACACCCATTGCAAAAATGAGCTTTATTCATCCTCATCAAATTGACAGTGGACAAACCAGTCTGCTCATTTTAGATATGATACAAGCACAAGCAGGACACTTTACCACTAACTATTACCATCTCCTGATCTTATTGAATATGGCCTAAAGTTGTGTGTTTTCTCTTTTTATAGGAAACATGCCCTGAACTGTCACAGGATGAAACCTGCTCTCTTCAACATCTTGTGTGATATAAAAGAGAAAACGGGTAAGGTGATATTCACCACATTAAAACAATGACTTGCATCAGCATTTTTCTGAAGTAATTATGTCCTGGACAACTTCTAGCCTACACTATTTATAACACCATCTTTTGAATATGAGAAATATTGATATCATATTTCTCTACATATGTTGTTCAGGTGATCACCCCATAGTCTAACAACATGGTTCGACAACACAACATGAGGCTTTGTGGCATCCTACTGTATCTACTATTATCTTTGCATAGTCACTTTACAAATGACCTCGACTAACCTGTACCCCCGCACATTGTCTCGGTACCTGTACCCCCTGTATACAGCCTCATTATTGTTATGTCATTTTCTTGTGTTATTTTTTGATTTGATTAGATTTTTTAACTTTAGTTTATTTGGTAAATATTTTATTAACTCAATTTCTGGATCTGCATTGTTGGTTAAGGTCTTGTAAGTAAGCAGTTCACGGTAAGGTCTACACCTGTTGTATTCGGCGCATGTGGCAAATAACATTTGATTTGATTTACATTTATTACCTCAAAACCAAATGTCCTTATGTGTGTCAGTCAGTATTTGAATTTATATTTGTTATGGTGAGCCATAGCAGCCACCAACATTCAGAACAGACAGTAGAGAGGAAAGGACTTTACAGTGGGACCAAGGTGTTGTCATTGAGACATTTATTAGGGCTGTACTTATTCGATCCGTTCTGCATCATCATGTTCTTCCTTGCCAAGTGTTTGTTTGGGATGAGCTTTTAGTGTTTCTACATGCTGATGCTGGCCAGGGGGATTCTCTCTGTGTGGGTTTGAAGCGACGGTCAAAGTCATGTAGAGGAATGTGGGAAATATAGGCACTTAACACAAGATTAAATGAAAGATGCGCTTGTCTCTGTTTATGAAAGAAAGCATGTGAATATGCCTTGAAGAACAGCCCAAGTTCTAACCTACTAAATATGTATTTTTAGAAAATGGAAATCAAACTGCAATCTCTAATACATCTCTCTGAAGGCATATATCTCTGAACATGCCTTTTAACGGGATCCTCTTTTGAAATTATTAGAGGATGTTATCACTTTAAAGTGAGCAGTGTTACCAGCTACTATTATGACTGTCTATAACCAGCCAGAGAAATCCGAAAACAAATGGAAGATCAATAAAATGAGTCCGTTGTATCGTCTTCCTAATTTGCCCTAAAGGCTAATTTACAGACATTTCATTACTGTGAGTCAGACTCTGGCGCAGGGCTTTAAAAAGACGAGTTATTAACAGAAGACACTGTGTGATTTTCATTTTAGAAAAAAAGGGAGAGAAGAAATGAAGTCCATTCTGAGAAGTAGCCAGTGAGTTTGGCCCCCTGCCCACGGCCCCCTTACTTCTCAGGAGAATGCTTAGAGCAGGGAGAGAATTATGCCTGGCTCTTTTTAAACTGCCTGGCGTCGCTCTGGGTTCAACCAGAGTTCGTTTCCAAAATGAAGAAGAACAAAGTGACTTGGCCTTTTTCCTGCCCCCCCCCCTCCCCCTCCCCTGCTTCTCGTCTCTTCCCACTGTTCCTGGCAACCAGGAACCTGGGGGCTTCTGACTAGAGCAGCTCTCTTGGCCTGCTGACTCTGAAAAATGGTGTTGAAGGTAACGTTTCAACATAGATTTCCGTCGTTTTTGGGGGGAGTTTTCTACTCCCCTTTCTACTATCTTGAGTGAATTTAGTTTGGCTAATGTTTTGGTCTCTGTCGAGTGTTTAGCCTCCTTTGACAGGTTTTCAGTTGGTCGGGCGGAATTCAATGTACTTGGGCCCTCAGGATAAAAGCACCATGGGGGAATCCCTTTTGAAGAGGTTACTGGTTCACCCCCCCTTTCTGTTTTGGTGATACTCGAGCGCTGCATGCCTTGTGTTGCTGGCGAAAGTCATACTGAGTTAGTTCTCTCATTTCTCTCGTTGTTACATTTTATCTGGATGCTTTGTCACGTAATACTGATTTGATGCTTCTCTCAATGTGCTATCAGCATGTGGCTAAAGTATTTTAGTGCAAAAACGGAAAGCTTTGTTATTTGGATGAATTTTATCCAAATAGAATAAAAAGTCCTAAGACAACTTGGTATCACACTATTCCTTCTGTATCATTTCACCCATGTGTCTAGTTGCTGTTCATCTTGTGGGCATAGATAGTTTTCCCCCTGTGCAGACAGAAGCCCAGAAATCCACTGCAGCGACAGTAGAAAATGACTCAAACCTTCACCATGACATTTACAGCCAAATGTGCTGAGCGCAGTGTGCAAAAAGAACAGCCCGTAATTTGTCAGGTCTTTTTTCTATTATTTTATAAAGAGTCAGCTTCTCCTCAGTTTTACATTGTTGCAGCCAGAGTCTCTGGAGGATTGAAAGGAGAGACTATTAAATCAGCAGGTTTATGCGACTGTTGTGTCCCCTTCCGTGAAAGTACTAAGAGGATATTATAGATATGCCGCTGTAGGTTGGATATGACGCTGTATGTAGGTTGGCTTTCCTTCTGTAGATCGGATTTAGCATTTAAAGAAAATGTTTTTAATTCAATTGTTTTAAGTAACATCACCTGGATATAATGCAACAATTTCAAAGATTTTACTGACTTATAGTTCATATAAAGAAATCAGTCAATTGAAATAAATAAATTAGGCCCTAATCTATGGATTTCACATGACTGGGAATACAGATATGCATCTGTTGGTCACAGATACCATAAAAAAAAGTAGGGGCATTGATCAGAAAACCAGTCAGTATCTGGTGTGATCACCATTTGCCTCATGCAAAGTCACACATCTCCTTCGCATGGAGTTGATCAGGCTGTTGATTGTGGCCGGTGGAATGTCGTCCCACTCCTCATCCCAAACATGCTCCATGGGTGACATGTCTGGTGAGTATGCAGGCAATGGAAGAATCAGATCATTTTCAGCTTCCAGGAATTGTATACAGATCCTTGCAACATGGTGCTGTGCATTATCATGCAGAAACATGCTGAAACATGAGGTGATGGCGGTGGATGAATGGCACGACAATGGGCCTCAGGAATGCACAGTATCTCTGTGCGTTCAAATTGCCATCGATAAAATGTAATTGTGTTCATTGTCCGTAGATTATGCCTGCCCATACCATAACCCCACCGCCACCATGGGGCACTCTGTTCACAGCGTTGACATCAGCAAACCACTCGCCCACACGACACCTTACACGCTGTCTGCCATCTGCCCGGTACAGTTGAAACCGGGATTCATCCATGAAGAGCACACTTCTCCAGCGTGCCAGTGGCCATCGAAGGTGAACATTTGCCCACTGAAGTAGGTTACGATGACTCACTACAGTCAGGTCAAGACGCTAGTGAGGACAACGAGCATGCAGATGAGCTTCCCTGAGACGGTTTCTGACAGTTTGTGGAATTATTTTTTTATTGTGGAAACCCACAGTTTCATCACCTGTCGTGGTCGCTGGTCTCAGATGATCCCTGCAGGTGAAGAAGCTGGATGTGGAGGTCCTGGGCTGGCATGGTTACACGTGGTCTGCGGTTGTGAGGCCGGTTGGACGTACTGCCAAATTCTCTAAAACAAAGTTGAAGGTGGCTTATGGTAGATAAATTAACATTAAATTCTCTTGCAACAGTTCTGGTGGACATTCCTGCAGTCAGCATGCCAATTGCACGCTCCTTCACTTGAGACATCTGTGGCATTGTGTTTTATGAAACAACTGCACATTTTAGAGTGCCGTTTTACTGTCCCCCGCACAAGGTGCACCAGTGTAATGATCGTGCTGTTTAATCAGCTTCTTGATATTCCACACCTGTCAGGTGGATGGATTATCTCGGCAAAGGAGAAATGCTCAATAACAGGGATGTAAACACATTTGTGCACAACATTTGAGAGAAATAAGCTTTTTGTGTGTATGGAACATTTCTGGGATCTTTTATTTCAGCTCATGAAACATGGGACCAACACTTTACATGTTGCGTTTATATTTCTGTTCAGTGTATATGTGTCTATGTATGCATGGCGTGTTCCCTGGTTGCTTCTCTCCTTGGTGTGGCATGTAAGTGGTGGGCGCGTGTTGACAGCAGCGATATGGCCTTCCTTTGGCAAGAAGCTGACAACTGAGGCAGGACTGCATTCCAATAGCAGACAGAGCAGGCCTTAACTCCTGACCCCGTTCCCCGACCCCCCACGCCCAGCCCACCCCCATAGATTTGTGCTCCCCACAGATCTGTGCTGCGGTCGGCCGGGTGTCATGGCAGAAGATATTTAGCCAGCTTTAACAAGCACAGGGCTGCTCATCAGCTGTGAAATTTACAGGTGGATTGTGTTACTGTTTTCAGCTATTTCAGGAAAGCGTGTCTTTATTTGTAAAATTCCTGAAAGTGCTTAGCATTGTGTTTTTTTTGGCCATGTGTGTATGTATGTGTGTGTTACCTGTACTTGTGACAGAGGGAAGAGTGTGAGTCTCTGTGGAACCATTGCGGATAGTGGAGCTGGCACGTACAGGTTGACCAAGTAAGAGAAGCCAGACACTAAGACTATGTTTCTGGGTGTCAGGTTACAGGCCAGAGCTCTCTCTCTCTCTCTCTCTCTGTCTCTCTGTCTCTCTGTCTCTCTCTCTCTCTCTCTCTCTCTCTCTGTCTCTCTGTTCTCTCTCTCTCTCTCTGTCTCTCTACTCTCTCTCTCTCTCTCTGTCTCTCTGTCTCTCTCTCTCTCTCTGTCTCTCTCTCTCTCTCTCTCTCTCTCTCTTCTGTCTCTTCTGTCTCCTCTCTCCTTTCTGCTCCTCTCTCTCTCTCTCTCTCTCGTCCGTCTCTCTCTCTCTCGTCCGTCTCTCTCTCGTCCCTCTCGTCCATCTCTCTCTCTCTCTCGTCCGTCTCTCTCTCTCTCTCTGTCTCTTTGTCTCATCTCTCTCTCTCTCTGTCTCTCTCTCTCTCGTCTTGTCTCTCTCTCGTCTCTCTCTCTCTCGTCTCTCTCTCTCGTCTCTCTCTCGTCTCTCTCTCTCTCGTCTCGTCTCTCTCTCGTCTCTCTCTCTCTCGTCTCTCTCTCTCTTGTCTCTCTCTCTCTCGTCTCTCTCTCTCTCGTCTCTCTCTCTCGTCTCTCTCTCTCTCTCTCTCTCGTCTCTCTCTCTCGTCTCTCTCTCTCTCTCTCTGTCTCTCTCTCTGTCTCTCTCTCTGTCTCTCTCTCTGTCTCTCTCTCTGTCTCTCTCTCTCTCGTCTCTCTCTCTCTCGCTCTCTCTCTCTCTCTCTCTCTCTCTCTCTCTCTCTCTCTTTCTCTTTCTCTCTCTCTCTCTCTCTCTTTACCAGGCCAATGTGTGTCAACAGCCACACATTACTCCCAGACTCTGGTCAAATGAATATCTCCTGCATGTTAAATATGATCCCACTTTGAGTTGTCAGAGCTAAAGACCTGGTGAACTCAGTGACCCATGCCATCAAGCTACTAGTTTTCACATTACTGGATAATATGATTGCTGTGCTTTCTATGTTGAGCATATTGCAGCACTGTAAATTGTACCTGTGATTGAAGTTGAAGTCTGGGTTGGTTCTTATATACTTTAGCACACATCTGGAGAACACTGCTATCCTTTCATTAGACTAGACTAGGGCAAACTTGCACATATTTTCTTTGACCAAATTTGCGTTGATGGCTATGTATTTACTAGCTAATGATTTAGTGGTGGACTTGCAGTAAATTTAGTGATACTAGAATGTCATATAACTATTCAGTTGATTCCATAGCCCAGTAAGCTACTGTAGTAAATGCATCAGCTACATCAGTATTGTGGATTATGGTCTGCCTGGTTTAGCCACGGAGAGTCTGGACTGGACACTGGTGTTGTGTTGTTGTAGCTGCAGTTTTTCACTATTTCATTGACATGGCTGTCCATGATGAGTTCAGAGGTTAGTGTTCCCTCTCTTTGTTACTCTCCACTCATCTCCGCTGACAGATGGAGGCATTAGTCTGTGATGTGCCGCGGTCTGTCCTGAAACTAATGGCTATGTCCTTGGTTTCCCCACCGTGTTAGCAGGCAGACAGTATATCTGGCCTGGCCTGTTGGAAGTGCAGAAGCAGCATTTTATCCCATCCAAGGTTTTAGTTTCAACAGAAATAAGAGTGAACACAGCTCTCTCTGTTCTCTCATAAACGTTTCCCAAACATCTTTCGAAGTTTTTCCAAAAACGTACGTAGTTTCTACATTGATTAGCCTAGTAGTTTCAACAAACCTCTCAACGCTCTCCCTAGTGAATGTAAATATAGGATAATGAACAAGAGTGAATTTATTTTGTATTTTCAGAAAATATCTGTTGTACAGAAATAGACTAGACACCTTTACCGGTGGGAAAACGAATGCATTGTCTTTCCCTTCTGGGATGCTGAAGAAGATTCTCTTCCTATCTACGGTGTACGACTTTGACAGAGCAAGCAAACAGACAGACACACTTCAGAATCACTTCAGTTGTTCAGAACCAGCAAGACATGTCCAGTGTTTCTGCTGTTCCCCATTCTACCATCATCTGAACCCACACTTGCAATTAGAACAGTTTATAAATTATGCAAATGGTGAGTGTGGTAATTGAGACATGTTAATCATGTTTTAATAGGCTAATTACACCCTGTATATCTGAGGTGGGAGCTGGTAATTTGCTATGATAACAGGTCTGGCGATTGGAATGGTCTAGGTAGCCTAGTGGTTAGAGCGTTGGACTACTAACCGCAAGGTTGCAAGATTGAATCCCTGAGCTGACAAGGTAAAAATCTGTCGTTCTGCCCCTGAACAAGGCAGTTAACCCACTGTTCCTAGGCCGTCATTGAAAATAGGAATTTGTTCTTAACTGACTTGCCCAGTTAACTAAAGGTCAAACATGGTGGAATAGTGTGTGGGTGGGGGTGGGGGGGTTGTACACTGTTCCTCTGGGTCATCAACAAATAGTTACATTAATTCAAATAATTTCCCTTTGGGAGGAATAATGTTCAGTATCGATTCCTCAGGTGAATGTGTCATTTGTTTTGAGTGTGCATAAATACCTAGATATTGGGAGTATTTCGTAAAAAAAGCTAAAGGGGAAGTTGTTCCCATTGATTTTGCCACTTGAAACAGCCCATCATCCCTGTATCTACATGTAGCCTACTGTTCAGTTTGTGCTGAACCAAACATTTTCCTCTTGTGTTCTCCCCAACATGTTATACGCCCTACCGCTCTATGGGAACAGGTAGGAAAGAGAGAGAGAGAGAGATTTCATTGTACAGTACTTATTCAACAATCATATGAATGTGTTGTATTTCCATTTACAGTCTGTTTACTGCACTCCTCTCAATTTGGTCATCTGATACAGCAGTATCGTATCGGCCATTCTGCAAACGCGGCTTTTATAAAAGGCTTTGTTCTTACTTGTCTGACAGATATCATATTCAGATCCATTACGGTAAGAATGCCTTCCCACTTATCTGACACTAAATTGCTTTAGAGAGGAAATTTGCTTCACAGCGCAGTGGAGTTTTTAGTTTTATCTGATGTTTGTCTCTAATGCAGTTTTCAATCCTAGAAAACAACAACAATAACAACTTAATCACAGTGGAGAGTCTCCTCGACTATTGTTCTTCTTTGGGAGCAATTTGAAGAGGTTTTCTTACATGGTTTCCTTAATGTTCATTCATGCAGTCTGAAATTCCATCTGCTTTATTTCTGTCTAAAAAGGTGGTCAAATCACGCTCAGTTACTGCAGTACTGTGTAGTTAATATGTGGAATTGAAATGTGTGGAATTGAAATTTAAATAAAATGCATCCCCCAATTACAATGTCTGCCTAATGTCTCAATACATGTTTAGATGTTTAATACCTTCAAACACCAGGTTAGGAATACCTAACTTCAGAGTAGGCCACGGTATCATCACTGTCATTAGTCAATGATAATTCTTCACGTTTTACCAGTGAAAGGACCAAACTGCATCTGTATGTCAATCATTTGATCTCAATCAGTTTAATGGGAATGTGCATTTAGATGTTCTTTAGTTACTGTTTCATGAGTAAATTAGAGCTTATGGTGTTAACAAACTATATAGCCTTCCTGTATTTTGTTTAAATCAAAGCCCATTCTGCCTAGTGTGCGCGTGCTGTTGAGTTTTGGCTTCAAGAAATGAGGTGGTGTTTTTGGTGTAACAGTAACGTTATACTATCATTGTGATCTTCCAAGACATTGATTCAGCTTTGATCTAACTTTACTAAACGAGCACCAGTGTGAGAAGTTGTGCTCCGGTGTGCTCCAGTGTGCTCCGTTGGGCTTCGTTGGGCTCCGTTGGGCTCCGTTGGGCTCCGTTGTGCTCCGGTGTGCTCCGGTGTGCTCCGTTGGGCTCCGGTGTGCTCCGGTGTGCTCTGGCAGCACTCTTAGCCTACTCTTGATGCAGAAACGAGAGACCACGTGTGGCTGTTTTATTGAAATCTCTGAATATTTGGCCAAGGAAACATTTCTGGTTG
The DNA here is from genome assembly GCF_901001165.1 of Salmo trutta. NCBI lineage: Eukaryota > Metazoa > Chordata > Actinopteri > Salmoniformes > Salmonidae > Salmo > Salmo trutta. The sequence goes on from NC_042977.1 coordinate 27,687,194, forward strand.
GTCTCAGGGAATGTAAAACAGTTAGGTTTGGAGTTTTTTAAGACTGGATTGAGTGAAGTATAAGCAAATATGTTGAATGAGCAACTAAGATCCTCACAAGTTTGACGAAATGACCTGATATATTTCAGTCTAATAATGCTATTTACTTACTGTTATATATCTTCATCAGAAGCACGCTGTTTGGAAGTAATTAAGTGGTTAGGATGCCTAACTGTCCTCTCCAAGTTTAGCCGTAATATTGTCCAAAAGGATTTGAGAAAAATGATTGGTTTACGATAGGCCTATGACATTGGCCTATGTCTTATCTTGCGCTGCACAGGATATCAGATCTCAACAATGATTGGAGAAGTGTTTAACATCACCAGTGGGCTTAGCTACCTCATCCTTATGATATACAGTACCAGTCAAAAGTTTGGACACACCTACTCATTCAAGGGTTTTTCTTTCTTTTTACTATTTTCTAGATTGTAGAATAATAGTGAAGACATCAAAACTATGAAATAACACATATGGAATCATGTAGTAACCCAAAAAGTGTTAAACAAATCAAAATATATTTTATATTTGAGATTCTTCAAAGTTGCCACCCTTTGTCTTGATGACCGCTTTACACACTCTTGGCATTCTCTCAACCAGCTTCACCTGAAATGCTTTTCCAACAATCTTGAAGGAGTTCCCACATATGCTGAGCAACTCATCCCAAACCATCACAATCAGGTGATTGTGGAGGCCAGGTCATCTGATGCAGCACTCCATCACCCTCCTTCTTGGTCAAATAGCCCTTACACGGCCTGGAGGTGTGTTGGGTCACTGTCCTGTTGAAAAACAGGCAAACGGTGACTAATTTGAAGAATCTCAAATATAACAAATATTTTGATTTGTTTAACACTTTTTTGGTTACTACATGATTCCATATGTGTTATTTAATGGTTTTGATGTCTTCACTATTATTCTACAATGTAGAAAATAGTGAAAATAAAGAAAAACCCTGGAATGAGTAGGTGTGTTCAAACTTTTGACTGGTACTGTACATACTTTCAAGTGCAACGGGACTGCAAGAGACAGGTTGGAATGTCTGACTGAAATATGGGGAAAATCAACCTTTTTTTCTAAATTGGTGGTGTTTGAATTTGTTGATAAAATGCGGGAAACGATTGTTTGGTTGCGGGACGCGGGACAAAGGGCCACATGTGGTCACCCTGTGTCCTATGTGCATGCCACTACACAGTAACACTTATTCACAGCTGTCGCTTGTTAGGATTTATTTCTCTAGTTTGTAGGCTACTATGTAGTAATGTGGACTGTTGTACCGCAATGTATTTCAACCTTATCCAATCAGATTGATTTTTAAATATCTTGGTTGATTGCCATATAAACACAGCGTTTTTTAATATTGTTTAATTTGAGTGTCTGGGATCATGTCTCTCGCGCCCTCTGCTCACATTTGACTAGTGCAGCGTTTGGCAGCATGGTGGTGTATAAAGGAACCCCCACAGCTGCGGTGAAGAGTCAAACATGAAATGGTGAGAGGCCCTTCCCTGCCCGACTTCGTAAAAATGACACAAATTAATACACTCTACTTAAACCAGAACAAGAGTAATGGTTGCCTTTCGCTGCGGCTTAGGAGCACTGTCAGTCGCTGCTCACTGCCCAGACGGAATCAGCACCAATCAATGTTGCTGCTTCCTCCCTGCCTCTGCTCTCACTGGTTAGGATGGTAACAGGACTGCTGTAAAGGCGCATATACACACACACACACATGCATACACATACACACACACACACATACACACACATACACACACACACACATGCATACACATACACACACACACACATACACACACATACATACACACACACATGCATACACATACACACACACAATGTATTCTTTCACACTCACACATGGACGTGGAAGTGTAAAATCAATGTCTGTTTGTGTGTGTCTGCGTATCTATCATATTTTATTTTATTGATAAAAAAATAAATATATATATATATAAAAAATTCGTACTGTAATGCAGTGTTTGCCACAGATGAAAGCTACTCAGTGTATTTCTATATTATTTACATGGTGGCATGCTTAATCAGGTGCTACATAGTCAGATGGGGAAGCGCACTGGGCCCGATGCTTCAGCAGTGATTGGATGTTTCAATTAGTGATATTAATGCCTTGGTGTAGTGACTCATGCAGTGCAGATAGCACCATACATTTCCATCAGGACAGGGGGGTTAGATGGGTGTGGAAATGTCTCCCTCATCGCAGAGTAGTTTCCCATTTAAATGCCGGGAGGTGCTGACACAGACACACACGTGTCGTGCGCACACACATACACACATACATGCACACACACACACAGCCAGACACGCATACACACACACACACACACACACTCCCTCTTTCACACACACATGTTCAGGTGGATTGAGAATTGGAGGAGAGGTTACCGAATAGCTCTCTGTTAGCTATTCTAATTTATGTTAATAAACCTTGCTGTTGCCGTGAGAGACAAAGGGGCCACAGATGAGTCTCTGTCAGCCTCCCACCTTCAGCAGGAGGAAAGGATGAGAGAGAGAGAGAGAGAGAGAGAGAGAGAGGAGAGAGAGAGAGAGAGAGAAGAGAGAGAGAGAGAGAGAGAGAGAGAGAGAGAGAGAGAGAGAGAGAGAGAGAGAGAGAGAGAGAGAGAGAGGAGAGAGAGAGAGAGAGAGAGAGAGAGAGAGAGAGAGAGAATAAATTTAGCATCCATCCTGAGTCGTTTGGGGTCTGCAGAATCAAACCACCTCACATCCACAATCCCCACCCAGTGTGTGTGTGTTTGCGTGAGTCTCTGTACTCCGTCGATGTGTTTGTGTCATTGGGGAATTGAAATTTGGTTTTGGATCACTTCCTGAGGCGGACATGAGTGACATCCCAGGTAGTGTTTAGCACAGCGGGGTGAGAGCAACAGTTTTAGCACAGGTCAGCACTTGGCTTGGCTGCTTGGCAACAGATCACAGGAAAGGTCATCTCTGGGAGCCAGATAGTAGGGGTCCTCTGAAGTCCCCTTAAAACACCCAGGGAGGGTTCTTCAAGGAGGGCTGGAAACCCAATAACTTGGACTGAGAGTGTCCTGTGACGTAGACTTGGTAGTAAGAACACAAAATACTGTCGTTTCAGATGGTGGATCAGGAGGACCAATGCTATTTGGTGTAGTTTAAGTGTGTTGTGTGTTATACCGATTTTCACAGTTCTATTGTGAGAAGGATGTGAATGTATAATCTGAAATGGTTTGGCTATTTGTGGTGTGTATGATATGTCCAAACCAATACCTGTTGACCATGACGACAACCTATAGGATGAATCTAAATCTCATGCTACAGATTAAGTACACTTTGCATCACGCAGCTTATTCTCACTATGTCGTACTGCATATATCCCAAAGATGTTAAGCTGTTGGTTCCCCCACCCCTCCCTGCTGTCTGCCAGCTTGCCTTTGGCAGTGTTAGTTCTGGACAGTTAACTCCCACTGATATGATGTTAATTGCTGTCATTTTCCTTTTTAGCTTGAGCATAATCAGAAAATTATAGACTTCTCTAACATGTACTATTAGACCACATCCCCATCACATGGACACCTTACCCTTGGAGCACAGAGTTGGGAAAGGCACAGGTGGCAGGTTTATGTGAGTGTGTGTGTCTGTCAGTGTGTGTGTCATGTACTATTTGATGTGGGGGCGAGATGCATTGCATAACTACTTCCCCTCGGAAAAAATGGAAAGTGAGTCGAGAGGCATGTGTTGTGAATTTAACGAGACTTCACGTGAGTATGTCTCCATCAAGTGTAAAGCTGACATTTGCAGGCCCTGTTGCCCTATCTGACTATCTCTATACGTTTTGACATATGATTGATCATCAGATGGTGTTCTTCATTTGCCTAGGTGTCATTTCTCCTTCATTCTCTTCCTCTCTCGTCGTCACTGCTGTGCTCTATGGTAAACACGGCTGTTTTACGACACAGGGGCGTAAATAGATGTTGTGGTGATATTGAGGGCTGGCTAACTACTGCAGTCACCGAGGCTAGGGCGTACGTTTTGAATGAACTTAAATGTATTTAAACCACATTAAAGTGTATACCGTCCATTAAAACTAATTGGATTTGAATGTGTAGCCAAAACCCATCAAAATAAAATTGGGATGTGCAAATGTAGCCATAGCCTACACATGTTTTATTATTATTATTATTATAAAAAATGTTTTATAGACAATACATACACACAAGTACAGTTGTCCTGTTGCAGTACATTATAATACATTTTCCAGACCTCTTTCCTCTCAAATGTCAACACTAATATCCAAAGTTATTTTGGCCAATATTGGGTCACTGTTGATCTGAAGAGCATTTAACTCTTCTATTGTGACCTTTGATCTTTGATCTCCTTTTGCCCTCTTTACAGCCTCTACTAGCCTGCTCGTTTTATAGGAGATGGGCTTCGACAACATGTTTAGCAGTCTCCTTCCACGAATACATAAAGTCCTATTATGTCCCCATTACTTCCCTTTATAGTGTCCCTCCTCTCCTTCCCCCTCTCTCTTCAACGATACTATGAAGCCAATTCGTAAAATACATTTCAAAATTTGCCTTGAGTCTACAGGTATGTGATGCCGCAGTTAGACACGTTTCCAAATCAACCACAAAACAGGGAATCCAAAGCTCCGATAGTATAAAAACAAACAGAAATGTATTTGCCAGACAAAGGCTACACGTTTCCAATTTAAAGCCTAATTTCATATGCTATATTCCATCCATGAATAAAGCAAAAGTGATCAGATTGAAACAGAACACATCAGGGTGTAGTAGCAGCTTTCTTTAGATCAGATTTAAACAGAACACATCAGGGTGTAGTAGCAGCTTTCTTTAGATCAGATTTAAACAGAACACATCAGGGTGTAGTAGCAGCTTTCTTTAGATCAGATTTAAACAGAACACACCAGGGTTTAGTAGCAGCTTTCTTTAGATCAGATTTAAACAGAACACATCAGGGTGTAGTAGCAGCTTTCTTTAGATCAGATTTAAACAGAACACATCAGGGTGTAGTAGCAGCTTTCTTTAGATCAGATTTAAACAGAACACATCAGGGTGTAGTAGCAGCTTTCTTTAGATCAGATTTAAACAGAACACATCAGGGTGTAGTAGCAGCTTTCTTTAGATCAGATTTAAACAGAACACATCAGGGTGTAGTAGCAGCTTTCTTTAGATCAGATTTAAACAGAACACATCAGGGTGTAGTAGCAGCTTTCTTTAGATCAGATTTAAACAGAACACACCAGGGTGTAGTAGCAGCTTTCTTTAGATCAGATTTAAACAGAACACATCAGGGTGTAGTAGCAGCTTTCTTTAGATCAGATTTAAACAGAACACATCAGGGTGTAGTAGAAGCTTTCTTCAGATCAGATTTAAACAGAACACATCAGGGTGTAGTAGCAGCTTTCTTTAGATCAGATTTAAACAGAACACATCAGGGTGTAGTAGCAGCTTTCTTTAGATCAGATTTAAACAGAACACACCAGGGTTTAGTAGCAGCTTTCTTTAGATCAGATTTAAACAGAACACATCAGGGTGTAGTAGCAGCTTTCTTTAGTACATGTAGTAGCAGTCAAAAAAATAGCTCCATACCTGAGGCCTAGCTGAGCCGTAATGCCACACCACTAAATACTGTAGCTATAAGGAAGGTAAACTTGGGGGAAAAGGGGTGTGCCCAGGTGAGACTCCATATTTCTTTCAAATAACCATGAAAACCAAAAACTTGATTTCATCAACCATACTCCATAATTGATAATGAAATATTCATATTTATATTCAATAAGTCAATATTTCATTATTCTAATTAGGCAAAACATAAACATTTATTATAAGACTAAAAGTAAGAGAATTTGGCTCCAGCAGATACGATCATATTGATAGATTGATATTGGGAGAGCCTCTGCGTTGAAAAGGAAGGGGGGTTAAGAGCTGTGTGGATAGTTTAACCTTGATAAAACAGTTGTTTCAGGGAGCCTGATTTTCGCCCATCCGTCTTCATCCGTCTTCATCCGACACGGCCCTGCTGAAGTATGCTAATGAAGCCAGCGGAGGGGAGCGCCGTGTGCGGTTAAATGGGGCGTTGCGAATGTGCGGTGTACCGCGCTGCTAGGGTGGTACTACTTACTGTCCAAATTTACTGTGTCTTCTGTGAACGAACAGGACCCCTCAACCCCCCTCCTCTTTCTGTTCCTCAACGGCACCACATTCAGAATATACAGCCCCTGGGTGGATGGGGCCTCTCATAAAACATTACTACCATGTAAAGAATTTTACACTTCCACCCACGTCCTTGTTGATGTTATAGCTGTTTAATGTGTTGTGCTCTGCCATTTGTGTATATGTGTGTGAGAGAGAGAATACAGAATATGTGTTTGTGTGCGTGTGTGCGTGTGTGTGTGTGTGTGTGTGTGTGTGTGTGTGTGTGTGTGTGTGCGTGTGTGTGTGTGTGCGTGTGTGTGTGCGTGTGTGTGTGTGCGTGTGTGTGTGTGTGTGTGTGTTTCCAGTTTGGTCTGTTTTATTGTCATTTGAGGAGTATGTCTATCTATAGAGATCATTTGGGGAATATGGGTGTGTAATAGTAATCATTTTTACCATAATAACTGTTTGTGTTTTAAGAGTAAACGCAGTGCAATGAGCTTCCGGACCCCATCACCAATAAATCAGGTTCACTGTTTTATTGTTGGTGTTTAATATATATTTGCTTCCACTGTTTGGTGTTAACAACCAATGAAACTGGGAAAAAATTAGATTGACTTCAAATGAATTCAAAGTCATTAGAAGTAATAAACAGAATCGGGTTTCTTTTTAATGTTAAAAACATGCCGAATTGTTATCGTCAGCTTTTGGTATGTTGAATTCATTGGTTTTGGCTTCATTTGCCTGATAAGTTGTGTTGGTGTTTGTGTTTGTGTTTTGTTTGTGTGTTTGTTATCGCTCATTTATACTCACGTGGCAGCATTATGATTGATTTCCTCTCTCACTCTTTATTTTGTTGTTCACTTCACAACTCATTTCAGAAAGTAGGCCGCTGGAGAGGCCTGGCTGGAACAAAAACCACACATCTCTCCTCCATCGTTACCGCCACCACACATATAAAGCTGTCAATCAACTACTCTACTGCCTGGCCCTGTGTTATGACATACTGGCTGTGTGGGTGGGTCCTCAGTGTGATGGATGGCTCCCACAGCCTATCAGGCAGCACGGAGCATCCATCTCTGTCTGGAGCCTGTAAAACAAGCTTGGGAAAGCAGCCATGTAGTTCTAACCACCATTGGCCTCCACTAAAAAAAAACATTAACATTAATGAAGGATGGCTTTTAAAGTTCCCTAGTAATAGGCTGGAATTAAATTTATGAGTCAGACGGTTGGCCGGAGAGACGTTGTGATTAACGGTTGTGGTGGATGGATGGGAAAGAGGCCTTTAAACCGTTGGAGACAGAGATCAATTTGAAGGGGAGATTTGACTGGCAGATGAGCGTATACATAGATAGAACATGCTTCTGTATCATCATGCCTCTCTCAGTCCTCTTCCTTCTGTCATCGAGCTGTAAACTTTTTCTCCTGTCTCCTCAGTGGCTCATTGGAGAAACAGAAAGGTGTGTGTGATGTTTGAAGTGACCACAGAAATAAAAGCTGCCACTCTGTGCTGTTGTTTTGATAGTGACGTTCACGTTGGACCCCACTGTTATTGAAAAGCCTTCCTTAAATGCTTGCGGTAGGTAACTGTTGAGCTTTTGGTGCTAGTGAAAATAGCCACGCTATTTTAATACAGTCTACCTGCCACTTTACCTGTCTGACAGGTCATTTTTAGACAGGTGACTTCAGCCTGCCATTGACGATGGCACTGCACCTTTCAGTGGTGGAGGCCATAGATTACTGTAGCAGCACAGGGTAATCAAACACTGAAAAGGTCTGATTGCACAGGCAGAACATCTATTTCAGAATGCTAAAGCATCCTCCACCACTGTATACTGCAGGAAAGTACTTAGATTGTCATAGTGCATCAAAGGGAGAGGGGTTTTGTTTTATTGCCACCTTCCGTCATCAGAACTGGCATTTTAAAGGGAGATTTAGAAATCTATTTGGACCAAACTGTGGCCTGGTATGTTACATAGTAGTAAGGAATATCAGCAGACCATGAACAGCCTCTCGCTCTCTCTCTCTCTCTCTCTCTCTCTCTCTCTCTCTCTCTCTCTCTCTCTCTCTCTCTCTCTCTCTCTCTCTGTCTCTCTGTCTCTCTGTCTCACATTCACTCACTCACTCGCTCACTCACTCACTCACTGACGTTTTCTCTCTCTGTCCCTCTCTCTGCTCGCCCCTTCTCTGCTAACCTCTGATGCCATTAGCATTGGATGAAGGGTTGAGGGGGAGGCGGGGAGGGTGGGAGGGTGGTAGAGAGGGTTCTAGCCTTAATGAATTCCACTGCGTCCTCCCACTCCCCCACCTAGTTAACCCCACCCCCTTCGATGCTCAGGGTGTCAAATTAGAACAGCCTGGAAAGGAAAGCGCAAGGAGAAGGGATGGAGCGTCTCCTCTCTCATCCACGCCTTTGAATCACCTTCAAATCACCTAATGCAACATGACATTCATAAAGAAAACCTACAGAGCTACAGTAATACTGATTTCATTCCCATTCACTCCAAGTCGTAATACCTACTCAGTGTTACTACAATACACGGTACCTAGTCAGTGTTACTACAATACACAGTACCTACTCAGTATAACTACAATACACGGTACCTACTCAGTATAACTACAATACACGGTACCTACTCAGTATAACTACAATACACGGTACCTACTCAGTATAACTACAATACACGGTACCTACTCAGTATAACTACAATACACGGTACCTTCTCAGTATAACTACAATACACGGTACCTACTCAGTATAACTACAATACACTGTATCTACTAAGTACAACTACAATACACGGTATCTACTAAGTATAACTGCAATACTGTCACATTCGTCGTAAAGATGGGACCAAGGCGCAGCGGGAATGTGAATACTCATCTTCTTTATTAAGATGAAAAACCAAAACAAACACTTAAACAAAACAACGACGAGAAAACAGTCCTGTGAGACATACAGCTACACTTACGGAACAACTACCCACAAAAACCCATGAAAAAACACCCCTACTAAATAGGACCTTCAATTAGAGGCAACGAGGAACAGCTGCCTCCAATTGAAGGTCAACCCAATAAACTACACATAGAAATAGAAAGACTAGAACGAACATAGAAATATACTAACATAGAACATTAACCACAAACCCCGAAACACATAAAACAAACACCCCCTGCCACGTCCTGACCAAACTACAATAACAAATAACCTCTTTACTAGTCAGGACGTGACAAATACACATTATCTACTAAGTATAACTACAATACACTGTATCTACTAAGTACAACTACAATACACGGTATCTACTAAGTATAACTACAATACACTGAACCTTCTCAGTATAACTACAATGCACTGAACCTACTCAGTATAACTACAATACACTGCACCTACTCAGTATAACTACAATACACTGAACCTACTCAGTATAACTACAATACACTGAACCTACTCAGTATAACTACAATACACTGAACCTACTCAGTATAACTACAATACACTGAACCTACTCAGTATAACTACAATACACTGAACCTACACAGTATAACTACAATACACTGTACCTACTCAGTATAACTACAATACACTGAACCTACTCAGTATAACTACAATACACTGAACCTACTCAGTATAACTACAATACACTGTACCTACTCAGTATAACTACAATACACGGTACCTACTCAGTATAACTACAATACACGGTACCTACTCAGTATAACTACAATACACGGTACCTACTCAGTATAACTACAATACACTGAACCTACTCAGTATAACTACAATACACTGTACCTACTCAGTATAACTACAATACACTGAACCTACACAGTATAACTACAATACACTGTACCTACTCAGTATAACTACAATACACTGAACCTACTCAGTATAACTACAATACACGGTACCTACTCAGTATAACTACAATACACGGTACCTACTCAGTATAACTACAATACACTGAACCTACTCAGTATAACTACAATACACTGAACCTACTCAGTATAACTACAATACACGGTACCTACTCAGTATATTCAGAGTATCAGTATTATGTCCTGATACTAGAAATGTAGCATACTCCATTAACCTAACCAACGCTGATCACAGTACTGTATATGGGCTACCTGATGTTGTTATTTAGTTCCATAATGGTTTGATGGCTGACATTCCTGACTTAACAGAGATGTGTCATCATCGTGCCGCCCGGTGCTTACTCACTCCCCCTGAGCCCTGCGTTTAGTTTTCCTTGGCAGGCTCAGGCCACAGCTCATTAGACTAAGAGAATGCGCCGCCTTAATTAATGATATGTAAATATCCTTGAATTGGCCACATTTGCATATTAAGAGAGATTTGCGGAATCTGTGGAGTAATATATTTTAATTAGGGATTAATTAAAAAATAATGGGAATTTAATTTTGCCTGGCAGGTTGTGTTTGGTGTGAAGCGCACGTCTCGCCCAGTGTCTGACTGCTGAATCAAGCTATACCAAAACATGAAGGAAAGGAAGCTTTTCTCTCTCGCGCACACTCGCACTCGCACACACACACAAACCACACTCCTGGAGCTGCCAAAGGCCTTCCCAGGGGGTCTCCACATCACAACATGCTAGCTTGGAGGGGGGAAATCAAACACAATCACACACACCACATACACGCTTTGTGTGTGGTGTGTGTTGTTGGGGGGTGTCCCAGATTGACTTAATTTCCTCTCCTCTCATGTTTTCCTTTTTTCTTTCTAGAGTATAGGGAATGGCCCTCAGACACGGAACACTAGTTGTGTTGGCAATTATGTTAATAGAATGCCATTAGGCCATGATTCTGTATGAGCGATTGGGGAGCGAGGGCACGTTTTCACAGACCAAGTCAATGCCAATACCAAGTCAATGCCAATGCTGCTGCATCTGCTTGACACCTTTCCAGTGGACTAATTTACATAAACATACAGCCCTACTGTACCTGGCAAATCATGGAGAGCTTTCTCTTTTCTTTGTTGTGATTAAAATCAGTCTTGTCATAAACTAACACAAAGCCGTGTGTCATGAAATGAGACAAACTGTTAGTCATAGCAGATGTTTGTACTGTTTTAGGGTTTCATTACTAAAGCTTTTATGACATAGACAGATGAAGAGTTACAGAGGCCCCTGAAGTTATTCAACTGATGAGGGTGTATTGTTTCTAATAGGTGTTGTAGAATAGACATGTATTAATAAGGTCTATGTTAGTGTTAGCTAGTACCAGAGCAGGAGTAGACACACGAAGGGAGAGAGATCCTTTGGCATTTCTGATGTGTAGTCAGCAGCTTGCTGACATTATTGATCCACGACCTCTGGATTCATTATGAGAGCTGCTGGTGGAACTGCAACCGCACACCCACCCACCCACCCACCCTCCACCTACCCACCCACCACCCACCCCACCCACCCTCCACCCACCCTCCACCTACCCACCCACCTACCCACCCACCACCCACCCTCCACCTACCTACCCACCCACCCACCCACCCACCCTCCACCTACCCACCCACCACCCACCCCACCCACCCTCCACCCACCCGCCACCTACCCACCCACCTACCCACCCACCACCCACCCTCCACCTACCCACCCACCACCCACCCTCCACCCTCCACCTACCCACCCACCCTCCACCTACCCACCCTCCACCCACCCTCCCTCCACCCACCCACCACCCACCCTCCACCTACCTACCCACCCACCCACCCACCCACCCTCCACCTACCCACCCACCGCCCACCCTCCATCTACCCACCCACCCACCCTCCACCTACCCACCCACCCACCCACCCTCCATCTACCCACCTACCCACCTACCCACCCTCCATCTACCCACCTACCCACCCTCCAGCCACCCACCCACCCACCCACCCTCCACCTACCCGCCCTCCACCCACCCACCCTCCACCCCACAACAGCTTTATTTATGCTGCTTCCTCCTCTCCTCTCCTCTCCTCTCCTCTCCTCTCCTCTCCTCTCCCTCTCCTCTCCTCTCCTCTCCTCTCCTCTCCTCCTGCATGGCACAGCCTCTCCTCTCCTCTCCTCCTGCATGGCACAGCCTCTCCTCCTCTTTTATTCTCCATGCATTATTCTTTTATTATTCTTTTACAGCCGCCTTATCGGGTGTATTTCAGCGTGGATAAGACCTGTCATCTTTAGGCCCTGCCTGGGAATGTGATGGGGGGGTGAGAGGGAGGGGGTATAAAGTGCCCCAGTCACCCCCTCCCTCTCGGTCTGTGAGATGGACTCTCTTTCTCTCATCCCTCTCTCTGTCTCTCATCCTTAATGAGAATCCCCCTCTAATTGTGTGAGCGGGCAGCGGTGTGCAGGCGGGGGTGAGGGTGAGGGAGGCTGGCGGGGTTATATTGTGATACTGGCTACGTGACCGCTATGCTGATGGAGGCAGGGGATCAATAATTTATGCCCTGACCTTAATGGTAGTGTTAAAAAGCTCATCCGTCTGGAGTCTGGAGACTCAGACCCTTAAAGGTGCAGCGCAGAATAAATTGAGACTGAGGAGCTAGCTGAGGCCATAGGTAGGTGTGGGGGATGGTGGGAGAACAGAGGATAGATAACAGAGGAGGAGTGGTAGGAGAGTCTTTCATCAGTGGCTCCTTTGAAAGGGATAAACTTTGATTTGATTTGTGGATGTCTACTACACTGTCTCCTGCATCCACATGCATTTCCCCAAACATTCATCCTCTTACTTATTTAAATGAATGCTGCTATAAGCTTTTGCTCGTATTTTTGTCTGGTTGTGTTGGTGGTAATCCGTTCCATGAAAAATCCATCCCTCCATTTTATCCACTGAGGCTTACAATACTTGACCCAGTCAGAGACACCAGAACTGAACAAAGAAAGAGAGCTGTAATGAGTAGCTTTAATCTGGTTCTGGAGCTTGTTTTCCTCTCCGAGCCTTGAGGCCATACACATTGAGAATTCGGACATCCATCGATTTGATTCGGGATATTAATGTCTCTCTCTCTCTCTCTCTCTCTCGATCCTCAAGCACAGGCGGACGAGGCTTTCATTCCCCTGATGGCAGGATGCAACCATCTCAGTCCCCCTCCTCTCCTCCCTCACCCCCCTCCATCTCCTTCTCTCCACTTCCCCCTTAGGGCATGATATATTAGATATAACCAATTCAATTTTATGCAGCCCGGACAGACGCCCTGGGGACATAAACACGCAAATGTTTAATACACTCCTCACCAGGAAGTCCAATGCAGTGGGAGCCTGGCGGAGCCTGCTGCCTGCCCGCGGCTGCCCAGAGTCTCCTCTCACACACTCAATTATTAATGTAACGGCCAAAGTGACTTAATTAAATAATAAAGACAACCTCCCTCCACGCAAAGGAATGGGACAAGGACGAGTCACGGAAGGAGGTAGCTTTGCCAAAAGTCATATGCTGTAAAATGAGGCAGAAAATAAACAGGGGGACTAACCTTCAGTCATTCTGGCTGATGCAATATGATGAAATGTAACATTTATGTGAATGTGCAACCCCCTATCGCCTTTTGAAATGACCCGTTTTATAAGACAGCAAGAGAAAATGTTTTAAGGCTGGGGGTTAGCTAGGGATTTAATCATCAACTTATCACCATGCGAGTTAGGTCAGAATCCAGCATAGGCATAGTTGAACTACTGCATGCTACTTTGAAAAGGCTAATTTCCTCAGTATTCTGTATTTCTGCCACCTCCAGGGTCGCTCAGAGGAAGTACAGTCCTCTGTCTTTGATGTGATGAAATGTGGCGTTATCTTTTACTTGGTTTCATTAGATTCACTAGAGATTGCACACTCTGGCTCTCCCTACCCTCTAAAAGTGGCTGGTCTAGCCCGCTCTGCTCTGCTCCAATACGATGACAAATCCACTGGCCCCGGGGCAAATATATTTCCTTCTCCTATCCCGAGATCGTTTCTCGGGTTCATGCCTGTTTTAACGTGTAATTAATTATTCAAATTAATTTTGAATCACAAGTTACATTTGAGTGGCTCATTCAAGGGCACAGGCAGTTTTTTCCCGCTAATGGCTAGTAAGCTCCGCCGTTAGATTGAAGAATAGGCCCATTGTGTCCTTTGGTGTGGTGGCGGGCTGCGATAAAGGATGGCGACAGACTGAAGTGTTTAAATCTGAGAATTGAAATGAATGCCCCCTCAAAGCCAGCACTGCTGACGATACATTAAAGCTAAGACTAATGTTTGTTTACACACATTAAATACATTGAAAACAGAACCATTGGAGAGAATGGAAAGATTGAATTTCACCAAAGCAGATTTTCCCTCAGAACTCAAATCATAGAGGAGGGAACTAAATGTTGTACAACAACATAAGGTCACGGTGTTCATTTCTAACTTTGCATAGAGTTGATTATCATTATTTTTTCTACTGCTTTCTTTAGAATCTATTTCATCTTTAATGCCTCTATGGTCATTTCATCTTTTAATGCTCCATATTTAATGTCGGTATGTCCCTTTCCTTCTCTTGTGCTACTGACATGTTGAGACACCTTCAGAGGTCATGCATCAACTCTCATCTTTTATTTACACTATTTTTTATTTATTCATGTTACTTTTTCACTGAATAATTTAGTCTGTTGAAATGTTTCTTTTTTCCCCGCTAAGTGCCCTCCAGTGTGACACATTGTGACACTTAAAAGTGTCCTGTGACAAGCCTTTACAATGTATGCTGTTGTTGTTGTCAGTAAAGTCTGATGAATATATTGATTGAAATTACCCTGCATTTGCACTTGTAGCTAAAGGCCAGAACAGAGACAGACCGAGCCATTGTAATTGGCAGAGACTACAAGAGTCTCTTTTTGTCCCTTTTCCTTTTCCCTTAGAATTTACTGCCGAAGGCTGAGAGTGGTATTTATTTTCCTCAGTCTCTGCTCTGCTATCCCGGAGTTGGCAGAGTGATTTTGTAGAATAGAAACATTATAGACTGTTACTGTCAAAGTGTTAAATGTGATGTATAGAGCTAGGGGTTCAGAGGGAGGAGGAGGAGGAGGGGATGAGGATGAGGGGGAGGTAAGGAGGTGAGCAACGGCATCGCCAGGCAGCCGTGACTGCAGCAGCAAGGTGCTCTGGGAGTAAGGAGAGAGAGGGTGGGGGGAGATAGAGAGGAAGCGAGATGAAGTAGAGAGAGACGATGTAGAGAAGAGAGAGACGACAGAGAGAGAGACGAGGTAGAGAAGCGAGAACAAGAGAGGGAGGGAGAGAGACAGAGCGGGATGTGAGGGATGGCAGGGTAATGTAGCGGGAGGTAATGGTTTCTCTCAGCCCACTGGAACAGAGGGGAGATCATTAGGGGGAGGCTGTCGCCCCTCACTGTCACCATCCCCGTGCTGTGCCTCGACGCCGTTTACCCCCCTCACCTCCCCAAAAGCCCCCGTCAGGGTGGGGAGACAGGGAGGTAGACACACAGTGTTTGTGAGGAGAGACAGGGAACGAGGGAGACACAATGTGTTTGTGTGGTGGTAGCCCACCGTAGCAGAAGCACATTGGCAGAGTGGCGCTCCAAGGAGGCGATAGTGATTTGATGAGTGGCTCATCGTACGCTCCCTCATAGGGAAGGATAGCCCACATGCTTTGTTTTAGTGGCACTCCCACACAGACGGGCAGACACCCATATATATATTGACTCACTCCTCCTGCATCCCTTCCATTTGGATTAGATGCATTCAACTGTACTCTATGTTCTATGATTCACTTGTTAATTTGGCCCCAATTTAAAAATGATTAACAAGTATTAGTGAGGACGTTTCTCTGGTTGCTTTCCTAGACGCAATTCTGGCAATACAGACAGTGCATTTGCAGACTTGAATTTACATTTGATTCAGACCACTGTGTCATTTTTGTGTGTAGATTTCTTCCACTCATTAGAGTCAAACAATGTCATGTTTGCGCCTGAACGTGTAAGGAATAAAGGTGTGCGTGGGTCGGGCAGGGAGGAATCCTCCTCAGACAGAAACGGTTAACAGCTCTCTGAGCTGCAGGTCGATTTATCCCCTGGTGAGCTCCCAGCTCTCTGTGACAGGAGATTGGACGTCATTAGTCCTACACTCTGCCCACTACACTGCCTGGGGGAGAGAGGGAGGGATATGCTGGGTTCTTGAGGGAGCTTGTCTGGTATTTTCTGTGTCTACATTGTATATTATAGAGACATTGTACATTGTCTATAGCCTACTGTTTATAGACATTTTATCAGTGGAGGTCAGTGCCTTTTAAGATGAGGGAGGATGATAAAACAAATTATGAGCATGGCCTTATTTCTATTATAGCATATTGGATGACTGCTATTCATATTCCATTCACCCAGCTCAATGTAACATCGATAGGTTTAGGCTACTACATTACATTTTTATATACCCATCATGAGGTTGCTACAACATAGCCTTTGAGTAATCAAGGTGACAGACAGTGACACATACAGTACCGCCTTGTACACACTTGCCTGCATCTAGCTGATCTAGGGTTTAACCATTAGTCCAACAGTTGCAAACAATAGTTTCTAATGGAGATATTCCGGTATGTTTATCCCCGTTTGGTTCCGTTTGCTTCCGTTTAAGAAAGGGTTTTCAACAGAATCCGCGGAATGAATACACCCCTGATCACATGCAAACACAGTTGACTTTCATAGCAGCCACATACAAACAGCATGATCCATTTTCTTGTTGTATAATTCCTTCTCACATCTACGCTCTCTCCTCCTCTCACCTTTTCCCTTCGCTTGTGGACTTCAGTGCACAACACATCAGCTGTCTGTGACCAGGCGTTTGTGGAAGTGAAAAATATACAACAAAATATAGCTCTCTCTCTCTCTCTCTCTCTCTTGCTTCTTCATTTTTAAAGAAATTAATTTGTTCAAAACACTTTAACTATTGTCTTTCTCTCTCTTTGATTCAACTTCTCACCACATTGTATACAGTGCAGTGCTATCTAGCTGTAGCTTATGCTTTCAGAACTAGATTAATTCTCTGATCCTTTGATTGGGTGGACAACATGTCAGTTCATGCTACAAGGGTTCTGATAGGTTGGAGGACGTCCTCTGGAAGTTGTCATAATTACTGTGTAAGTCTATGGAAGGGGGTGAGCCTTCTAGGTTTTGTATTGAAGTCAATGTAGCCAGAGGAGGACGGTTACACTATGTTACTACCCTACAGAGTGCTGTTGAGGCTACTGTAGACCTTCATTGCCAAACAGTGTGTTTTAATCAATTATTTGGTGACGTGAATATATTTACTATAGTTTAATCTAAAAAGGATAACTTTTTTGTGTTTGTTTTTTTACCCCCTTGTCTCATTGCTGCAACTCCCCAACGCGCTCGAGAGAGAGGCCAAGGTCGAGTCTTGCGTCCTCTGAAACATGACCCGCCACACCGCATTCCTTAACACCTGAACGCTTAACCCGAAAGCCAGCTGAAACAACTTGTCAGAGGATACACCGTCCAGCTGGCAACCGAAGTCAGCTTGCAGGCACCTGGCGTCAGCTTGCAGGTGCCAAGCCCACCAGAAGGAGTCGCTAGAGCGCGATGAGCCAAGTAAAGCCCCCCTGGGCCAAACCCTCCCCTAAACCGGATGACGCTGGGCCAAATGTGCACCACCCTATGGGACTCCTGGTCACAGCCGGTTGTGACACACCTTGGGATCAAACCCGGGTCTGTAGATACGCCATAAGCACTGCGATGCAGTGCCTTAGATCACTGCGCCACTCGGGAGGCAGAAAGGATGTCTTTATTTAATCTTTCATAATTTATATTTGTATTAAACTCACTGAGGAGGATGGTCCTCTCCTTCCTTCTCTGAGGAGCTCCCACTGCATTGTATAGACATTGTGACATTGTACTGTATATCTAAGATTACGGGAGCTTGGGAAGCAACTACAGCAGCTGATTGTCATGCCATAGCATCTCTGTATTTTGATATTTTATTTCCCTCCGCTCAGTTATAATGGCTAAACGTTAAAGACAACATGACTTAATCCGTTTCACTGATCCTCCACATGTCTTATTCAAGACTGATTCATACTGCGGACGGGGAAAAGCTTGTGAGAAATATGATAACACTAATAAACCAGACCAATTACTCCCCATTGACAACCTTCAAAACCCTTTTTTTATGGCTGATTCAGTCAAATAAAAGTTAATTGCACCAGTGGAAGGGGACACTGTCATTTTTGCATATATTTTCCAAGCCGCCGAGATTTTATATGATCACGGTTATTGCACCTCTGACATTTTCTACTTTATTGAACAAGACTAAAAATTCTGGTAGGCAGTATATAAAAAGTGAGGAATTTATTTATCTGTTTCAGAGACCTGACTGAAACAGACTGTGACGATTGTTGGTGTGGGTGTCTACTATTCAGAACCAATAACTCATTCATTAATTGGACCTCTGAAAGCAGGACGTTGTGGTATAATCCTTATTTGAGACATTAGGGAAAATCCTACATTAAAAAAATCCACCGTTCTCTCACTTGTCTGTGTGCAAGAGAGAGGAAGAGAGAGACAGGGGGAGAGAGAGAGAGAGAGGAAGAGAGAGACAGGGAGAGACAGAGAGAGGAAGAGAGAGACAGGGAGAGACAGAGAGAGGAAGAGAGAGACAGGGAGAGACAGAGAGAGGAAGAGAGAGACAGGGAGAGACAGAGAGAGGAAGAGAGAGGAAGAGAGAGGAAGAGAGAGACAGGAGAGAGACAGAGAGAGACAGGGAGAGACAGAGAGAGGAAGAGAGAGACAGGGAGAGACAGAGAGAGGAAGAGAGAGGAAGAGAGAGACAGGGAGAGACAGAGAGAGGAAGAGAGAGACAGGAAGAGACAGAGAGAGGAAGAGAGAGACGGAGAGAGAGAGAGGAAGAGAGAGACGGAGAGAGAGAGAGGAAGAGAGAGACAGGGAGAGACAGAGAGAGAGGAAGAGAGAGACAGGGAGAGACAGGGAGAGGAAGAGAGAGACAGGGAGAGAGAGAGAGGAAGAGAGAGGGAGTTAGAGAGAGGGAAAGAGAGTGGAAACGAGAGACAGAGACAGAGAGAGAGAGAGAGAGAAAGGGGTCCTGTAATTAAAAGGAGGTGTCTGTCAGGGCGGCTGGGTCTTTGTGTGGGCCCATATGTTTGGGTGCTGATACAGGGAGGATTATTCTGTTTGGAAGGCTGATAGCAGCCTGTTTATAACCTTGGCACAGACCGAGCCCTAATCTGTCAGGAGCACATCTCTTCCACCTCCTCCCTCTCCACTACTAACACACACACACACACACACACACACACACACACACACACACACACACACACACACACACACACACACACACACACCAAATTCTTACAGAAAAGCACATTGGTGACTGTCACAAAGGGGTGATAGTCTTGACCCAAATAGAAAGCTACTTCACCCTCTACACCTCATCCGTAAAGATGGATATTCTGTATGTGTCCTGTGCCTGTAGAAAGTCTACACCCCCTTGGATTTCTTCACATTTTGTTGTTTTACAAAGTGGGATTCAAATGGATTTCATTGTAATTTGTTTGTTAACAATCTACACAAAATACCCTGTTAGTTTTCTTCTTTTTTTTAAAGATGAATGAAAAATAGAACACTAATATAGCTTGACTAGATAAGTATTCACCCCCCTGACTCAATACATGTTAGAAACACATTTGGTAGCAATTACAGCTGTGAGTCTTCTTGGGTAAATCTCATAAGAGCTTTGCACACCTGTATTGTGCAATATTTGCCCATTCTTATTTTCAAAATTCTTCAAGCTCTGTCAATGTGTTGGGGATCATAGCTAAACAGCAGGTCTTGCCATAGATTTTCAAGCAGATTTAAGTCAAAACTGTAACATGGCCACTCCGGAACATTCACTGTCTTCTTAGTAAGCAACCCCAGAAAATATTTGGCTTTGTGTTATTGTCCTGCTGAAAGGTGAATTCCTTTCCCAGTGTCTAGTGTAAAGCAGACTGAAGCAGGTTTTCCTCTACGACTTTGCTTGTGCTTAGCTCCATTCCGTTTCTTTTCATCCTGAAAAACTCCCCAGTTTTTGCCGATGTTAAGCATACCCATACCATGATGCAGCCACCACCATGCCTGAAAATAAGGAGATAGTGACTCAGTGATGTGTTGTGTTCAATTGCCCCAAACATAAGGCTTTGCATTTAGGCCAAAAAGTGTATTCCTTTGCCATGTATTTTTTTTTCAGTATTACTTTAGTGCCTTGTTAAATACATATGCATGTTTTTAATATTTTTATTCTGTATATTTGTATTCTTCTTTTCACTCATTTAGGTCATTATTGTAGAGTCATTACAATGTTGTTGATCCATCCTCAGTTTTCTCCCATCACAGTCATTGAGCTCTATAGCTTATTGTTATTTTCAGTGACGGCCTAGGAACAGTGGGTTAACTACCTTGTTCAGGGGCAGAACCACCGATTTTTACCTCGTCAGCTCGGGGATTCCATCTTGCAACCTTTCAGTTACCTGAAGGATGACTGCATCTTTGCAACAAAATGTGAAAAAAGTTCAAAGGGGTGTAGACTTTCTATATGTACAGTGTGAAATGTTTTCTACATATGCAGAGCGTACCATACTTTTAATGATAACACCATTTAAAGGTGTAGTGGTGTGTTGTTGCTACCTTTTCCCTCCTTTTCTAAACTGAACTTGCCACTTAATGTGGCCTTGTGACTGTATTTCTTATCCACTGTCAGTCTCTTCAGTTTACAGTTGCAACTCTCATTATTTCTTTGAACATTCTGCTATTGACTGTAAGCTTACACTCTTAGAAAAAAGGGTTCCAAAAGGGTTCTTCAGCTGTCCCCATAGGAGAACCCTTTTTGGTTCCAGGTAGAACCATTTTTGGTTTCTTCATGGAACCAAATCTAGTTATTCAAAGGGTTCTCCTATGGGGACAGATGAAGAATCCTTTTAGGGTTTAGATAGCATCATTAGATAGCATCTTTTTTTCCTAAGAGTACACCTAGCGTGTAGTTTTTTTCCCATTAGTGTATACTATTTATTTAACATTTTTCTCCACTTCCTATTTCTCTGACTAACATGTTCCTGCTTTTTTCTCATTCCACATCATATAATTGTTTTCTTTTGATTGAATGAGCCAAGGTTTTGTGTGTTTAAAAGTCATTTCTATTGTGTTTTGAGAAACTTCATTTTGAGTGCATATTTTCGTTATCTCTAGAACATTCAAATTAATCTAGTATTATGCTAATGTTGACATAATTTATGTTTTGCATTAATTGAACAATGCACAAAAGCACTAACAATAGTTCTGTAGAATAGTATTTTAAGATACAGTACTTTGAAGGCATTTTAATCTACACGCTGATTTAGGTGTGTCAGGCATTACATTGAGAAAGAGAGAGAGAGAGAGACAGACACAGACCCAGAGAGAGAGACACAGACCCAGAGAGAGAGACACAGACCCAGAGAGACCCAGAGAGACACAGAAAGACACAGACACAGAGAGACACAGAAAGACACAGACACAGAGAGACACAGAAAGACACAGACACAGAGAGACACAGAAAGACACAGAGAGACACAGACCCAGAGAGACCCAGAGAGACCCAGAGAGAACCAGAGAGACCCAGACCCAGAGAGACACAGAGAGACCCAGACTCAGAGAGACACAGAGAGACCCAGACCCAGAGAGACACAGAGTGACCCAGACCCAGAGACACCCAGAGAGACCCAGAGAGACCGAGACCCCGAGAGAGAGAGACCCAGACCCAGAGAGACCCAGAGAGACCGAGACCCCGAGAGAGAGAGACCCAGACCCAGAGAGACCGAGACCCCGAGAGAGAGAGACCCAGACCCAGAGAGACCCAGAGAGACCGAGACCCCGAGAGAGAGAGACCCAGACCCAGAGAGACCCAGAGAGACCCCGAGAGAGAGAGACACAGAGAGAGAGAGACACAGAGAGACCGAGACCCCGAGAGAGAGAGACACAGAGAGACCGAGACCCCGAGAGAGAGAGACACAGAGAGACTGAGACCCAGAGAGAGACCCAGAGAGACCGAGACCCAGAGAGACCGAGACCCAGAGAGACCGAGACCCAGAGAGACCGAGACCCAGAGAGACCGAGACCCAGAGAGACCGAGACCCAGAGAGAGAGACCCAGAGAGAGAGAGACACAGAGAGAGAGAGAGACCGAGACCCAGAGAGACCGAGACCCAGAGAGAGAGAGACCCAGAGAGAGAGAGACCCAGAGAGAGAGAGACACAGACACCCAGAGAGAGAGACCCAGAGAGAGAGAGACACAGAGAGACCGAGAGAGAGACACACAGAGAGACCGAGACACAGACAGAGAGACAGAGAGACAGAGAGAGAGAGAGAGAGAGAGAGAGAGAGAGAGAGAGAGAGAGAGAGAGAGAGAGAGAGAGAGAGAGAGAGAGAGAGAGAGAGAGAGAGAGAGAGAGAGAGAGAGAGAGAGAGAGAGAGAGAGAGAGAGAGAGAGAGAGAGGAGAGAGAGAGAGAGAGAGGAGAGAGAGAGAGAGAGAGAGAGAGAGAGAGAGAGAGAGAGAGAGAGAGACCTTAACCAACCCACCACAGGGACTGCTACAGTTTGAGTGGCAGGAAAAGAAAACTGTCAACATGTGACATTTCCCCCCGCTTCTTCCGTCTGATAAATGAAAGTTACACCGTGTGCGTGTTGTGTAGCAGTGGAAGGGAGAGGAAGGCTGTGCTGTGCATCAGAAAGCCTGGCATCGCAGCGTCGCAGGTCTCAGGAGATATCAAGCAACTAGGTCAGACTGATAATGTAATCCGCTGACTGCAAGGATCCTCAGCCCAACACATCCGGAAAGAAAAAATGACAGGAAAAAGGAAATATAGGAGGAAATAGAACTTTATGATGATGTTGTTGCACTTGCTTTGTCTTAGTGTTGCTGCCTAAATAAAAACTCAGGGGGAGGAATCTGTTATTTCACTGTTTTAGGAGAGGAAACTGATGTTGTGGTGCTTTCTTCAACAGTAGGGACATTTAACACGATCATTATCAGAATTATTATAGTATATAGTGTGTTTTAAATGATAATGGGAAAGGTAAATCCACATTGATACTCTGACATCAGTTTTCAGATGCTCCCATGGTGTCATCCCTAGTGATGGGATAAAATCAATACAATTACATATCACATATTATTTTTGGCCAATATTATATAGATATTTGACTCCAATTATTGATACAAATAAAAAATACACATCAAATCGCAATAAAATCACAGTATCAAATCACAATACATATAGAATTGTGAAAATAGCAATACATTATCATGACTCAGGATATTTTTATTTATTTAACTAGGCAAGTCAGTTAACAAATTCGTATTTACAATGACGGCCTAGGAACAGTGGGTTAACTGCCTTGTTCAGGGGAAGAACAGATTTTTACTCTGTCAACTCGGGGATTCAATCTAGCAACCTATCGGTTGCTGGCCCAACGCTCTAACCACTAGGCTACCTGCCGCCCCCAAACGCACTTTCCCATTGTTTTTGATATGACCCAGGTGAAAACACAGGAAGCGGATAGTACAGTTCTCAATAATGTATTATAGAACGGGGCAAAGGGCAGATTGAGGACAGGCAGAGGTTCGTAATCAGATCAGCGTCGTGCAGGTACAGGACAGCAGGCAGGCTCGGGGTCAGGGCAGGCAGAATGGTCAGAACCGGGAAAACTAGGAAACAAACACTTGAGAAACAGGAAAACGGGTAAGCACACTGGTAAGACCTGACAAGAAAAGATGAACTGGCAACAGACAAACAGAGAACACAGGTATAAATGCTCAGGGGATAATGTTGAAGATGGGTGACACCTGGAGGAGGGTGGAAACAAGCACAAAGACAGGTGAAACCGATCAGGGTGTGACATACATATCGTATCGGCACCTAGGTACCGTGATAATATTGTATCGTGAGGTCCCTGGCAATTCCTAGCCCTACCCACAACATCAGCCTATAACTGTACATTATCCACCATACATACCGTATATCAATAACATCACAGTCTCATTCCTGGGAGGAGAGTGAGGATGAGAAGAAGTTACTGCATCAGCAAAGTGCATTTTCATTCACATGCATTATTCCAGAGAGGGTGAGGGACAGTGAGAGAGAGAGAGCGAGCGAAGGAAAGAGCGAGAGGAGAGAGAGTGAGAGATACAGCCCGACTGTGACAACTCTCCCTCTCCGCAGGTGTGGGAATCAAACGGGAGCTAAAATAAGCCTGGCAGCTGGGAGTTATTCACAGTGACGGGAGGGGGAGGAGAGGGGTTGTGGTGGGGAATCAGGGGGGAATCAGGGGGTCCAGCTGGGAGTTATTCACAGTGACGGGAGGGGGGAGGAGAGGGGTTGTGGTGGGGAATCAGGGGGGAATCAGGGGGTGCAGCTGGGGAGGCAGGTGTGTACGGGCTGACCGACAAAATACACCTTATATCCCACTGTGTCTTAAAGACATCTTCACTTGGATTCTGATATGTAGTCGGTGGTCGTTCTGTAGTCTTGACCTAGCCTGGTCTGGGCTAGTGTTGACTTGGGCTGTTGCGGTGACCGTATTATCGCCGCACCGGCAGTCATGAACATGAAGGCAGACAAATTCCACGTGACCATTTAGTCACGGTAATTAGGCTTCTCCAAGCTTTGATGCCTCTGATGGTCATTAGTAGCTTACCAAACTTGCTAACTACCTGGTACTCAGCACTCTATTGTCCCTCTAATCATTCTGACATCAATGCAAACGTTTTCGAAATGTAATCAAACACTTCATGAGGGCGCATGAGCTCATGCTGCGCAACATTTCAATAGGCTATGCAATTACACAAAAAAACAATAGTGATGGCCTCTACTAGAAAGAGGGGGCTCAGCTTTCTTTAGGCTACTATATTTATTTCTAAACTTTCCTAATATTAAGCACATTGCTTAATGAAAATAAACCATGGGGAAAAGCATCCTCCATTTGCTATTTAAGTGCATAGATGACATGTATTTTTCCCCGCTGCTCCTGTTTGGAGGTGCATGATAATGGTCCAGTCTAAATCAAAATCAAGAATAGTCTGATGGGTGACAATATTAGCCTATCACTTGTGAATTATATATTATCACTCGTGAATGATGCCCAGCATAAGAAACAATGCCTTTTTTTTGTAACTTTTTTAATCATAGTTGCACACCTCATGTAGCCAACCCATAGGCCTATATGTTTTAATACGGTTTGTATATAGCCTAACAGTTTATCAACATTTTAAGCTAAACGTTCTGATCTGTTGCGTCAGCCACATTGCGTAAAACAGATTTTTTGATGCTAGTGGTTGTATTAATTTGGGATCTGTCGCATCCCACAACAGTCCCAGACTATGTTTGGAATATTTATTTATCGCACAGAATAGAATAGGTTGACCTTTGTACTATGGGGGATAGTAGATTGGCATAGGCTAGTGCTTTCGCTGTTCGTTAGGCCTACTCATCTTCTTGGCTGACGAAAAGTAAATATGGACAGTTCTTCCAATATCTTCAATGTGCACCTCGGAATTGGATAAGGACGCACAATGTGTCTGTCTTCACTTGTAGCCTGTGAGAAAGACCCTATCACCTGATGGAGAGCCATGTGAGTGAAAAGGGGATTCAGAGCGCTCAGCACTTAGGGAGAAGGGCACAACGGCCGCTGGCTGCAAAAGACATGGAGATACCGCCGTGAAATTTTAGGCATTATCAAGTGCTTGTCAAATTGTGAATGAGTGACTGATGTAGTGTGTACAGCCTGGGGAAAAAGCAAAGCAGAGGTCATGCCTTTCAAGTAATTTTTTTCAAATCATCATTAGAGTTGCATCTTGCAGCCTTACAATGTATTAAAAATCAAAACATATAGCCCAACGTTTGTAGAACAACTAAAGTTACATTAAAAACTCTAAATTAAGCATATAGAAATACCTATTGCTTTGTTAACCGCTCAACACAGAATAGCCGTATGTGTGCACTCCCTCAAATCGTTTGGAGAAAATATCCTTTCTATTTTATTCAGGTTTGTTCAAATGTATTCTTCATACTCTAAAATTATGCCATGGAATCAAATCTTGTCTGCTAAATGAACTAGTGTAGCCCACAGCCATTTGCCATGGCCAGATCAGGACCTAACATAAGGGCAACTCAGAGTATGCTATTCTGTTCTTCTGAAATAGACTACATGTTCTTCATATCATGCTTCTTTAGACCTGTCTAAAATAAATAATACATTTATTGTGAAGGTGTAGGCTATATTGGATGGATTTATTAGACTTTTTAAAATGTAGATGTTCGAAAGGTCTGCATCAGTGTGTGGAAGCAAGGAGATGCTAAATGTGCTTATGTTAATTAACGGTCAATGACCGTGAGACCGACAGTTATTTGCTTGACAATCACCGGCTGACGAAATGTTGTGACCGCCACAGCCCTAGTATTGACCTGTCTATAGTATTTTGTATTAACAGAGTTATCACCCTCTTGGGGTGGCAGGTAGCCTAGTGGTTAGAGCTTTGGGGCCGTAACCAAAGTTGCTGGATCACATCCCCAAGCTGACAAGGTAAAAATCTGTCATTCTTCCCCTGAACAAGGAAGTTAACCCACTGTTCCCTGGTAGGCTGTCATTGTAAATAAGATTTTTTTCTTAACTGACTTGCCTAGTTAAATAAAGATGAAATATAATATAAATAAATAAATAAATATATATATATTTAAATATACGGGACCAGGTCCTCTCTATTTGTGTGATGTTCAGGCATGACAGTCACTTGTCTGCATGGTGTTGCTAGTACTGCTGTTTGTTGACTGCCCCAGGGCCAGCAGTACTGTAGACTGGAGACTTGAACCTTCCCAGGGCCAGCAGTACTGTAGACTGGAGACTTGAACCTTCCCTGACAGTTAAAGAAAAATATTTAGACTATGTTTTTCAAAAGGGATGACTTGGCAATTGGCTTTTGGTGCAAAAATGCAGTTTTCTTTCATCTCGTCGACTTGACCTGTCTCTCATGCAAATGACGTCTAGCACGTCATTTTCTATCTCTGTTTTGCATTAGAACTTTTCGCTCCCGTTAGGCTGTACCCTCGCCATGGCTGGAGGCTAATCCCATGACCCTACTGCCAAACACACACACACTGATGATTGACAGCAGGGGCTCCCTGTGACCCACTATTCTTGCATCAATTCAACCCCCCAACGGCCTGTGGCTATGATTAATGACTAGCTGGGTCTGCTATATTGGCGGTAGTTTGGGGCAGGGTGTGGGGTGTGTGAGGGGCCTGTGCCAGTGCCACTGTCTGCTAGGCATGGCCACGGATTGCCTGTCATATCCAGTATCCACCTCTCCAGTCCTATAGGAGCCCCCCCTCTCCCTCTCCCTCCCTCCCTCCCCCTCTCCCTCTCCCTCTCCCTCTCCCTCTCCCTCTCCCTCTCCCTCTCCCTCTCCCTCCCTCCCCCTCTCCCTCTCTCCCTCTCCCTCTCCCTCTCTCTCCCTCTCTGGATGATGATCCATGCAGCTAATTACTGTGATTAGGCTGATTGCTAATCCTTTTTATTGAAGGCAATAGTGGTCGACTATTGAGAAGAAGAAACTTTGCGATTGAAGTCTGAACGAAGGGTCAGGGGGTAGTGGGCTCTTAGTCAAAGCTCAAATGTAATAATTTCACAGCGTTGTGTCATATATCTACTTTATATTATGTAAGCGGACTAAAATTAGGGTTAGGATGTAAAATAGACAGCCAATACTCTGAAGAAAGGAGATTATTGGACGTTATTAAATAGTTTTCTCTTTTCTCCTGGTTAAATATTGGTCCTGTCCAAGCTGACCCCTTGTAATACAGTGTGATGGCTCACATTGTTTTCCTCCTGTGACTGCCAAGAGCAGAGTAAGAGTTAGCAGCAGCAAGACTCAGTCGCAAAAACAGTAAGCCTCCTGGGGATCTCAGGCAGCTAGTGACAGCCTCTAAACAAATCGCACTCTCCAGACTGACTTCAGCCTTGATGGCATTGGAGCCTCCCTGATAAATGCAATGAGGCAATATTTACACCCAGAGCAGCTACACCTCTCAAGATTTACAATATTAATGGTCCTCACCCTGAGAGACAGAGAGAGAGAGAGAGAGAGAGAGAGAGAGACCACCATAGGCAATAGTGTGGTTGTTTACGAGTGGCCATATGGTGGATGTCCTCTGCCTGGTAGCTGCAGGGAGACTTTCCCCTGGGGATGAGATGATGTTGTTCTGAAAATATATCTGTTTCCCAGCAACCCATCCTCACCTGTTCCTTGTCCCAGGACCCTTATCTCCCTCATAGGAGCGTAAACTGCAGAGGAAACTCAGGAAGGTCCCAGGTAGGCCTAACCAAACGCTGTCAGATGGAGTCAGCGTCTCCCCCTTGTCAAAAATAAACCCGCCCGCCCTGGCTTGTACAGCCCCGTTCCTTCCCTGCCTCCAGATGTGGCTTAATTTACTGCGACTCGGCTAATTACTGTAATTAAGGATTAATTACTGTTAATTACCTTCGCATAAACTCATCACCAGTCAAAGAGTGGAGCCTTATGAAATGTGCCATGCACACGAACACACACCACGGGCCCCAGAAGGAGCATGTTGTTGGCTTCTCGTTGGATGTGTTGCTGAGAGGCCTCGTGTAGAGCCACAGTAAAGGGCAGGACTCCAGCTACTCGTGGACAGTCACCTCTGAGCTCCATACGGTCCTAACTACTAACTATCCATCGCTTCCCCAACTCCTGGAGCACTGCGTCTGGCTCTGGTGTCTGCTGTCATTTGCTGCATGGCTTTCAGGCTAACAAGCCCTTGCCGAAAGTTAGGAAAACCATTCAGGGCATATTGATAAGGCCTTGAGTTTTTCGTGACCTCACCAAGAAAAAACTCCTGGCCCTACTTATGACTAATTCTGACTACCCACCCATATTTTGGGGGTAATCTAATGGGCGAACCCTAAAACAATCAGGTGGGCTCCCGAGCCTAAGGCACTGCTTCTCATTGCTAGAGGCGTCCCAACAGACCCTGGTTCGATTCCAGGCTGTATCACAACCGGCCGTGATTGGGAGTCCAATAGGGCGGCGCACAATTGGCCCAGCGTCGTCTGGGGTAGGCCGCCATTGTAAATAAGAATTTGTTCTTAACTGACTTGCCTAGGTAAATAAAGGTTAAATAAAAAATAAAAATTCCCATTTCCGTGCAGACAGTCAGTCAGTCAGTGTGTCGTGTCGGTTATAATTAGTTAGAGCTAGGATGGGTAGATGGTAGACGCCAGAGGCAGCTATTTTAATGAGCGTACCCCCCGCTGATTCCCCCTTAGGAATGGAAATTAAGTCACAAGCACCCGGTCCCTATGGTACACCAGTGACACACACACACATACACACACACAGAATTAACAACATTTTAAAAAGTGACTCCTCCTGTCAATGTTATTTGATTGTTCATCTAGAGTTGGGAGGAATGGTGATAATTAAATGTGATTTAAATCTCTATGGTCTTCCTCAGATGAATAAGTCCTAGGCCCTATAGTATATGTGTCACATACACCATGTAACAGAACACATCAAATATATGACATTTCAACACAGGTCAACACAAACAGATAGTAAGATAACAGGTCACTGTAGTAATTCACCAGCTCGATGACGCACTACACTCGAGAGCACAACTGGTTTCATCTCTCTGAGATGAGAGACCATTAGTAAACTAAGCATTATTCACTTGTTTTTAATAGAACAGCAAAGCTACCAGTCACTGTGTTGCTGTGTTGTACTCTATGTTGTCAGCTTACATAGGGTACATAATACTTCATATAGAGGCCTTTGTCTCTCTCATAGTCGACTGACTATACAGCTCCCTGCTCAGGAACACCCGTGACTGATCAAGAATGAGATATTCAGCCACCATGATTTCCAGTGCCGCCCCGGGCAGATTAAAACGACATGGGCCGAGCATGGGTTTAATTAGATCAAGACGATATATATTTGAAGACACCTTAAGAAAGGACCGATGATTGCTGGGGGGCTAATGTATTGCCTATTTTAAATAATGAATAATTTTAATGAAGGGGCCTTTAACTGTGGAATGCTTGGTGGGGGTGGGGGGGGGGGGTGTTCTGAATGGTCTTTCCTCCTCTGGCGGGAGGGAGGCGTTGGCTGCTGCTGCCTCGTTATCGGGACCGGCCCCTCAGGCCTCAGCCTGGCCTGCTTAAGCCTCAGATGACCACCATAATTACTGTTATTATGAATAGCTGGAGGGGGAACTTGCTCTGAAAAACACCCACTAAGCCGAGTGCCCTGTGTGGACTGTGTCTTGCCCTGCCATGCTCCCTTTACCCTGCCTTGCCTTTCCTTTCTTCGCCTGGCCTCTCTCATGAGGAACCACTGGTCGCAGAGGGGGGTGAGAGGGTAAAGGAGGGAATGAGGGGGGAAGAGAGGGAGAAGGAACGGCTACCAAATCTGCCTAATGTGACGCCTGTCAGCTTGTCTCTTACCAGCTATCACCTCCCAAATGCACTGGCGTTCATTATTTTAATTGACACCTCACTTTCCTATTCTATGCCTTTCCTCTCTCTCTCCATCCATCCATCCCTCTACTTCTTTTCCCAATCTTCCTTCTTCCTCCTCTCTCTTTCTTGTTCCCTTCTTTTTCATTGTCCTTGTCGTCGTCTGCCCGGCCTCTGTCAACTGCTATAACACTCTGGGTTCTGCCCACTTTTGAACATGACACTGGAGATGGCAGATAAAGCATAACGCAAGTGTTTTAGAGGGTCTTTATGGCTTTACCCTTGTGTACCGGAGTTGTTCTAGTCCCCATTATCTGATGATAGAGTGGACATTTTGGGCCATGGAGACTTTCCTGTGAACACAGTGAGGAGTAAACCTTTCTAAGGACAAAACTGCTTTGTGATTTTCTTAAAGGAGCAGAACATGCTTGTTGACTGACTTTAATAGGCACTGTGCTACCGATATCAGTAGACACACATGCATTTAGTAACTATTGCTTAGCATCAGTAGCTTACGCGTCTATCAGACAAACCACATTGAAATGAATAGAATTCATTGTTTCAATGCTAGCAGATTACTCATACCATGCTGCCATCACATGCAGAGCAGTGGATTATGTTGATGGCTTGAACAATGAATCCTTAAGGACTAGGGAAGTTAGTTGACAATTTGTTTTAGATGTGATACTCGTCATGTCCATTGTAAATCATCACACTGCTTCCTCAGAATTCCAGATTGTTGTTTTTTCTGTCCCAGAATGCTGTGTGGCAGGGATGAATGGTGGTGATGTTCAATTATCATGTGTCTGTCGCTACCACTCCCGCTGACTGGCCTGTGGCAGGCCCACACACACACACACACACACACACACACACACACACACACACACACACACACACACACACACACAGACAGACAGACAGACAGACAGACAGACAGACAGACAGACAGACAGACAGACAGACAGACAGACAGACAGACAGACAGACAGACAGACAGACAGACAGACAGACAGACAGACAGACAGACAGACAGACAGACAGACAGACAGACAGACAGACAGACAGACAGACAGACAGGCACTGCGCGCCTGCGTCAGGAACACGGCTGATTTATGAACTGCTGAAACCCTGGATGACGTGTGCCCACAGAATCAATACAGACTGTGCTTATAGGCCTGGCCTGATGCTGTGACGTGGTCCAGAGATATGCACACACGCACACACAGACAGATACACACACGCAGACATACACATACACACACACCCACAGAAACACACACACGTACACACAGCACTGCGGAGGAGTGTATTGCGTTACTGTATCGACATGAAATGGATCCGATCCAGCATTGGTTGCTAGCTGCCAGTCAAAGGCGAGGAGGGTAAACTTTCATCATGGCTGTCAGGGACATCAGTGCTGCCTTGTTTGGCTGTTCATCTTCCTAATTGTGACAGAATACTTCAACATCATTAATTAAACATGCTTTCATTTGAAAGCGCTCACTGGGAGCCAGGGCTGGAGGCTGAGAGAGAGGGGAAAAGTCTGCCAATATGCAGAGAAGGCTGTTTTATGTATGGGCATTTTCTCTGTGTGTGTGTTTGTGTGGTTGGCTGTGTGGAAGGTTTTTGTTTGTGTACATACTAGTGCTTTGCAAACATCTTACAGCCCAGTAAGACAGAAAGGTATGACTATGAGCCATCATTTAAACAAAAAACAAACAATA
Organism: Salmo trutta; assembly: GCF_901001165.1. Taxonomy (NCBI): domain Eukaryota; kingdom Metazoa; phylum Chordata; class Actinopteri; order Salmoniformes; family Salmonidae; genus Salmo; species Salmo trutta. The sequence continues at coordinate 27,719,647 of NC_042977.1, forward strand.
GTCTTAATTCAGAACGTGATATTATTTCAGTTATTTCATCAGATGGATGGGTATTTCACCATTTTTCTTTTTCATATTGCTGCTCTGTGGGGGAAAGATAGAGGTTGAATTAAACATGAGTACAGAGGGAGGGAGAGGGGGATTGTGAGTCCTCTCACTGTTCAATTAAAGTCTGTCTGTAACGGTCAAGATGAAATGATCGCAGTCTTTTTATAGAGACACACTGCTAGTCTTAGAATACTGGCCTGAGGGACCTATCAATGAAAACAGACCAATGGGAAACAGAAGGAGACATTCTAACAATAGTACGGTATTTTAAAGGGGCAAGCTGGGATTGGTACATCAATGTTTGGACATTTAAATGATTATATAAAGCCATTGTTTTTTGAAGAATCCACCTCCTATTGCCAGATGATTATGATGTAGTGTTTTAGGGTGGTAGAGTTCACTCTATGATGCTGGACTGGCGATGAGGACTTTCATCTAATTCATGGCCATTACTGAACAGGAATAAGTCAATCTGATGGCTATGGTTAGAGTAATTATGCCACAGCACAGTGAATTGTATCATTATCTTTATTCATTGTATTTATTTAATCAATTTCATGCTTTTAGTGTTGCACTGGAGGATACTGTGAACGAATAAATCACTGTTTGCCTCATTAGGTTTCCTCTCCACTTGGAGGTAGCCTACATGTTGTTGTCAGAAAAACCTCACAGTATTCTACTTTTCCTAGTCTGCGAGAAATAGCAAGGCAATATTTTATTTGTTGTTCTCCATCTCGTCTCAGTCAGATTCAGAGTGGACAATGAGGTTAGAGATAGTGACATTGACTGGGAGATTGTTGATTGGTCGGTTGGGAGGGTTCTACAGCTGAGGAATGAGAGATTAGTTAGGAGATGACTGACTGAGGTGAAATAGCTTTAGGGCTTTTTAAGTTTTAAGGAACGCAAGCAGAAGAAATATTGCAAGTGGACAGTAGTCAACACCCACAACGCAAGCAAGTACACACACACACACACACACACACACACACACACACACACACACACACACACACACACACACACACACACACACACACACACACTCTCCTTTCTGAAACCCTGACCTTTCCAGTCTTCTGATAACCATTGACATTTTGCCTCCTGAGTCTGCATGCTCAGATGGTGAAGCTGATCGGGTGTGGATGGGGGAAATGGGGGAGGGGAGGGGGGAGGGTAGAGGCTTCATGGGAGAGACAGGTTCTCCGTGAGGGCTTGGGAATCCATCTTGACCCCACTCTAACTGGAGAGGTCAGCTGGCAGACAGCATATCTCTGTGGACATAGCCACAGACAAAAGCATAGAGCAACATACAGTAACATGGGCCAGACAGACAGTGTACTCCAGCACATCTCTCTCAGCAAGCCACCTCTTTCATTTACTGCCATTCTGTCGAATTGTCACTCTTAGCAATTGTAAATACTGTATGTTTAAAGGTAGTGATTCACCCCTTATAGTAGGTATGCATATATATTAATTGATGCAGACATGTACTATGTCCAGGCAGTGTAGTGTATGCTGCCAGTCTGTGTAAAGATGGTGGATGAAATGAACAGGCTACACCTGGTTGTTTTTACCACCTCTGAGAGGAGACAGATAGCTCTGCTCCTTTACTTAGGGAGCCTTCTAGTGGCAGACAGAAGAAGAGCAGTGTGGTCCACGTCCACACACCACTCACAGCCCTGCTGGTACCATAGTGAAACACGGCCCTGTTGGTACCATAGTGAAACACGGCCCTGTTGGTCCCATAGTGAAACACGACCCTGCTGGTACCATAGTGAAACACAGCCCTGCTGGTACCATAGGGAAACACAGCCCTGCTGGTACCATAGTGAAACACGGCCCTGCTGGTACCATAGTGAAACACAGTCCTGTTGGTACCATAGTGAAACACAGCCCTGCTGGTACCATAGTGAAACACAGTCCTGTTGGTACCATAGTGAAACACAGTCCTGTTGGTACCATAGTGAAACACAGCCCTGTTGGTACCATAGGGAAACACAGTCCTGTTGGTACCATAGTGAAACACAGCCCTGTTGGTCCCATAGTGAAACACAGCCCTGTTTGTGCCATAGTGAAACACAGTCCTGTTGGTACCATAGTGAAACACAGTCCTGTTGGTACCATAGTGAAACACAGCCCTGTTGGTACCATAGTGAAACACAGTCCTGTTGGTACCATAGTGAAACACAGCCCTGTTGGTACCATAGTGAAACACAGCCCTGTTGGTACCATAGTGAAACACAGTCCTGTTGGTACCATAGTGAAACACAGTCCTGTTGGTACCATAGTGAAACACAGCCCTGTTGGTACCATAGTGAAACACAGCCCTGTTGGTCCCATAGGGAAACACAGTCCTGTTGGTACCATAGTGAAACACAGCCCTGTTGGTACCATAGTGAAACACAGCCCTGCTGGTACCATAGTGAAACACAGCCCTGTTGGTACCATAGTGAAACACAGCCCTGCTGGTACCATAGTGAAACACAGTCCTGTTGGTACCATAGTGAAACACAGTCCTGTTGGTACCATAGGGAAACACAGTCCTGTTGGTACCATAGTGAAACACAGCCCTGTTGGTACCATAGTGAAACACAGCCCTGTTGGTACCATAGTGAAACACGGCCCTGCTGGTACCATAGTGAAACACAGTCCTGTTGGTACCATAGTGAAACACATTCCTGTTTGTGCCATAGTGAAACACAGTCCTGTTGGTACCATAGTGAAACACAGTCCTGTTGGTACCATAGTGAAACACAGCCCTGTTGGTACCATAGTGAAACACAGTCCTGTTGGTACCATAGTGAAACACAGCCCTGTTGGTACCATAGTGAAACACAGTCCTGTTGGTACCATAGTGAAACACAGTCCTGCTGGTACCATAGTGAAACACAGCCCTGTTGGTACCATAGTGAAACTTAGCCCTGTTGGTACCATAGTGAAACACAGTCCTGTTGGTACCATAGTGTAACACAGCCCTGTTGGTACCATAGTGAAACACAGCCCTGTTGGTACCATAGTGAAACACAGCCCTGTTGGTACCATAGTGAAACACAGCCCTGCTGGTACCATAGTGAAACACAGTCCTGTTGGTACCATAGTGAAACACAGCCCTGTTGGTACCATAGTGAAACACAGCCCTGTTGGTACCATAGTGAAACACACTCACAAATGTGTTGTCCTCAATAGATCACACTGTTGGCTGAAAGGGGCTGTAGTGGACATGTTTCTCTCTTAAAGATGCTCCACTTCATGATTTCACTGTGGAGTACACACCACAGGAGGTTGGTGGCACCTTAATTGGGGAGGAAGGGCTCGTGGTAATGGCCAGAGTGGAATCAGTGGTATCAAATGCCATTCCATTGGCTCCATTCCAGCCATTATTATGAGCCGTCCTCCCCTCAGCAGCCTCCACTGATACGCACACCATTTAACTGTATAAGAAAACAGGAGGAAAAGTTGAAGGAATGTTATCTTCAATCAACCTTTTGGTGTTTGCCTTTGTAGATGTGTGTGTGGGCAAGCGTGTATCTGTGAATGTACGGGGGCGACAGGTGTTGTTCGCATGTTCCTCTGAGTGAATATACTGTGGAACATCATTTTGCACACTGTGGTACTGGCTGATGTTGGTGTGTGGCATGTCACAGCCACCTATCTAGTGGAGCAGTGGGGGAGGGGTGAGGAGCAGGGCCAAACTGGCCACCACACCTATCACTGAGACTGAACACCCCAAACTGTGTGACCAGTGCCAGAAGTGGACCGGTAGCCGTAAGGGCCAGTCGCCTAAATAGGACTGACAACTACCTTGTTAGCACCCTTTCAGCAGCCGTTAGGGGAGTCTTTCCATTTTGCTGCTTGTTCGCTAACTGTTATTCAAAATCTAGCTTAGCATTTATTTAGTAGGTTAGAAGCGATGGTCGTGGTGTGACAGTGACCCATAAAGAAGACTAATCCAGCATATCTTTGCTTTTCCTGTTTGTCTGGTGTTAATAAATACTTTTTGTTCCTTATCACTGAGATGATCCACATTGATATTAGACGTGAGTCATTTTATTGCTCTTCAGCTGGAGTAAATCATTATTGTACCATTTTTACCCCGGTCAGGTTGTGATAATAGTATTAGTTTGCCTGACCAGGAAGATTATTATCTTTTTATGAAAATATGTTATTGTTTTAGCCACTAAGTAAATATCATAATCTGCTCTTCAGGAGTGCAAAGAAAAATGAACTCTCTTGGAAGTCTGTGTTAATTATTTACATGAAATTATATTCAAAATCAATGAGATGATAGTTTTATTATCGTGGGTGCTGCCAGGCTCAGCAGGATCCAGGTTTTTATGGCACAGACGTGGGCTATTAAAGAGACGGTCATATTTCAGAGGGAACAGGTTGAAGACTGTAGAAAGAAGAAAGTACAGTGGTAGACTGCAGTCACTTCACTTCTCACCCAAATAGTATTTTTTTTATTACAGCGCTGTCCATTAATGTTAACTTTGCCTCTTTCCTTTGCAGTGCCACTGCTAACAATCAGATGTTGTGTTAGCGTCAGTATTGTGTAAGATTTTACATCACTAGTTTGTTACAAACTGTTATTTGTCTTCTCTATTGTCTCTACAGTGCTCAGTATCCGTGGTTCCCAGGAGGAGGAGCCTCCAGATGCCCAACTCATGCGATTGGACAACATGCTTCTGGCGGAAGGCGTGTCCGGACCGGAGAAAGGGGGTGGGTCTGCGGTGGCGGCGGCTGCAGCGGCAGCTGCAGCGGGAGGAGGAGTGGGCTCGGACACCAACTCGGCAGAACACTCAGACTACCGGGCCAAGCTGACTCAGATCCGCGGGATCTACCACACAGAGCTGGAGAAGTATGAACAGGTGAGGACAGACCACGCCCCTCATAACCACTCTTTCCCTTCCCATAAACCCCTTCGGCTCTAAGAAGACCCTCACAACTCCTCTCACTTCCTATAGGCAACCCCCCTCTCCCTTAAGTCCTGTCTGCTCTGAGTTCTGCCATCTCACTACATACTGACGACCAAGCCACTTGTAACTGTCCTCTCTCGCGTCCAATAGACAACCCCACTGCCGTCTCACTACACTCACACTGCACACAAGTTTTGTTATATGCAGATAATTCTTCTCAAATCAAACCCCCCAAAGCACCTCCTGAGCAACCACGCTTTCAGAAATCACTTTTCAGCTGGCAAACATTTTATCAGTCACACACTCATCCTTCGCCAAAGAGAGCATCCTGTCATATATATTACCGCCTGTCATCATCTCAAGCAGACTCGTCATCACTACCTGTCACAGTGTTACTTATGCACCTGAGTATACCCATGTCACTACTATGTGTACTACTGATACAGTGTGTACAGGCGGAACGGCTGTTGCACTGAACTGTGTCTCGTTTCAACTGACGCGACCCCGGTGCTGACAGTCAACAGACTCCCCTGTCCCCAAACACAGCAGACACTTCCCAGTGACTGATTCTGACAGAGAGAGGGAGAGAACGAGAGAGACACTGAGTGAAAAGACAGAGAGAGAAGTGAAGAGAGAGAAACAGAAAGATAGTTCAAACCTGGTGAACAGGAAAGAAAGCCTCCTGTCATTTTAGACATCTTCATTTTTTTCTTAACTGTTGAAGAAAAGTCTCCTCAATATACGAAGAAAGTCTCAGCTTAGCTGTATAACTAATCCAATGCTTTAGTGTCTGCCACAACACTGCAATACTTGTATTACTACTACTACTCATTAGTACTTGTAGTACAACTACTAGATTTCTTCATTGTCGAATGAGAACCTATTTTCTCCAAAACAGAAACTTTTCAGGAAATGGAAAAAACAGATTTCTTCCCCCATTAACGAACATACAATTATGAAGCTATTTTGAATACATTTTCTATCGTCTCAAAATGTTCCGAGTACATTGAGGGAAGTTACTGCCTTCAATATTACAATAATGAAAATTGGTAAAAGTGTTGTTTTCCAACAGCGACATACTACGACTTATTACTAACATTACTTACAATGCTTGCAGTGTCTTACTTCTCTGCTGTATTCAAGTCAGTGAGATTGCTATCTGCCTCATATGAGTGCGTCTGTCTGTCTCTTTAGGCGTGTAATGAGTTTACCACCCATGTGATGAACCTGCTGAGGGAGCAGAGCCGCACACGGCCCATCTCGCCCAAAGAGATAGAACGCATGGTGGGCATCATCCACCGCAAGTTCAGCTCCATCCAGATGCAGCTTAAACAGAGCACCTGCGAGGCTGTCATGATCCTACGCTCCCGCTTCCTCGATGCCAGGTGTGTGTGTGTGTGTGTGTGTGTTTCTCTAATTTAAAATGATTGTTATGAAAACAGGCAAAACCTTTGTTATGATGCAGTTACATTATTTGGACAGCAATTGTCTGCCTTGTGATAGTAAATATGTTCTCTCTCTCTCTCTCTCTCTCTCGCTCTCTCTGCAGACGAAAGAGGAGGAACTTCAACAAGCAGGCAACAGAGATCCTAAATGAGTATTTCTACTCCCACTTGTCCAACCCTTATCCCAGTGAGGAGGCCAAGGAAGAGCTGGCCAAGAAGTGCTCCATCACAATGTCACAGGTATGTGCCGCCAATCGCAAGCCTCGTATCCTGTGTGTGATGAAGCGAACTCTAATCTTCTGTTGTGCCTGTACATGTATGGAAAACACAGTATGGCTCCTGTCATGCCACAGAAAGTCAGCTAGCATAGGGTCATACAGCTCCAATGTTTAATCCTGCATTCTGTAATGGATTCACATAGGCTGTCTTATGATAGCATGTGATAGCTTTCTCAAATAATTGTTTCAACAAAACAAAAGGCGATTTACTATAGACATTTCTTCTCACATAATTTGTACCTGTTTCACAGGTATCGAACTGGTTTGGAAACAAGAGAATCCGATACAAGAAAAACATTGGCAAGTTCCAAGAGGAAGCCAACATGTACGCCGCGAAGACAGCCGTCAGTGCAACCAGTGTATCAGCCCATGGGAGCCAGGCCAACTCCCCCTCCACCCCCAACTCTGCAGGTCAGTATCAGTACCAGCCAGCCATAGTGGATGTGACCAGTATAGTACCACGTCAGTACTGTTAATGTTAGTTTGGCTGCGTACCCCCAATTCAACACGAGCACAGATCATCATTATAAAGGGCTGAAGCATTATATATGCTACATTGGTTAGGGATCCACATTGCAGTAGTATGGACAAATCAATTCAGAAATACAACATTTTTGAGCAGAGAGGTGTAGAGCACTGTCATCTCAACCCTGGGCCCCAACTCAAGAATCCAGTCGTGTCTCTGTTCCTTTTGACTAACAAAATGCTGTCTGTACCCCCCCCTTTCTGAACTAACCCAATAACTTCTGGCCCAGTGGTACGGTCCGTCTCGCTCTCTCTCTCTCTCTCTCTCTCTCTGGGGTTTGTCTGGTTAACACACCATTTCGGGTTCAGTCTTGGTTAGAGAAATAGTTCATCCATCCTGTGACTTGTCTGGTTGACCTCTTGTGTGTCATTAAGCTATTGACGGGGCACTCCAGCCTAGTCCTTCGTCATCATGGTGACCCTTCAGCTGTATTGGATTATGGCCTTGTCTTGTGTTTTTTTTCTGCCTTCAAATCAAGTTAGGCTGCGTTCTCTTTTAACATCTGTGGAGTTTGGCTCCATTAAAAGGACAAAGAGGATTCTTTCAGTCTTCCTGTCGATCAATTAGCATTTCCTTAATGATCCAACCAGTCCGGTAGCAAGGAACTTAAACAACAAGACAATCCATCTATTCTGTTTCAGTTTCATCCCGGTTTTAACCCCTAACCTTATTCTTAGTAATATGATTGGCATCACAATAACCACAGAAGTAACAGTTGGTGTAGTGTTGATCATTAGTACAGTATAGTTCAACATTTTCTTAGAATACCTCTTAGCCAGATTTTTCAATTACATTTCCATAGGTACATACAGTATAGTAGACGGTGGCTGGTCACTGATGTGGTTCCCTGTTCACTAGACCATATTTTGCTTTTCAACCCTCCTACTAACCCAACTGACTGCTCTTTTTCTGCTGCATGATCGTGTTAACCCGTCGTTCCTTTCTTCTCTTCTCTCTCTTCCTCCCTTCCCCCTCTCTCTCTTTCTCTCTTTCACTCTCTGGCCTCCCAGGTTCTGCTGGCTCTTTTAACATGTCAAACTCCGGAGACTTGTTTATGAGTGTGCAGGCTCTGAATGGGGACTCATACCAGGGGGCCGGGGTTGGGGCCAATGTTCAGTCCCAGGTAGGAACCTCGCGGAGACTAGTACGTTATCTACGTAATCCATACATTAGTACACTAGCTGTCATGTAGATAGATACCTAGCTAGCAGTCATACACTAGTAGCCTATTAGTGGCCTGTTGAAGACAGTCACTGACCCGCGGCAGACAGCCTTATGAGGTCTAGTATTAAAAGACTGAATCTCCCTGCTCAGTTGTTCAAGCACTGCCCGGCCTACAAGGTTTCATTGAAATCTGAATCCAAATCTCTTGACCTAGTCCGTGAGACAGAGGTCATATGTGGCTTTAGCAGTACACTGATGTGGCGGCCATTGTCAGGCTCATGAATGAATAGACGACTGCAGACAGATGTAGAAACAATACAAGACTCGTCAACACTGCTGACAACAGTTGTCGTAGCCACTGGTGTACAACAGTCCTCTGACCTTGCCCCGTTGGACAACCATGACTAGCACAGAGTTTTCTGAGTTTTGGGATTGGGAGGAAGTCTCATTCACCATAGGTTGGGTTGAAGAGTCACCACCTGCTTCGTCTCTCCATCCATCCCACCTTTATTTTTAAATCAACTCTCCAAATGCTTGAGGTGTTTCATGAATATGCATAGTATTAACCCCTGGGGTAGACAAGAGATCTCCTGGGTTGATACTGGGTTGTCCTTGTCAGGAGGTCATTTGGCTGCACACTCATTCCCAGCCACTGAGGAGAGGAGTTTTGAGTCGTAGAAGCAATTTGATTTGTTTCATTTTCATTCCTCTTTGAATTGTAATAAGATATTCAAATGAGTTCCCGTGTGATGATATTTGTGGTTGTTTGTCATTGTTCTTTTGTGATATCTATTGTGTTGAACCTGTATTACAGGCCAAATCATTCTAAACTGTTGCTGTGGTAACCTTTCTCAGTGCATGATACCCTTTTGCTATCAGACTGACCTTTCTTATGCATGAAGGACTTTTTCATCCGGAGCTTATGTCTGTCTGACCCGCCCTTTTCTCTACGTGTGTCTGTGTGTACGTGTGTGCGTCCGTTCCAGGTGGATACTCTTCGCCATGTTATCAGCCAGACAGGAGGATACAGTGACAGCATTGCAGCCAGCCAGATGTACAGTCCACAGGGCATCAATGTAAGAACACCAGCAAACAACAACTTTCTTTCATTTCATCACAATATTGCCCAGTCTTACTTTTGTCTCTTTGAAAGAAAAATAACTATTTCTATACTATACTTCTATAGCTATTCTTCTTTTGTTCCGATGCAATGTGTTCATACATTTAACCAACAATTCGATAGAAAGCTGCCTTTATTAGGGTTTCAGTTTGTCCCTTTGCCCAATTATTTGGAAGCCAATGTGTGTGGGATGTCACTTAGTTAGCAGTGGCCTGTTGGTGGCTGGGCTGTTGTCCAGGCGACGGCCCTTGTGTACTGGTAATGCCCCGGGTGCCAGGTGAGGAGGCAGGAGTCAGACGGAGCGAGAGGCGGCCGGCCAGGCGTACGGACACGCTCAGAGCCTGCCTGTCTGGGGACATTAGTGTTAGCGAGGCACCTGCAGCCGACAGGAACAAGGCCACAGGTGACATCTTGCCTGTCCAACACTCAGCTCACGTGGCACCAAATGAAAAGAAACACAGACCTAATTTCTTCCCCATTCCAAGAGCCCCCCCAAAAAGTAATGGCCCCAGAGTACAAGCTTCAGTCAAATCTATCTACCACCCTAAAAAAAGACTGCCACGTTCTGACGGGGTTTTGGCAGGGCAAGGCTGGGAACACTGGAGGGTGTGTGTGTAGTGTTACGATCTACAGTGACAGGCTGTGTTGTAGAGAGGGGAATCAATAAGGCAGTCACAGCAGGGTGAGAGGGGGTCTGGGCCAGCAGTCTGAGTGCATCGGTCGCGTCATTCGTCCAACAACCACAATGACACTGACAGCAGCGAGCCCTGCAATGTCCAACCCAAGATGCTAAAAAAGGAAGTGGTGGTGGACTGAAGACGTTCTACTGAGCTTCCTCAGTAAACTATGCTGTAACTAAGCTAAATGAGGGCTGATGAAAATGGGCAATGTTAAGATCACTGTCTGTTATTCAGTGGATGCATAGTAGGTGGTTTCTGTGAGGCAGCCTTTGACAAACCAATACGGGCATTCACATTTGCAGCACATCAGTCGTCAACACCTGTCTGTGTAGATATTGTGACCCTCTGCCCCATACCTCAAAATCTGAGCCGAATCCAAATTAACTTTTTATGCAATTATGTTTTTAAACAAAGTATTCAAACATCAAAATATGATGTCCTTGTAAGACACTTCATTTATATTGTAGAATCATATTATTATTTTGATGTTTAGACTTTTCTATAGAAGCTTTTAATCTTGGATGGATCTTTTATTGTGCAGCTAAACAATTTCCCCTCATTCTGAGGTTTCTAATGACTGAGCTGAGGCAGGAAGCAGCCTTCACATGCCGGAGCTCTCTTTTATCCTTGAACAGTAATTACGGCTGTGAAATAGGCGAAAGGTGTCACCAAAGCTGAAGATTTTAAAAGTGTTTTTCGCTCCCCTCGGTTCTAAATGTGATGAAAGACTTGCTCTATGTGAAATAACAGGGTTTGAAAATAAGAGGGTGCCAAAACCCATCTCCAACAGCTTTCACTGATGGCATGGAAATTGCTATTAATGTCCCAAATGCTCTTTAAATCGACCTATCTTCCCGGGATTGGAAATTGCCTCCTATTTTACGCACCCATTATATTTTCATCCCAATAGCCGATGAGATAATTTGCTATAATTGATTCTCCCATCAACCATCTTGTAGGTTTTGTGTGTGTGAGGTCTGTGCGTTCTCAATAACATGTCTCTATTGTCTCTACATGAGGCCATTTTGAGACAGATGGGAGATGAAGTCTTGATAGAGGAATTGTACTATAGTGTATTTTGAAGATACATAATCCCGCTGAGTGAAAAAGGGTATATTTCAGTTAAAGAGTTTCATGTTAGCTATCGATGCAGCTAAGAAAATATACATATGTGTTGTTATTTCTGTATCTTTTAGGAAATTTGACCTGAGGCATACAACAAATTATCTCACAATTTAATCTCTAGATTCCAAAATATATATTTTTGAAGGACTTTTGTCTTTGACTCCACAGACAAACGGTGGCTGGCAGGATGCTCCGACCCCCTCGTCAGTGAACTCGCTCACAGAAGGACCCGGAAGTGTTCACTCGGATACCTCCAACTGATTATTTTACCCTCCACACCTTCCATTCCCACATCCCATCGATGAACTGGCAGAGCCAATCACAGTGTTAAACATAGAGGCATACTACACAGTGTTAAACATAGAGGCATACTACACAGTGTCCTGTAGATTTCAGGGGTGCGTAACTAAAACAACCTTTCCTAAGCTACAGTATCATGGGACATTTGAGATACATACAGTAATAGGAATGTCAGAACAAAAATCTAAACAATACAAAAAGGATGAATTCAAATGTTTGTTCAGATTTCACAGGATATTTAGAGGGCTCTGGTTGCTTACTCACCTGTGATTGTTTCACTCATATTGATGATATTCAGTGATAAATTCAGACAACCCAACCTGTATACTTCAATTTAAATGCTTCATTCTACCTCTCAGCAACTAAAAAGTAAAACAAATAATATGAAAGAACATTATTTGTTTTCTGACTAAAACATGAACTTTGTCATTGTATGAAAGAAGCACTTCGTCATGCTTTGTTTTGCGATCCCTCGCCCGTTCTATGGTACGACATTTAGGATTTTAATGTTGCTCCCTTGTTTACAGTGTGTACTTTATAAACTGTGTTCGCTTTACCATCTCCCACAGAGAAATAACCAGGAAGACTTAGAACTTGATTTACTAAATGTTTTTGTATTCGTTTCTCCATAGAGGACTTGTTGGGAAAGCAGGTCAGCCTAGTGAACTCTGAGGGCCCTTCACCCTGACTAGCAGGTCTTCAATCTGGGTGGAAGGCGTTAGAAAAGAAAACACGCTGGTACGAGAATGCGCATTGGCTGATCTAAGGGCTTTAATGGAAATTGAGTAGACAATTGAATATACATTGTAGATGTGTGTCTTCCTGGTTTATAAACGTATGCCCCACGACCCCTTTGATATCTTATCAGAATGTGGGAGCGCTGTGGGCCCACAAGCACTCACAGGGCTCTGTTCCAATATCCATACTAGTGTACCACTTAGAATGCATGCCCAATACATGCTTCATTCTAAGTATGCTAGTGTGGATATTGGAAAAGGGGAACAGAGTGTGTGCTATTGATTGTCTGAGGGCCTGTGAACAAGAGGAGCGCCCTCCTTTTAAACAACCACCTCATTGAGTATCCATGTGTCTCATCAGAGGTAATCGTGTGAAGTTACAGTCATGTCGTGTAAAAAAAAATCAGAAATACAATAAACACCTGTCATCAAAAACCCATACGAGCTTGACTCACATTAGTCACCTAATGTTACTGTTAACCAAAACCTTTATACTTATTGATCTATTGTTGACATTTTATGTGTACTTTCAAGAGGTCCTAACCCATCTAGCTATATTCACTCATGTACTTACATGTTGGATTTTTTACTGTACCTTTTGCTAATTTTCCCAATTCTGGTGGGGGATGATAACCAACTGAACAATGCTGCCTAATTGAAAAACAATGTTGTTGAACAGTCCAATTCAGAAGAAACCATTTCTGTAAAAAAATCTTTCAAGGATCTGTGTAGTAACTGAGTTTGTTTTTAAGTACATTGCATCAGAATCCAGTTAAACAGGGAAGTCGTTACGTTAATAGGATTTAAAACATAAATCTGCGGATGCAGGTAACACCAGGACTGAACTTACAGTAGCCATGATGCACAGGTCATGCATGAGATGCTTTGTGCTCCATGATTATGCTAAACAGATACAATGTTTTCCTGTGATTCAGTGTTCATTACTGTTCAATGCCCTCTCATACAATGGAACTTTACTGTTCTTTAAACCCAGAGTTGATTTCTCTTTCTCTTTCCAGGCATTTTTTGGGCAGTTTAATATGTATTACAGTATATGACAGCATTCTTTCTTCCACTGTATTAAGAACCAAAAACCTACATTATAATGTCACCTGTATCCTTGCTTTTCACTCCTTCAACTGACTTGTATGAATCCTCAGAATTCAGAAGCATATTGAATGTTGATGTGCTGAAAGGTCTAATGTCCATAGCAAAACTAGAGGTGGGAAAATGATTTCAGACAAACAAAGATGATATTTGGACATTTGATATACTGTATAGTACTTGTCCTTTTGTTGTGTGGACTATATAGTTATTATTTAGTATTTGGTTATTTACTTTTTATGGTATGCTATTGTATGTCATGGTTCCCATATTCTTGTCAATTAGCTCTCTCATGATGTGATTATGTGAACATTGCCACATTGTACTTGACTTGCTTTGTTGAACAATAATTTATGCAGTTTCAACATTAAACTTATTATACTACGTAATACATCAAGACAAATCAGTGGCATTTTATTATTGAACATTTGAGTGAGAAAACAAGAATAATACACTGATGGTTGCCAGTTGGCAAAATGATATATATTTTTATATGTGATATAGATTGAATGCACATATTGTAAATTCAGCTTCACAAACAATGTAAGTTCAAGTAAAAAAAACTCACTTTTCATTTCCCCTCTAATTCATTGTTTTGTTGTGCCAAAGTAGAAGTATTCATAATTCATTCATTTTGAATAACTCTCAATAAAACTGTTTGTAACTCCCCTATTAAATACAAGTGAATCTCAACTACTTGATAGTCTGTACAGGGGCCCTGAGCTCTACAACCCATTCGCTCCACATCCAGATTTTAAAATATGCTTGTTTGCCAATAAATGCAATATGATAATGACGCATATAATATAGCTTTTTAGTTTTGATAGCTGAAAAAAGAGGTTCAGGATTCAGTCATTTGTAAAAAAGTTTCCTTTGTTGCATGTAATGTGTTCTTTAATAAAATACTGCAGTGTTTTTTAACCATTCGTCACATATTTACATATTTTTTCTGTTAGTAGTCTGGTTCACTTGGTCTTGTAAAAGTTATGACAGGAGACAGGTATACTGATAACAAAACCATATTTGTATTCTATTTATAACATTATATCTGATATGTACAGTCAAACATAGGCATGTCCCAGTGCTCCAGTTTCAACTGTTCTGCCTGCGGCTATGGAACCCTGACCTGTTCACCGGATGTGCTACCTGTCCCAGACCTGCTGTTTTCAACTCTCTAGAGACAGCAGGAGCGGTAGAGATACTCTGAATGATTGGCTATGAAAAGCCAACTGACATTTACTCCTGAGGTGCTGACCTGTTGCACCCTCGACAACCACTGTGATTATTATTATTTGACCCTGCTGGTCATCTATGAACATTTGAACATCTTGACCATGTTCTGTAATAATCTTCACCCGGCACAGCCAGAAGAGGACTGTCCACCCCTCATAGCCTGGTTCCTCTCTAGGTTTCTTCCTAGGTTCTGGCCTTTCTAGGGAGTTTTTCCTAGCCACCAGGCTTCTACACCTGCATTGCTTGCTGTTTGGGGTTTTAGGCTGGGTTTCTGTACAGCACTTTGTGACATCAGCTGATGTAAGAAGGGCTTTATAAATAAATTTGATTGATTGATTGAAACATGTACAGGTAACTGCCTGCTTAAAGGAGTCACCAAAATACAGTGTCTTAATAGGGCGTTGGGCCACCGCGAGCTGCCAGAACAGCTTCAATGCTCCTTGGCATAGGTTTTACAACTGTCTGGAACTTTATTGGAGGTATGCGACACCATTCTGCCACGAGAAATTCCACTATGTGTTGTTTTGTTGAGGGTGGTGGAAAACACTGTCTCAAGCACCGCTCCAGAATCTGCCATAAGTGTTCACACACACCCTTAAAAAAAACCCTAAGGTTGATGTCCGCCGAAATCCAGTTAGCATAATAAAATAATCTCCATAAAAATCGGTCAATTTAAGCTAGAGATATCAGTTTTTTTGCATTGGGTGCGTCTCAATCCAACGCATCCACCTTTGTCGCACTTCTGCATCTGCAGTGAAAGAGCTGGAGAGGTGTTTGTCAGATCATGAGGCATCCCAAAAATCGGTCTTCTCATGAAATATTACAATATAGCAATTAAACACTGGATGATAGATGTGCAGAAGATGAATGTGCAAGCAGAGATACTGGGGTGCAAAGGAGCAAAATAAAAAAATAACAGTATGGGGATGAGGTAGTTGGATGGGCTATTTACAGATGGGCTATGCACAGGTGCAGTGATCTGTGAGCTGCTATGACACCTGGTGCGTAAAGTTAGTGAGGGAGATATGAGTCTCCAGCTTCAGTGATTTTTGTAGATTGTTCCAGTCATTGGCAGCAGAGAACTGTAAGGAAAGGCGGCCAAAGGAGGAATTGGCTTTAGGGGTGACCAGTGAAATATACCTGCTGGAGCGTGTGCTACGGGTGGGTGCTGCTATGGTGACCAGTGAGCTGAGATAAGGCAGGGCTTTACCTAGCAAAGACTTATAGATGACCTGGAGCCAGTGGGTTTGGAGACAAATATGAAGCGAGGGCTAGCCAACGAGAGCATACAGGTCGCAGTGGTGGGTAGTATATGGGGCTTTGGTGATGAAACAGATGGCACTGTGATAGACTGCATTCAATTTGCTGAGTAGAGTGTTGGAGGCTATTTTGTAAATGACATCGCCGATGTCAAGGATCGGTAGGATAGTCAGTTTTACGAGGGTATGTTTGGCAGCATGAGTGAAAGATGCTTTGATGCGAAATAGGAAGCCGATTCTAGATTTAATTTTGGATTGGAGATGCTTAATGTGAGTCTGGAAGGAGAGTTTACAGTCTAACCAGACACCTAGGTATTTGTAGTTGTCCACATATTCTAAGTCAGAACCGTCCAGAGTAGTGATGCTGGATGGGCGGGCAGGTGTGGACAGCGATCGGTTGAAGAGCATGCATTTAGTTTTACTTGCATTTAAGAGCAGTTGGAGGCCACGGAAGGAGAGTTGTATGGCATTGAAGCTTGTCTGGAGGTTAGTTAACACAGTGTCCAAAGAAGGGCCAGAAGTATACAGAATGGTGTTGTCTGCGTAGAGGTGGATCAGAGAATCACTAGCAGCAAGAGCGACATCCTTGATGTATACAGAGAAGAGAGTCGGCCCGAGAATTGAACCCTGTGGCACCCCCATAGAGACTGCCAGAGGTTCGGTCAACATGCCCTCCAATTTGACACACTGAACACTGTCTGAGAAGTAGTTGGTGAAACAGGCGAGGCAGTCATTTGAGAAACCAAGGCTGTTAAGTCTGCCGATAAGAATGTGGTGATTGACAGAGTTGAAAGCCTTGGCCAGGTCGATGAATACAGCTGCACAGTATTGTTTCTTATCAATGGTGGTTATGATATCATTTAGGACCTTGAGCATGGAGCCATGACCAGCTCGGAAACCAGATTGCATAGCGGAGAAGTTACGGTGGGATTCGAAATGGTCGGTGATCTGTTTGTTAACTTGGCTTTCGAAGACCTTAGAAAGGCAGGGTAGGACAGATATAGGTCTGTAGCGGTTTGGGTCTAGAGTGTCTCCCCATTTGAACAGGGGGATGACCGTGGCAGCTTTCTAATCTTTGGGGATCTCAGACAATATGAAAGAGAGGTTGAACAGGCTAGTAATAGGGGTTGCAACAATTTTGGCGAATAATTTTAGAAAGAGAGGGTCCAGATTGTCTAGCCCGGCAGATTTGTAGGGGTCCAGATTTTGCAGCTCTTTCAGAACATCAGCTGTAGAGTCCATATTCTCAATGGACTTTACAGTGTCCCAGAACTTTTGGGAAATTGTGCTACAGGATGCAAATTTCTGTTTGAAAAAGCTAACCTTTGCTTTCCTATCTCCCTGTGTATATTGGTTCCTAACTTCCCTGAAAAGTTTCATATCGCAGGGCCTATTCGATGCTAATGCAGTACGCCACAGGATGTTTTTGTGCTGGTCAATGGCAGTCAGGTCTGGAGTGAACTAGGGGCTATATCTGTTCCTGGTTCTACATTTTTTGAATGGGGCGTGCTTATTTAAGATGGTGAGGAAAGCACTTTTAAAGAATAGCCAGGCATCCTCTACTGACACACCTACTCAACACCTACTCATTGAAGGGTTTTTCAAATTTTTTTACAAATTTCTATGTTGTAGAATAATAATGAAGACATCAAAACTATGAAATAACACATATGGAATCATGTAGCAACCCAAAAAATGTTAAACAAATCGAAATATATTTTATATTTGATATTCTTCAAAGTAGCCACCCTTTGCCTTGATGACAGCTTTGCACACTCTTGGCATTCTCTCAACTAGCTTCACCTAGAATGCTTTTCCAACAGTCTTGAATAAGTTCCATATATGCTGAGCACTTGTTGCCTGATTTTCCTTCCCTCTGCAGTCCAAATCCTCCCAAAGTATCTCAATTGAGTTGAGGTCGGGTGATTGTGGAGGCCAGGTCATCTGATGCAGCACTCCATCACTCTCCTTCTTGGTCAAATAGCCTTTACACGGCCTGGAGGTGTGTTGGGTCATTGTCCTGTTGAAAACAAATGATTCTCCCACTAAGCGCAAACCAGATGGGATGGCGTATCGCTACAAAATGCTGTGGTAGCCATGCTGGTTAAGTGTGCCTTGAATTCTAAATAAATGACTGACAGTGTCACAAGCAAAGCACCCCCACACCATCACACCTCCTCCTCCATGCTTCACGGTGGGAACTACACATGCAGGGATCATCCGTTCACCGGGGGTTGGAACCAAAAATCTCAAATTTGGACTCATTAGACCAAAGGACAGATTTCCACCGGTCTAATGTCCATTGCTCATGTTTCTTTTTTTTCTTTTTTTTTCTTGGCCCAAGCAAGTCTCTTCTTCGTATTGGTGTCCTTTAGTAGTGGTTTATTTGCAACAATTCAACAATGAAGGCCTGATTCACACCTGATTCATGCTTCTCTGAACAGTTGATGTTGAGATGTGTCTGTTACTTGAACTCTGTGAAGCATTTATTTGGGCTGCAATCTGAGGTGCAGTTAACTAATGAAATGATCCTCTGCAGCAGAGGTAACTCTGGGTCTTCCTTTCCTGTTGCGGTCCTCATGAGAGCCAGTTTAATCATAACGCTTGATGGTTTTTGCGACTGAAATGTTCCGTATTGACTGACCTTCATGTCTTAAAGTAATGATGGACTGTCATTTCTGTTTGCTTATTTAAGCTGTTCTTGCCATAATATGGATTTGGTCTTTTACCAAATAGGGGTGTCTTTTGTATACCACCCCTACCTTGTCACTATATAATACTGAATGCCCATGTAAATGTGATATTTCCTTTTTTTTTATTTTTATAAATTACAAAATAATTTTACAAACCTGTTTTTGCTTTGTCATCAAGGGGTATTGTGTGTCGATTGATGAGGTCGAATAAAAAACATGAGCTGGCGCACACCCAGATAAAATGATTTCATGTGGAGGTGCTGACTAACGGCGAATAAACTATAAGCTATCAAAATAAAGACAGTCGCACACTCCATATATAAACTCCCAGTAATTTATTGGGTAAATCACCAATGTTTCGGCATCACTGTGCCTTCTTCAGGGTGAAAAACAACAATTTAATGAATTTTAGAATAAGGCTGTAACGTAAGAAAATGTGGAATAAGTCAAGGGGTCTGAATAGCTTCCGAATGCATTGTATATGATCATAGGAGTCACATCTGAGAAGGAGAGCATTGTGAAGGGATTTGGCTCTCACAGTTTATATGCTAAAATACCCTTTGGTTATGGAAATGTTGAATCCTGGAGTGTTTGGTTACACTTCACATGAAGCACATTCAATTTCAGTGTCTCCAAGAGCTTTTGTGTCAATAAAATCCCTACAACTTTTAAACAAACCAATGGTCTCCCTTTACCACATGTTATCTGACATTTCCACAGCTCTTTCAGTAGAAATAAACAGGGCCACGGTACAAAGTGTCTGGCCAGATGTGCTCTTCAGAGAGCTTCCCTGGGAAGGTCTGGTATGGCCTTCTTCACACAGAGGGAAGAAGGCCATTGGAGGGAAGAATTCCATTGCCATCCAAAGCAGTGATATTTCACATAGTTTATCTGAATTGGACGATATTGGACATATTGAAAAATACAATAAAAAACCATGGCTATGGAGATGTCTGTGCTATGCATACCAGTACTATGGTGTGGTGGTTTAAAGATTGTGAGGAGTTTCTTCTCTCCACAGGGTTGATTGGATAAGGACTGGCAGTTGGAGGACTGCAATATCTCACAAGTTATGTCTTCTGAGACCCTTTCACATAAAAAAAGGGTGGACAAACAAGACTTGACCAGTGTGTGTGTGTGTGTGTGTGTGTGCTTACTAACATGTGCAGGGTATTATTTCTAATACTGTATGTATGTCCTCCAATAACCCAATCACCTCCTCTTATTGTCTCGTACCTTGAAATGAGATCTGAATGACACAGGCAGCGGAGCCGGATTGGCCACGTCGTTGTTGGGTTTCACCCCTATCCTACCAACAACGACATTGACATTATTTGGCTGGACAGTGGCATGTCTGGCAGAATTACTTTCACAACTGCTACATATTCATAATTACCTAAATATAGTGTGTGATGGTGGGGGAGAAAGGGATATTGGGCAGAGAGGGCTGTAGAATAGATGGACACTAGGCTTGACTGCTGAGCGATGGTGAAATGCCAGCACTGGACTGCCCACCGGCCCCAGGGCTGTGAGGAAACAAAACCCTTTCTCTCAGAGCAGAGACAGCATCAAAACGATTTGACCACACATACTTGATCAGTGTCCAAACCTTGATCCCTCTCAGCTCAGGCTAAATTAGAATGCTGGAAACTAAAGGAGAGCATTGCCCATCACTTGATGTTCATACTATGGTATACGGTTTGTGACATGATCAAACTCTGACATCCATTCCACAGAACCATACTTGACAGCTTGCTGACACTTCCGAATGTTTAATGTACCACAACAACCTTATCATTTAATTCAGGACATTCAATGACAATGGCCTGCAATGAATGTCAAAACTCATTATTTCCATATTTAAGAACTGAACTCACATGGACAAATCAAATCAAATGTTATTTGTCACATGCATCAGAAACAACAGGTGTAGACTGACAGTGAAATGCTTACTTATGGGTCTTTTTCCAACAATGCAGAGTTAAAGATAAAGACAATAATAATACAAATAAAAATAGTGACACGAGGAATAAATACACAGTAAATAATGAATAACAATAAAGAGTAAAAATAACATGTATATACTGTATACAGGGAGTACCAGTACCGAGTTGATGTACAGGGGTATGAGGTAATTGAGGTAGCTATGTACATATACTGTAGGTAGGGGTAAAGTGACTAGGCAACAGGATAGATAATAGACTGAGCTGTAGCAGTGGTGTATGTGGAGCAGTAGCAGTAGTGTACGTGTGTGAGTGTGTGTGTGACATCAGTATGCGTTTGTGCTCATGTTGTGTGTGGGTGTATGTAGTGTGTGGGTGTATGTAGTGTGTGTGTGTGTGTGTGTGTGTGTGTGTGTGTGTTGGGTTGTCTTTGCAAGTATGTGTGAGTGTGTAGGTAGAGTCCATTGTGTGTGCATAGAGTCAGTGCAAGAGAGTTAGTTCAAAAAAGGGTCAATGCCGGTAGTCCGGTTAGCCATTTGATTAACTATTTAGCAGAGTTGTTTAACAGTCTTATGGCTTGGGGGTAGAAGCTGTTCAGGGTCCTGTTGGTTCCAGCCTTGGTGCACTGGTACTGCTTAAAATGAAGTAGCAGAGAGAACAGCCTATGGCTTGGGTGACTGGAGACTTTGACAATTTTTTGGGGCCTTCCTCTGACACCTCCTGGTATAGTGGTCCTGGAAGGCAAGCCTGGTCTCATAGACTAGACGTAACATAGTAGATGTAAATCCGGGACACTCAAAATAGTATGATATGTTACGTTTGGTATGGTTACATAAGACAGATGGTTACTTAAGGAAAAAAATGTAAGTAGAGTGTGTGGTCGGGCATATAACGCGAACGTCTAGCAACCCAAAGGTTGCGAATTCGAATCTCATCAAGGACAACTTTAGCATTTTAATAATTAGCAACTACTTAGCATGTTAGCTAACCCTAACATGTTAGCTAACTACTTATTACTACTTTTTAGCTACTTTGCAACTACTTAGCATGTTCAGCTAACCTTAACCCTTTTAACTAACCCTAACCCTAGCCTTAACCCTTTAACCTAACTCATAAACTTAACCCTAAACCCTAGCCTAGCTAACATTAGCATACTAGCTAACATTAGCCACCTAGCTAGAATTCGTAACATATCATACATTTTTGTAGACATTTATAACATATTGTACTTTTGGCAAATTCATAACATATTGTACATTTTTCAAATTCGTAACATATAATAAATACAAATTGTAATTCATAAAATATCATACGAAATGGGTGATGAATATCCACAAATTAATACATACCATAAAAACATAACATAGGCTAAATAGAGTCTCTCAGATTATCCTACAGAATAATTCGAAATGCTCTGAGACCAGGTTGGGATGGCAGGGAGCTCGGTCCCAGTGATGTACTGGGCCCTAATCACCACCCTCTGTAGTGCCTTGAGGTTGTGTGCCTTGCAGTTGCCGTACCAACAGTGATGCAGCCAATCAAGATGCTCTCAAATCTTTTCATCCTTCTGAGGTGGAAGAGGCGCTGTCGTGCCCTCTTCATAGCTGTGTGGATGTGTATGGACCATGTTAATTCCTTAGTAATGTGGACCCTGAGGAACTTGAAGCTCTCAACTACAGATCTTTGAATTATTTTTAGAAACCCTGGGTTAGTGTTAAACTACCATTCCTCAGAGGTGACACATCAAACGGGCTGATCAAAATCAAATGTTTCTCTCTGTTGACATCTGGCTCTCCAGCTGTTATTACATCCCTGTTTAATAATTACAGCTGATGTGGATGGGCCCGCACTGTGCTGTATGGCGCAGGAGGGTGGCCCAGACACCTTCTCCAACCATCTTAAACAACCCCCAGCAGCCGCCACTAATGTGGAGCGACAGAGCTATTCCACAACAGACCTCCTGGTGTAAAACAAAATAAACAAAAAGGATCCTGTCTGGTTTTATAAAATGGGAGAGGAGAGGGGTCTCGGATTCTTGGCCATGACCTCTCAGAGGAAGTTGGGATATACAAAAAACTAATTTCCAATTCACACATGCATATAATATGCACTTGTATGTGTGTGAAATTGGACAAATATAAGCATCCACCTTATTACATGAACTTATATGGTTAAATGTTTAAGTGGAACAATAGTGTTTGGTATATGTGTGGGGCCAGTGGACCTCTAAGCAGAGGCCTGCACCGCAGTGTGATGTGCGTCTGTGTGTGTGGGGAGTGTCCCTTAATCCTTTAACAGAAGTCCCTCTTGTGGTGAATGGATATACTACATGGATGTACTCACATCAGTAGCTCTATGCAAAAACAAATTCATACCGCAAGATGGCAACGTTAATCCACTTCCCTCAGTAAATGAAAAAAAATCACATGGGAGTTTAGACTGATTTTGAAGGTTGAAATACGAGCAATTAGATGGACTATTTATACATGATTTAAAGAAATGTTTTACTTTTGTGATCTTTTAAAAGTGTATCCATGCACGTATTTACCTATGACTTTCTCTAACGCTTGGATAGGGGTTTCATCCATTATAAGGTGTTTCATGCATTGCCTGGAAACCCAGCAATGAATTGCATAGAATTTCACATTGGGCAGTTTGAATCAGGAAAGTTTCCTCTCATGACCTTTACAAGCCAGAATGTTCAATAAAATAATATTTTAACGTACTTTACCGTGCAGCTGTTCATTTTGGCGGTAGGAATGTGAGACAATATAGCCAAAGGAGAGTATAATTACATCAGATTTTCGAAGCACTGGTAGTGCATTCAGAAATATAGTTGAAGTCGGAAGTTTACATACACTCGTTTTTCAACCACTCCACACATTTTTTGTTAACGACTATAGTTTTGGCAAGTCGGTTAGAACATCTACTTTGTGCATGACACAAGTAATTTTTACAACAATTGTTTACAGACAGACTATTTCACTTATAATTCACTGTATTACAATTCCAGTGGGTCAGAAGTTTACATACACTAAGTTGACTGTGCCTTTAAACAGCTTGGAAAATTCCAGAAAATGAAGTCATGGCTTTAGAAGCTTCTGATAGGCTAATTGACATAATTTGAGTCAATTGTAGGTGTACCTGTAGATGTATTTCAAGGCCGACCTTCAAACTATGTGACTCTTTGCTTGACATCATGGGAAAATCAAAAGAAATCAGCCAAGACCTCAGAAAAAACATTGTAGACCTCCACATGTCTGGTTCATCCTTGGGAGCAAATTTCCAAACACCTGAAGGTACCACGTTCATCTGTACAAACAATAGTACGCAAGTATAAACACCATGGGACCACACAGCCGTCATACCGTTCAGGAAGGAGACGCGTTCTGTCTCCTAGAGATGAACGTACATTGGTGTGAAAAGTGCAAAACAATCCCAGAACAACAGAAAAGGATCTTGTGAAGATGCTGGAGGAAACCGGTACAAAAGTATCTATATCCACAGTAAAACAAGTCCTATATCAACATAACCTGAAAGGCCGCTCAGCAAGGAAGAAGCCACTGCTCCATAAATAAGCCAGACTACGGCTTGCAACTGCACATGGGGACAAAGATCATACTTTTTGGAGAAATGTCCTCTGGTCTGATGAAACAAAGACAGAACTGTTTGGCCATAATGACCATGGTTATGTTTGGAGGAAAAAGGGAGAGGTTTGCAAGCCAAAGAACACCATCCCAACCATGAAGCACGGGGGTGGCAGCATCATGTTGTGGGGGTGCTTTGCTGCAGGAGGGACTGGTGCACTTCACAAAATAGAT
Organism: Salmo trutta; assembly: GCF_901001165.1. Classification (NCBI taxonomy): domain Eukaryota; kingdom Metazoa; phylum Chordata; class Actinopteri; order Salmoniformes; family Salmonidae; genus Salmo; species Salmo trutta. The sequence continues at coordinate 27,744,039 of NC_042977.1, forward strand.
GGCATCATGAGGGAAAATTATGTGGATATTTTTATTTTATTTCACCTTTATTTAACCAGGTAGGCAAGTTGAGAACAAGTTCTCATTTACAATTGCGACCTGGCCAAGATAAAGCAAAGCAGTTTGACACATACAACAGAGTTACACATGGAGTAAAACAAACATACAGTCAATAATACAGTAGAAAAATAAGTCTATATACACACAATGTGAGCAAATGAGGTGAGATAAGGGAGGTAAAGGCAAAAAAAAGGCCATGGTGGCAAAGTAAATACAATATAGCAAGTAAAACACTGGAATGGTAGATTTGCAGTGGAAGAAAGTGCAAAGTAGAAATTTAAATAATGGGGTGCAAAGGAGCAAAATAAATACAGGGGAAAAGGTAGTTGTTTGGGCTAAATTATAGATGGGCTATGTACAGGTGCAATAATCTGTGAGCTGCTCTGACAGCTGGTGCTTAAAGCTAGTGAGGGAGATAAGTGTTTCCAGTTTTAGAGATTTTTGTAGTTCGTTCCAGTCATTGGCAGCAGAGAACTGAAAGGAGAGGCGGCCGAAGGAGGAATTGGCTTTGGGGGTGACCAGTGAAGTATACCTGCTGGAGCGCGTGCTACAGGTGGGTGCTGCTATGGTGACCAGCGAGCTGAGATAAGGGGGGACTTTACCTAGCAGGGTCTTGTAGATGACCTGGAGCCAGTGGGTTTGGCGACGAGTATGAAGCGAGGGCCAGCCAACGAGTGTCAGGGATTTCTTCGTCGTCAGACGATATGGCGAAATCATCGTCGGAAAATGAGGACCAATATGCAGCAGAGTTGAGATAGTTCATTTTGAACGTTTAATAAACTCAAAGAGGAACATACAAAATGAACTCACGATATACTGACAGTCCTGTTAGGCTCACACATGCTAAACACGAAACAATCTCCCACAAATACACAGACAAACACACCCAACTAATATAGGACTTCCAATCAAAGGCAACACCAAACAGCTGCCTTCAATTGGAAGTCCACCCCAATTAACTCAACATAGAAACAGATTACCTAGACTAACCATAGAATTACATAAACAAGGAACAGTGCCCAAAAACCCCGGAATACATAAATCAAATGCCCTTTTTAGAAAAACCACCACCCCGAACCACATAAACCAAATACCCTCTGCCACGTCCTGACCAAACTACAATAACAATAAATCCTTATACTGGCCAGGACGTGACAACGAGAGCGTACAGGTCGCAGTGGTGGGTAGTATATGGGGCTTTGGTGACAAAACGGATGGCACTGTGATAGACTACATCCAATTTACTGAGTAGGGTGTTGGCGGCTATTTTGTAAATTACATCGCCGAAGTCGAGGATCGGTAGGATGGTCAGTTTTACGAGGGTATGTTTGGCAGCATGAGTGAAGGATGCTTTGTTGCGAAATAGGAAGCCACTTCTAGATTTAACTTTGGATTGGAGATGTTTGATGTGAGTCTTGAAGGAGAGTTTACAGTCTAACCAGACACCTGCAGTGGGGAAAAAAAGTATTTGATCCCCTACTGATTTTGTACATTTGCCCACTTACAAAGAAATGATCAGTCTATAATTTTAATGGTAGGTTTATTTGAACAGTGAGAGACAGAATAACAACAAAAAAATCCAGAAAAAACCATGTCAAAAATTTTATAAAATGATTTGCATTTGAATGAGGGAAATAAGTATTTGACCCCTCTGCAAAACATGACTTAGTACTTGGTGGCAAAACCCTTGTTGGCAATCACAGAGGTCAGACGTTTCTTGTAGTTGGCCACCAGGTTTGCACACATCTCAGGAGGGATTTTGTCCCTCTCCTCTTTGCAGATCTTCTCCAAGTCATTAAGGTTTCGAGGCTGACGTTTGGCAACTCAAACGTTCTGCTCCCTCCACAGATTTTCTATGGGATTAAGGTCTGGAGACTGGCTAGGCCACTCCAGGACCTTAATGTGCTTCTTCTTGAGCCACTCCTTTGTTGCCTTGGCCGTGTGTTTTGGGTCATTGTCATGCTGGAATACCCATCCACGACCCATTTTTAATGCCCTGGCTGAGGGAAGGATGTTCTCACACAAGATTTGACGGTACATGGCCCCATCCATCATCCATTTGATGTGGTGAAGTTGTCCTGTCCCCTTAGCAGAAAAACACCCCCAAAGCATAATGTTTCCACCTCCATGTTTGACGGTGGAGATGGTGTTCTTGGGGTCATAGGCAGCATTCCTCCTCCTCCAAACACGGCGAGTTGAGTTGATGCCAAAGAGCTCCATTTTGGTCTCATCTGACCACAACACTTTCACCAGTTGTCCTCTGAATCATTCAGATGTTCATTGGCAAACTTCAGATGGGCATGTATATGTATTCTTGAGCAGGGGGACCTTGCGGGCGCTGCAGGATTTCAGTCCTTCACGGCATAGTGTGTTACCAATTGTTTTCTTGGTGACTATGGTCCCAGCTGCCTTGAGATCATTGACAAGATCCCCCCGTGTAGTTCTGGGCTGATTCCTCACCGTTCTCATGATCATTGCAACCCCACGAGGTGAGATCTTGCATGGAGCCCCAGGCCGAGGGAGACTGACAGTTCTTTTGTGTTTCTTCCATTTGCGAATAATCGCACCAAATGTTGTCACCTTCTCACCAAGCTGCTTGGCGATGGTCTTGTAGACCATTCCAGCCTTGTGTAGGTCTACAATCTTGTCCCTGACATCCTTGGAGAGTTCTTTGGTCTTGGCCATGGTGGAGAGTTTGGAATCTGATTGATTGATTGCTTCTGTGGACAGGTGTCTTTTTTACAGGTAACAAGCTGCGAGTGTGCTCCTAATCTCAGCTCGTTACCTGTATAAAAGACACCTGGGAGCCAGAAATCTTTCTGATTGAGAGGGGGTCAAATACTTATATCCCTCATTAAAATGCAAATCAATTTATAACATTTTTGACATGTGTTTTTCTGGATATTTTTGTTGTTATTCTGTCTCTCACTGTTCAAATAAACCTACCATTAAAATTATAGACTGATCCTTTCTTTATCAGTGGGCAAACATACAAAATCAGCAGGGGATCAAATACTTTTTCCCCCCACTGTAGGTATTTGTAGTTGTCCACATATTCTAAGTCAGAACCGTCCAGTAGTGATGCTGGACGGGCGGGCAGGTGCAGGCAGCGATCGGTTGAAGAGCATGCATTTAGTTTTACTTGCATTTAAGAGCAGTTGGAGGCCACGGAAGGAGAGTTGTATGGCATTGAAGCTCATCTGGAGGGTTGTTAACACAGTGTCCAAAGAAGGGGCAGAAGTATACAGAATGGTGTCGTCTGCGTAGAGGTGGATCAGAGACTCACCAGCAGCAAGAGCGACATCATTGATGTATACAGAGAAGAGAGTCAGCCCAAGAATTGAACCCTGTGGCACCCCCATAGAGACTGCCAGAGGTCCTGACAACAGACCCTCCGATTTGACACACTGAACTCTATCAGAGAAGTAGTTGGTGAACCAGGCGAGGCAATCATTTGAGAAACCAAGACTATTGAGTCTGCCGATAAGAATGTGGTGATTGACAGAGTCGAAAGCCTTGGCCAGGTCAATGAATACGGCTGCACAGTATTGTTTCTTATCGATGGCGGTTAAGATATCATTTAGGACCTTGAGCATGGCTGAGGTGCACCCATGACCAGCTCTGAAACCAGATTGCATAGCTGAGAAGGTGCGGTGGGATTCGAAATGGTCGGTAATCTGTTTGTTGACTTGGCTTTCGAAGACCTTAGAAAGGCAGGGTAGGATAGGTCTGTGGCAGTTTGGGTCAAGAGTGTCCCGCCCTTTGAAGAGGGGGATGACCGCAGCTGCTTTCCAATCTTTGGGAATCTCAGACGACACGAAAGAGAGTTTGAATAGGCTAGTAATATGGGTTGCAACAATTTCGGCAGATCATTTTAGAAAGAAAGGGTCCAGATTGTCTAGCCCGGCTGATTTGTAGGGGTCCAGATTTTGCAGCTCTTTCAGAACATCAGCCTACTGGATTTGGGAGAAGGAGAAATGGGGAAGGCTTGGGCAAGTTGCTGTGGGGGGTGCAGTGCTTTTGCCTGGGGTAGGGGTAGCCAGGTGGAAAGCATGGCTAGCCGTAGAAAAAAGCTTATTGAAATTCTCAATTATAGGGGATTTATCGGTGGTGATAGAGTTTCCTATCCTCAGTGCAGTGGGCAGCTGGGAGGAGGTGCTCGTATTCTCCATGGACTTTACAGTGTCCCAGAACGTTTTTGAGTTTGTGTTGCAGGAAGCAAATTTCTGCTTGAAAAAGCTAGCCTTGGCTTTTGTAACTGCCTGCGTATATTGGTTTCTAACTTCCCTGAAAAGTTGCATTTCACGGGGGCTGTTCGATGCTAATGCAGAACGCCACAGGATGTTTTTCTGTTGGTTAAGGGCAGTCAGGTCTGGAGAGAACCAAGAGCTATATCTGTTCCTGGTTCTAAATTTCTTGAATGGGGCATGCTTATTTAAGATGGTGAGGAAAGCATTTAAAAAAAATAACCAGGCATCCTCTACTGACGGGATGAGGTCAATATCCTTCCAGGATCCCCGGGCTTGGTCGACTAGAAAGGCCTGCTCACTGAAGTGTTTCAGGGAGCGTTTGACAGTGATGATTGGAGGTCGTTTGACCACTGACCCATTACGGATGCAGGCAATGAGGCAGTGATCGCTGAGATCTTGCTTGAAAACAGCAGAGGTGTATTTAGAGGGCAAGTTGGTTAGGATGATATCTATGAGGGTGCCCGTGGTACCTGGTAGGTGCATTGATAATTTGTGATAATTTGTGTGAGATTGAGGGCATCAAGCTTAAATTGTAGGATGGCTGGGGTGTTAAGCATGTCCCAGTTTAGGTCACCTCGCAGCACGAGCTCTGAAGATAGATGGGGGGCAATCAGTTCACATATGGTGTCCAGAGCACAGCTGGGGGCAGAGGGTGGTCTATAGCAGGCGGCAACGGTGAGAGACTTGTATATTGAAGCAACATCTCAAGACATCAGTCAGGAAGTTAAAGCTTGGTCGCAAATGGGTCTTCCAAATGGACAACGACCCCAAGCATACTTCCAAAGTTGTGGCAAAATGGCTGAAGGACAACAAAGTCAAGGTATTGGAGTGGCCATCACAAAGCCCTGACCTCAATCCTATAGAACATTTGTGGGCAGAACTGAAAAAGCTTGTGTCAGCAAGGAGGCCTAAAAATCTGACTCAGTTACACCAGCTCCATCAGGAGGAATGGGTCAAAATTCACCCAACTTATTGTGGGAAGCTTGTGGAAGGCTACCCTAAACATTTGACCCAAGTTAAACAATTTAAAGGCAATGCTACCAAATACTAGTTGAGTGTATGTAAACTTCTGACCCACTGGGAATGTGATGAAAGAAATAAAAGCTGAAATAATTCATTCTCTCTGCTATTATTCTGACATTTCACATTCTTAAAATAAAGTGGTCATCCTAACTGACCTAAGACAGGGAATTTTTACTAGGATTAAATGTCAGGAATTGTGAAAAACTGAGTTTAATTGTATTTGGCTAAGGTGTATGTAAACTTCCGACTTCAACTGTAAAAACACCAGTTTTGCCCTTGGGGGGATATACAATGAAATCAATGTGTATTTTTCACCATGTGAGATACAATTTCAAATTAGAAAAACATCCTTCTTGGTCCGTGTGCTAGGATGTAAGGGAAAAGGGTGTATTCTTATTTATCAGGATGCCTACAGCTCTGCTGTTACTACATTAAGTGGCAGCATAGGCCTCTCCAACCCAGCTCCTCTTTAAATATTCAATTTCAATTTTTTTGCCCACCCAAGCCAAGCTAGTCAACCTCCCATCCATGCCCACCCAAGCCAAACGTGTCAAAACCTCCCGTCTTTTCCCACCCTCCCCTTTTCGACACATGTACACCCACCATCCTTACATCGACTTACTAGTCCATTCTCCTTCATTCACATCCAACATATAGACACCCATTCTCTACCGCCCTCCTACACATATTCACCCTCCCATTCTTATGCAGTCACACACACACACACACCTCCCTCCATAGAACAGTTGACATACATGGTATATTTCCCCCTTTGTATTGTCTTTGTCAGGAATTGTGAAAAACTGAGTTTAAATGTATTTGGCTAAGGTGTATGTAAACTTCCGACTTCAACTGTATATCACAGCGAGCTCGATGCATGCATCTCTTGCATGTATTATTATTATTTGTTTAATCTTAGTAGCATGGTTCAGGGGAGCACTACCAGCATCTTGTAAAGTTGACAATTATACTTTTATGGGGATATAGTCTCACATTCCTACCGCCAAAAGGACCAACTGTATGGACAAGCTGCAAAGTAAGTTAAAATATAATTGTATTCAACATTCTGGCATGTAGAGGTCGTGAGAGGAAACGTTCCTGATTCAAACGTACATTTCTGCCCGGCGTCATATTCAATACAATTCAACTTTGTGTTTCCAGGCAATTTCACGCATTGCTTGTTTCTGCGAGAAGAGAACATTCTTTCACAGTGGCGCTCCTCCTCCCTCGTGATTCGACACTCCGCCACGATCTGCGACTGACTTGTGAGTACTGCGGATCTGAAAACGAGTTCGGGTTCCAGAAAACAACATGGCAGACGATTTGACCATTCAAACTGGCGGAAAAGACGGGGGAATTGTGGTAATTACAATGAAATTGGTTGGGAAAGTGATTGCCTACAGAACTGATGTGATAGAGGTCGACATAAAATGAGTGCATGATGATGTGTAAACCTCATGTGCAACAAAGTAGCTAAAGTTGTAGTCTACTGTGTTCTTGCTTGCATGGAACTTAAACTGCATGTAAATAATATTTGTAATGAATACTATATTTTCCCTCCTAGATCAACGATGACTGGCCAGGTTACAGTTTAGAGCTTTTCAACTATCCAAAACACTATTCTGGAGATTTAGAGTGTGTTTACATCCCACATGGTGTCATCATGGACAGGTAAACTATATAGCATGAATGCAGTAACGTTAGGCCTATATACCAATTCACTTGCATATTTCTTTCTGTGTGATCACTGACATTGGGAAACTACAAGACTATCAGTCGACCAGTCCTCAGTGGTCAAACAGAACAAGGGACAAGGAAAGGAAGTAATTCAAATCCATTATCGGATGTTATCAGAGTGTGTGAGAAAGCAAAGCCAATAGCCTACCTACAGTATATAGAGATGGAGGGCAGCTTGGTGAGAGATTGGATTGAGTAAAGGCGCCTGCATACTAGGTTCGGTTTGCTCCTAGCAGAAGTCGGCTAGTCGACTTGAATGTCTGTGACTCGCATAATCACTTAAAATCCTTTCCTGCAGTCAAATGACCAAATCGCCCTCTAGTGCCCTCATGGGTGGAAGGTTATTCATATTACCCGCAGAAAAAAGTGTTTCTATGTCATACGGTTTTGTTATATTTCAGTCTTCTGAGATGTATATAAAGTGTAATATTGGGATACAAAAATTGAATACATTCAAACTCTATATCTGACATGTTACAGGTGTCTTCTTTTTTAAAAGTCTTTAACCATGTGTATATTTCTGTTTCAAAGTACATTTGTTTAAGACTACCAAGAAACACTCTGTGTCCCTGATTTAGCCCACTGCAGTAAAAGGTTAAAAGACCTTAGCTCGGAAAAAGAAAAAAGCCAAATGGGTCAATTGTGCGCCGCCTCATGCGTCTCCCGGTCACGGCCGGCTGTGACACCGCCTGGGATTGAACCCGGGTCTGTAGTGCCGCCTCAAGCACTGCGATGCAGTGCCTTAAACCGCTGCGACACTCGGGAGGCCAGAGATTCAGTTTTTATTTCAAATTATTTGTTTGCAATATGTGATCTATAAGCTAAGACAGCTTTATAAGCTGTTTATTCAGTTGTGGGGTTTGAAGAAGTGTGAGAAGACAAAATATTTGATGAGAATTACAACCGGGTACAAAATTGATTCTAGCTCTTAAAGGGGCAGTAGCCTAAATGAGTGTACAGTTTTCAATTACATAATTATTTAATCTATAGTTATTCTTATGCTATTTATTCTGTTACTATTGACATGTAAATATTATTGGTATCTTCTGATTACGATTATTATGTCTCATCTTTTAACTAAATGCAATCTATTTGTAAAAACCCAGAGTGCATTGAGTGAATGTTGGAAAAAGATCTTGGTTACTTTATAAACCTAGCAATGTGAATGCAAAGAGGACTCGGATCACAAAAAAGGAGGTGAACTGGCAAAAGAGTTGAGTCCTCATTCAAAGGCAAGGGCAGTGTGAAGACATAGAGAACTTAGTTATTTTGCTTTTTTACCCCAGAGTTCACTTTAAAGAGGACTGAGATCGGTTCTTTTAAAGAGGACTATATGTAAAAACACCCTTACATGCTGACCAAACCACCCGCATTGCAAAATAAATGTACACATACATGTTATTCAATAATTTAATGCAAACTGTTGCGCGTGTCAACGGGCGTGTGTGTAGCCAGTCACTAAAATAAACTATGCTAAAATAAAACTTGGTTCTATTTTAGATGTTTGACACATTGCAAGTTCCGCCTCTCCCATCTATCTACTCATTGGTTTTTAGGAGCATGCTAACTCATGTGGGTGATTGAAAGAGAAATGAGGTCCACACTCCAGTCCAGTTGGTGGCGGTAATGCACCTTAAAGTTGGTAATATAAAATCCACAGAAGAAGAAGAAGAATAATGAACAAGTAGAGATTAATCAAACCTATCTAAAAACTAACTACGTTTCCCCATTTATCTGTGGATTAATTGTCGAAGTAGAGCACACATGATTTTGTGACTCAAAATGGGTCAAAATTCTACAAAGACCCAGCAAAAAAAAGGACCATATGCACCTCAGGTAAAATAACAACCCAATGTTTATCGCCCAGGACAAATTAGCTAGCAACAGCAGCAAGCAAGCTAAATGTCAATGAAAGGTTTCATGTGTGTTTCGACCTGACCCCAAATTAATATAGTTGGATCACAATTGGTTTTGGTATTTTAACCTGCATGTCATGAACACGCCTGGTGGGGTTAGACAAAGTCAAAATGCGGACGCACTCGCCGAGGCTGTTTGGTCAGCATGTGAGTCACGCAATTTTACATCTAACTAAGATGTTTGGCAAAGTATTTCTTAAGTGGAAAAATGTGCAAGTCTCGTTGAATGACAAAAAACACTTAATTGAAGAAACCTAACTGTATTTCCCACTCCTGCTAGGAGTAGTACTGTTGACCAATCACCGATGAAGGGGTGTAGACTTTGCCTACCGAACTTCAACTTGCCTCAAGAAAAATAAAAAAATGTGCTCGAAGAGCCGGAAAAAAACTTGCCGACCATCAAAATGAACAAAAACGTCATAGAATTGTCATAAAACTCTTTTGACTGGAAAGCATGCGACAGGCTTTACTCCTTTCTTTCACATACTTGTGTTGCAGGACAGAGCGGCTTGCCCGTAACATAATGGGTGACCTGGGCGACCATGACATTGTGGTGCTATGTGTTCTGAAAGCCGGGTACCAGTTCTGTGCTGACTTGGTGGAGAGGATCAAAGCACTGAGTCGTAACTCAGATCACACTCTGCCCATGAGTGTCAACTTCATCCGCCTCAAGAGTTATGTGGTAAGGCTCTAAATAACACTTTTTTTATGCTGGACAAGTGGAAAATTCCCCCATGATGCAATCCAATCCAAGACCCTGTGAAATCAGATACATTTTTCTAGAGGTAAAATTGTCACAGCTTGAATTGTAGTGTTTCTTTTTCCGGTCCTTGTATGCCTGGTATGGGCTTCAGTCATGGCTGTTGTCATTTACAGCTGGCATTAATATACTTTTTATGTTATGACAGTATTATTAATGTTCTATATTGCTGTAAGCTTTTACACCAAACTTGACCAAATCTTTCCCTTTCTTGTAGAATGATCAGTCCACAGAGGATCTCCACATCGTTGGAGCAGAAGACCTCTCTTTCCTGACTGGAAAGGTAAGTAGCCCTGATGTACACAATAAATATAACATATATACTACCGTTCAAAAGTTTGGGGTCACTTAGAAATGTCCTTGTTTTTGAAAGAAAATCTACTTTTTTGTCCATTAAAAATAACATCAAATTGACCAGAAATACAGTGTAGACATTGTTAATTGTTAATGTTAATGTAAATTACTATTGTAGCTGGAAACGGCTGATTTTTAATGGAATATCTACATAGGCGTACACAGGCCCAGTATTAGCAACCATCATTCCTATGTTCCGATGGCACGTTGTGTTAGCTAATCCAAGTTTATCATTTTAAAAGGCTACTTGATCATTACAAAATCCTTTTGAAATTATGTTAGCACAGCTGAAAACTGTTGTTGTTGTTAAAAAAGCAATAAAACTGGCCTTTAGACTAGTTGAGTATCTGGAGCATCAGCATTTGTGGGTTCGATTACAGGCTCAAAATGGCCAGAAACAAATAACTTTCTTCTGAAACTCGTCAGTCTATTCTTGTCCTGGGAAATGAAGGCTATTCCATACAAGAAATTGTATGAAGGCCATTCCATACAAGAAGATCTCGTACAACGCTATGTACTACTCCCTTCACAGAACAGAACATTCTGGCTCTAACCAGAATAGAAAGAGAAGTGGGAGGCCCTGGTGCACAACTGAGCAAGAGGACAAGTAAATTAGTGTCTAGTTTGAGAAACGGAGTCCTCAACTGGCAGCTTCATTAAATAGTACCTGCAAAACACCAGTCTCAAGGTCAACGGTGAAGAGGCGACTCCGGGATACTGGCCTTCGAGGGAGAGTTGCAAAATAGATGGCAACATGAGGAAGGAACATTATGTGGATATATTGAAGCAACATCTCAAGACATCAGTCAGGAAGTTAAAACTCAGTCGCAAATGGGTCTTCCAAATGGACAATGACCCCAAGCATACTTCCAAAGTTGTGGCAAAATGGCTTAAGGACAACAAAGTCAAGGTATTGGAGTGGCCATCAAAAAGCTCTGACCTCAATCCTATAGAAAGTTTGTGGGCAGAACTGAAAAAGCGTGTGTGGTGGCAAGGAGGCCTACAAACCTGACTCAGTTACACCAGCTCTGTCAGGAGGAATGGGCCAAAAATCACACATTTATTGTGGGAAGCTTGTGGAAGGCTACCAGAAACGTTTGACCCAAGTTAAACAATTTAAAGGCAATGCTACCAAATACTAATGGAGTGTATGTAAACTTTTGACCCACTGGGAATGTGATGAAAGAAATAAAAGCTAAAATAAATCATTCTCTCTACTATTTATTCTGACATTTCACATTCTTAAAATAAAGTGGTGATCCTAACTGACCTAAAACAGGGAATTTTTCAAGGATTAAATTTCAGGAATTGTGAAAAACTGAGTTTAAATGTATTTGGCTAAGTTGTATGTAAACTTCCGACTTCAACTGTATCTCCTGTATGCAGGATAAACTCAAATGTGGAAATAAGTGGAAATAATAAGTTCTACTGTGGTGAAGCACTCATTTGGGTGAGTTGAATCAAACAGCATACCATGCGTTAGCATTCGAAATCTATAGAGTCTCAGATGTATTATTTAATTTTTTATTTCACCTTTATTTAACCAGGTAGGCTAGTTGAGAACAAGTTCTCATTTGCAACTGCGACCTGGCCAAGATAAAGCAAAGCAGTTCGACACATACAACAACACAGATGCTTGTTGAGGTGCCATAAATCCAGGATGGATAATGGCTGAGGAAGCCCTGGTGAGCTTCCTCCTTTGGTACCACGCGTACGACTCCCTTGGTCAACAGAGACTGAATCTCGTCTCTGAGGACTCGGATCGCTTACCCATGTGCAGTGGACTGGATTGTTGCCATGAAACGCAGGGGACCCCTGCAAATTGTAGTCTGTACCCTTGGTTTACTGGGCGTAAGACCCAAGGGGAGACTGCACATGCGCACCACTGCTCTTTGTGAGGAGCAAGCGAACCCGCCTGTCCCCTGGGTTCAACACCACATGTGGGCAACCTGTCCCGTGGAAGGGACCTGGGCCTGCCAGGCCTGGTGGCCCAGACAAGGACGCCCTCGAGACTTGGGGAACATTGGTGTTGACCTGCCCCAACAAGGGCTTATGTGTCTTGAGGTAGGGGGCTCCTGTGCTACACTTCTGCCGTGTGTAAATTAGCTTGTGTGTCCCGAGGAGACTCTGGTCGTCGAGGCCAGAGGAGCTCTGCCAGCTTCTTGAACCCCGGCCTTGCGCTAGGTGTGCTGCTTCTTCCCATTCCCTCCGGATGGAGCCGAGAGGATCTCCGCTGCTCGTTGCTTGGAGTGACTGAAGAGGTAGGGCAGGAGTGACGCCTGTGCCCTGAGGCAGAGCATTGCTGGTGAGCGGACTGTGTTTGTCCCTGGGACGGAGTTGCCTGCCTGAGAAAGCTGCTGAGGCTTCTTAGAGATCCTCCCGTTTTGGGAGGGAGGCCTCATGGTGACGACCTGGGAGAACGTGGGCTTCGGGTCTTGTTTCCGTGGTAACATGGTGCCCAGCACCTCAGTCTCCTTTTTCTTAGACTTGAACCTGGTCTGTATCTCCCATATGGCTGGTCCAAACAATCTGGTGGGATTGATCTGTACATTCAGGATCTTTCCCTTCTCCCTCTGACACCCTTGCGTTGTTCAGCTAGAGGGCTTTCTGGCCAACGGTCACATGCGCCATGACCCTCCCAGAAGCGTCAGCGGTACACTTGAGGGTCCGGGTGGTATGGTCGGCAAGGTGACTTACCTCCATTAGCTTGGAAGGTGGGGGAGGCGTGGGATACTCAACATCAAGTTTGGTGGCAGCGTGTCTAATTACCTCGAAGAAGTGGAGGTCAGTTATTGGCTCCTGCCCTACCTCTTCAGTCAGTCTGGCTAGGTAGCACAAACTGAGCAGAGGGGAGAAAATATTCTGGGGTGTAATCCATCTCCTGGTCAGAGAGGGCGCTGCCTGATGCGGCTAGAGACATGCCGTCTTCCTCACTTCTGGATTTCGTCGGAATTAAGGTCCAAGCCCTGGGAAAGGTGGGTTTTCTCCGAACCATCCTGAAGCAGGAGATGCCTGAGTAGCTTCTCCTTCCTCTGAGAATTTGTTGTCAACAGAGTCGTCCTCGAGCAAGGATGAGGCCTGGGCAATACTTTCCATGTACTTCGCTCTACGTCTAAGGACACTGGAGCCCAGCTGAGTGCAATGCACACAACTAGCGGGGTCGATGAGAGATGCGGCTGGGAATCCATCCCGGATATTCAATGACCACAATTGCCATGGCAAGCTTTGCTAGGCTTGCGCTGCTTTTTCTCCCCCTTCCCTGACAACTTGGCCGGTAAGCCTGTTGATATCTCATTTCGATGGAATTACCGGGGGGCTAGCTAGCCACGCACTACCACTACAACGTGAAGTCGGGAGAGACACGGGGTAACTTGAGCTTGAGCCAGGTAAGTAGAAACAGAAATCTTTATTTACCAGGGTTGTGGGAAATAAATCCTGTCTTTATACTTTTGGTGTATTGAAAGTAGAGCCAACAGTGATGCTAGCTAATTAGCTGAGTGATGATAGCCAGCTAGCCGAGCCAAGTGCCAACTCCATGTGTAAACCAAGTAACTCGATGTAGAACAAACAGCTGGGTTATCTTTCACAGGGGAATGTAAAAAGTATGGTGCTTCAATGGTGGGGTAACAAACACACTGAATAAATAGCACCGCGCATCCTAGCCAAACAACCAAATGGGGTTTTAGCCCAGAGGTTGCTAGCTAAAACACCAGTGGTGCCGTTAGCCCACCAACTAGCCAAGACATTCAAAAGTTCAGCTAGCTAACTCTGAACGGTGGGAACCGACTGAGAGCTAGAGACCCTGGGCAGAAATAGGTAAAATGTGTGGGAACCTGCTATTTGCGGGATGCTAAAACTGTGGAGCTAGCTAGCTAACAACGGCAATTGTGTATAGGCAACAGGTGTATTGCTAGCCGACAACAAAAAGAGCTGCTAACTGAGGTAACTTCGCTTGGTAAAGCAGAATTCCTGAAAATAGAAAATAAGCCACTCAACGCTCTGTGGTGGGGTGGCTCAGTTGGTAGAGCATGGTGTTTGCAACGCCAGCATGGTGTGTGCAACGCCAGGGTTGTTGGTTCGATTCCCACGGGGGGCCAGTACAAAAAAAATAAAGCATGAAATGAAATGTATGCATTCACTACTGTAAGTCACTCTGGATAAGAGCGTCTGCTAAATGACTAAAATGTAAATGTAACCCACACCGAAAGGAACAGTTAAGTTTAGAGCTAGTTTTCTGAAGAAAGCTGCTTAACGAGTTAGTAACCAAATAGACTTGTGAAGAGGTGGAAGAATGAGGAAACCAGAGCAGTGCAGGGTGTTATATAGACGCAGGGCTTACACCCACAAAGCTCTGATTGGCCTGTTAGGTGTGATTGAATAAGGCTTCAACCAATGACCCACAAAAGAAGGTGTGTCCCATAGTGAGATGTCAATACTGAGTCAACTGAAATAGAACCTCTATTAGCAGATATAGTTATGAGCCAATACCAGTACTGATTTAAAAAACAAAAATTTGTCTTGAAAGCAGTGGATATGATCATGGTGCTTCTCAGTAGTAGTTGTTGTTAATCTGAACTGGGTGAGATTTTGGCAGTGTCTCTCAGCAACCACAATGGGGCAGTCTTCCCCATGTCTCCACTCAGAAGAAGTGTCACAGAAGTTTAGGAGCTCAAATCAATGGCTGTGGTTAGTAATGCCCCTGATCAGAGCTATGACCACATTTTTCATTTTCTGCCAGGACTAGAATATATCACTTTCGGTCATTGCTGCGACCAATACTTATATACAAAATAATAGCAACATACTGTACATTTGTTTAAATATCTGCTGATGTCATACTAGAAATGTCACTATTGCTCATTGTCTCTGAAGAACAAGACAATGGCTTAGTCAAATCTGTTTGTGTGCGTACAGCCATTAATGGGATCAAAGGTCAGCGAGGGAGATGCTGCTGACATATAAATCAAACACACACACAAGCTGTACACACTGGTACACCCTGTAGTGAGGCGTGGCTCGGATGTCAGTGTGTAGGAACATGCTGAACCATTGATTTATGGGGTGGTTAGTTTAACTCATTGCTCTATTGCTTTTCTACACAGAGAATATTTGGACTGTGTGTGAAATATTTTAGATTAAGTAAACCTGCCTAGGGAAAGTTGCCTCTTTTTTATTAATGATGTACTGTAGATACTAGCTAGAGATTATGCTAATTGATCATTAGTGTTATTATGTCACACCTTCCAGTTTGTATCCATGTAGTTTAGACTGTCTGGATTGAGGATTAAGGTTAATAATTCTTAACTGTCTGGAAGGAATTAATGACACTACTGAGCCCCAGACAGACAAAGCATCAACTCAGCATGGCTTCATTTCTGCTTGACTGCATCCTTTGTTTCACGTGAAATGACAGCACTACTACTGTATGTAGCTAAGTTTGTTTGCACACATCATGTTTAGGTTTGGGATGTCTTCTCTTGAGAATGCCTTGGTTCATATTAAGCAGATAAGCAAGGCACCCTTTAGACATGCCTTGTGTAATCACTAATATCATATAGTAAGTCACACTGCTAGCATTAATAATCAGGAGGAGTATGATCATGCCCCTGGATGATGGGGTAGGAAGCCGTTGTTTTGCCCAGATGCCAATATTTCGTCCCCAACATGTGGTGTCTGGTATTGGCTGGCTGTCCCTTCCTGAGTGGGTCAACAGTGTGAAGCATGCCTCTGATTTAAATTTTGCAATATCAGGAATGTTCTGTTATTATGTAACTGGAAAACAATACTTTTAATCATAATGGATCACTTTGTCTACAGGGAAAACACCAATTGAGTAGCTAGTATTATGAAGCCATTAGTCACTTATAAGTTACTGACTTAACAATATCTTTGTGTGAGCATAGGGGCAAGTCCAGACTTATGGTAAAATCTCCCACAGTTACTTATATGACCAAAATGTCCCTTGAGCTGTTAAATATCTGCTCCACATTAAGATTAAAAGATGTCTGCAGAAAGAATGGGGTGTCAGCTTTGACATGACTCCTTGAGTTTAAAAACAAATATTTTGGTTATTGAACTAGAGTAGGTGAAGTGGATTTACATCCGATAACAGAATTCAGTTTTCATCATGGGTCCCTGATCTGTACTATACAGAAATGCATAATTATGGGTACACAAAGGTAGAAGTATGGGTACACAAAGGTAGAAGTATGCAATATCCGTCTTTTGTATATTTTGGTATTATTCCACACACTGGCTATAATTGTAATAATCTCCGCCCCCAAACAAGACCTAATTTGGTTGGTCTGGACCAGACCAAATCTGAAACAATCATAGACGTCTATGTTTCACAAATTTGGACATCACAGTAAAGTTTGGTAGAGCACAGGAAGGTAGATATGTACAGTACAATAAAGTACATTATATTGTATTCTACTCTACTGTACTATCCAAACTTGTGAAACATAGACGTCTATGATTGGTTCATATGAGGCGCATGCGCGTACCGAAGGAACGCATAGGGTGTGAGTAGCTCCGTTCTGTACCGACAGAACTGATTATATTTAGAAACCAGAAAGAGTTTAAATTAATCCTTTAATGGGGCCTCACAAGTGGCTCAGCGTTCTAAGGACTACACTACAACCTCATGTTCGATCCCAGGCTGTGTCACAGCCCGCCGTGACCGGGAGTCCCATAAAGCGGCGCACAATTGGCCTAGCGTCGTCTGGGTTAGGGGAGGGTTTGGCCGGCCAGGATTTCCTTGTTTTCCTTGTCTCATCGTGCTCTTGCGACTCCTTGTGGCGAGCCGGGCTCCTACAAGCTGACAACGGTAGTCAGTTGGACGGTGTTTCCACCGACACATTGGTGCGGCTGGCTTCCGGGTTAAGCGAGCAGTGTGTCAAGAAGCAGTGCGGCTTGGCAGGATCGTATTTTGGAGGACGCAGGGCTCTCGACCTTTGCCTCTACCGAGTCCGTAGCAGAGTTGGAGTGATGAGACAAGACTATAACTACCAATTGGATACCACGAAATTGGGGAGAAAAAAGGGGTAAAAAAAAAATCATTAAGCCTCTAAAATTGATCGATCAATATCCCAAGCAACTGGGAGAGAGTGAGTGGTCAGTTGTGTACAACAGCGAACCAATCAGTTAGTAACGCAACGCAGCGACACAAACTCAACAAGCCATGGCTTCCCCCAGAGGAAAAGACAAGGAGCAACAAACCAGAGTAATGAACAGCTAAAGGATATCCAGGAAAACAAAACTAAATTGCTCTCAATGCCCACCAAAACAAATGAACTGCTACAATCTGTTAAAGTAGATTCACTTGAAAAGAAAGTAGAGGCTATCGTGTCAGACACGCACAAACAAGGCTTGCGCATGAACGAACAAGACAACAAAACTTTATTTTTTGGAAACACAGTTTCAAACTTTAGAAGATGAATTGGATCGGCAAGAAAATAGAAGGAGATGAAACATGAGAATATTGTCCTTACTGGAAGATGAGGAAAAAGGAGACCTTTCCAGCTACATGGTCAAACTGATATCAGAAGAACTTGACGTGGGTATATCACCAGAAGATCTGGAAAAATGCCATAGGATCGGCATGAAAGAGAAGAACGCTAAATACCCTTGCATGGTAATCTTCAAGCCGTGCAACTTT
This sequence comes from Salmo trutta, assembly GCF_901001165.1. Lineage (NCBI taxonomy): Eukaryota > Metazoa > Chordata > Actinopteri > Salmoniformes > Salmonidae > Salmo > Salmo trutta. Next base: position 27,761,799 of record NC_042977.1, read on the forward strand.
CAGACCAAAATCAACATTCTGAAGGCATAAGGGGGAAGGAGATCAAAATCCACTGCCAGTCCAGTCCATTCAATTCATCCAGGACCTGTCTGCTAGGCTGAGAAAAAAACACAAGGAATACATTCTGATCAGACAGTCACTAGAAGAAAAGGGATCAAATCTCAGCTCCGCTTCCCGACAGTGCTGTGGATATGGAAGGGAACTCAAAGGATGGAATTCACAAGCGCCGATGTAGCCCTAAACAAGCTGCAAGAAACCATTCCAATTAAAGGAGTAGAGCCCCCTGCAATGAGGAGAGGATAAAGAGGAAGAAAATCGATAAGCACGCTAGGCTACATACAGTGATGCCTAAGACCAGCTTATCGTAAATTGAGACAATATTATTTCCCCCTCCCCCCAATACAATCTATACTCTACTTTCCCCAAGTAACTGTTCTTCTCTATGAAGCAACTGTAGAAGTAGCCAATGCTAATGGGCTACATAAACACTGAAAAGACAATACAAAGGGGGATATATAGCATGTATGTCAACTGTTCTATGGAGGGAGGTATGTGTGTGTGTGTGTGTGTGTGTGTGTCTGCATATGAATGGGACTGTGAGGGAGGGTGAATATGTGTAGGAGGGCGGTAGGAAATGGCTGTCTATATGTTGTATGTGAATGAAGGAGAATGGACTAGTAAGTTGATGTAAGGATGGGTGTAAATGTGTTGAAGAAGGGAGGGTGGGAAAAGATGGGAGGTTTGGACACGTTTGGCTTTGGTGGGCAAAACATTTGAAATTGAATATTTGAAGAGGAGCTGGGTTGGAGAGGCCTATGCTGCCACTTAATGTAGTAACAGCAGAGCTGTAGGCATCCTGATAAATAACAATACACCCTTTTCCCTTACATCCCAGCACACTGACCAAGAAGGACGTTTTTCTAATTTTGAATTGTATCTTACATGGGGAAAAATACACATTGATTTCATTGTATATCCCCCCAGGGGCAAAACTGGTGTTTTTACAGTTGAAGTTGGAAGTTTACATACACCTTAGCCAAATACATTTAACCTCAGTTTTTCACAATTCCTGAAATGTAATCCTAGTAAAAATTCCTTGTCTTAGGTCAGTTAGGATCACCACTTTATTTTAAAGATGTGAAATGTCAGAATAATAGTAGAGAGAATGATTTATTTCAGCTTTTATTTCTTTCATCACATTCCCAGTGGGTCAGAAGTTTACATACACTCAACTAGTTTTGGTAGCATTGCCTTTAAATTGTTTAACTTGGGTCAAATGTTTTGGGTAGCGTACCACAAGCTTCCCACAATAAGTTGGGTGAATTTTGGCCCATTCCTCCTGACAGAGCTGGTGTAACTGAGTCAGGTTTAGTGGCCTCCTTGCTCGCACACGCTTTTTCAGTTCTGCCCACAAGTTCTCTATAGGCTTGAGGTCAGGGCTTTGTGATGGCCACTCCAACACCTTGACTTTGTTGCCCTTAAGCCATTTTGCCACAACTTTGGAAGTATGCTTGGGGTCATTGTCCATTTGGAAGACCCATTTGCGACCAAGCTTTAACTTCCTGACTGATGTCTTGAGATGTTGCTTCAATATATCCACATAATTTTCCTGCTTCATGATGCCATCTATTTTGTGAAGTGCACCAGTCCCTCCTGCAGCAAAGCACGCCCACAACATGATGCTGCCACCCCCGTGCTTCACGGTTGAGATGGTGTTCTACGGCTTGCAAGCCTCCCCCTTTTTCCTCCAAACATAACAATGGTCATTATGGCCAAACAGTTCGATTTTGTTTCATCAGACCAGAGGACATTTCTCTAAAAAGTACGATCTTTGACTCCATGTGCAGTTGCAAACCGTAGTCTGGCTTTTTTATGGCGGTTTTGGAGCAGTGGCTTCTTCCTTGCTGAGCGACCTTTCAGTTTATGTCGATATAGGACTCGTTTTACTGTGGATATAGATACTTTTGTACCGGTTTCCTCTAGCATCTTCACAAGGTCCTTTGCTGTTGTTCTGGGATTGATTTGCACTTTTCGCACCAAAATACGTTCATCTCTAGGAGACAGAGCTTGTCTTCTTCCTGAGTGGTATGACGGCTGCGTGGTCCCATGGTGTTTATACTTGCGTACTATTGTTTGTACAGATGAACGTGGTACCTTCAGGCGTTTGGAAATTGCTCCCAAGGATGAACCAGACTTTTTTTTCTGAGGTCTTGGCTGATTTCTTTTGATTTTCCTATGATGTCAAGCAAAGAGGCACTGAGTTTGAAGGTAGGCCTTGAAATACATCCATAGGTACACCTACAATTGACTCAAATGATGTCAATTAGCCTATCAGAAGCTTCTAAAGCCATGACATAATTTTCTGGAATTTTCCAAGCTGTTTAAAGGCACAGTCAACTTAGTGTATGTAAACTTCTGACCCACTGGAATTGTGATACAGTGAATTATAAGTGAAATAGTCTGTCTGTAAACAATTGTTGGAAAAATTACTTGGGTCATGCACAAAGTAGATGTCCTAATTGACTTGCCAAAACTATAATTTGTTAACAAGAAATTTGTGGAGTGGTTGAAAAACGAGTTTAAATTGCTCCAACCTAAGTGTATGTAAACTTCCGACTTCAACTGTAGATATAATTCAAGCTATATTAGATCAGACCCAGACAGGAACTATTATATTTAGTAGGTGACCTAAATCAAGGATTCAGCAAGTTAGACAGACGTAGCATAAAAAAGGTCAATTCAAGGATTCAATATTTTACAGGACACATGGAGATTAATATTCCCAACGACAAAAGATGACTTACTTTGAGAAAAAATAAGAAAAGCTATTCAAGACAAAACATAACATTATGCCAGTGGAAGGGACTCAACTGTGGTTTGTGACTACTATGATTTCCCATTGTAGCCAATTCAATTGCAGTAATTCTTTTACTGATATATATATTTTTTGGTAACCAAATTACGTGTGTCAATCACCTAATAATACAAAACTCAGTATAAACACTAACTAATTGATACGTCTACCTTTACTTGTTACTTCTGTTAACTTGCTGTCACGTTCTGACCAGTAAGGGGTTATTTGTTAGTGTAGTTTGGTCAGGACGTGGCAGGGGGGTATTTGTTTTATGTGGTTCGGGGTGTGTTAGAGTATGTGTTTATGTAGAGGGGTGTTTGATTTAATTAGTCCGTGGTTTTTGGTTAGGTTCTATGTTGTATATTTCTATGTCTGATCTAGGGTGTTTAGTTCTATGTTTAGTTAATTGGGATTGGGGCCTTCAATTGGAGGCAGCTGTTTCTCGTTGCCTCTGATTGAAGGTCCTATAATTAGGGGTGTGTTTGTTATGGGAATTGTGGGAGGTTGTTTGTGCATAGCTGTGTATAGCCTGCATTACTGTTCAGCTGTCATTCGTTTTGTTGTTTTTGTATAGTGTGCGTCATAAAGTAAAGATGAGCACTCAACCCGCTGCGCCTTGGTCCACTTCCTACGACGACCGTTACACTTGCATTATCCTCCCTCGTGAGGCAGAGAAATTAGAAAATATCTTAAAGATGTGTGTTTTTGTTAATGGATTAACAAGGCACAAGACAATGTTTCGTACATTTACAGAAAGCAAATCATATAAAATATTGCTCCAAAACTGAATGTGTTGATATTAGTTGGCAGGAGTCTTTACTTCAACATTGTGTTTTGATGTATTTTTAATACCTTTTAACGCTGCAATATGTAAAATTGTGGGCGACCCAACCAAATTCACATTGGACACGCCTACTCAAGAGTTTTTCTTTATTTTTACTATTTACTACATTGTGGAATAATAGTGAAGACCTCAAAACTATGAAGTAGCACATTTGGAATCATGTAGTAACCAAAAAAGTGTTTAACAAATCTAAATATACACTGCTCAAAAAAATAAAGGGAACACTTAAACAACACAATGTAACTCCAAGTCAATCACACTTCTGTGAAATCTCACTGTCCACTTAGGAAGCAACACTGATTGACAATACATTTCACATGCTGTTGTGCAAATGGAATAGACAACAGGTGGAAATTATAGGCAATTAGCAAGACACCCCCAATAAAGGAGTGGTTCTGCAGGTGGGGACCACAGACCACTTCTCAGTTCCTATGCTTCCTGGCTGATGTTTTGGTCACTTTTGAATGCTGGCGGTGATTTCACTCTAGTGGTAGCATGAGACGGAGTCTACAACCCACACAAGTGGCTCAGGTAGTGCAGCTCATCCAGGATGGCACATCAATGCGAGCTGTGGCAAGAAGGTTTGCTGTGTCTGTCAGCGTAGTGTCCAGAGCATGAAGGCGCTACCGGGAGACAGGCCAGTACATCAGGAGATGTGGAGGAGGCCGTAGGAGGGCAACAACCCAGCAGCAGGACCGCTACCGCCGCCTTTGTGCAAGGAGGAGCAGGAGGAGCACTGCCAGAGCCCTGCAAAATGACCTCCAGCAGGCCACAACTGTGCATGTGTCTGCTCAAACGGTCAGAAAAAGACTCCATGAGGGTGGTATGAGGGCCCGACGTCCACAGGTGGGGGTTGTGCTTACAGCCCAACACCGTGCAGGACGTTTGGCATTTGCCAGAGAACACCAAGATTGGCAAATTCGCCACTGGCGCCCTGTGCTCTTCACAGATGAAAGCAGGTTCACACTAAGCACATGTGACAGACGTGACAGAGTCTGGAGATGCCGTGGAGAACGTTCTGCTGCCTGCAACATCCTCCAGCATGACCGGTTTGGCGGTGGGTCAGTCATGGTGTGGGGTGGCATTTCTTTGGGGGGCCGCACAGCCCTCCATGTGCTCGCCAGAGGTAGCCTGACTGCCATTAGGTACCGAGATGAGATCCTCAGACCCCTTGTGAGACCATATGCTGGTGCGGTTGGCCCTGGGTTCCTCCTAATGCAAGACAATGCTAGACCTCATGTGGCTGGAGTGTGTCAGCAGTTCCTGCAAGAGGAAGGCATTGATGCTATGGACCGGCCCGCCCGTTCCCCAGACCTGAATCCAATTGAGCACATCTGGGACATCATGTCTCGCTCCATCCACCAACGCCACGTTGCACCACAGACTGTCCAGGAGTTGGCGGATGCTTTAGTCCAGGTCTGGGAGGAGATCCCTCAGGAGACCATCCGCCACCTCATCAGGAGCATGCCCAGGTGTTGTAGGGAGGTCATACAGGCACGTGGAGGCCACACACACTACTGAGCCTCATTTTGACTTGTTTTAAGGACATTACATCAAAGTTGGATCAGCCTGTAGTGTGGTTTTCCACTTTCATTTTGAGTGTGACTCCAAATCCAGACCTCCATGGGTTGATAAATTGGATTTCCATTGATTATTTTTGTGTGATTTTGTTGTCAGCACATTCAACTATGTAAAGAAAAAAGTATTTAATAAGATTATTTCATTCATTCAGATCTAGGATGTGTTATTTTAGTCTTCCCTTTATTTTTTTGAGCAGTGTATTTTATATTTGAGATTCTTCATAGAAAATACCCTTTACCTTGATGACAGCTTTGCACACTCTTGGCATTCTCTCAACCAGCTTCGAGGTAGTCACCTGGAATGCATTTCAATTAACAGGTCTGCCTTGTTAAAAGTTAATTTGTGGAATTTCTTTCCTTCTTAATGCGTTTGAACCAATCAGTTGTGTTGTGACAAGGTAGGGGTGGTATACAGAAGATAGCCCTATTTGGTAAAAGACCAAGTCCATATTATGGCGAGAACAGCTCTAATAAGCAAAGAGAAATGACTGTCCATCATTACTGTAAGACATGAAGGTCAGTCAATCTGGAAAATTTCAAGAATTTAGAGAGTTACTTCAAGTGCAGTCGCAAAAAGCGCTATGATGAAACTGGCTGTCATGAGTACTGCAACAGGAAAGGAAGAGTTTCCTCCAGGGATGCAACCTAGTGAAGGCCCAAGAAGGTGACACTTTCTTGAGAAAAAACAATACACTAATATTGCAGTTAGCTACGACAGCCTATAATAGAACGCTTGTGACCACACACATCTAAATATTGCACTTGGGAAAAAAACATTTTAAAGTAGAAATAGAATGAAACAAACAGGCATTTTTTTTTGCTCTATTATTGTGGCCACTATAGTAGACATCAATCAAGTGCACAAGGCTACATGTGTGCAAAAATAACGTTCACCGAGTAAAACATTTAATAATCCCCCCTCACTCACATACAAGTGTTACTGTCAAGTTCAACACAGCAAAAGCAATACACTGCACATTATTACATTGTATACTTTCTGCCTGTGGACATCTGTTCTACAATATGCCAGCAGAGCATGATACCCTTTGTTGGCGTAATTGATTTCTTTCAGGCAGAGAGTACACCTGGCATACACCTTTTTATCCACTGTATTAAAAAAGTGAGAAAGAGGGAAAGTGTTTGGTGTTCCTTTCACCTCTGTAGTGGCATCCAGCTCAAGCCAGGCCCAGCTTCAGCTACACTTAATCCCTGAATCCACTTGTTTAACAAGTAACGCCTCTTTCACCTAATTAACCACATACTGTAGAGGAAAAACATTAGTTCATAGATAGTAGTTCGTTATCTAGTTAACATTTCACACAGCGTGTCAGGGTCCAGCAAGCAACTAACGCTTTATAACTTGAGGAACGACAAGGAGTCGTATACCAGTTAATACTATAGCGAATTGGTTAGGTTACTAATGTTAGCTAGCGAACGTTACAACATCAGATGAGCTAATGTTAGCTGTCAGAATTTATTTGCCAGCTAATTTTCACACCGTAAACTCAATTATTTGATCAGTTGGCTGATGTTGCTCAAAATTTCTCTGGCTAGGTAACAGAATTCAATCCAGCTAGCAAGATACTTAACAATGCTAACAATACTTGTTCCACCACACTTTTTTCCTCACCTCAAACTTTCCAAATGCCAGTTGTTTTTCGGGTTACAGCTCATGAAGTACGCTTCATCACCTTCTCTCCCCCGTCTCCGTGGTCAGGCTTCTCACCTACCTCTTCGTTATCGTTCAGGAGACGTGCTGCTGTAACTGGCAAACTGCCTTTCCACTCTCTACGGTCTTTTCAGAGCCTTCGATGATGCAAATTGGTTGTCTCTTCAGTCGCATGCTGCATTATTTTGTTATGTGTACGATTGTCTGAGCCTTGGATACAGCCTGTATTGCTCCAAACACGCATCGCTCGTTCGCTTACAGCCAGTAGTGATCCAAAGCCCCCCCCCAAAAAAACCATTACTAGAGTTAATTGCACCTCAGACTGCAGCCCAAATAAATGCTTCACAGAGTTGACGTATCAGACGCATCTCAACATCAACTGTTCAGACGACACTGTGTGAATCAGGCCTTCATGGTCAAATTGCTGCAAAGAAACCACAACTAAAGGAAACCAATAATAAGAAGAGACTTTCTTGGGCTAAGAAACATGAGCAATGGACATTAGATCGTGGAAATCTGTCCTTTGGTTTGATGAGTCCAAATTTGAGATTTTTGGTTCCAACCGCTGTCTTTGTGAGACGCAGAGTCGGTGAACGGATGATCTCAGCATGTGTGGTTCCCTCTGTGAAGCATGGAGGAGGTGTGGGGGTGCTTTGTTGGTGACACTGTCAGTGATTTATTTAGAATTCAAGGCACACTTAACCAGCGTGGCTACCACAGCATTTTGCAGCGATACGCCATCCCATCTGGTTTGCGCTTAGTCCCACTATCATTTTGTTTTCAACAGGCCAATGACCCAACACACCTCCAGGCTGTGTAACGGCTATTTGACCAAGGAGAATGATGGAGTACTCTAACAGATGAACTGGCCTCCACAATCACCCGACCTCAACCCAATTGAGATGGTTTGGGATGAGTTGGACCGCAGAGTGAATGAAAAGCAGCCAACAAGTGCTCCGCATATGTGGGAACTCCTTCAAGACTGTTGGAAAAACATTCCAGCTGAAGCTGGTTGAGAGAATGCCAAGAGTGTGCAAACCTGTCATCAAGGCAAAGGGTGGCTACTTTGAAGAATCTAAAATCTAAAATATATTTTGATATGTTTAACACTTTTTTGGTTACTACATGATTCCATCTGTGTATTTCTGTCACGGTTGTTGTAGGAAGGAGCGGACCAAAGTGCAGCGTGTGTGTCATTCCACATTTTATTTTAACTGTGAAACTATGCAATACATATACATAAACTGAATAACAAAACAAACCGTGATGCAGAGTTGAAACAAACACAAACTCAAAAGCAATCTCCCACAAACCCAGGTGGGAAAAACACCTACTTAAGTATGATCTCCAATTAGAGACAACAATGACCAGCTGCCTCTAATTGGAGATCATCCCATACAAAGCCCAACATAGAAATACAAAACTAGAATATCACAACATAGAAAAACTAAACTAGAAAAAAAACCTGTCATGCCCTGACCTACTCTACCATAGAAAATAACAGCTTTCTATGGTCAGAACATGACAGTACCCCCCAAAGGTGCGGACTCCGAACGCACCTAAACAACAAGAAAAAAGGGAGGGTTAGGGAGGGTGACTAAATGTCTATGGCGGCTCTGGTGCAGTACGCAGAACCTTCTCATCCCGCGGATCCTCCAGCAGAGGAGGTGGCTCCAGTTCGGGGCGTAACCCCCGCTCCGCCCGCTGATCCCTCCGCTTTTGTGTCCCCGAACCCCGGAACGTCGCCGAAGGACCCGGACTGCGGACCGCCGCTGGAGGTTCTGGACTGCGGACCGCCGCTGGAGGTTCTGGACTGCGGACCGCCGCTCTCAGGTTCTGGACTGCGGACCGCCGCTGGAGGTTCCGGACTGGGGAACGTCGCTGGAGGTGCCGGTCTGGGGAACGTCGCTGGAGGTTCCGGACTGTGGGCCGTCGCTGGAGGTTCTGGACTGTGGGCCGTCGCTGGAGGTTCCGGACTGTGGGCCGTCGCTGGAGGTTCCGGACTGTGGGCCGTCTCTGGAGGTTCCGGACTGTGGGCCGTCTCTGGAGGTTCCGGACTGTGGGCCGTCTCTGGAGGTTCCGGACTGTGGGCCGTCTCTGGAGGTTCCGGACTGTGGGCCGTCTCTGGAGGTTCCGGACTGTGGGCCGTCTCTGGAGGTTCCGGACTGTGGGCCGTCTCTGGAGGTTCCGGACTGTGGGCCGTCTCTGGAGGTTCCGGACTGTGGGCCGTCTCAGGAGGTTCCGGACTGGGAACTGTCGCCGGAAGCTCTGGACTGGGAATGCGCACTGGAGGCCTGATGCGTGGGGCTGGCACAGGTGGCGCCAGACTGGTGACACGCACCTCAGGGCGAGTGCGGGAAGCAGGAACAGGACACCCCGGACTGGGCAGGCACACTGTAGGCCTGATGCGTGGGGCTGGCACAGGTGGCGCCAGACTGGTGACACGCACCTCACGGTAAGCACGAGGAGTTGGCTCAGGTCTCCAACCTGACTCTGCCAATCTCCCCGTGTGCCCCCCCAATTTTTTTGGGGGGTGGTTGCCTATCGTGCTTCCCTTGTTGCCGTGCTCTCACTGCCTCCACATGTTCCCATGGGAGGCGCTTTTCTCCTGCCCCTCAATCCTCCAAAGCCCTGGATATACTCCTCCTTATCTCCTTATCTCAGCATCAAACAGCTGAAAATACAATATTTTTGGTTATGGAAAATATATTTCACAGCAGGTTTAGATGGTACAATGATTCTCTACATTATATTTGCTTATTTTGTCAAACTGTCATTAGGCATACTATTACAATTTTAGTAACCAGGAAATGGTGGAGTCGATTTCTGCATAGTGCATCTTTAAGACTCTTTTTCGTAGATGTTGTCTAAGACCCCCTTTCAATCTGTTTGACCTGAAATCAAAGCTTTTGCTTATTCCTCATTTTTAGGATGGAAAATGGTTGAAAAATGTATATATGCCTTAATTTCTCCCCCCCAAAAATTGCTATTTGACACGCTCCTATGAACTTCACATGTTGGTGCTCACGGGTCCTTTTTAGATGGAAATGCCCATAGGCATTGACTTTTTTTGGTGTGCATGTTTACGCTGTAACGTTTTTTTTTAGATCCTATAATATAATTCTATGGTTATTACATTTACATTTTTAAATCACTTGGTATAACACATGCATAGCTATTTCCTGTGGTTATGGAGTCTCTAATTTATGTACATTTTGCAAATCCATCTCAACTGAGTGGTTCCACTAGCCATGGAAGTCAAAGAAGGCGTCCTCTGGCAACGGGGGTCTCCATGGAGATGTTGATCCTGGAACTGACACAGACTAGAAACAGCTTTGCCGCCCTGGATCCAGAGGTTCCGGCGCCTTCATCCTTGGTGGTTTCCCAATCAAGATCGGATCCGGAAGTATCTGCGTCTTCATCCTCGGTTCTGTCTCCCTTTCCGGTGGATTCTACCTCGGGTTCAGATCCTCGGAGCTCCCAGCCTCACCAGACCGTGAGGCTGCCTGAGAGACCGACCCATTCAACATCACCAGCTGTCATCATAGGCAGCTCTATGGTGAGAAACATCTCAGTTCCCAAGGCAAAAACCCTGTGCTACCCAGGAGCATCAGTACAGGACATAACAAGGCTGCTTCTGACTGTTCTACCACAGATGCCGGGAGAGGACACTGTCGTAGTCCATGTGGGGTCAAACGACATCAGGAGGGCTAGCTCGGAACATTTGAAAATGAATTTAAAGAACACATTTTTGCATTAAAAGACTCCAAAAAACGGCCAATATTTTCAGGTCCAGTACCATCGTTGGGCCGCGGGTGTGAAAGATTCAGCAGACTGCTGGCATTACACATCTGGCTAAAAGACGACTGTAGCTCTGCTGGAGTCACTTTTATTGATAAGTTTGACACCTTCTGGAAACAGAAGATACTCTACAGGAATGACGGAGTCCATCCAAATCATCTTGGCTCCTGGACTCTGTCCACGAATTTCAAGGCTGCATTGAAACAATGACTGGTAAATGATCCAAGACCAGCTCAGTTAATCCCTACCATGGTGACAATGAGTTATCATAATGCTGCATCAAATGTACATGATCTTAGGGGCATTGGCAATCACAATGTAAGTAATTTAATTGATGTACCCCAAATACATCTGTTTATCCTACAGCTATTGTAAACAGTAATCATGAGCCTATAAACCAGAGTTACACTGTTAGCACTGAGGCGGTGTGCAGTAGTAGGAAGACCACTTCATGCAGCTCACCCTGCACTGTCAGTTCCAGTGTAAATAACATGAGTAAGTCTACCTCTGATAAGCTTCCCAGTAAAGCATTAAAAACAAATCAAGCAACCCTGAAATGTGCTAAAAATAGCCCATATGTATCCTAAGAAACAAGGTCCATGAAGTCAATAACTTTCTTGTAACAGATGATATTCATATTCTGGCTATCTCTGAAACTCACTTAGATAATACCGTTGATGATACAGTGGTAGCAATACATGGTTATAACATCTACCGAAAAGACAGAAACGCCAACGGGGCTGGTGTTGCAGTCTATATTCAGAACTACATTCCTGTAAAGCTTAGAGACGACCTGATGTTAAATACTGTTGAAGTAATATGACTACAGGTTCATCTGCCTCACGTAAAGCCCATTGTGGGAAGCTGCTATAGACCACCAAGTGCTAACAGTCAGTATCTGGATAATATGTGTGAAATGCTTGATAATGTATGTGATATCAACAGAGAAGTATATTTTCTGCGTGATTTAAATATTGACTGGCCATCATCAAGCTGCCCATTCAGGAAAAAACTTCAAACTGTAACCAGTGCCTGGATCAGGTTGTAAGTCAACCTGATCCACAAACAGAACAGGAATTAAATCTGTTACAAACAGAACAGGAATTAAATCATCAACATGTATTGATCACATCTTTACTAAAGCAGTATCCAAATCCATAGGATGCAGTGATAACAATATAATAGCCATATCTAGAAAAACCAGTTCCAAAGGCTGAACCTAATATAGTGTGTAAGAGGTCATACAAGAAGTTTTGTAGTGATTCTTATGTTGATGATGTAAAGAATATTTGCTGGTCTGTGGTATGTAATGAGGAGCAACCAGACGCTGAATTTGACACATTTATGAAACTACTTATTCCAGTTACTAATAAGCACGCACCCATTAAAAAAGGACTGTAAAAACTGTTAAATCCCCTTGGATTGATGAGGAATTGAAAAATTGTTTGGTTGAGAGGGATGAGGCAAAAGGTATGGCAATTATGTCTCTCAGCCAAACTGATTGGCAAACATACTGCAAATTAAGAAATCATGTGACTAAACTAAAGAAAAAGAAACTACACTATGAAACAAAAAAATTATACAAAGAATGATAGTAAGAGCTTTGGGGCACCTTAAATGATTAAATAAAATTTTGAATGGGGAAAAAGCCAACTCGGCTCCTTCATTCATTGAATCAGATGGCTCATTCATCACAAAGCCCACTGATATTTCAAACTACTTTAATGACTTTTCCATTGGCAAGATAAGCAAACTTAGGGATGACATGCCAGCAACAAACGCTGTCAATACACATCAAAGTATATCGGACTTTTGAATTCCGTAAAGTCAGTGTGGAAGAGGTGAAAAAAGTATTGTTTTCTATCAACAATGACAAGCCACCAGTCTGACAATCTGGATGGAAAATTACTGAGGATGATAGCATATGATATTTCCACTCCTATTTGCCACATCTTCAATTTAAGCCTACTAGAGAGTGTGTGCCCTCAGGCCTGGAGAGAAGCTAAAGTCATTCCACTACCCAAGAATAGTAAAGCCCCCTTTACTGGCTCAAATAGCCGACCAATCAGCCTGTTACCAACCCTTAGTAAACTTCTGAAAAAATGGTGTTTGACCAGAAACAATGCTATTTCACAGTAAACAAATTGACAACAGAATTTCAGCATGCTTATAGGAAAGGACACTCAGCAAGCACAGCACTTACACAAATGACTGATGATTGGCTGAGAGAAATTGATGATAAAATGATTGTGTGAGCTGTCTTGTTAGACTTCAGTGCAGCATTTGACATTATCTATCAAAGTCTGTTGCTGGAAAAACGTATGTGTTATGGCTTTACATCCCCTGCTATAATGTGGATAAAGAGTTACTTGTCTAACAGAACACAGAGGGGGTTCTTTAATGGAAACCTCTCAAATATAATCGAGTTAGAATCAGGAATTCCCCAGGGTAGCTGTTTGCTTTTTTACATTTTTACTAATGACATGCCACTAACTTTGAGTAAAGCCAGAGTGTCTATGTATGCTGATGATTCAACACTATACACGTCAGCTACTACAGCGACTGAAATGACTGCAACACTTAAAGAGCTGCAGTTAGTTGCAGAGTGGGTGGCAAGGAATAAGTTAGCCCTAAATATTTAAAAGCATTGTATGTGGAACAAAACACTCACTAAACCCTAAACCTAAACTAAATCTTGTAATAAATAATGTGGGAAATTGAGCAAGTTGAGATGACTAAACTGCTTGGAGTAACCCTAGATTGTAAACTGTCATGGTCAAAACATATTGATGCAAAGGAAGCTAAGATGGGGAGAAGTCAGTCCACAATAAAGCGATGCTCTGCCTTAACAACACTATCAACAAGGCAGGTCCTACAGGCCCTAGTTTTGTCGCACCTTAACTACTGTTCAGTTGTGTGGTCAGGTGCCACAAAAAAGGACTTAGGAAAATTGCAATTGGCTCAGAACAGGGAAGCACGGCTGGCCCATGGATGTACACAGAGCTAATATTAATAATATGCATGTCAATCTCTCCTGGCTGAAAGTGGAGGAGAGATTGACTTCATCACTACTTTTATTTATGAGAGGTATTGACATATTGAATGCACCGAGCTGTCTGTCTAAACTACTGGAACACAGCTCAGACACCCATGCATACCCCACAAGACATGCTACAAGAGGTCTCTTCACAGTCCTCAAGTCCAGATCAGACTATGGGAGGCACACAGTACTACATAGACTACATGGAATTCTATTCCACATTAAGTAACTCATGCCAGCAGTAAAATTAGATTTAAAAACAGATAAATAAACACCTTATGGAACAGCAGGGACTGTGAAGCAACACAAACATTGGCACAGACACATGCATACACACACAATAACATACGCACTATACGTACACATGGATTTAGTACTGTAGATATGTGTTAGTGGTGGAGTAGGGGCCTGAGGGTACACAGTGTGTTGTGAAATCTGTGAATATATTGTAATGTTTTTTAAATTGTATAAACTGCCTTAATTTAGCTGGACCCCAGGAAGAGTAGCTGCTGCTTTGGCAGCAGCTAATGGGGATCCATAATAAATACAAATACAAATGTTGTCTTGGGATGCATGCGCAGCACTGTGGTAGTTTCAAGTTTTAATGTCACATCCACAAGTACAGTGAAATGCCTTTCTTGCAAACTAAAATATTGGTAGATAAGTCGTTATGTATTCCTACCCATGCATAACTGCTTCCTTTCTCTTTTTTCTATGACATGCTCACAAAAGAACGTCCTAATCGTAGAGGTGAGTCAACATGCTTTTTTTCCCCTTCCTCTTCTCTATTTAAGTCTTGAGTGCATCCATCAAATACTCCATCACTTTCTCCATATGTTTATCCAGGCCATGGGGGAGCGGAGGACATTGCGTCATGGCTCTTATTCTCTGTATGTAGGTCTAGGTTCTACTAGACCAGGGTCATATTCATTGGGCACCAAACAAAAGAAAACAGACAAACAGGGAAGGACTATACAAACTTATCCAATAAGAAACGCTTGTTTTCGTTATCAGTTGAAAAACTTTATGGTGTGCTCTAATGAATACGACCCTGAATTGGACATAGTAAAAACTTTTTTAATTGACTGTCTCTGTCCGTTAGGGAAGATTGATTGTCCCTTCTCAGAATTTATTCGAGAAACTTTCCTCTCAGCAGCACAGTAATTGGGAGCCTATTATAGGGACCTCTACATTGGGAAGGATTCTCTTTGAATCGAATGAAAGCATTACTGTCATACAATGAGTGCTTACTTTAAGCAGAGATCTCTAGAACAAGCATATGAATTCAGCTGTGTTCATTAGTAGTCTATACAGAAACATGGATAAAATGTACAAAATCAAAGTAAATTGCACTTATAATGGGGGGGGGGGGGCAGTAATTGGAAGTTGGGAATGCGGTCTATCAAAATAAGCCCACATCAAGTCAATATCCCTTCCATTTTCAATGACCCTCTTTATAGTTTGTGCAGCCCTGTTCTTTGTATTACAGAACAGGTCTTCATATTAAAAGGACATAGTCTCTAATTTCTAGTTCCATCCTCATTATTATAGGGAAATGTGTTCTATGTCATCCCCCTCACAATCTCCCACCTACACACACCAGACCTGGGTTATTAAGCTAATATTTCAGTTATTTCAATTACTTTTCAATACATTTCAAAACAAGTATTCAAATAAGCTTTATTTGAAAGAACAAGTAGTTTAATATTTTAATTTTGGAGAATCTCTTAGACAATGTGTTAAAGTTATGTATACTAACCTTTAGGTGTAAAATAGTAAAGTGGCTACTTCTCAGAAAGTATTAAACTGTCGAGGAGTAAAACAAGGTTGTCTGCTATCGCTATATCTATTTATTATGGCCATTGAAATGTTAGCTATTAAAATCAGATCCAACAATAATATCAAGGGGCCAGACATCCAGGGCTTAAACACAAAGGTGTCATTGTACACTGAGGATTCATGTTTTCTTTTAAATCCACAATTTGGATCCCTCCACAGCCTCAGAAGATCTAGATCATTTTTCTTACCTCTGGATTATAATCAAATTATGATAAGTGTACTGTATTAGGTATTGGATAACAAAAAAATACAACTTTTACATTACTGTGTAGTTTACCATGGCCTTTTTCCCTTTATTATTGCAATTTTTTTAAACAAGCCATAGAAAGTTGCTTGATATGAGTTTAATCGCCTCGGAAAAGACTGAACAAATATTACAACAAATTGTTAATTATATCATAAATAGGACTGGTGGAGTAACTGTAGTTGGGAAGAGATTTTCGATGTACCGATTCCATGGCACATGGTTTATGAACTGATACACAAAACGATGCCGGATTCAAAACTGTTTTCAAATTTAAAATGACTAAATACAATTCTTGCAACGAATAGAATGTTATATGGAGGATACAACCATCCCAGCTCTGAAGATTTTGCTGCAAAGTGACAATCATTAGATCAATTGTTTTGGTACTGCCCATATGTACAGTGCGTTTGGAAAGTATCCAGACCCCATTACTTTTTCCACATTCTGTAACGTTACAGCCTTATTCTAAATTGATTTAAATAGATTTTGTCCCCCCTCATCAATCTATACACACAGGTTTTTAGACATTTTTGCAAATTTATATATATATACATAAAACTGTCACATATACGTAAGTATTCTGACCCTTTACTCTGCAAAAAGTGTTGAAGCACTTTTGCCAGCGATTACAGCCTCGTGTCTTCTCGGGTATGATGCCACAAGCTTGGCATACCTGTATTTGGGTAGTTTCTCCCATTTTTCTCTGCAGATCCTCTCAAGCTCTGTCAGGTTGGATGGGAACGTCGCTGCACAGCTATTTTCAGGTCTCTCCAGAGATGTTCGATCAGTTTCAAGTCCGGGCTCTGACTTGGCCGCTCAAGGACATTCAGAGACTTGTCCTGAAACCACTCATGCGTTGTCTTGGCTTTGTGTTTAGGGTCAATGTCCTGTTGGAAGGTGTTTGCTCCGTTCATCTTACCCTCGATCCTCATTTGTCTCCCAGTCCCTGCCGCTGAAAAACATCTCCACAGCATGATTCTGCCACCACCATGCTTCACTGTAGGGAGGGTGTCAGGTTTCTCCAGACGTGACATTTGACATTCAGGCCAAAGAGTTCAATGTTGGTTTCATCAGACCAGAGAATCCTGTTTATCATGATCTGAGAGTCCTTTTCGTGCCTTCTGGCAAACTCCAAGCGGGCTGTCGTGCCTTTTACTGAGAGGCTTTCGTATGGCCACTCTGCCATAAAGGTCTGACTGGTGGAGTGCTGCAGAGATGGTTGGCCTTCTGGAAGGTTCTCCCATCTCCACAGAGGAGCTCTGGAGCTCTGTCAGAGTAACCATCGAGTTTTTGGTCACCTCCCTGACCAAGGCCCTTCTACCTCGATTTCTCAGTTTGGCCGGGCGGACTGCTCCAAATGTCATCCATTTAAGAATTATGGAGTCCACTGTGTTCTTGGGGACCTTCAATGCTACAGAAATGTTTTGGTTACCCTTCCCCAGATCTGTGCCGTGACACAATCGTGTCTCAGAGCTCTCCGGACAATTCCTTCAACCTCATGGCTTGGTTTTTGCTCTGACATGCACTGTTAACGGTTGGACCTTATATAGACAGGTGTCTGCCTTTTTCAAATAATGTCAAATCAATTGAATTTACTACAGGTGGACTCCAAGTTGTAGAAACATCTCAAGTATGATCATGGAAACAGGATGCACCTGAGCTCAATTTCGAGTCTCATAGCAAAGGGTCTGAATACTTATGTAAATAAGGTTTTTATTTCATATACATTTTGCAAAAAATTCTATAAACCAGTTTTCGCTTTGTCAATATGGGGTATTGTGTGTAGATTGATGAGGGGAACAAATTATTGAATACATTTTAGCATAAGGCTGTAACGGAACAAAATGTGGAAAAGGGGAATGGGTCTGATTATTTTCCGAATGCGCACGGTAGCTTGTTTTTGGTCGCAGGTTTATGAATGGCTGAAGAATTACAACATTTACCTTGAGCTAACTGCAAATATAACTGCTGAGTGATTTGAAAAGTCTTTAAAAAGTCATAGTTAATCGATCAATAGTATAATAATACTATTAGAAAAACATTTTATCTTTAATTTACAATCTGTAGAAACTTTTAGAATGAAAGGTTCAGAACTTTTGTGAAACATCACAGCACACTTGAAAAATATATGGCTAATAGAAGAAATCAAAACTGGAAGGTGTTCAGAGATGAGGGAGGGGCTGAAGGGAGATGTAGGGTGCGAACAAAAAAACAAGATAACTAATGTAAAATATAGTGTGTCCATAAAATGTATATATAAGGTGGAAGTAGAAGCCAAAGTATTGTTGTCCATTTAGTTTACTCCAATTAGGGGGAGGGATGATGTGGTTAAGGAAAATAATAAAGAAGGAAAATATATAAAAAAATACTCTACCGGTCAAAAGCTTTAGGACACCTACTCATTGAAGGGTTTTTCTTAATTTGTAATATTTTCTACATTATAGAATAATAGTGAAGATATCAAAACTATGAAATAACACATATGGAATCATGTAGTAACCAAAAAGGTGTTAAACAAATAGCCACTCTTTGCCTTGATGACAGCTTTGCACACTCTTGGCATTCTCTCAACCATCTTCACCTGGAATGCTTTTCCAACAGTGTTGAAGGAGTTCCCACATATGCTGAGCACTAGTTGCCTGCTTTTCCTTCACTCTGCGGTCCAACTCATCCCAAACCATCTCAATTGGGTTGAGGTCGGGTGATTGTGGAGGCCAGGTCATGTGTTTAGTACTCCATCACTCACTTTCTTGGTCAAATAGCCCTTACACAGCCTGGAGCTGTGTTGGGTCATTGTCCTGTTGGAAAACAAATGCTAGTCCTACTAGGCGCAAACCAGATGGGATGGCGTATCGCTGCAGAATGCTGTGGTAGCCATGCTGGTTAAGTGTGCCTTAATTTTAAATACATCACAGACAGTGTCACCAGCAAAGCACCCCCACACCATAACACCACCTTCTCTATGCTTTACGGTGGGAATTACACATGCAGAGATCATCCGTTCACCCACACCGCGTCTCACAAAGACACGGTGATTGGAACCAAAATTCTCAAATATGGACTCCAAACCAAAGGACAAATTTCCAAGGGTGGCTGTATGAATCTCAAATCTACAGTGCCTTGCGAAAGTATTCGGCCCCCTTGAACTTTTCGACCTTTTGCCACATTTCAGGCTTCAAACATAAAGATATAAAACGTTATTTTTTTGTGAAGAATCAACCACAAGTGGAACACAATTATGAAGTGGAACGAAATTTATTGGATATTTCAAACTTTTATAACAAATAAAAAACTGAAAAATTGGCTGTGCAAAATTATTCAGCCCCTTTACTTTCAGTGCAGCAAACTCTCTCCAGAAGTTCAGTGAGGATCTCTGAATGATCCAATGTTGACCTAAATGACTAATGATGATAAAAATAATCCACCTGTGTGTAATCAAGTCTCCGTATAAATGCACCTGCTCTGTGATAGTCTCAGAGGTCCGTTTAAAGCGCAGAGAGCATCATGAAGAACAAGGAACACACCAGGCAGGTCCAAGATACTGTTGTGGAGAAGTTTAAAGCCGGATTTGGATACAAAAAGATTTCCCAAGCTTTAAACATCCCAAGGAGCACTGTGCAAGCGATAATATTGAAATGGAAGGAGTATCAGACCACTGCAAATCTACGAAGACCCGGCCGTCCCTCTAAACTTTCAGCTCACACAAGGAGAAGACTGATCAGAGATGCAGCCAAGAGGCCCATGATCACTCTGGATGAACTGCAGAGATCTACAGCTGAGGTGGGAGACTCTGTCCATAGGACAACAATCAGTCGTATACTGCACAAATCTGGCCTTTATGTAAGAGTGGCAAGAAGAAAGCCATTTCTTAAAGATATCCATAAAAAGTGTCGTTTAAAGTTTGCCACTAGCCACCTGGGAGACACACCAAACATGTGGAAGAAGGTGCTCTGGTCAGATGAAACCAAAATCGAACTTTTTGGCAACAATGCAAAACGTTATGTTTGGCGTAAAAGCAACACAGCTCATCACCCTGAACACACCATCCCCACTGTCAAACATGGTGGTGGCAGCATCATGGTTTGGCCCTGCTTTTCTTCAGCAGGGGCAGGGAAGATTGTTAAAATTGATGGGAAGATGGATGGAGCCAAATACAGGACCATTCTGGAAGAAAACCTGATGGAGTCTGCAAAAGACCTGAGACTGGGACGGAGATTTGTCTTCCAACAAGACAATGATCCAAAACATAAAGCAAAATCTACAATGGAATGGTTCACAAATAAACATATCCAGGTGTTAGAATGGCCAAGTCAAAGTCCAGACCTGAATCCAATCGAGAATCTGTGGAAAGAACTGAAAACTGCTGTTTACAAACGCTCTCCATCCAACCTCACTGAGCTCGAGCTGTTTTGCAAGGAGGAATGGGCAAAAATTTCAGTCTCTCGATGTGCAAAACTGATAGAGACATACCCCAAGCGACTTACAGCTGTAGTCACAGCAAAAGGTGGCGCTACAAAGTATTAACTTAAGGGGGCTGAATAATTTTGCACGCCCAATTTTTCAGTTTTTTATTTGTTAAAAAAGTTTGAAATATCCAATAAATTTCGTTCCACTTCATGATTGTGTCCCACTTGTTGTTGATTCTTCACAAAAAAATACAGTTTTATATATTTATGTTTGAAGCCTGAAATGTGGCAAAAGGTCGAAAAGTTCAAGGGGGCCGAATACTTTCGCAAGGCACTGTATTTGGATTTGTTTAACACTTTTTTGATTACTACATGATTCCATATGTGTTATTTCATAGTTTTGATGTCTTCACTATTATTCTACAATGTAGAAAATAGTAATAAATAAATAAAAACCCTTGAATGAGTAGGTGTTCTAAAACTTTTGATGGTAGTGTATATATTTAACAAAAAATATATGGGGGGTTGAAAATGATGCAGACAATTATATTGATATTAGCCACAATCTATCTGCAGTATTAAAGCTGATGTACCCCTAAAAAATATTGGAATGTATTTGGAAATACACAAATACATTGACTCAAATACAGGGGAGTGTATTTGAAAATAGTATTCGAAATACGTATTTGAAAATACTTTCAAATACAATTTGGGCGACTATTTGGTTTTTAGATAAAAACATTGAAATACTGAAATAAAAGTAAGTGTTTTGGGTTGTGTATTTGAACCTAGATCTGACACGCGCACACACACACACACACACACACACACACACACACACACACACACACACACACACACACACACACACACACACACACCCCCACACAACAATGAAGAAGGGTGGCTATGTGTCAGATTATGAATAGAGGGGCCACACAATAGAGCAGTGATCAGCTGACATAAACAAAGTCAGACAACAAGACACCAACATGGATCCGTGCCACAACTCTGGGAACCATAACAGCTTACCCCTCCACCCCAAACCGATGACTGAAACCACCTGTTTCACTAGAGGTGTTCAGGGTGACATTTCAGTCTAACCCTGGGTCACACTTTGGTTGTCCTCTCTTTCACTGTGGGCTCAGACTGCTCAGTGGGAACGGGGCTACACACTCAGTGTACACACACACACTCTTGCACGCATGCACATACATACACACACACACACACATGTATTTTTTAAAGCACTCTTATTTGTTAGTGTGAAATACCAGTGAGTTCTCAGCTTGGTGTATCTTTGACTTTGAGTGTTGACAGCTAGTCACATAGTCCTGCTGCTACAGTTGTTTTGTGTTTGTTGTCCTCTGCAGGCTATTGTAGACACAGGCAAGACAATGAAGACTCTCCTAAAACACGTGGAGGCCTTCAGGCCCAAGATGATCAAAGTAGCAGGGTGAGTCCTGGCATAAAACCACTAACACCACAACAGACCAGGTGACCTATGCTTAGTCACTAAATTCCATCTTTCCAGTCTAGACAGAAGAAATTAGCAGAGTTTCAGTGTGCTACAGGTAGGGATCATGCTTGTGTTGCATGTGCCTCCTGTGTTCTGTTTCAGTTTGCTGGTGAAGAGAGTGCCAAACAGTTCAGGATGTCTCCCAGATTGTATGTAGCAGTTCTATCCATTTTGCTTTTATGTTTCCATTATTATATGTTATATGTCCATGTAAGAATTATTTACTCATCTTATATTACCTGTAACATGACCAGTTACAGGTAATAGCTCAGTTTTAAATGGTCTGTTCACAAACAGATGGTTTGTTTGTTGTGTTGTGGGAACATTGCTGCAGTGCTAATCCTTCTGCCACATCTCTTCCATTTCAGATGTTGGTTTTGAGATACCCAATCGTTTTGTAGTTGGATATGCCTTGGACTACAATGAGTATTTCAGAGATCTCAATGTAAGTTCTTCTTTATTCAAAACTGATTTTAATTTTAGTGATGTACTTTACTGGGTCCTCATTCACCGCCCTGATTGGCTGATGGGATGTCTAGAGCACAACCCTCTTACCCAGATGAACAGTCATTGGTCTATTATAATCAGATCGCATTCTGACTTCATCATGTGGGCCAAAAGTTCCATCCCACCTGAACAGGCTGAAATTCCAGAATTTTCTTTTTAACAGCTCTTACAGAAAAAGGGCATTATCATAATTTTCACAATTTCAGAGTGTTATTTCGACCTCGAAGTGTGGGAATATCATCATAAAAAAACAGGAATCTATTTTTAACTGCACTGCTCCTTTAAAGCGCACTGATATTTGTCATATGACTTCCTTTTCCCTCAGCATATCTGTGTGATCAGTGAAAGCGGGAAGCTGAAATACAAGGTCTAAGAAGTGATGTTTATAGGATTCTGCAGAGGAAGTGTTTCCACAAGAAGCTTGGACACTTCTCATGAGAGGCCATGCAGTAACAACGGTTATCAAACCCAAAGACCCTCACTCTCGCTCTTTGCTGGTTGCCACACCTCAGGGCCTACCCATAGACCATTGGACTCGTTGCATAATAATTAGAACCTCCATAGTTATTTTTATAACAAAGCTGTGAACCTGTGATGTACTGTTACAATGTTCATGAAATCTGTCTTGTGTTGATGAAAAATATATAATGAACAGACATTTTTATGTAGAATTTGTAGCCAACAATGTTTCAGTTTAGTGACATTTGTTTATCTCAACTTACTGCTACTGTATTTTGTGGGACACATTTGGCCCATGTAAAGGTGGGCACCGTCCGGTAGATTGAATTAAAAAAATACAATAATAATAATAATGTTTTATCGTCACATACATCGGATAGGGGCAGCAAAATGTGTTGTTTTACAGGGTCAGCCATAGTACTGCGCCTCTGGCGCAAATTAGGGTTAAGTTCCTTGCTGAAGGGCACATTGACCGATGCCATTTGTTCATATTAATTCCTACTGTCCATTTAATTCAAATTCAGCTGCTTTTCTGATGAAATGGAATTGCACTGTATTGTGAGGAGAACGTATTTCACCGCCATTGGTCATCTCATTAATTATTTAATAAACTTAAATTAACCTATGCTGTATAACAGGGTATGAGACATTGCAATGAGGTTTGTTCTTTCTGCATAGTAAATAGTGTCTTTTTGTATGCTTTTGATACTTTACTGTAGAGGTTCTGACAAGATAGAAACCCACTGTACACATCTCCATGAGGCCTAGTTTCTTGTTTTTTTTTACATAAAGTTCTGAAGTCTTACTTTATTCAACCAAAATGTTCTTGTGATGAGCATTAATGTAGTATACCATAGTCATGGCATATTTAATATCCCTGAGATACTATTACATGACAACACAACTCTAAAATTGTTGTCCTCATTTTCTGTCCCTGGACAAACAAGGAGTCATTCTACACTGAGTATAGCAAGCATTAGGAACACCTTCCTAATATTGAGCTGCATGGACTACAATGTGTCGAAAGCGTTCTACAGGGATGCTGGCCCATGTTGACTTCAATACATTACAAACCAGTGTGCCTGGCACCTACCATACCCCATTCAAAGGGCCTTATCTTTTGTTTTGACCATTCACCATCTGATGGCACACACACACACAATCCATGTCTCAAGGCTTAAAAATATGTATCCTCCCCTGCATCTACACTGATTGAAGTGGATTTAACAAGTGACATCAATAAGGGATCATAGCTTTCACCTAAGTCTATGTCATGAAAAGAGCAGGAGTTCTTTATTTTTTTCTCCCAATTTCAATTATGATCTTGTCTCGTCGCTGCAACTCCCCAACAGGCTTGGGAGAGGCAAAGGTCGAGTCATGCGTCCTCCGAAACATGACCCGCCAAATCACGTTTCTTAACACCCATCCACTTAACCTGGAAGCCAGCTGCACCAATGTGTCGGAGGAAATACCTTTCAACTGACGACCAGAGTCAGCCTGCAGGCGCCCGGCCCGCCACAAGGAGTCACTAGAGCGCGTTGAGCCAAGTAAAGCCCTCCCGCCCAAACCCTCAACTAACCCGGACGACACTGGGCCAATTGTGAGCCGCCCTATGGGACTCCCGGTCACGGCCGGTTGTGACACAGCCTGGGATCAAACTAACTCTTATTGTATTCAATAAGTGATGGCCTCTCCATATAAAACTGAGCCATCTGAGATTACTCTAGGCCTACCTCTTCCAGATGTTTATTATTTTGGTTATATCATGTTTCTTACACCTCTAAAATACAGCCGACATGCCCTGTGTATTCACTATTTAGCTATATAAGAATGCTTTCTAACCACCACTGTCCTTGGCAGAACAGTTGGAAGTAGAACTCACAGCCGTTGGAAGTAGAACTGGCCAGGGCAGTATTGTGAATGTCCCCTGGCCAGGATGACAAAGGTCCTTGACAAAGGTCACCAATCCCAGGAACAGGTGGCCCCTTCTGTTGGGAGGAATGAATGGGACATTTGTCTTGGCCCTGAAAACACAGCAGTTTTTAGTCCCTCCTTTCTCGTTTATGTGTGTACGTGTGTGAGTATGCGTAAAATGTAATAAACCACGACACAGACCATGTCATTTGAATTCTGCACTGATCTAACCAAACAGATCGAAGTATTAAAGGTTAAACTAGCGCCAATGTCAAATTACCAAAAAAAGTAAAACAGAAAAACCTTAACCTAAAATGCTGTAATTCCAGTATAATTCAGTCGGAGAGCCCAGCCAGTGTATGCCAGATTTTACTGTGGAGGAAAACCAGAGGGTAATGATGATTGTGTTGATGATTATGGTGGGTAGGGGGAACTGTGCATGCCTCTCTCATTCTCTCTCTTTTTCCCCTACAGTGGGAATACACATTCCACTGCCACTGCCATACACATGCCAAACCCTTCTCACCCCACTTTGAACCAGCCACCATGTGACTCTTGTAATCTAGCCAAGCAGTTGCTGTTGTTGTATGAGTGTTTGTGTGTGATAGAGAGAGATGCCGACAGACACAGGGTGGCTCACAGTTGAGTAGTTTGACCAGTATTGATGTCTGATACAAGCAGCACAAACTGGGAAGTTATCTTGAGGTTTTATACAAACTTTTAAAATCAAACTTTTCAAAGTGATCATGTTGCAACAGGCAGATTTCAGAACAAATGTTTTTTTTTTTTTGAAAGTCCAAAAATGTCCTGCCTCATTGGAATAACAAAAACACAACTTTTGTGGATGAGGTACTCTTGCGACTTTGTAATGAGTTATACGATTGGTCAAGTTTAAAAGCGGAAGTTACTACATTGATTGTGATTGGCGCTGGCGAAAGGAGGATGATCTTTGGGATTCGGGAACGGTGGAAGCA
The DNA here is from genome assembly GCF_901001165.1 of Salmo trutta. NCBI lineage: Eukaryota > Metazoa > Chordata > Actinopteri > Salmoniformes > Salmonidae > Salmo > Salmo trutta. Next base: position 27,787,452 of record NC_042977.1, read on the forward strand.
AAATTCCAATTTCCAGCAGCCGCGTGTGGTCTCCCTGGAGTTGGGCTGGGATACTTTGAAAACAACTGTGTATTTCGTGAGGATATTGAAATATGATCGAAACTTCTACAGGATCAAAAGATTTTTGTATTTTTTTTAATGGGAAATAAATACTTTCCAACACAGTATGTAACGTCGCTTTTCACAACAGGTAGGTTGTCCCATTATTAGCATGCTAGCTAGTAGTTAACCTCACATTGCACCGATAGGCAGTTTTTTATTATTATTATCGCCAACGACAAGCTACTGAAGAATAGCTAGCTAAACAGGTTCCACATAAGGTTGGAAAGTTTCTTAGTTACATTACAAAGTTACACTTATGAGAACCCTGGTGTATCGTGTCATGTAATTTTAACGTTCACTCACCCCGCAACGAAGTTGTTGTTTGTTGAAGAAACTTTGTTTGACTTAGTATTGATCAGAGCCAGCTAACATTAGCAGATTAGCTGCTTCAAGTTAGCCGGCCAGCCAGGACACTGTGAGGGCAGAAGGAACATCGGCGACCAACGACATCCCTGTCTTTTGTTTGCCACTTGACATATTTTATACTTGATCTGATTAGAAAATATGTTCACAGTTAGAAAGGTGACCAGTGAAATACGTTCGTTAGCCAGCTAGTTCATGTATTTTCGTTCTCGTTCCATTGTTAACCGAATACGAGAACAACCTACTACTTTTGTATAAATTCTGTTAAAACTTGGTTGCATCGAAGCTAGAGATCAACAGGGTGGCGCGTTTTGCCTCACTTGTCCGCTAGCGAGTCTCGTCGATCGCCTTCTCCTGCCCACTTGTTGCTTCTGGTGGTAACGTTAATCATTCATACGGTAGTTTTGCTGAAAGTTGATACTGATACTTGATACTTCAAACATTAGCTTGCTATCATGTTCAC